>NC_056479.1:28277226-28946001 GCF_008729295.1 Plectropomus leopardus | reverse complement strand
TTCTTTTTCAAAATGAGTCAAACTCTATTATATGAAAATCCACATTTCTGATGTAAGAAACCAGTGAACCTAAAGCTTTACTTTGTACTTGAGTTGAGTTAAATGTAAATTAACCTCAATCTTTCCCTCTTACTTAGTTTTAATATATGAATATGAATTCAATGATCACAGACACAAAAAAATCCAGTCTTACACTTTAAGATTATCGTAAATGTCTTAAAAAGCATTAAATTAATTTTATTGAATAAGTTCCCGTAATAAGAAACGTTCTAACATACAGACATATTATTATTCACTATTTTTATTTATTTCTTTATTTTAAAATTAATTCAGTTAAATTGTCTCAAAACAATTTAGGTGTCTGAGAAAGTCTCATAACGATGTCTACAAGTATCAAATATCTCAAAATAAACAGTTCAAAAATAATGAATCTTTCTTATTGCATACTACTAAATATCTGTAGTTTTCAGCTCAGCAGCCGTCGTCTCATCACGTCCGCTGGTGTCTGTAGTTTTTCATCCCTCTTCTCTCTGCAGGGGGACTACAAAACCCAGAAGGAGGCTGTGTGGGCTGTAACAAACTTCACCAGCGGGGGCACCGTTCAGCAGGTGGTCTACCTGGTTCAGGCCAACGTGCTGGAGCCTCTTCTGTCTCTCCTGTCCTCTAAGGACAGCAAAACTGTCCTCGTCATCCTGGACGCCATCACCAACATCTTCCTCGTGAGTACTCTTGCATGTCGAAGTAAACGTGTGCGTTTTCAGATTTGTTGGATCGGATCAGTTCGATCACGGACGATAAAACTCGCGTTTTTTTTCTTTTTCTGCCAGGCCGGGGATAAAATCGGGGAGTCCGACAAGCTGAGTCTAATGGTTGAAGAATGCGGCGGACTGGACAAAATCGAGGCTCTGCAGTCTCACGAGAACGAGTTGATCTACAAAGCGTCGCTCAACCTGATCGAGAAATACTTCTCGGACGAGGTGAGCGTCCTAAAAGACGATTTTTAAAATGGCCTTTTATGCCCATGAGTCGTCCTAACTGTCTTTTTCTTTGTGGTTTTTAAAGGAGGAGGTGGTGCAGTGTGTCGCCCCGGACGCAACCAGCAACGGTTACACGTTCCATGTCGGCGACAGCGGGAGCACTTTCGATTTCTAAATCTTTTCTAACGTCTGCTGTCACCTGTACTGTTCCTCACTGCTGCTGTTTGTCCTCTGTTCATGTTACTGTGGATTTCTTTTGTATGTACTGTACATACTGTTTTAATACGACAAAACATGATTGTAAATAAAGTTGTCAGATCATGTGTTGAGTTTTGATGTTTTTGGGGTTAAATCAGTCTGTTGATACTTTTAAAAAATGGAAATATAAGTGTTGTAGGTAGTAATATTGTAGTTATGGTTACCATATATCTAAAAATGGCAACTTGTGTCAAAAAATTGAGGATTTTAGGACGTCTCAAAGACTTTAGTGCGTGTCTTGGATTATAGGACGTTTTTCTAGGATTTTAGGCTGTTTCTAGGACATTCCCAGGACTTTTGTTTCCATGACTTTTGGACATTATTAGGATTTTAAGATGTTTATAACATTTTAGGACCTCTGTTTGGGGGGTGTGGGGCTCCTCTACTCGTAATTTTTTTGAATAACAAGAATGAATTGATAAATACTAAAAGTACTGAAACTGCCAGTGTGGATTAGCGCCCGAGCACGAAACGTGCACAAGGACCCTCTTGTGAATGCAAGGAATTATTTTTCTCCCCAATGAATTGCATTTTTGGAGGCTTAAACGTGTACAAAAACTCATGAAAAGTAATACACGCATCCGGTGCGGTGGAAAATTTTGTATTTTGGTGGTTTCGGAAATGGGCGTGGCAAAATGGCTCCACAGTGCCCCCTAATGTGTAGCCTCAATGCCCAGTTAAATCTACATTTAAGAAAATCGGTGCACTTATGTATCATACCCAGACGCACAAAAAGCCTCTTAGACCCACCCCCCAAACCCGACAGGAAGTTGGCCATTTTGAATTTTGAGCAGATTTTGGGCAATTTCTGGCCTACATTTGCGAACTTGTCCTATGGGATTAATCCAATGGACTTCAAATTGGGTGTGTCCAATACTAACCGCTTCATGGTTAAAAGTTATCAAAGGTCCATGCCAAACTTTTACTGTTTTCCCGTAGCATGGCGCACAATTTTGATGTCTCGCTATAAAACAGGACATTGTTTTAAGATAAGAGTCCTGCTTTGAACACATCTGTAGGACAATATTCACCAGTCATGATAGTGCCACCTACTGACAAGAGGAAGTAAGCATTGAGGGACGATTTTCATTGGATTTACATGATATTTACATGGTTTGGGCAACATATTATGTCCACCAAGATGACATGGAATTTGTGTCCCCTCCACTAACACCTTATTGCTGCTGGAAGGACTACACCACGTGAAATAGTTCACTCCAGGGTCCAACGTCTCTGCGTCTGTTATCCCACTTTCACAGAAATGAACAACAGCTTTAGCTGGTGTCCCATTAGCATCCCGACATATGTGGAGATGCGACGGCCCTTTCATCGCTGCTGGCAGCTTTGCTTTCATTGTGATATGACATGTCTGCATCCCGCTCCAGCGCACAAACATGTCCAACAGTCCCCATCATGGACATATGTGACATCCCGCTCCAGCGCACGGACATGTCAAACAGCCCACCTAAGCGCAAAGACATGTCTGACATGTCCAACAGTCCTCTCCAGCGCGCGGACATGTCCAACAGTCCCCATCGCGGACATATGCGACATCCCGCTCCAGCTCAGGGACATGTCCAACAGCCCACCTAAGCGCGCAGACATGTCTGACAGCCTGCTACAGTGGGGATATGTCTGACAGTCCTTTCCAGCGAGCAGCGGACATGTCCAACAGTCCTCTCCAGCGCACGGACATGTCCGACAGTCCCCAGCGCGGACATATGCGACATCCCGCTCTAGCGCACGGACATGTCCAACAGCCCACCTAAGCGCAAAGACATGTCCCACAGCCTGCTCCAGTGGGGATATGTCTGACAGTCCTCTCCAGCGCGCGGACATGTCCAACAGTCCTCATCGCGGACATATGTGACATCCCGCTCTAGCGCATGGACATGTCCAACAGCCCACCTAAGCCTTTGACATTTCTAGGATTTTAGAATGTCTCTAGTATTTTGAGCTATCCAGGATTTTAGGACATTTCTAGGATTTTAGGGCTATTTGGGATTTTAGGACATTTCTTTTTTTTGTTGTTCTGGGTCTGAAATAAAGAATAAAGTTAAAGTAATGACATTCTAGGATTTTGTACTTTTCTAGGATTTTAAGACACTTGGGATTTTCAGGATTTTAGGATTTCTGATTACAGGACGTTTCTGGGTTTTTAAGACATTTGTAGGATTTTAGAGCTATTTGGGATTTTAGGACATTTCTAGGATTTTGAACGTTTCTAGGATTATAAAACGCTTGGGATTTTCAGGATTTTAGGATTTCTGATTTTAGGACGTTTCTGGGTTTTTAAGACATTTCTCGGATCTTAAAACATTTCTCGGATAATTGCAATGGAGTAAAATATTTCCCTCTGAAGTGGAGTAGACGCAGAAGGTGGTAGGACATGAAGTACTCATGTTGATTAAAATTACTTCAAATTTGTGAGTAAAAGCACTCGGATACACTGGGATCTGTATCTGTGTGTGTGTGTGTGTGTGTGTGTGTGTGTGTGTGTGTGTGTGTGCACTTGCGTGTGTGTGTGAGTTGCAGTGAGGTGCCACATGTTGGAGAAATGTTTCACTCCCCCAAAGCGTGCTGTCGTCACCGGTCAGCTCCAACCAGCAGCCCCCTGAAGTGGATCCACACCGACCGGAGGATCCACAGTTCAACTCCCGACTCTCGGAGAGGAGGACTCGGTCCGAGGCAGAGCTGCCGCCGGGGGATGTGAAGACAAACACCGCGGTATCTCTCCACACGCAGCCGCTCGTTTCTTTTTCCCACCGTGGAGAGGTCACTTCTAGTAAATGCACTTTGCAGCATTTTTGTATTTTCTTTTTTTTATTTTTGGTGAGGGATCGCGATGGCAGTTCAGTTCACATCCGGGCCACAATGCCTTGACTCCATTATTGTCTAAAACTGGCGGAGACGTTGATAAACCTTATTTTTTTCTACGTTTGACGACGCGTTTTTTATCACGAGCAGTGAAGGCTGGGACCAGGAGGACATGTCTAACCAAGGAGTCCGGAGGAATGGCCCCGTGAAGCTGCGATTAACAGGTAGAGAGCAACGCTGTTAAATCCCCAACTGTACTACACACACACACAAACACACACACACACTAAGCTAGGAGGGCGCCGTGTATTTGCTGGAACAGTTCCCATGGGCCATGGAGTTGGCTTAGCGCCGGTTCTTTCACCCGCGATTTATACCACAGTTTTTATAACAACAATACATTTTAAATATCTCCGTTTTTACTGTGTTAGCTTATGTTTGTAAACGAACCGGTGTGACGCTCAGTGAAGCTGAATTTGACTGTTATTGTTCCGGGAAATAGTCGCAACCCGGTGATTGTCGCCAGCAACCACCAGCACCAGGCATAACACGGGTCCCTTAGCTTAAACATTGTGCCGCTTCATGTTTAACGTGGTTCTCGCGTATTAAAAGCAGCACGGAGCGCAATGTTTTGCATGTTTATTGAACACGTATGTTTTAACGTGTGTGATGTTAGAGGGGCACCGAGATGTGACACTCTCCTGTTGATAGACGGGCTCATGTGAGGCTGGCTAGCCGACGTTAGCTTAGCTGGCAGTTAGCCGTGTGAAGCCGTTATGCAGCGACGGTCCTCGGTGAGGTGACAGCGACTCCACAGGTCACAGGAGAGGGCAAGAGAGCAGACAGACAGACAGACAGCTGCCTCCCGGGGTAGTTATTGTGGTTAAAGGGGTAGTTCAGATTGTTTTTTTTGAAGTGGGGCTGCATGGGGTTTTTAATTCATAGACAGTGTTAAAAACAGATGTCAGTCAGCCTGCTCCCAGTTTGGACAAGCAGGCTGCAACTAAACTTATTTCAGCCACACGACAAAACTCCCATTCATATATATAAATATTTATGTGGGATTTTTGAGACTGATAGCAATAGTGGAAAAATTCACCGATTACTGATATGGCCACCGATATAGTGATTTTTTGAGCTGGAATGAAAACAGATCATTTCTATGTGGATTGTGCATGATTTTGCACAGATATCATTATGCAAAAGTACTCAGAAGGCTTTTATTTAACAATTTACTTATTTAACATGACACACAACCAAAATAAAGAATGAATAAAAAACAAATAAATGTCAGTACTGTATGAGTTTAGCATCGGTCTTTACTGACTGTTCAAATAAAGAATAAATACAACCAAATAAATAGCTAAATAGACATCAGTACTGTTTAGTATCAGTCAATTGCTGAACATTTAAACCACCCAAGCATTGTTTTCTGCATTATATGGTCTGTAAAAAATTGTTCTTATTGCTGCATATCGGAAAAAATATACACCGATATGCTCTGATATGTGTGTGAAAGGCTCATATCGGCTGATAATATCGGTTGACTGATATGTATCTATATCTATCTATCTTTTTATCTATTTACTTATTTAACATGACTATATATATATATATACACACGTATATATATATATATATACACATATATATATATATATATATATATATATATATATATATATATATATATATATACACACGTATATATACATATATATATATATATATATATATATATATATATATATATATATATATATACACACGTATATATACATATATATATACACACACATCTCAGGTGAAGTGTAGACCTGAACATGGAAACTACATTTGCAAATTGACAGGATGCCAAGGGCCAGTTGCAGCAGCCCGATTTTAGGACATTATAAGGATTTTAGGACATTTTTAGAATTTTAGGACACTCCTAAACTGTAGGACGTTTCTTGGACTTTAGGGTGTTTCTAGGATTTTAGGAGCTATTCAAAGATTTTAGGATGTTTCTAGGATTTTACGACATTGCAAGGATCTGAGGACATTTCTTGGATTTTAGGAAATCTTTTGGATTTTAAGATGTTTCTCAGATTTTAGACGTTTCTAGGAATGCACGACTTTTCTCAGATTTTGTCATGTTTCTAGGATTTTAGGACATTAGGGTCTTCGCTAGGACCTCTGTCAGTGGGTTTGGGGGATCCTCCACTGGCACTTTTTTTTTTATAAATAAGCTCTATTTTGATGCTGTTTTATTCACTCTGGCACCTTATGGGGACTAAAAGTACAAAAATAATTCCCAGTGTGAATCACTTATATTTATTGGGAAATAGAAAATGGATGGGGGTGTGGGGGACCCAGTTGGGGGCCAAATTTGTTGAGTATGTTATAATGAGAGTATTTTCTCTGCTTTACTTTTATGTCAGACACTGATTTCCAACGGGAAAATTAAGCTCTTATATTGCTCTCTTCAAAGCCAGACTCTATGGAGAATCAGTTGGTTTGTGTTATTGTGTGATTTTGGTTTCATAATAAACACAAACCAACTTATTGATCGAAGTGTAAAACACACTGACTATAAGCACCCCATACACCCCCACTGGAAAAAACATCAGCACTATCCCTTTAAAACGGGTCACTATGAAGTTGTACTTTTACGGCGTGATCTTGTCCGTCCCTCCTGCAGCTGTTTGGTTTGTGCCTTCTCAACACAAACAGCAAAAACATGAGAGCTCGGTGTTTTGACTGGGAGGAGAGGCCGACAGCTGCCCTGTTTTTTGATGTACGCTCAGGATCTGACCTGAAATTCCACAGCAGACTTTTCTATCAGAAGAGGGCCAAGTTAAATATTTAAGCTGGTGCTGTTTCTGTTAGGAATCAGTGGAAGCAACATGGAGGGATGTTAATAAGAGAGATTTAATGAGCTGGAGGTGCAAGATGGCCAAGGACATTAACCCTTTGAAACTCGGCCCTGCTGGCTGTCCCTTTTATACAGACACCGGTTTCTGTGCTGCTTAATAACTTAATAACTTTTATAAAGAACGGTGAGGCGGCGTATTCATATTCCAGTCAGGCAGTGTTAAAGGAGATATTGAATCCTGGACAAGAAGTGCAGATTCAACAGAAACGAGGTATTTAAACCATGATTTAACGGCATGGCAAAGTAGTACAAGGCTTTGTGTTTTTACACACAAATGTTTTCTAAACGCAGTTGGAGTTATGGCAGCGGAATAACCACATGCAGAGTGAAAAAACAAAAATTTGTAGGAAGAAGTTGTAGGTTTGCTCTAGTAAAATAAGTTAAATTTAATTCTAAATGGCATTAAAAATGTCTTGAATCAAACTTGCTGTAAGGCCCTGACACACCAAGCCAGCAGTTGGCTGTCGGTGAGCATCGTCGCCCTGTTTAGTGCGGCGCGTCTCGAGCTGTTGGTGCTCACCGGTGCTTTTTTCAGCAGTCAGCATGTTGAATCGGCGTCGGTGATTAGCAGCTCAGTTCAGCACAAAAGAAGAAGAATGAAAGCGAGGAAAGTAAACAAAGAGCTGAAGTCATGAGGAGGTGAAGTGGACACAGACTTGTTCCATAAAGTCAGGCGTTTTGATCCATTGAGCTCTTCAGCAGAAACGTTTGCTGATGGTTTGTGTTGCTCAGAAATATACTTTGGTCTTTCAACATTGGAGTGTGTTGTTAGCGTGCTAGCTAGTGTCGAGGCGATCTTCAGACAGCGCCGCCTGCTTGTATTGAGTTATTTCCTCTCATGCATGTGCAGAGCGTACGTGCTTGCTGTCCGCAGGTCGCAGTCTTTGTGTTCATGTGCAACTTTTTGGCCGAGACGCGGTGACGTGAGGCGATGCAGCAGACGGCTTTAGTCGCTTCTGTTTCTTTGACGTCGGCTCATTTTTATTTTTTTTGCTCCAGTTCTGGTTATTGTAAAACGGTCCTAAATTTCATTTCAGTGACGTTAAAAAACTCTCAGAAAGACTTAAATCTAACTTGGCATAAGCTGCAGGATCCCTGATGATATATATGGGAGGGTGGACAGTTAGAGTTTGCAAAAAGATCCATGCACGACTTTCATGTTGAAATCCAGAGTCTCTGCAGTTGGACATGGACCGCAGTGGTCTCCCGGTGGAATGCTGGGAATGTGAGTCCACTGTGACAAATAGCGAGAGCAGGACCTCATCGACCACTTCTCCTCTTGATGCTGAGTGACACTGCACACTCCCACACTAAATATATGTATGTCTTTCAGTGCATTTGATATATTGCCCCTAGAGCTCGCTTCGCAGGCCATATTTCCTCCAGAATTATGTAATATCGTGCCATGTCGTCCACATGGTCAGCTCTGTCCCACAGCTCAGCTCGCTGCGTCCTCTCTGCTTGGGGGCCTCTTTTGCAAAATGGCAGGAGGCCAGGGGCCAGTCGCAGCAGCCCCATACATGTTTCTAGGATTTTAAGAAGTTTCTTAAGTATCAGGACATTTCTAGGAGTTTAGGACGTTTTTAGGATTTTAGGACATTTCCAGGATTTACGATGTTTCTCTGATTTTAGGGTGTTTATTGAGTTTCTGGACTTTTCTAGGATTCTATGACATTTCTTTGATTTTTGGTGTTTTTTGGATTTTAAGACATTTCTAGGATTTTAGGACATTTCTGAAATTTTAGGACTTTCCTAGGATTCTAGGACGTTTCTATGATTTTAGGATGCTTCTCTGATTTTAGGACATTTCTCTGATTTTAGGATTTTTCTCAGATTTTGGGAAGTTTCTAGAATTTGAAGTCGTTTCTAAGATTAAAGGATATTTCTCAGATTTTAAGACATTTGTAGGATTGTAGGACTTTAGGGTCTTAGCTAGGACCTCTGTGGGAGGCTGCAGGGTCCACTGGCACTTTTTTCGATAAACAAACTCTTATGTTGATGCTGTTTTATGCACTCTGGCACCTTATGTACACTAAAACACAAAACATTCCCACTGTGAATCACTTTATTTTAATGTGAATTAGAAAATGGATGGCGGGCAACCCCACGCTCTATCGGGGGCCAGATTTGGCCCGCAGGCCATAAGTTGAGTATCCCTGCTCCACAGAAAGGCAGCCTGAGTTCTCACTTTCAGCAGAGTCTCCGCTACACACTGTCATTATGTGTTTCTTTGTTTAGCGCTGCACAGCTGTGTGTACGAGGCTGATTAGCCCGCTGCAGAGGGAGTAATGGGCCGGAGAGTGTCATTGCGACATTGTAGCTGCATGTTGTCATCCGCAGTCGGGTTGAATTTTTTGACACAAAGCTCTGCAGATGAATTTGTTTCCAGGCAGGTTGTGAATGATGAGTTGCTACATTCAAACAGGCCCGTAGCTGTTTGTGCTGTAGGCGTCTCTCCTCGCCGACAGCCCCCCCTGTCCATTTGAACCAGATGTTACAGATGTTTGCCAGCTATTAAACTGGAAAAATATGGCAAGCAAGCTGCTAAAACTAACACTCGGGGTGAGAATTGCCCCCTGACTACACGGGACAGGTTTCCATTATGCTCTACAGCTGATCACCCCTAAATTATGTGACACACAAACACACACATGATCCACCGGCTCATAAATTACATCATTTGGGCACGGCTCATTGCGTCGTCTGATCATTTCTAAATTCTGTCGTGCAGACATCGCTCGTGGCATAATTTGCACCGCTTTCCATGCAACCATAAATCTGATGACACGCAGCCGAAGTCACAGAGTTCCCTGTAATGCGATTTTGCAGAAAAAGGGAACGCATCCTTCCAGTCTGTCTGTGAGTCACGAGCTGTCTGTCACACAGAAGTGAAATCCTAAAAATCACTCTCTGACGTTCTGTCTTTGCCCTGTGGATAAATATTCTGCCCAGGAAGACGTGCGACAGAATAATAAACCGACTGATTGATTTTCTGGTCTGATTCAGATTCTTGACGTTTATTGGCCCTTTTTTTGTCTCAGCTCGGAGTTTACATGTGACTCGTTAAGCATATGGTTTGCTCATCTGAATTCTTTGGCGCGCTGCGAACCGGCGAAGAGAGCTATCTCAGTGGGATTCCCTTGAATTCTCCATTCGCATTCCCACCTCTTCCTCTCTGAGTCACTCCTGTTCTTTCCGACTGTAAGCCTCTTCCCCCTCACACAAAGTCCAAAGCATATTTCACTCCCACCCTCACTAACCGAGCTTCCTCCGCTCCCTCTGATTCTTTTTCTGTCCGATGCGCTCGCTGTACGCAGTTGTGTGGCTCTCTTTGATAATCAGCTGCTTTTGCACATTAACAGGATTTGCTAGTGCTGCTGATTTAAGGGGTTTAAAGAGATAGTTTAGATTTTTGAAAAGAGATTTTATGAAGTACTTATTGATAGTTAATTCATCACATACAGTAGAAGTTGGTCGGCTTGCTCCGTGTTAGGAGAAGCAGGCTGGAGTCCGGCACTGAAGCTGAGCAATGCACTGCTGTGGATGGGGTCAGCACCTAAAAAAGTTTCACCTAAAAAAAACTTAAAATCAGTTTAAGTGTACGCTATAGTAGGAGTAGTTTCACCGCTTTACCTTCAGATAATCACTGGCAAATGTATGTTTGAATCAGTGCGGGGCAAAGAAAATAACTGAATCTTCACAGACTTCAATAACAGTCTGTAACATTAGTTAATGCTGTTTTCTCTCTCCTATCTCGCCGTTAAGGCAAGGCAGCTTTATTTGTGTAGAACATTTCATACAACACGGCAATTCAAAGTGCTTTACAAATTAATAAAACATAATAAAAGATACAGATTTATAATGAAAGAGGAAACAGATTAGATATTAAAGGTAAAATCAATTACTAAATGATGAGAAAAACCCTTAAAATATCAAATAGTGCAGACAAGAGGCAAAGGTTAAAAAAAAAAAGATTTAAAATCAAGTTTAATAAGTTTGTAGTCATTAGCGGGTGGAGTAAGCAGTATAAAGAAGAAAAAGATCGTTTTTAGCTTTGATTTAAAAGTGTTCAGAGTCGAGGCTCGTCCAACATCATCTGGGAGGTTATTCCAGGTTTGTGCTGCATCATAACAAAACGCTGCTTCACCGTGTTTAGCTCTGACTCTTGGGGGTCAGCAGGCCGGCCCCTGATGTGCTGAGGGTCCTTGAAAGTTCATATGTCACAAGCATGTTAGGGATATATTTCGGCTCTAAGCAGAATCTAAATGGAAAAAGATAAAACGTCTGAATAACAACTTTGGGTGACAGATGGTGCGACATTAGCAATAGTGCATAAAGTTTAAGTGACGTGAAACATGTTCCACGTGTTGATAACCGTCAGATATCATGTGTGTGGTAGGGCTGGGCAATATCAAGATATTTTACCGTATTGAGATATGAGACTATATATCGTCTTAGATATATTGCTATGTCATGCTTTGGTGATGTAATGCATTGACTGTGGATAATTAGCCCATACAACCCACATCCAAAACCCGAACTATCACTTTAAGGGGCCAGTACTAATTATTATTAAATACTTGCAAATTTTCCCTTTTTTAAGACGACTGAATGGACACAGATGCCGCCGGAGAATGAGTTATTTTGGAGATCCAAAGGCCCCGGGGTCTCACACTGGGCCCACTGTGCGGCTTTGAGTGAAAGGTCTCTCCTTCTGAGGCCTCGTTTTGTCGGTGCAGCTCGGCGTGACTGTAGTCTACAGATGAGGGTCTTTGGAGGCTGGATAATGAAGAGGAAACCCCCCCCACAGCTGGGCACAGATGGGGCCGTGGAGGCACAGGACCTGATGATGAAGACCATTTTAATGTGGTCTCGGTGCATTCATGTGGTCCTTTAGTCTGAGCCTTTTTTTACCGAGTGGCTGCATGGAAGTGATTTGGGTTGATCTGGGTGTTCAGACAGGATACATGGTAAATACACAGTGATTAGCTGCATGTGGTCGGCTCTGCCGGCCCGTCGTGGACATGAGCAAACATTTCCACGTTTGGCTTCGACAAGACGAGAAAGGAAACGATGGCGGCAAAAGACAAAAAAAACAATAAGGAAATGGCGAGCAGGAATCAAAGGGGAGACGTAACGGGCAATTATTGCACATCATTTGTAAACGTTTTCCTTCCCCCGCTGAGAGCCGCCCATAATATTAAGACATTCCTAAAAAGTCAGGACATTTCTGGGATTTTTCGTTTGATTTTAGGACATTTCTTGGACTCTAAGACGTTTCTAGGATTTAAGGACATTTCTCTGATTTTAGGATGTTTGTTGGATTTTAGGACATTTCTAAAATAACAGGATTTTTCTAGGATTTAGGATGTTTTATAGGAGTTTTGGATGTTTTTAGGATTTTACGGCATTTTTAAGGTTTTAGGATGTTTTTGGGATATTTAAACATTTTTTTGATTCAGCGACATTTCTTGGATTTTAGGACCTTATGACCTCTCTAGGATTTTAGGATGTTTCTAGGATTTTAAGACGTGTCTTGGATTTTAGGTTGTTTCTAGGATTTCAGGACATTTTTTTTAGGGTTTTATGATGTTTGTTGGACTTGAGGAAGTTTTTTTGATTTCAGGATGTTTCTAAGATTTCTAAAATTTCAGCACATTTCACACTGTCCCACATGAAATACACAGTGATTAGCTGCATGTGGTCGGCTCTGCCGGCCCGTCGTGGACATGAGTTCAAACGTTTCCATTTTTAGCTTCAGCAAGACAAGAAAGGAAACGATGGCGGCAAAAGAACAAAAAAAAAAAAAAAGAAAAAAAGAAACCGCGTGTGGAGGAATCAAAGAGGGGACGTAACAAGCAATTATTGCACATCATTTGTAAACATTTTCCTTCCCCCCGCTGAGAGCCTCCCCATAATTTTAAATTGTTCCATCAATTAATTGACTGGCTGGCTTTCCTGTTGGTTCAGCTGCTCTTCAATGAGGACAAAGCCTTCTGCGGTTGCTCTGCCCTCAACCGCCGCCAGAAACGGCCCGGAGGAGACCAGATGTAGCAGGGGGAGAGAGAGCGGGCGGCTTCTCAGAGAGGAAGCGCTCCCCAGACCCCAACACTTGTCCAAACGTCACCCCTGACAGGTGGGGAGCAGAACAGTCCAGAAACACCCCTTCTGAGGTTCCCCTGTAAAAATAAAGTGAAGAATTGCTATTACTCAGCGGGACACGAGGCGTCTTGTGTTGCTTGTATCGTGGGCTTCCAGCTCCGTCCTGTCGCTGTGTTATAACAGCGTGCCGCGGGTCTGATTAGTGGGCGGCGTGTGTGGTTTGGGGGGAGATTGGCTCTTCCTGCTGAGCAGAGCATCAACACTTGAGAATGGCTGCTTTGTAACATTAACAACAGATAATATTTTCCTGTATCCACACATCCTGTTTCATTTGGAGCCTGAAAGAAGAGAACATTACCCATCATGCTCTCTGTTTACACTTGACTGCAGCAGTGATTCCCAACCAAGGCTGCTTGTACTTCAAAAATAATACAGTGTATTCACATATTTTGAGTCAATAATGGTTAAAGGGACAGTTCGCCTCTGACATCAAAAACAAAATATATCAGCCGTAGAGACGTCTGCCTCTCCAGCGCAGAGGAAGTAGATCACACTCTGCTTAAGACAGCTTTTGCAAACTTTTAAACCCAGAACAATGAATGCTCAACTTTCACTTTTGCTGCTCCTTCTTGCACAGAGTACACTCTGCGGCCGCTCCGAGTTTGATCAGGTAAATAACAGAACGGTAAATAGGCTTATCCAATTGAACAGTAAAAAAATCAAATGCCGGTGGCAAAAGTTTTAATTGGTAATCGATCGGCGGTTAATGATTACCATTCCTAATATATAAATGTGTGTGTGTGTGTGTGTGTGTGTGTGTGTGTGTGTGTGTGTGTTGAACATGTGAAATTTAAAGGATCAGTCAGTGCTGTCAAAGTTTATGCAATATGTTGCTTTGAGCTTTGATTGAGAAAAACAAAACATATTAGTATTGTTTGGTATAAGCTTTATGAGTTTTTATGTTTTTTGTTAAAATAAGGAGTAACTGATCAATCAATTGTGAATTTTACCAGTAATCGATAAAGGAATTTGCTTCAAGTTGTAACTCTAATATATATATATATATATATATATATATATATATATAATACCTAAATAATCTCAATGGCATAAAATGGTCTGAAAATGACAATAATATTGTTTAAAGCAGATTTTGGCTGATATATAAGTTAGCTAAAAGAAGTGACTAGAAAATTAAAAACATCCATCTTCTGCCACTTCGAGCTGATCTAGACGCACACAGTTTTTTGACAGTTTAATCTGGATTTCTGCTCATTCTCATTAATGCTAAACTTCTCTTATTACCTGGTGCTCAGTGGAGGAAGTATCAGTGTCATTGCAAGTTCATGCATGATTGTACCTAAACGCAAACTGCATTGATCCTCTGGGAGGGGATCCATTTGGGAACTGATGCTTTCAGTGAGCTGCAGACAGCAAAACATCTGCAGCGCTCCTCTTAAACCTGCGTGGTGCCGTACGCATATCAACCGTACTGACTGAGCTACAACCCATCCTCTGGCTCATTTAATACGCACGCTTTCCTCTGGAGGTATATTATTGTGAGCCTTCCTGCACCTGAACATGTCCTCTTTTATTTCCATCATTATGATTTATGTAGTCAGTAGCTGGAAGCCATGGTTAATTATAGTTCATAAAGAATTTAAATTAGTACGGTGTATTCAGCCAGGATGAGTCACACGACTTTACATCTCCGCTCAGGATCTATACGATGTGCCACTCTGCGTGCTCGCACTAGTCGTGTGCCTCGCCGTCAGAGGGAAGGAGCGCAGAGAGCGAGAGTGTCTCTTTGGCCTTCAGAGAAGTGCTAATCCTCCTGGGTGGTTTGGGAAAGACCTTCTTCAAAGGCCTGTTCTGTTAACCTGGCTGTGGTGGTTTAATGGGTCAAAACTGGATTAGCGCTGAGTGTGAGGGCGGGGAGCTCCTGTGAGAACTAAACACATTCGTGTCTGCAGGCTCTTCTCCTATCAGTCCTGCCTCGTGTGCTCCGTGCTGTCCCTCCCACTGCCCAAGCCCCTCGATTTCTTGCCTATTTCCTTAACTAGTGCTTCCTTTGAAGTTAAGAGCCTCACTTGAGGGTATTTTTTTTAAAATCAGAGGCGGCTGCATGCATATCCAGTTTCAGGCTGGAACTGTGTTTGACTTTAGATGCCCTTAGTTTTGCAGTAAAAAGGAATATATTCGTTTTGAAACATTTTTCAGTATGGCTGGTATCATTGGTGAGCTGAGCCTCACGATATCATTTTTTAGCAGCCCTTTATATACAGAGATTGCAACTTATAGCTGCTCTGAAGTCCTTTCTTTACATTATCTTTGCATTTTTACACATTAACAAATGACTACTGCATCTTGTCGCTCCAGTGTGTGATTTTAGACAACATGCTGGCATCGCGGAAACAAAAAAGAGGCATGACGTTTAACACAAAAGTGTCTGCCACTTGTGCGACGATGACATATGCATCGGCAGTGCTTTCTTAACAATAACAATGACATAAGGGACTATTTGACACTTTTTATGTGCTTTTCAGGCTTCATTTTTTGATAATTTTGGTTGTGTTCATGCATATTTTGGCTGTGTTCATGCATATTTTGTCGTTTTGACTATTTTTCACCTGATGATGTCATTTTTTTTATTACTACATTTGGCATTTGGAGAAAATACATGCTATTTCCATGAGGTGCACTGTCACAATCAATGGTGCTGCAAATCATTGACATATCCCAGGCTCTGATAGTAAAAAAAAGTATATGGTTTATAGAAAATAATTCAATCTATGTGTTATGTCTAAAACAAGGTGGCATCACAACAAAAACCTGGCATTTAAAGGGTTAAAATTCTGAAAATTAATGAATATTTAATATTTATGATTAGGACTGATGGTGGTTAAAAATGTACTCAATGAAAATAGAAAATAATACTAATATATAATCGTTTTTGAAGCTTGATTTTGTGCACAGAGCGATAGAGTGTGTGTAATATGTAAGTGGGCCCTAAGGGTTAACGATCATTTATTATTCATTCATTATTAAAACACATTGACACTTTACCTCTTTCAGGCTTTGGAGGATTCTATAATAAGAGCCATGATTTTGAAGAAAAAACATGCAATTTTGTTTTTCGCAAATCTGTAATGGGCACTTGCCCACACTCGCCCTCGCCCTCGCCCTCGCCCTCGCCCTCGCCCTCGCTCTCGCTTTCGCTCTCGCTCTCACTTTCACTCTCTTTATCAGACCACTTCTGGGAGAATAATTAACTAGCTAGTTAACTAACCACCTCTAGGTCCCTTCACCTCACTCTATTTGAATTTGAATTCTGTCAATTCAGGCATTAAAAAAATCGTTAAAATTGAAATCACCATGCTGAAGTGAATCTAAATGTTTTGCCCCCGCTGCTGTCACATTCCACTTTTGATGTGAGGTTGAGTCTTTGGCGCTCAGCTTGTTCCCCCTTCATTTGTTTGTCGGGATGTCTGTGATTATTATCGTGTCTCAGCGCTGTGCCCAGGTGAGATCGCTCAGCAAGTTTGCACAAAGTCTCATTAGTTCTGATAAATATCCACTCATGCAGCGGCTGTTTCATTTTCCCTGGAAGCAGAGGTGGAGGCAGGGTGGTCGGAGCGATCCTGCCCAGCTGTCTGATGGCGAAGGGTAACCTGAGAATAATTCTTCGACGTGCTGGCTCTGCTCTAAACCTGGATGGACACGGGTTGATACGATTAACTCTGACTAACCTCAAGCAGATGGGGGTCTCTCAAGTCTCCAGTGTTACCGGCTGGAGGATGTTGGGGGGGGGGGGTCGGTTTGGCGCAAAAGCCGCAAGACGCCAACAGCTGACTGGAGGCGTCTGTCCGTGCCTCGGCCTGACGTTTGAGCCCCTTCAGTCCTCTGAGGAGGAGCAGGATCAGAAGAGAGATGTTTATATTCACACCGGATCACATTTCAAATGGCACCTCGGCCGAAGTTGGACAAATACACCGCAGGATTCCTGCGTAGTAAAAAAAAAAAGTCTGACTGCACATGCACGGAGAAGCAAATGTGCTATATCAACACTTAGCTCCCTAACACTCTTGAACTTGAAGAATCCAAAATATGCCGTGGGCCCAACTTATCCATTGTGTCTGATGTGTAACTGTCTGGCTGATAAGAGTCGTTTGCAGGAAACTCATCTAGAAACTAATCTTCATCTCCAAAACTGGGAGTGCCAAATGCCCCGATGATTCAGCTCTGAGACAGATACTACACAAGCCGTAGACCAGTCAGACTCCACTTACAGCCCGCAGGCCAAATCTAGTCCCTGATAAAATGCTGGGTGGTCCCTCAACCATTTTTTTATTCACAATAAAAATAAAGTGATTCACACTGGGAATTGTTTTTTTGGTGCTTTTAGTATACATAAGATGCCAGAGTGCAGAAAACAGCGTCAGAATAGAGCTTGTTCATCAAAAAAGTGCCAGTGGAGGATCCTATTGTCCTAAAATCCTAGAAATGTCCCTAATTCCTTCAAATGCCCTAAAATCCTCAAAACATCCTAAAATCCTAGAAATGTCCCAAAATCATAGAAAGAAACCTTTAACCCTTTAAATACCAGGTTGTCATGATGCCACTCTGTTTTAGATGAAAAACATTTTTTTTTTTTTGACAGTGCACCTCAAATAGCATGTATTTTCTCCATATTATATCACCAGGTTGAAAATAGTCAAAATGACAAATTCCAAGTCAAAAGCCCAGAATGACACCCAGAAATAATACAAGTCCTGTTTTTCTGCTCTGATGGCTGTGGGATCAAAAATGTCAGTTTGAATGGGTTTCAATGGAGCATTTTTTGACCTGAACAGTCTGAATGTAACTATTTAGTTTCCACAGTGTATTTTAGACTTATTGTAGGAGCTGAGCTGGAAAATCCAGAGTTTAAAACAAAAATACACAATCTTTCCAAAATGTATGCCATATGCATGAACACATCCAAAATTAATCAAAAAGTGAAGACTTAAAGCGTGTAAATGTGCAGTCCCGAAGGGTTAATATGGCATTTGTTGAATCCCACAGGTTTGCATTAACTGCACTGTTTAAAAATAACCTCAGCAGAAGTCTTGGCTTAATGTGACCACCTGAGCTCTGAGAGGTGACTTCATCGAAGTTCAGCTAAATTTAGGTCAGACATGATGACGCATGTCCTGTAGACGCGTGTCATCTACTTTAAACACGAGTTGCAGCACATAGTAAAATCTGTTTATAGTATGCACCTGCACACAGCGGCATTTGGCTTTTGATCAGGAGACCACCATTTTTATCTCGGCGAGACATCAGTTCATGTTGACAAATACCGAGGACGAACACGGCGAGTCACGCAGGAAGGAATTCTGCATAAAACAGCTTCATCCTGTATAAACAATGACATTCCAGAGCTGAAACTATTAGACGATTAAAGGTTCGTCAAAAGACAGAATAATAATCTGCTTCTGTTTTTAATAATCTATTTGATTAAGTTACATTTTCAGGCAAAAACTGTGAAAAAAATTACATTCTCTGATTCCAGCTTCTCAAATGAGATTATTTGTTCCTTGTGTCACTTATAAATAATATGTGAAAAATGCCTTTCCTTTTTTCTGTCACATAAATATAAATTTTTTATAATATTAAAATGTCAGATGTTCATATTAAATGTTTTAAATAATGAGGTTAATTTATGTAGAAGTAGTCTAATCTCTGTAAGAAAAAAACGTAGTAATATTTCCAAGTTGCACTGGTGCTCCGAGGTCACAAAATGTTACTAAATAGTCACGATTGGAGCTCTGCAGATACAAACACAACCTTACCTGCACACACTGCGACTCATTAAGTTAGACTGTTACCGCAGCGCCATTAAACCTGATTTATTCTCTGTCAGCTGGAAACAAACTAGCAGCTCTCCAGTTTAGATATTAAAAGTATTTGCAAATCGCAGTAGTGCTCTGTCGTCAAAAATTGCGACTAAATAGCCACAGTCTGGAGCTCTGCAAAAGCCCTGCTCTGTGTGTGTGTCTGCGACGTGGAGAGCAAGAGAACTAAAACACCAGTGTCTTATAAAAATGTGCCAATTAATGCTTGATGTTGGCAATGTAGTCATTTTATATATTGCATGTAGAACAAGCAGCTATACATCGAGTGTATTCGTGTTATCGCCCACCCTTAACCGTTTTTGCAACCCTAATATCAATACGCAGTAGACGGCTGTGCAGCGCTTTCATCTACGATTACGACATGATTACTGTCCTGATTCTTAAAAGGCACAGGGTCCTCTCAGTCCAACACATTCACTGGCAAAGTACACGGCATAAAAGGAAAAATATGACTGGGTGGTAATGATGTAACGCTGCTCTCAGATGAAGTTGTGAAATCATTCTTAGAAAATCCGACTCCCCAAAACTGGGGGGGGGGCAGGCAAAGTGGAGAAGCATTTCTGGCATTTAGCACCACAGTGTGGTGGTCCTCAACTTCTGTTAAACAGGTTGGTACTATCCAACCTCTCCACTGCAGGCCTCTCCTCCATTACATCAGAGGCAGCAGAGGAGCCAAGAAGCTCGGAGAGCCGAGCAGCCACTGAAAACAACTCGGGCTCCGGCCAACAGTAGTGCAAGCTTGCAGAAGCCGAGCTGCACGGCGCTCTGGTTCGCTCACTGTTTTGACTTCTCACTTAGCTGCGGCGGTGAAGGTGCTGTGGAAGACTTTACTCGCCTGGATGACTCTGTTAGGAACGTTGTATCACACAGAGTGGAAAGACAGGGTGATGTACTATGCAGGGGTAACAGGAATGCCACTAGAAATTGCCTATGTGGCATGGTTTCCCACTATTTGGATCCCAAAATAGTCGGGGTGGACTCCTCTATTATGCAATTACAGTGGACTGTATCACGGAGGGAAAAGGTGACGTGAGATGGATGAAATGTTCTCACACTAAGAATGTTGCCAGCCTCTTTTCCTTCACGTGTGAATGTGTGTGGTGACTTTCCCCGTGTAGTCAGACAGGTTTTTTTGGTTTTTTTTGCTGATTTGCAGATGAGCTCGTCACTTTGCCTCAGTCGGTGGATTTGTGTGTGCATCTTTGTGTGTGTGTGTGCACATTTTGTGTTTGTTTAAAGACTGGTTTGGTTTGAAAGAAGTGTGCAGTGTTTCCCACAGGATGTCAGTTCACTGTGGTGGTGACGTTTCGTTCAGTAAGACAGGTTAATCACATTACTTAAGGTTTTTAAGGCATATTCAAGGTCAGGCATGTCACGATACACAAAAATCATAGCTGTTATCAATACCAGTGAAATTCCACGATTCTCAATACCCAATTCGATATCACAGCAAAAAAAACTAACAAAAGAATAAATCCAATAAAAAATTAAACATATACTCCTTTATTAAAAATTTGAATTTGAATTTAATATAAATTTTATTATCAGTTTCCTGATGATCCATCAAAGCTTTGATGCCGTAAGCACTTTCCTCAATCTATTATTGGTAAAATTAACAATCGATGAACGGTTATTTGAAAAAAAAAAAAAAAAAAAAAAAAAAAAAACTTAACTTATTTCAGACAATACCAAATGTGTTTTTTTTTTTCTGATATTGCACTATGAAAATTAAAACAAAAAAACAACTAGTAACATCTTTTATTATTATTATTGTTACTATTATTATAATTATATATTAATAATGTCTTCAATTTTGGTTAATATAAAGTTGGTCTTGAATTTCTTCCGTATGGCAATAAAAAAGCCTTAAAAAGTCTTAAATTTAACCAGCCTTAAGCTGAAGGAACCCTGATTAATAAATTATCAAACTACTTGGCAAATAAATCAGTAGTTAAAAAAACCGAATTGATTAATCATTTATCGCTGCAGCTCCGCTGAGCAGCGTAGAGTGTTGATTGTTAGAAATCTTGTTGGTTACAGCTGCCAGCGTTACGCACCGTGGCACATAAAGCGAATCCGAAACAAACCTTCAGTTCCTGGAAGGTTATTTATCCTGGCCGGTTGCCCAGATATTAACAAGGTCTAATAATCGCCGGGCTTTGATGCTCCTCGGAGCGGCTCGGCGTGTTTCACCAGCCCTCTCGCCGCTCCTCCAGCAGGTGCTGAGTGGGATCTATAATGATATATGGCTTCTCTTAGTCATGGCCGTCGATCCTTTTATGAAGAGAAGCTGAGTGGGATATACATGTCTTTTCTTTTCTCTCAGTCCGCTGTTGTTTTATGCTTCTGGTCACAGTGATTTGGTGCAACAGATGTCCCCAGACGTCCTTTGACTCGGGTATGTAAGAGTCCTGGGAATCTAAACGTTCTGTGTTTTCTTTGCGGTATTTAATGCACGTCACAGGGACTATGAGTTTCTTAATATGTTTCACTGCTGGTTTCCTCTCCGCTCCTCAATTGTTGACAAGATTGTTCTCTCTCTCAGTCGAGGCACGTGTGAGAAGGAGACGGAGCATGTCTTTGAATGCCTCAAGAAGTTTTTTTTAAAGCTTGGAAAGAGGGGATCAAGGTATTTTTCCCCTCTCTGTTTTCCTCTCAGTATAAAAATGATGCACAAGGAGATTTTGTTACTCTTTTTCCTTTCTAATTTTATAAATCTTGGAAATTGCAGGTCTGTTTAGAGGTATTAGGAGATTTTCCTGGCACTTGGTCGTTCCATGATCACTCTGCCACCAATGACTCTAATATCTGTATTATGTGACCAGAAGGAGTCTTATCAGATTTGCATATTACATAAGTGGATTTGCTGTGATATAAAAAGCTGCCAAAGCTGGGATATTTCCCAGTGTCTACGAGTCAATTTGCCTTAACCACATTTCCACCGTTAGCCTGCACCCCGTGAAGACTTGGACTGAGCTCCTGAAATCCTACCCTGCTTCCTCACTCTGCTCTGCCTGACTGCCGTTCAGGTCTGAAGTTAAGAGGTGAAGCCAGCTCTTTAAAAAGTAACCCACTGGTCACATAATACAGATATTAGAGTCATTGGTGGCAGAGTGATCATGGAACGACCAAGTGCCAGGAAAATCTCCTAATACCTCTAAACAGACCTGCAATTTCCAAGATTTATAAAATTAGAAAGGAAAAAGAGTAACAAAATCTCCTTGTGCATCATTTTTATACTGAGAGGAAAACAGAGAGGGGAAAAATACCTTGATCCCCTCTTTCCAAGCTTTAAAAAAAACTTCTTGAGGCATTCAAAGACATGCTCCGTCTCCTTCTCACACGTGCCTCGACTGAGAGAGAGAACAATCTTGTCAACAATTGAGGAGCGGAGAGGAAACCAGCAGTGAAACATATTAAGAAACTCATAGTCCCTGTGACGTGCATTAAATACCGCAAAGAAAACACAGAACGTTTAGATTCCCAGGACTCCTGTTACATACCCGAGTCAAAGGACGTCTGGGGACATCTGTTGCACCAAATCACTGTGACCAGAAGCATAAAACAACAGCGGACTGAGAGAAAAGAAAAGACATGTATATCCCACTCAGCTTCTCTTCATAAAAGGATCGACGGCCATGACTAAGAGAAGCCATATATCATTATAGATCCCACTCAGCACCTGCTGGAGGAGCGGCGAGAGGGCTGGTGAAACACGCCGAGCCGCTCCGAGGAGCATCAAAGCCCGGCGATTATTAGACCTTGTTAATATCTGGGCAACCGGCCAGGATAAATAACCTTCCAGGAACTGAAGGTTTGTTTCGGATTCGCTTTATGTGCCACGGTGCGTAACGCTGGCAGCTGTAACCAACAAGATTTCTAACAATCAACACTCTACGCTGCTCAGCGGAGCTGCAGCGATAAATGATTAATTAATTCGGTTTTTTTAACTACTGATTTATTTGCCAAGTAGTTTGATAATTTATTAATCAGGGTTCCTTCAGCTTAAGGCTGGTTAAATTTAAGACTTTTTAAGGCTTTTTTATTGCCATACGGAAGAAATTCAAGACCAACTTTATATTAACCAAAATTGAAGACATTATTAATTATAATTATAATAATAGTAACAATAATAATAATAAAAGATGTTACTAGTTGTTTTTTGTTTTAATTTTCATAGTGCAATATCAGAAAAAAAAAACACATTTGGTATTGTCTGAAATAAGTTAAGTTTTTTTTTGTTTTTTTTTTTTTTTTTTTTCAAATAACCGTTCATCGATTGTTAATTTTACCAATAATAGATTGAGGAAAGTGCTTACGGCATCAAAGCTTTGATGGATCATCAGGAAACTGATAATAAAATTTTATATTAAATTCAAATTCAAATTTTTAATAAAGGAGTATATGTTTAATTTTATTGGATTTATTCTTTTGTTAGTTTTTTTGCTGTGATATCGAATTGGGTATTGAGAATCGTGGAATTTCACTGGTATTGATAACAGCTATGATTTTTGTGTATCGTGACATGCCTGACCTTGAATATGCCTTCAAAACCTTAAGTAATGTGATTAACCTGTCTTACTGAACGAAACGTCACCACCACAGTGAACTGACATCCTGTGGGAAACACTGCACACTTCTTTCAAACCAAACCAGTCTTTAAACAAACACAAAATGTGCACACACACACACAAAGATGCACACACAAATCCACCGACTGAGGCAAAGTGACGAGCTCATCTGCAAATCAGCAAAAAAAAACCAAAAAAACCTGTCTGACTACACGGGGAAAGTCACCACACACATTCACACGTGAAGGAAAAGAGGCTGGCAACATTCTTAGTGTGAGAACATTTCATCCATCTCACGTCACCTTTTCCCTCCGTGATACAGTCCACTGTAATTGCATAATAGAGGAGTCCACCCCGACTATTTTGGGATCCAAATAGTGGGAAACCATGCCACAACGGCAATTTCTAGTGGCATTCCTGTTACCCCTGCATAGTACATCACCCTGTCTTTCCACTCTGTGTGATACAACGTTCCTAACAGAGTCATCCAGGCGAGTAAAGTCTTCCACAGCACCTTCACCGCCGCAGCTAAGTGAGAAGTCAAAACAGTGAGCGAACCAGAGCGCGCCGCGCAGCTCAGGCTTCTGCAAGCTTGCACTACTGTTGGCCGGAGCCCGAGTTGTTTTCAGTGGCTGCTCGGCTCTCCGAGCTTCTTGGCTCCTCTGCTGCCTCTGATGTAATGGAGGAGAGGCCTGCAGTGGAGAGGTTGGATAGTACCAACCTGTTTAACAGAAGTTGAGGACCACCACACTGTGGTGCTAAATGCCAGAAATGCTTCTCCACTTTGCCTGCCCCCCCCCCAGTTTTGGGGAGTCGGATTTTCTAAGAATGATTTCACAACTTCATCTGAGAGCAGCGTTACATCATTACCACCCAGTCATATTTTTCCTTTTATGCCGTGTACTTTGCCAGTGAATGTGTTGGACTGAGAGGACCCTGTGCCTTTTAAGAATCAGGACAGTAATCATGTCGTAATCGTAGATGAAAGCGCTGCACAGCCGTCTACTGCGTATTGATATTAGGGTTGCAAAAACGGTTAAGGGTGGGCGATAACACGAATACACTCGATGTATAGCTGCTTGTTCTACATGCAATATATAAAATGACTACATTGCCAACATCAAGCATTAATTGGCACATTTTTATAAGACACTGGTGTTTTAGTTCTCTTGCTCTCCACGTCGCAGACACACACACAGAGCAGGGCTTTTGCAGAGCTCCAGACTGTGGCTATTTAGTCGCAATTTTTGACGACAGAGCACTACTGCAATTTGCAAATACTTTTAATATCTAAACTGGAGAGCTGCTAGTTTGTTTCCAGCTGACAGAGAATAAATCAGTTCTAATGGCGCTGCGGTAACAGTCTAACTTAATGAGTCGCAGTGTGTGCAGGTAAGGTTGTGTTTGTATCTGCAGAGCTCCAATCGTGACTATTTAGTAACATTTTGTGACCTCGGAGCACCAGTGCAACTTGGAAATATTACTACGTTTTTTTCTTACAGAGATTAGACTACTTCTACATAAATTAACCTCATTATTTAAAACATTTAATATGAACATCTGACATTTTAATATTATAAAAATTTATATTTATGTGACAGAAAAAAGGAAAGGCATTTTTCACATATTATTTATAAGTGACACAAGGAACAAATAATCTCATTTGAGAAGCTGGAATCAGAGAATGTAATTTTTTTCACAGTTTTTGCCTGAAAATGTAACTTAATCAAATAGATTATTAAAAACAGAAGCAGATTATTATTCTGTCTTTTGACGAACCTTTAATCGTCTAATAGTTTCAGCTCTGGAATGTCATTGTTTATACAGGATGAAGCTGTTTTATGCAGAATTCCTTCCTGCGTGACTTGCCGTGTTCCTCCTCGGTATTTGTCAACATGAACTGATGTCTCGCCGAGATAAAAATGGTGGTCTCCTGATCAAAAGCCAAATGCCGCTGTGTGCAGGTGCATACTATAAACAGATTTTACTATGTGCTGCAACTCGTGTTTAAAGTAGATGACACGCGTCTACAGGACATGCGTCATCATGTCTGACCTAAATTTAGCTGAACTTCGATGAAGTCACCTCTCAGAGCTCAGGTGGTCACATTAAGCCAAGACTTCTGCTGAGGTTATTTTTAAACAGTGCAGTTAATGCAAACCTGTGGGATTCAACAAATGCCATATTAACCATTTGGGACTGCACATTTACACGCTTTAAGTCTTCACTTTTTGATTAATTTTGGATGTGTTCATGCATATGGCATACATTTTGGAAAGATTGTGTATTTTTGTTTAAACTCTGGATTTTCCAGCTCAGCTCCTACAATAAGTCTAAAATACACTGTGGAAACTAAATAGTTACATTCAGACTGTTCAGGTCAAAAAATGCTCCATTGAAACCCATTCAAACTGACATTTTTGATCCCACAGCCATCAGAGCAGAAAAACATGACTTGTATTATTTCTGGGTGTCATTCTGGGCTTTTGACTTGGAATTTGTCATTTTGACTATTTTCAACCTCGTGATATAATATGGAGAAAATACATGCTATTTGAGGTGCACTGTCAAAAAAAAATGTTTTTCATCTAAAACAGAGTGGCATCATGACAACCTGGTATTTAAAGGGTTAAAGGTTTCTTTCTATGATTTTGGGACATTTCTAGGATTTTAGGATGTTTTGAGGATTTTAGGGCATTTGAAGGAATTAGGGACATTTCTAGGATTTTAGGACAATAGGATCCTCCACTGGCACTTTTTTGATGAACAAGCTCTATTCTGACGCTGTTTTCTGCACTCTGGCATCTTATGTATACTAAAAGCACCAAAAAACAATTCCCAGTGTGAATCACTTTATTTTTATTGTGAATAAAAAAATGGTTGAGGGACCATCCAGCATTTTATCAGGGACTAGATTTGGCCTGCGGGCTGTAAGTGGAGTCTGACTGGTCTACGGCTTGTGTAGTATCTGTCTCAGAGCTGAATCATCGGGGCATTTGGCACTCCCAGTTTTGGAGATGAAGATTAGTTTCTAGATGAGTTTCCTGCAAACGACTCTTATCAGCCAGCAGACAGTTACACATCAGACACAATGGATAAGTTGGGCCCACGGCATATTTTGGATTCTTCAAGTTCAAGAGTGTTAGAGAGCTAAGTGTTGATATAGCACATTTGCTTCTCCGTGCATGTGCAGTCAGACTTTTTTTTTTTACTACGCAGGAATCCTGCGGTGTATTTGTCCAACTTCGGCCGAGGTGCCATTTGAAATGTGATCCGGTGTGAATATAAACATCTCTCTTCTGATCCTGCCTCCTCAGAGGACTGAAGGGGCTCAAACGTCAGGCCGAGGCACGGACAGACGCCTCCAGTCAGCTGTTGGCGTCTTGCGGCTTTTGCGCCAAACCGACACCTCCCCCCCCCCCAACATCCTCCAGCCGGTAACACTGGAGACTTGAGAGACCCCCATCTGCTTGAGGTTAGTCAGAGTTAATCGTATCAACCCGTGTCCATCCAGGTTTAGAGCAGAGCCAGCACGTCGAAGAATTATTCTCAGGTTACCCTTCGCCATCAGACAGCTGGGCAGGATCGCTCCGACCACCCTGCCTCCACCTCTGCTTCCAGGGAAAATGAAACAGCCGCTGCATGAGTGGATATTTATCAGAACTAATGAGACTTTGTGCAAACTTGCTGAGCGATCTCACCTGGGCACAGCGCTGAGACACGATAATAATCACAGACATCCCGACAAACAAATGAAGGGGGAACAAGCTGAGCGCCAAAGACTCAACCTCACATCAAAAGTGGAATGTGACAGCAGCGGGGGCAAAACATTTAGATTCACTTCAGCATGGTGATTTCAATTTTAACGATTTTTTTAATGCCTGAATTGACAGAATTCAAATTCAAATAGAGTGAGGTGAAGGGACCTAGAGGTGGTTAGTTAACTAGCTAGTTAATTATTCTCCCAGAAGTGGTCTGATAAAGAGAGTGAAAGTGAGAGCGAGCGAGCGAAAGCGAGAGCGAGGGCGAGGGCGAGGGCGAGGGCGAGGGCGAGGGCGAGGGCGAGTGTGGGCAAGTGCCCATTACAGATTTGCGAAAAACAAAATTGCATGTTTTTTCTTCAAAATCATGGCTCTTATTATAGAATCCTCCAAAGCCTGAAAGAGGTAAAGTGTCAATGTGTTTTAATAATGAATGAATAATAAATGATCGTTAACCCTTAGGGCCCACTTACATATTACACACACTCTATCGCTCTGTGCACAAAATCAAGCTTCAAAAACGATTATATATTAGTATTATTTTCTATTTTCATTGAGTACATTTTTAACCACCATCAGTCCTAATCATAAATATTAAATATTCATTAATTTTCAGAATTTTAACCCTTTAAATGCCAGGTTTTTGTTGTGATGCCACCTTGTTTTAGACATAACACATAGATTGAATTATTTTCTATAAACCATATACTTTTTTTTACTATCAGAGCCTGGGATATGTCAATGATTTGCAGCACCATTGATTGTGACAGTGCACCTCATGGAAATAGCATGTATTTTCTCCAAATGCCAAATGTAGTAATAAAAAAAAATGACATCATCAGGTGAAAAATAGTCAAAACGACAAAATATGCATGAACACAGCCAAAATATGCATGAACACAACCAAAATTATCAAAAAATGAAGCCTGAAAAGCACATAAAAAGTGTCAAATAGTCCCTTATGTCATTGTTATTGTTAAGAAAGCACTGCCGATGCATATGTCATCGTCGCACAAGTGGCAGACACTTTTGTGTTAAACGTCATGCCTCTTTTGTCTCCGCGATGCCAGCATGTTGTCTAAAATCACACACTGGAGCGACAAGATGCAGTAGTCATTTGTTAATGTGTAAAAATGCAAAGATAATGTAAAGAAAGGACTTCAGAGCAGCTATAAGTTGCGATCTCTGTATATAAAGGGCTGCTAAAAAATGATATCGTGAGGCTCAGCTCACCAATGATACCAGCCATACTGAAAAATGTTTCAAAAATGAATATATTCCTTTTTACTGCAAAACTAAGGGCATCTAAAGTCAAACACAGTTCCAGCCTGAAACTGGATATGCATGCAGCCGCCTCTGATTTTAAAAAAAATACCCTCAAGTGAGGCTCTTAACTTCAAAGGAAGCACTAGTTAAGGAAATAGGCAAGAAATCGAGGGGCTTGGGCAGTGGGAGGGACAGCACGGAGCACACGAGGCAGGACTGATAGGAGAAGCGCCTGCAGACACGAATGTGTTTAGTTCTCACAGGAGCTCCCCGCCCTCACACTCAGCGCTAATCCAGTTTTGACCCATTAAACCACCACAGCCAGGTTAACAGAACAGGCCTTTGAAGAAGGTCTTTCCCAAAACCACCCAGGAGGATTAGCACTTCTCTGAAGGCCAAAGAGACACTCTCGCTCTCTGCGCTCCTTCCCTCTGACGGCGAGGCACACGACTAGTGCGAGCACGCAGAGTGGCACATCGTATAGATCCTGAGCGGAGATGTAAAGTCGTGTGACTCATCCTGGCTGAATACACCGTACTAATTTAAATTCTTTATGAACTATAATTAACCATGGCTTCCAGCTACTGACTACATAAATCATAATGATGGAAATAAAAGAGGACATGTTCAGGTGCAGGAAGGCTCACAATAATATACCTCCAGAGGAAAGCGTGCGTATTAAATGAGCCAGAGGATGGGTTGTAGCTCAGTCAGTACGGTTGATATGCGTACGGCACCACGCAGGTTTAAGAGGAGCGCTGCAGATGTTTTGCTGTCTGCAGCTCACTGAAAGCATCAGTTCCCAAATGGATCCCCTCCAGAGGATCAATGCAGTTTGCGTTTAGGTACAATCATGCATGAACTTGCAAATGACACTGATACTTCCTCCACTGAGCACCAGGTAATGAGAGAAGTTTAGCATTAATGAGAATGAGCAGAAATCCAGATTAAACTGTCAAAAAACTGTGTGCGTCTAGATCAGCTCGAAGTGGCAGAAGATGGATGTTTTTAATTTTCTAGTCACTTCTTTTAGCTAACTTATATATCAGCCAAAATCTGCTTTAAACAATATTATTGTCATTTTCAGACCATTTTATGCCATTGAGATTATTTAGGTATTAATATATTATATATATATATATATATATATTATATATATTAGAGTTACAACTTGAAGCAAATTCCTTTATCGATTACTGGTAAAATTCACAATTGATTGATCAGTTACTCCTTATTTTAACAAAAAACATAAAAACTCATAAAGCTTATACCAAACAATACTAATATGTTTTGTTTTTCTCAATCAAAGCTCAAAGCAACATATTGCATAAACTTTGACGGCACTGACTGATCCTTTAAATTTCACATGTTCAACACACACACACACACACACACACACACACACACACACACACACACACACACACATTTATATATTAGGAATGGTAATCATTAACTGCCGATCGATTACCAATTAAAACTTTTGCCACCGGCATTTGATTTTTTACTGTTCAATTGGATAAGCCTATTTACCGTTCTGTTATTTACCTGATCAAACGCTCGGAGCGCAGAGTGTACTCTGTGCAAGAAGGAGCAGCAAAAGTGAAAGTTGAGCATTCATTGTTCTGGGTTTAAAAGTTTGCAAAAGCTGTCTTAAGCAGAGTGTGATCTACTTCCTCTACGCTGGAGAGGCAGACGTCTCTACGGCTGATATATTTGTTTTTGATGTCAGAGGCGAACTGTCCCTTTAACCATTATTGACTCAAAATATGTGAATACACTGTATTATTTTTGAAGTACAAGCAGCCTTGGTTGGGAATCACTGCTGCAGTCAAGTGTAAACAGAGAGCATGATGGGTAATGTTCTCTTCTTTCAGGCTCCAAATGAAACAGGATGTGTGGATACAGGAAAATATTATCTGTTGTTAATGTTACAAAGCAGCCATTCTCAAGTGTTGATGCTCTGCTCAGCAGGAAGAGCCAATCTCCCCAAACCACACACGCCGCCCACTAATCAGACCCGCGGCACGCTGTTATAACACAGCGACAGGACGGAGCTGGAAGCCCACGATACAAGCAACACAAGACGCCTCGTGTCCTGCTGAGTAATAGCAATTCTTCACTTTATTTTTACAGGGGAACCTCAGAAGGGGTGTTTCTGGACTGTTCTGCTCCCCACCTGTCAGGGGTGACGTTTGGACAAGTGTTGGGGTCTGGGGAGCGCTTCCTCTCTGAGAAGCCGCCCGCTCTCTCTCCCCCTGCTACATCTGGTCTCCTCCGGGCCGTTTCTGGCGGCGGTTGAGGGCAGAGCAACCGCAGAAGGCTTTGTCCTCATTGAAGAGCAGCTGAACCAACAGGAAAGCCAGCCAGTCAATTAATTGATGGAACAATTTAAAATTATGGGGAGGCTCTCAGCGGGGGGAAGGAAAATGTTTACAAATGATGTGCAATAATTGCTTGTTACGTCCCCTCTTTGATTCCTCCACACGCGGTTTCTTTTTTTTCTTTTTTTTTTGTTCTTTTGCCGCCATCGTTTCCTTTCTTGTCTTGCTGAAGCTAAAAATGGAAACGTTTGAACTCATGTCCACGACGGGCCGGCAGAGCCGACCACATGCAGCTAATCACTGTGTATTTCATGTGGGACAGTGTGAAATGTGCTGAAATTTTAGAAATCTTAGAAACATCCTGAAATCAAAAAAACTTCCTCAAGTCCAACAAACATCATAAAACCCTAAAAATGTCCTGAAATCCAAGAAAAGTCCTAAAATCCCCCAAATGTCCCAAAATCCTAGAAACAACCTAAAATCCAAGACACGTCTTAAAATCCTAGAAACATCCTAAAATCCTAGAGAGGTCATAAGGTCCTAAAATCCAAGAAATGTCGCTGAATCAAAAAAATGTTTAAATATCCCAAAAACATCCTAAAACCTTAAAAATGCCGTAAAATCCTAAAAACATCCAAAACTCCTATAAACATCCTAAATCCTAGAAAAATCCTGTTATTTTAGAAATGTCCTAAAATCCAAGAAACATCCTAAAATCCAAGAAATGTCCTAAAATCAAACGAAAAATCCCAGAAATGTCCTGACTTTTTAGGAATGTCTTAATATTATGGGCGGCTCTCAGCGGGGGAAGGAAAACGTTTACAAATGATGTGCAATAATTGCCCGTTACGTCTCCCCTTTGATTCCTGCTCGCCATTTCGTTATTGTTTTTTTTGTCTTTTGCCGCCATCGTTTCCTTTCTCGTCTTGTCGAAGCCAAACGTGGAAATGTTTGCTCATGTCCACGACGGGCCGGCAGAGCCGACCACATGCAGCTAATCACTGTGTATTTACCATGTATCCTGTCTGAACACCCAGATCAACCCAAATCACTTCCATGCAGCCACTCGGTAAAAAAAGGCTCAGACTAAAGGACCACATGAATGCACCGAGACCACATTAAAATGGTCTTCATCATCAGGTCCTGTGCCTCCACGGCCCCATCTGTGCCCAGCTGTGGGGGGTTTCCTCTTCATTATCCAGCCTCCAAAGACCCTCATCTGTAGACTACAGTCACGCCGAGCTGCACCGACAAAACGAGGCCTCAGAAGGAGAGACCTTTCACTCAAAGCCGCACAGTGGGCCAGTGTGAGACCCCGGGGCCTTTGGATCTCCAAAATAACTCATTCTCCGGCGGCATCTGTGTCCATTCAGTCGTCTTAAAAAAGGGAAAATTTGCAAGTATTTAATAATAATTAGTACTGGCCCCTTAAAGTGATAGTTCGGGTTTTTGGATGTGGGTTGTATGGGCTAATTATCCACAGTCAATGCATTACATCACCAAAGCATGACATAGCAATATATCTAAGACGATATATAGTCTCATATCTCAATACGGTAAAATATCTTGATATTGCCCAGCCCTACCACACAGACATGATATATGACGGTTATCAACACGTGGAACATGTTTCACGTCACTTAAACTTTATGCACTATTGCTAATGTCGCACCATCTGTCACCCAAAGTTGTTATTCAGACGTTTTATCTTTTTCCATTTAGATTCTGCTTAGAGCCGAAATATATCCCTAACATGCTTGTGACATATGAACTTTCAAGGACCCTCAGCACATCAGGGGCCGGCCTGCTGACCCCCAAGAGTCAGAGCTAAACACGGTGAAGCAGCGTTTTCTTATGATGCAGCACAAACCTGGAATAACCTCCCAGATGATGTTGGACGAGCCTCGACTCTGAACACTTTTAAATCAAAGCTAAAAACGATCTTTTTCTTCTTTATACTGCTTACTCCACCCGCTAATGACTACAAACTTATTAAACTTGACTTTAAATCTTTTTTTTTTTTAACCTTTGCACCTCTTGTCTGCACTATTTGATATTTTAAGGGTTTTTCTCATCATTTAGTAATTGATTTTACCTTTAATATCTAATCTGTTTCCTCTTTCATTATAAATCTGTATCTTTTATTATGTTTTATTAATTTGTAAAGCACTTTGAATTGCCGTGTTGTATGAAATGTTCTACACAAATAAAGCTGCCTTGCCTTAACGGCGAGATAGGAGAGAGAAAACAGCATTAACTAATGTCACAGACTGTTATTGAAGTCTGTGAAGATTCAGTTATTTTCTTTGCCCCGCACTGATTCAAACATACATTTGCCAGTGATTATCTGAAGGTAAAGCGGTGAAACTACTCCTACTATAGCGTACACTTAAACTGATTTTAAGTTTTTTTTAGGTGAAACTTTTTTAGGTGCTGACCCCATCCACAGCAGTGCATTGCTCAGCTTCAGTGCCGGACTCCAGCCTGCTTCTCCTAACACGGAGCAAGCCAACCAACTTCTACTGTATGTGATGAATTAACTATCAATAAGTACTTCATAAAATCACTTTTCAAAAATCTAAACTATCTCTTTAAACCCCTTAAATCGGCAGCACTAGCAAATCCTGTTAATGTGCAAAAGCAGCTGATTATCAAAGAGAGCCACACAACTGCGTACAGCGAGCGCATCGGACAGAAAAAGAATCAGAGGGAGCGGAGGAAGCTCGGTTAGTGAGGGTGGGAGTGAAATATGCTTTGGACTTTGTGTGAGGGGGAAGAGGCTTACAGTCGGAAAGAACAGGAGTGACTCAGAGAGGAAGAGGTGGGAATGCGAATGGAGAATTCAAGGGAATCCCACTGAGATAGCTCTCTTCGCCGGTTCGCAGCGCGCCAAAGAATTCAGATGAGCAAACCATATGCTTAACGAGTCACATGTAAACTCCGAGCTGAGACAAAAAAAGGGCCAATAAACGTCAAGAATCTGAATCAGACCAGAAAATCAATCAGTCGGTTTATTATTCTGTCGCACGTCTTCCTGGGCAGAATATTTATCCACAGGGCAAAGACAGAACGTCAGAGAGTGATTTTTAGGATTTCACTTCTGTGTGACAGACAGCTCGTGACTCACAGACAGACTGGAAGGATGCGTTCCCTTTTTCTGCAAAATCGCATTACAGGGAACTCTGTGACTTCGGCTGCGTGTCATCAGATTTATGGTTGCATGGAAAGCGGTGCAAATTATGCCACGAGCGATGTCTGCACGACAGAATTTAGAAATGATCAGACGACGCAATGAGCCGTGCCCAAATGATGTAATTTATGAGCCGGTGGATCATGTGTGTGTTTGTGTGTCACATAATTTAGGGGTGATCAGCTGTAGAGCATAATGGAAACCTGTCCCGTGTAGTCAGGGGGCAATTCTCACCCCGAGTGTTAGTTTTAGCAGCTTGCTTGCCATATTTTTCCAGTTTAATAGCTGGCAAACATCTGTAACATCTGGTTCAAATGGACAGGGGGGGCTGTCGGCGAGGAGAGACGCCTACAGCACAAACAGCTACGGGCCTGTTTGAATGTAGCAACTCATCATTCACAACCTGCCTGGAAACAAATTCATCTGCAGAGCTTTGTGTCAAAAAATTCAACCCGACTGCGGATGACAACATGCAGCTACAATGTCGCAATGACACTCTCCGGGCCCATTACTCCCTCTGCAGCGGGCTAATCAGCCTCGTACACACAGCTGTGCAGCGCTAAACAAAGAAACACATAATGACAGTGTGTAGCGGAGACTCTGCTGAAAGTGAGAACTCAGGCTGCCTTTCTGTGGAGCAGGGATACTCAACTTATGGCCTGCGGGCCAAATCTGGCCCCCGATAGAGCGTGGGGTTGCCCGCCATCCATTTTCTAATTCACATTAAAATAAAGTGATTCACAGTGGGAATTGTTTTGTGTTTTAGTGTACATAAGGTGCCAGAGTGCATAAAACAGCATCAACATAAGAGTTTGTTTATCGAAAAAAGTGCCAGTGGACCCCGCAGCCTCCAACAGAGGTCCTAGCTAAGACCCTAAAGTCCTACAATCCTACAAATGTCTTAAAATCTGAGAAATATCCTTTAATCTTAGAAACGACTTCAAATTCTAGAAACTTCCCAAAATCTGAGAAAAATCTTAAAATCAGAGAAATGTCCTAAAATCAGAGAAACATCCTAAAATCATAGAAATGTCCTAGAATCCTAGGAAAGTCCTGAAATTTCAGAAACGTCCTAAAATCCAAGAAATGTCTTAAAATCCAAAAAACACCAAAAATCAAAGAAATGTCATAGAATCCTAGAAAAGTCCAGAAACTCAATAAACACCCTAAAATCAGAGAAACATCGTAAATCCTGGAAATGTCCTAAAATCCTAAAAACGTCCTAAACTCCTAGAAATGTCCTGATACTTAAGAAACTTCTTAAAATCCTAGAAACATGTATGGGGCTGCTGCGACTGGCCCCTGGCCTCCTGCCATTTTGCAAAAGAGGCCCCCAAGCAGAGAGGACGCAGCGAGCTGTGGGACAGAGCTGACCATGTGGACGACATGGCACGATATTACATAATTCTGGAGGAAATATGGCCTGCGAAGCGAGCTCTAGGGGTAATATATCAAATGCACTGAAAGACATACATATATTTAGTGTGGGAGTGTGCAGTGTCACTCAGCATCAAGAGGAGAAGTGGTCGATGAGGTCCTGCTCTCGCTATTTGTCACAGTGGACTCACATTCCCAGCATTCCACCGGGAGACCACTGCGGTCCATGTCCAACTGCAGAGACTCTGGATTTCAACATGAAAGTCGTGCATGGATCTTTTTGCAAACTCTAACTGTCCACCCTCCCATATATATCATCAGGGATCCTGCAGCTTATGCCAAGTTAGATTTAAGTCTTTCTGAGAGTTTTTTAACGTCACTGAAATGAAATTTAGGACTGTTTTACAATAACCAGAACTGGAGCAAAAAAATAAAAATGAGCCGACGTCAAAGAAACAGAAGCGACTAAAGCCGTCTGCTGCATCGCCTCACGTCACCGCGTCTCGGCCAAAAAGTTGCACATGAACACAAAGACTGCGACCTGCGGACAGCAAGCACGTACGCTCTGCACATGCATGAGAGGAAATAACTCAATACAAGCAGGCGGCGCTGTCTGAAGATCGCCTCGACACTAGCTAGCACGCTAACAACACACTCCAATGTTGAAAGACCAAAGTATATTTCTGAGCAACACAAACCATCAGCAAACGTTTCTGCTGAAGAGCTCAATGGATCAAAACACCTGACTTTATGGAACAAGTCTGTGTCCACTTCACCTCCTCATGACTTCAGCTCTTTGTTTACTTTCCTCGCTTTCATTCTTCTTCTTTTGTGCTGAACTGAGCTGCTAATCACCGACGCCGATTCAACATGCTGACTGCTGAAAAAAGCACCGGTGAGCACCAACAGCTCGAGACGCGCCGCACTAAACAGGGCGACGATGCTCACCGACAGCCAACTGCTGGCTTGGTGTGTCAGGGCCTTACAGCAAGTTTGATTCAAGACATTTTTAATGCCATTTAGAATTAAATTTAACTTATTTTACTAGAGCAAACCTACAACTTCTTCCTACAAATTTTTGTTTTTTCACTCTGCATGTGGTTATTCCGCTGCCATAACTCCCACTGCGTTTAGAAAACATTTGTGTGTAAAAACACAAAGCCTTGTACTACTTTGCCATGCCGTTAAATCATGGTTAAATACCTCGTTTCTGTTGAATCTGCACTTCTTGTCCAGGATTCAATATCTCCTTTAACACTGCCTGACTGGAATATGAATACGCCGCCTCACCGTTCTTTATAAAAGTTATTAAGTTATTAAGCAGCACAGAAACGGTGTCTGTATAAAAGGGACAGCCAGCAGGGCCGAGTTTCAAAGGGTTAATGTCCTTGGCCATCTTGCACCTCCAGCTCATTAAATCTCTCTTATTAACATCCCTCCATGTTGCTTCCACTGATTCCTAACAGAAACAGCACCAGCTTAAATATTTAACTTGGCCCTCTTCTGATAGAAAAGTCTGCTGTGGAATTTCAGGTCAGATCCTGAGCGTACATCAAAAAACAGGGCAGCTGTCGGCCTCTCCTCCCAGTCAAAACACCGAGCTCTCATGTTTTTGCTGTTTGTGTTGAGAAGGCACAAACCAAACAGCTGCAGGAGGGACGGACAAGATCACGCCGTAAAAGTACAACTTCATAGTGACCCGTTTTAAAGGGATAGTGCTGATGTTTTTTCCAGTGGGGGTGTATGGGGTGCTTATAGTCAGTGTGTTTTACACTTCGATCAATAAGTTGGTTTGTGTTATTATGAAACCAAAATCACACAATAACACAAACCAACTGATTCTCCATAGAGTCTGGCTTTGAAGAGAGCAATATAAGAGCTTAATTTTCCCGTTGGAAATCAGTGTCTGACATAAAAGTAAAGCAGAGAAAATACTCTCATTATAACATACTCAACAAATTTGGCCCCCAACTGGGTCCCCCACACCCCCATCCATTTTCTATTTCCCAATAAATATAAGTGATTCACACTGGGAATTATTTTTGTACTTTTAGTCCCCATAAGGTGCCAGAGTGAATAAAACAGCATCAAAATAGAGCTTATTTATAAAAAAAAAGTGCCAGTGGAGGATCCCCCAAACCCACTGACAGAGGTCCTAGCGAAGACCCTAATGTCCTAAAATCCTAGAAACATGACAAAATCTGAGAAAAGTCGTGCATTCCTAGAAACGTCTAAAATCTGAGAAACATCTTAAAATCCAAAAGATTTCCTAAAATCCAAGAAATGTCCTCAGATCCTTGCAATGTCGTAAAATCCTAGAAACATCCTAAAATCTTTGAATAGCTCCTAAAATCCTAGAAACACCCTAAAGTCCAAGAAACGTCCTACAGTTTAGGAGTGTCCTAAAATTCTAAAAATGTCCTAAAATCCTTATAATGTCCTAAAATCGGGCTGCTGCAACTGGCCCTTGGCATCCTGTCAATTTGCAAATGTAGTTTCCATGTTCAGGTCTACACTTCACCTGAGATGTGTGTGTATATATATATGTATATATACGTGTGTATATATATATATATATATATATATATATATATATGTATATATATATATATATATGTATATATATGTGTATATATATATATATATATATATATATATATGATATATATATATATATATGTGTATATATATATGTATATATACGTGTGTATATATATATATATATATATATGTATATATATATATAGTTAGATAGATAGATAGATAGATATAGATACATATCAGTCAACCGATATTATCAGCCGATATGAGCCTTTCACACACATATCAGAGCATATCGGTGTATATTTTTTTCCGATATGCAGCAATAAGAACAATTTTTTACAGACCATATAATGCAGAAATCAATGCTTGGGTGGTTTAAATGTTCAGCAATTGACTGATACTAAACAGTACTGATGTCTATTTAGCTATTTATTTGGTTGTATTTATTCTTTATTTGAACAGTCAGTAAAGACCGATGCTAAACTCTCATACAGTACTGACATTTAATTGTTTTTTATTCATTCTTTATTTTTGTTTGTGTGTCATGTTACATAAGTAAATTGTTAAATAAAAGCCTTCTGAGTACTTTTGCATAATGATATCTGTGCAAAATCATGCACAATCCACATAGAAATGATCTGTTTTCATTCCAGCTCAAAAAATCACTATATCGGTGGCCATATCAGTAATCGGTGAATTTTTCCACTATTGCTATCAGTCTCAAAAATCCCACATAAATATTTATATATATGAATGGGAGTTTTGTCGTGTGGCTGAAATAAGTTTAGTTGCAGCCTGCTTGTCCAAACTGGGAGCAGGCTGACTGACATCTGTTTTTAACACTGTCTATGAATTAAAAACCCCATGCAGCCCCACTTCAAAAAAAACAATCTGAACTACCCCTTTAACCACAATAACTACCCCGGGAGGCAGCTGTCTGTCTGTCTGTCTGCTCTCTTGCCCTCTCCTGTGACCTGTGGAGCCGCTGTCACCTCACCGAGGACCGTCGCTGCATAACGGCTTCACACGGCTAACTGCCAGCTAAGCTAACGTCGGCTAGCCAGTCTCACATGAGCCCGTCTATCAACAGGAGAGTGTCACATCTCGGTGCCCCTCTAACATCACACACGTTAAAACATACGTGTTCAATAAACATGCAAAACATTGCGCTCCGTGCTGCTTTTAATACGCGAGAACCACGTTAAACATGAAGCGGCACAATGTTTAAGCTAAGGGACCCGTGTTATGCCTGGTGCTGGTGGTTGCTGGCGACAATCACCGGGTTGCGACTATTTCCCGGAACAATAACAGTCAAATTCAGCTTCACTGAGCGTCACACCGGTTCGTTTACAAACATAAGCTAACACAGTAAAAACGGAGATATTTAAAATGTATTGTTGTTATAAAAAACTGTGGTATAAATCGCGGGTGAAAGAACCGGCGCTAAGCCAACTCCATGGCCCATGGGAACTGTTCCAGCAAATACACGGCGCCCTCCTAGCTTAGTGTGTGTGTGTTTGTTGTGTGTGTGTGTAGTACAGTTGGGGATTTAACAGCGTTGCTCTCTACCTGTTAATCGCAGCTTCACGGGGCCATTCCTCCGACTCCTTGGTTAGACATGTCCTCCTGGTCCCAGCCTTCACTGCTCGTGATAAAAAACGCGTCGTCAAACGTAGAAAAAAATAAGGTTTATCAACGTCTCCGCCAGTTTTAGACAATAATGGAGTCAAGGCATTGTGGCCCGGATGTGAACTGAACTGCCATCGCGATCCCTCACCAAAAATAAAAAAAAGAAAATACAAAAATGCTGCAAAGTGCATTTACTAGAAGTGACCTCTCCACGGTGGGAAAAAGAAACGAGCGGCTGCGTGTGGAGAGATACCGCGGTGTTTGTCTTCACATCCCCCGGCGGCAGCTCTGCCTCGGACCGAGTCCTCCTCTCCGAGAGTCGGGAGTTGAACTGTGGATCCTCCGGTCGGTGTGGATCCACTTCAGGGGGCTGCTGGTTGGAGCTGACCGGTGACGACAGCACGCTTTGGGGGAGTGAAACATTTCTCCAACATGTGGCACCTCACTGCAACTCACACACACACGCAAGTGCACACACACACACACACACACACACACACACACACACACACACAGATACAGATCCCAGTGTATCCGAGTGCTTTTACTCACAAATTTGAAGTAATTTTAATCAACATGAGTACTTCATGTCCTACCACCTTCTGCGTCTACTCCACTTCAGAGGGAAATATTTTACTCCATTGCAATTATCCGAGAAATGTTTTAAGATCCGAGAAATGTCTTAAAAACCCAGAAACGTCCTAAAATCAGAAAATCCTAAAATCCTGAAAATCCCAGCGTTTTATAATCCTAGAAACGTTCAAAATCCTAGAAATGTCCTAAAATCCCAAATAGCTCTAAAATCCTACAAATGTCTTAAAAAACCCAGAAACGTCCTGTAATCAGAAATCCTAAAATCCTGAAAATCCCAAGTGTCTTAAAATTCTAGAAACGTACAAAATCCTAGAATGTCATTACTTTAACTTTATTCTTTATTTCAGACCCAGTGGGATCCATATCACAGTTAAAAAGAAGGGAAAAAAAAAAACAAACAAACAAACAAACAAAAAAAAAAAAAGAAATGTCCTAAAATCCCAAATAGCCCTAAAATCCTAGAAATGTCCTGAAATCCTGGATAGCTCAAAATACTAGAGACATTCTAAAATCCTAGAAATGTCAAAGGCTTAGGTGGGCTGTTTGACATGTCCGTGCGCTAGAGCGGGATGTCACATATGTCCGCGATGAGGACTGTTGGACATGTCCGCGCGCTGGAGAGGACTGTTGGACATATCCCCACTGTAGCAGGCGCTGTGGGACATGTCTGCGCGCTAGAGCGGGATGTCGCATATGTCCGCGCTGGGGACTGTCGGACATGTCCGCGCGCTGGAGAGGACTGTTGGACATGTCCGCTGCGCGCTGGAGAGGACTGTCAGACATATCCCCACAGTAGCGGGCTGTCAGACATGTCTTTGCGCTTAGGTGGGGTGTTTGACATGTCCGCGCGCTGGAGAGGACTGTTGGACATGTCAGACATGTCTTTGCGCTTAGGTGGGCTGTTGGACATGTCCGTGCGCTGGAGCGGGATGTCACATATGTCCGTGATGGGGCTGTTGGACATGTTTGCGCGCTGGAGCGGGATGCAGACATGTCATATCACAATGAAAGCAAAGCTGCAAGCAGCGATGAAAGGGCCCTCACATCTCCACGTATGTCGGGATGCTAATGGGACACCAGCTAAAGCTGTTGTTCATTCTGTGAAAGTGGGATAACAGACGCAGAGATGTTGGACCCTGGAGTGAACTATTTCACGTGGTGTAGTCCTTCCAGCAGCAATAAGGTGTTAGTGGAGGGGACACAAATTCCATGTCATCTTGGTGGACATAATATGTTGCCCAAACCATGTAAATATCATGTAAATCCAATGAAAATCGTCCCTCAATGCTTACTTCCTCTTGTCAGTAGGTGGCACTATCATGACTGGTGAATATTGTCCTACAGATGTGTTCAAAGCAGGACTCTTATCTTAAAACAATGTCCTGTTTTATAGCGAGACATCAAAATTGTACGCCATGCTACGGGAAAACTGTAAAAGTTTGGCGTGGACCTTTGATAACTTTTAACCATGAAGCGGTTAGTATTGGACACACCCAATTTGAAGTCCATTGGATTAATCCCATAGGACAAGTTCGCAAATGTAGGCCAGAAATTGCCCAAAATCTGCTCAAAATTCAAAATGGCCAACTTCCTGTCGGGTTTGGGGGGTGGGTCTAAGAGGCTTTTTGTGCGTCTGGGTATGATACATAAGTGCACTGATTTTCTTAAATGTAGATTTAACTGGGCATTGAGGCTACACATTAGGGGGCACTGTGGAGCCATTTTGCCACGCCCATTTCCGAAACCACCAAAATACAAAATTTTCCACCGCACCGGATGCGTGTATTACTTTTCATGAGTTTTTGTACACGTTTAAGCCTCCAAAAATGCAATTCATTGGGGAGAAAAATAATTCCTTGCATTCACAAGAGGGTCCTCGTGCACGTTTCGTGCTCGGGCGCTAATCCACACTGGCAGTTTCCGTACATTTAGTATTTATCAATTCATTCTTGTTATTCAAAAAAATTACGAGTAGAGGAGCCCCACACCCCCCAAACAGAGGTCCTAAAATGTTATAAACATCTTAAAATCCTAATAATGTCCAAAAGTCATGGAAACAAAAGTCCTGGGAATGTCCTAGAAACAGCCTAAAATCCTAGAAAAACGTCCTATAATCCAAGACACGCATTAAAGTCTTTGAGACGTCCTAAAATCCTCAATTTTTTGACACAAGTTGCCATTTTTAGATATATGGTAACCATAACTACAATATTACTACCTACAACACTTATATTTCCATTTTTTAAAAGTATCAACAGACTGATTTAACCCCAAAAACATCAAAACTCAAACACATGATCTGACAACTTTATTTACAATCATGTTTTGTCGTATTAAAACAGTATGTACAGTACATACAAAAGAAATCCACAGTAACATGAACAGGACAAACAGCAGCAGTGAGGAACAGTACAGGTGACAGCAGACGTTAGAAAAGATTTAGAAATCGAAAGTGCTCCCGCTGTCGCCGACATGGAACGTGTAACCGTTGCTGGTTGCGTCCGGGGCGACACACTGCACCACCTCCTCCTTTAAAAACCACAAAGAAAAAGACAGTTAGGACGACTCATGGGCATAAAAGGCCATTTTAAAAATCGTCTTTTAGGACGCTCACCTCGTCCGAGAAGTATTTCTCGATCAGGTTGAGCGACGCTTTGTAGATCAACTCGTTCTCGTGAGACTGCAGAGCCTCGATTTTGTCCAGTCCGCCGCATTCTTCAACCATTAGACTCAGCTTGTCGGACTCCCCGATTTTATCCCCGGCCTGGCAGAAAAAGAAAAAAAACGCGAGTTTTATCGTCCGTGATCGAACTGATCCGATCCAACAAATCTGAAAACGCACACGTTTACTTCGACATGCAAGAGTACTCACGAGGAAGATGTTGGTGATGGCGTCCAGGATGACGAGGACAGTTTTGCTGTCCTTAGAGGACAGGAGAGACAGAAGAGGCTCCAGCACGTTGGCCTGAACCAGGTAGACCACCTGCTGAACGGTGCCCCCGCTGGTGAAGTTTGTTACAGCCCACACAGCCTCCTTCTGGGTTTTGTAGTCCCCCTGCAGAGAGAAGAGGGATGAAAAACTACAGACACCAGCGGACGTGATGAGACGACGGCTGCTGAGCTGAAAACTACAGATATTTAGTAGTATGCAATAAGAAAGATTCACTATTTTTTGAACTGTTTATTTTGAGATATTTGATACTTGTAGACATCGTTATGAGACTTTCTCAGACACCTAAATTGTTTTGAGACAATTTAACTGAATTAATTTTAAAATAAAGAAATAAATAAAAATAGTGAATAATAATATGTCTGTATGTTAGAACGTTTCTTATTACGGGAACTTATTCAATAAAATTAATTTAATGCTTTTTAAGACATTTACGATAATCTTAAAGTGTAAGACTGGATTTTTTTGTGTCTGTGATCATTGAATTCATATTCATATATTAAAACTAAGTAAGAGGGAAAGATTGAGGTTAATTTACATTTAACTCAACTCTCAAGTACAAAGTAAAGCTTTAGGTTCACTGGTTTCTTACATCAGAAATGTGGATTTTCATATAATAGAGTTTGACTCATTTTGAAAAAAAAAAAAAAAAAAAAAAAAAAAAAAGTATATTAAATTAAAAAAATAATAATTAAAAAAAAAAAATAAAAAAAAATAAATAAATAAATAAATAATAATAATAATTTAAAAAATACATAAATGTTTGGGTCAATTAAGTCTTTGCAAATTTCAATTTAAGCCTATTCAAAGACTTTTCAGGCCTAAATGAATTTAAGATTTCGTTCTGGGACTCTGAGGACCGGCTCGACACGTTCGAACGTCACAGATCAGCTGGCTAAAGTTGAAATTAGATTTTCCTCCGAGTGAAACCAATAAAACAAAAACGTACCCGCATGAGCATATCGATGATGTACGGGACGAGGCCGGCGTTGATGACCTCCTGGATCTGGGTGTCCTTCCCTGCTGTGACGTTGGACAGAGTCCAGGCTGCCTCCTTCTGGATGTTGGCCTTTTTGTGGCGCAGCAGCTGGGGGAACATGGCGAGGGCGCCGGCGTCCAGCACGGCCTGAGTCTGCTCATCTGTGCCCGTCACGATGTTACCGATGGCTCGCAGCGCCGGGGTCTGCGGGGACGAGGGCGACAGAGGTCAACGTACAACCTGTGAGGGGCTGCATCAAGGTGCAACGGCGAGCCGGAGACGTGCAAGACGCTGCCTCATGCAAGAAACAGTCTTTAAAAACGTGGGAGGGCGACAAGCAAGTTAACATTATAAGAAAATTCTAAAATAATAATAATAATAATAATAATAAAAAAAAAAAAAAAATAAATAACAATAATAATAATGATAATGAAGAGTTAAAAGAAAATGACTGGAAAATAAGCCAAAAAATAAATAAATAAAATAAAATAAATGACCTCGTGAAAGGGCTAAAAAATGTGATTATTTAATTAAGAGAATTATAAACATGGAAAGAAACGCCTTTCTGATGAACAAAAAATAAGATTTTATACGTACGACGACAGACAGCTCCTCGAAGCCGAGCAGGTTCACCAGGCGAGGAATTAAACCGGTCTGCACCATCACCTCGATGCGGTCATGGAGCCGTCCGTCAGGTACGACACGGCCCAACACGCGTCAGCCAGCACCTCCCGGTCATCGTGGTGCAGCAGGCGAACCAGAGCGGGTAAGATCTGCTGGACCGCCGTCATGGGCGGGGAGGGGTTCTTGTTGCGGCAGAGGTTGGACAGCGTCCACGTGACGTTTCTCAGGTAACCGGCCTGCGAGGACAGTAAAAGAGGACATGAGTTTGATTTGATGCAGCTTTTGATTGGGTTTGAGCGCCCTCTAGTGGGCAGTAAGGCGGCCTACAGGTATTACATATTTAAAATGTAGATGTAGTGTTTCTCAGATTTTTAAGGATTTTTTTAAAAACCAAAATCTAGTTTGATTATAATTTTTTAAAAAATCATATTTTTTCTCATTCTTTTTAAATTAGGTGATGCAGTTACAAAACAAGTGAAGGACTTAACAGACAAAAAAATGGGAAAAAACATGCAAAAAAAAAAAAAAAAAGAGAACAATTTACAACAGACACACAGCCAAAACAGCACTATGGTGCAACATACTGAGGGTGTTTTTCATTTTGTTTTGTTTGTTGTCTGTGTGTTACTGACTTTATTTGATTTTGTGTTTAGTGTCTTTGTAAAAAGCACTATAAATAAAAACGTATTATTATCGTTATTATTATGGGGGAGAAAAATAAATAAATACGCATTTTGTTTCTTATATCATCACTTTGTTATTTTATTTACTTTTCTAAATATATTTTTCCATTTTAAAAGGAAAAACAGCAGCTCAGAGGAGTTTTGACATAATGCTGCTTTAAAGGTTTGTTGCATTTCTGTAACTTTTTGTAATAAACTGCAAAAAAGTGGCGATGTCATGATTGTATGCAATAATCTGGGTGGAAAATTAAAATAAAAATAGAAAAAAAGTTTACTTACACTAAAGACAGACAGGTCGGGGACGGCCAGCAGACTGAGCAGATGAGCCACGGCTCCGTGCTTGATGACGCGGTCTCTGAGGGCGGACCCATCACCTAAAAAAGCAAAAAAAACAAAACATACATGACCTTTGCTTTTACCCAAATATGACCAGAATTTAGACAAAAAGATCAACCCTGCCGGTTACCGGCGATGTTTCCGAGGGCCCAGACCGCCTGCTCGCTGATGTGCTGGTGGGGGGAAGTGACCAGGCTGATGAAGGCAGGAATGGCCCCGCCCTCCACGACCGCCGCCGTCTGATCGGACGTCCCGGAGGCGATGTTGGTCAGAGCCCAGGAGGCCTCGAACTGGATCGGAGGAGAGTCTGCCAGACCCAGGAAGGACACAAACTTCGGGATCAGACCGGCGCTGATCATCTGGTTGATGGGCGGATTCTTGTCGCGGGACAGCAGCTTCCTGCAGTCAGGAGACGACCGAAAAGTGAGTCACGGCGGCTGCAGGTGGTGGTTTTGATTGTGCAGTAAAAAGGCTCATGTTAGGAGAGATTTGACGATTCGTCGTTACCGTGCAGCCTGCGTGGCCTGGAGCTGAGACTCAACGCTACTGCTGTTCACTCCTGTGAGGATCTCCTCAACCGTCCACTGCCTGGTGGCCTGGAGACGGTCACAAAAAAAATAAGTTAAAAAAAAAAAAGAAAGAAAGAAAGAAAAAGAAAGAAAAAAAAATATTTTTAAAAGAAAAAAAAAAAAAAAAAAAATATAAATATATATATATATATATTATATATATATATATAATATATATATATATATATATATATATATATATATAAATAAATATATAAATAAGTATTAATATAATTGTTTTAAAAAGATTTTTTAAAACTTATTTTAAAAGATGTTAATAGTCAGACATAATTCCTGAAACAATTAAACTATGGCATGTAAAAAAAAGTAAATAAATAAATATAAAATGTGTTGTATCGATGTCATTGTTTTTCTAAATACAAAATTTGACTGCCATAAACCATTTCTTTTGTAAAGCACTTTGTATAATTCTTTTAAAAAGCGCTATATAAACGGAGTTAATCATGATTAAATAAATAAGAATTATTATTATTATTATTATTATTATTTATTATTATTATATTATTATACACAGTCAAAACAAACACAATCGTGGTCTATTTGGACACGGCAACATTTAATAGACCATTTCAAAAAAGACAAACACATGACTGAGATTTGATAACTGTTATGATTCATAGCTGTGACGTCCCTTTGTGATTTTTTTTTGTTTTTATTCCTCCTAGCATTTATCAGTGTACATACTGTATGTTCAGAGGACTTGCAGCTGTATATAACAAAATATAAATAAAGAAAAACGTGTTTAATAAATAATAATAATAAAAATAAAACATTACAATTAAATAAAGAAGAATAAACAGGAGGTGGACAACATTTTGACTTTAGATTATGACATGCAACACATAACAACAATGTCCCTGCTGACGTCATCATTTTTAACTTTTATTACCATTGTCAGGAGTTGGTTTAACTAAACTGTAATTTTTTTTCCTAACCTAGTTTTGGACAGTTTAAATGTTGACAAACAATATTTTTCAGTTCAAAAAGACAAGATTATAGAGGTGTTTTTTTGTTGTATATAACAGCATTTAATTTTGAGAAAAACAGATTGAAGTAGACCGATTACATTTTATTTTAAGTATCAGTGATAAAAATTAATTGTGGAAAGAAAGTGTCGACATGGGGGGAACTTTTACTTTATAAAACCTCAGGGAGATATTTTTATTCATTAATTTTTAACTTGAAATATAGTTTGATGTATCTCAAATTGTAAATATTGACAAATATTTTCACATATTGTAAATGCATATATACAAATATCAGGTATCAGTCTCATTAACTATTTATAACCAGTCTCAGTACTGAAAAAACAGTATCAGTGGGCCTCAGAGTGAAGATGTGATGAGTGATGAGTTTTGATGAAGCTTTTTCGTCTCACCTGACAGTTTTGGGTCCGCTCCTGCAGAGGAGAAGTGGCCTCTTCAGGAAACGCGGACACATTTCTCCTCTTGAACATCTGATCATCTTTCTTCGCCTTTCGGAGCTCCACGTTGACCTCCACCCTCCTGCGGCGCAGCTCCTGCAACAAAGACGCAAAACTGTGAGAAAATGCTGAACTGAAGCGATGAATGTGAGATCTGATGCTGGAAATGACACAAAATAAACTCACGTTGGCATCTTTGCCTTTGTTCTTGAACTTGTTCAGACGCTCGTTGTTCTCAGACATTTTTTTTTACTTCCAGATCACAGCAGCAGATAAAATTTAAAGTTTTCTTGGTTTATTTCTGCAAATAAAAAAAGAAAAGGTTAGTTTAAATGCGCTGCCTCGTGACACAGAGACGCGCGGACACGTTGAGCTCCAGAGCGGCCGTTTGACGCTCAAACACGCTGACAGCTGCTTCAAAGCGGTCAAATATTTAACGCTACGCAAAATAAAAATACATTTTTAAAGATAAAATCAACTTTCTTTAAATAAAAGTACACAAACAGACGACAGGCGCTTACCTGCTCCTCGCGCTAAGGTTGTAATACCCAAAACGAGCCGCACAGACCTTTAAATTCCTGCAACAAAGCCTCCTGATTGGTCCGTTCGAGCGAAAGCATCCAGCCGCCTCCGCTGATTGGCCAGTTTCAAAAAATCACAGAGGACACGTGGAAAGTCGTCACCACACTGATAATATCGCGAGATTTCTTTATTTTTAAATCTGACTCTGGGTCAGCCGTCTTTATGGATCGGAGTGGATAAATCAAAAACAAGTTTAAAAATGTATTAAAAAAAACAACTGCATAATAAAATAAGATAAAACAAAATAAGACTGTAAAAATCCTAAAAGAACCGCACTTTTTTGTTAAAGGGGATAAAAAGCAGTAAATCCTAAAGAATCCTAAAAGTTATTTGAAAAAGATATCCATTAGAAAAAAAAGTAAAAATCTGTTAGTAAAAAACTTTTATAGAAATAAAAAAAATATATAAGGTATCCTACATAGTGTAATTGGAACCAATAAAAAAAATTAAAAACGCCCAAAAAAAACCCAAAAAAACAAACCATTTCTGTAAAAATCCAAAACATTTCTCCAATGGAGTCCTCCCATAGAAATTTTAGGAATTTATTCTCAGGAAAATATCAAAATCCTATCGTTTTGGGGTTTTTTTGGACTAGTGTTTATCTGTTTTATGCTCATTTTATAAACTTTAGTATTTAGTTACTTTGGAAAATAAATGAACACGGTTTTATTTTTATCAGCTAATATTATTAACAGAATAGTTGTTGAAACATTTCTATTATCTCACGGGGAAATATATTTATGAACAAAGACTGACAATGTCTCTTATTTCAGACGTTTTTCAAATGAACATTTAATGAAAAAAAAGCCACTAACTGGAGGACATATTTGTTATTATTATTTTTATTTTGTGATTATTTATTTTTGGGGTTATTTTTGCTTTAATAACTTTCTGGTGTTTGAGGTGTTGTTAAGATAAGGCGGTGTTTCGTTTTTTTGTTCTACCACAGAGGTTTGAGAGCAAAATAAAACAAAACAAAATAAACAAACACAACAACACTGTAACATACATGTATAGTTTTCTATATACTTGTATTTTCCATTTGATATTTGTACAAAACTGGTTAATAATAATAATAATAAATAATAATAATAATAACAATAAAAAATTCAATTTTATTATATTCTAATCAAATAAATAATAATAAATCTACCTTGTATCTTGTAATAATAATTTAAAAAAGACGACATCCATATGTCAATGTCAGCCACACAAACACACATGAAATAAATCAGTCTTTTCCATTTTATTAAGTTCCATATACATCAATATTTCTTCAGAAGTAATACAAAAAAAAGAAAAAGAAATCATAATCAAAGTCAAAATTTTGACTTTTTTTTTCTTTTCTTACAAACAGGGCAGGAACCTTCACATACACTGTTGATCCTTCTCGGTCCGTCACTACTGCAGAGCGATCCATTTACAATAGCTTATTACTGCACTTTCAGTAGGTTATACGAGTTTAACCAAGCAGACTACTGATGTCCAGATATTTAAACGACTGTCTTTCATGCCACTTCAGACGAACAGGTGAGTGGAGAGATGGGAAAACGTTCCACCGTGAGATCCCGATTTAGACACAAAACTCTTGATACATGATGCTCAGTGAAACTCCTTTGTTTGTATTTCCTATTTCTGATCGGACATGATGACCACGAGGATGGCCTGAGGGATTTTTAACGACAAAAAAAAGATAAAAAAAATAAACATGGAAATATGAGAGCTCCGTAAGAGTCTTTTCTCCGAGGTAAACTTTCTTCTGAAATGCCTCAGTTGCTCAGGTTGCTCACTCAGTGAAGTCCCACTGAAGAACACAGGTCCAAAAAGGTCCCCATTAGAGCCGAGAGGGCAGCTCTGCCTGAACAGTCCCGTGAAAGCAGCAGCAGCATCGGCGGCGGCGCCGGCTGCACCGACAGTCAGATCCCAAAAAACGCATGAGGAGGCAGAGTCTGTCACAGAGTTACAGTTCAGAAAGAGCCATTTTCTTGGCAAGTGCATTTTGTTTGAGCAATGTGCGGCGCTCTCTAAGAGGCTGACGAACACTGAAGCTTGTTGTTATGAGACCTACAGATGCGGAGAGAGGAGGGGGGGAGGGGAGAGTGGAGAGCCCGTCGCGTTATTGTCGTGACAAACAGACACAAGAGGATGCAAAAGGGTCGGCGCCATAGATGTACAAACACAGACGCCTCATCGGCCGCCGCGCTGGAGCGGCGAGACCAGCGTGGACACAATTACAGAGAACAGGACAGCTGCGTTTTTTTCTGGATAAAAAACGAAAAACGTTTTTATCTCTCAACTTGTTTTGCTTGGGGGCCACTTTTGTAAAATGACAAAAGCCCAGGGGCCAGGGGCCAGTCGCAGCAGCCCCACACATTTCTAGGATTTTAGGACATTGGTAGGACTTTGGGACATTTCGTGGATTTTGGGACATTTCTTGGATTTAAGGACGTTTCTAGGAATTTAGGCTGTTTGTAGCACTTTGGGATACTGCCTGGATTTTAGGACATTTCTTGGATTTTAGGACATTTCTAGGAATTTAGGAAGTTTGTAGGACTTTAGGACATTTAGGATGTTTCTAGAAATTTAGCACATTTCTGGGATTGTCGGGTCGCCCGTAGGATTTTAAGATGTTTGTTTTTTAGGACATTTCTAAATTTTAGGACATCTGTATAATTCTGGGACATTTCTAGGATTTTAGGACATTGGTAGGACTTTGGGACATTTTGTGGATTTTGGGACATTTCTGTTTTTTTAGGACAGTTCTTGGATTTAAGGACGTTTCTAGGAATTTAGGCTGTTTGTAGCACTTTGGGATACTGCCTGGATTTTAGGACATTTCCTGGATTTATGGACATTTCTGTTTTTTTTAGGGACATTTCTTGGAATTTAGAAAGTTTGTAGGACTTCAGGATGTTTCTAGACGTTTCTGGGATTTTAGGGTCGCCTGTAGGATGTTAAGATGTTTGTTCTTTAGGACATTTCTAAACAGTCGTAGGATTTTAGGACATCTGTATAACTCTTGGACATTTCCAGGATTTTAGGACATTTGGAGGATCTTAGGATTTTTCAAGGATTTTAGGCAGTTTCTTCTTTTTTAGGACATTTCCAGGATTTAAGGATGCTTCTGGGAATTTAGGACATTTCTAATATTTCAGAACATTTTTAGGATTTTAGGACATTAGGGTCTTAGCTAGGACATCTGTTGGGGATCCTCCACTGGCACTTTTTTGGATGAACAAGCTCTATGTTGATGCTGTTTTATGCACTGAATGAATTATAACGTTTTAAAGTTATTTATCCAGAGTAAAACACAGCTGCCCTGTTCGCCGTCATTTGTTTCCAGGCTCGTCTCGTCCCTCCTGTACGGCGTCCCCGCTGACGCGTCGCTGCACCGTGCCGACGGTCGGCGAGGCGTCTGTGTTTGTACGTCTACGGTCGGGATCCTGCAGCCATGTCGGTGTAATTTACTGGGAATGCCTTTAATCAGTGGAAATCTTCCACAAACTGAGGTTACTGTGTGAGGTGAGGAAGCTCCTCGCCTTTTGTAGTACATTTGTAGTACATTTTAGTCTAATAAAATAACATTATCTAAAATTACTCATCTCATCATTACTTAAAACATTCAGTTAGATACATCTCGCAACCACTGTACATGATAAAAAAAGAATGTGCATTCAAGACGACCACCTTCAACAGCTCAGACTCAAAGGGATGTAACACACAACTTCTCATAAATATCTCTATAATAAAATATGCAGCTTTACATAGACTTTTTTTAATATCTGGTAAGATTGACAATCCAACTGAGATGTAGAACAGAAAATAAATACAAGTTAGGAACTAAAATGCATTTAAAATCCCACTGATGTTGAAAAAAAGAAAAAAAAAGGCCAGATTTTGGGAAATGATGAGAAGAAAGCATGTCCCTCGATTACATGATTAACGCGCGTCAACATGGCTGCTGTTCAAACTGAATATTTCCATGGTTACCCAAAATGTTAAATTGGTAGCGTTTACATAAAAGCACATTTGGTGTCTGTGTGTGTTAATGATTGTGTTTTTTTGTTTTTGTTTTTCTGGAAACGGAAAGTTTCCATGTCATTATTACTAGAGACCCCAGCATCCAGTCCAGACTCCAGCTAGACTGGCCCACTTAAGAATCTGACAATCTGCAAGAAAGAAGAAAATGGGATGGCATAAATCAAAAGGCATGCAGCACAAATGCAAAGACGACACACGATACAGACGCAACACCGCACTGATGAATACTTCACCCCGAAAATGAACATTTGTGCATCAATAACTCAGCACATGTGTAACTTTGGATTTCTGGCATGCAGGTAAATTTTAACATCCGTCGTAAGGACGACACTCAACATTTCAGACGCACAACGAAATTTAACAGATGACTGAAGTGATTAACTGTTGGAGCTTTTTGACTTTACAAAATTTAAGTTACACAACAATATTTTTAATGTTATTTTATTTTTTGTGTTTTTTAACTGATTGATGAATTTTTCACAAAAAAAACTGAACAAACTGCTGCTGAGGAACAAACAACAACTCTGATAATAACTGTTCAAACAATAAATACTTTATAAAATGGTTATTGTACCACGAAATCTCATACGGCTGCAACCCTAGTTAACAATCACATAGTGACGTGTTTCAAAGTATACACGTTTGTGAAGTTCTGGGTATACAACTGTACGAATAAGACTTGGATTATACTGCATTATGACCGCTAACGACTTTTCTTAAAACTTGATTTTAAAATCATTTAAAATTATCTTTTGTACTTGCACCTCTTGTCTGCACTTTTGCTATTTTTAATGGTGATTTTTTAAAATTTTATATCATTTAGTAATTGATTTTATCTTGTATATCTTATCTCTTTTACTGTAAAACGTTTTTTTATATTTTATTGCTCTGTAAAGCTCTTTGAATTGCCTGTTGTAATAAATGTGCTGTGCAAATAAAGCTGCATTGCCTTGCATTAGTTGTATAAGAATTTAAAAAAAAAGATGTTTTGATATATTTATAGTATTGTTGTTAAATGTGGACCCTCTTTAACTTCAATTCATGATTAAAGATCAACTTTTTTGAATTCTCTACTCACTGTGGAGGAACAAAAAAACAACGTTTCCTTCAGGAATTCAAAGTAACACGTTGTGATTAAGTGACACACAGATGATCATTTTGTGCGTAAATATTCCTAAAGTTCAGTTAAGACATCGACATGACGCCTTAACGTCAGCGACAGTTTGAAGCCGACTCCAGCTACAAAATAAAACTCACTACATGCCAGCGGCATAAGCAAAAATATAACGTGAACGGAATAAATGCACAAACCGAGAACAGACATGACAGCAATGTGGCCGGAAACAGACTTCACAACATGCAAACATGAGCGTGGAAAAGGAGAGAAACGTGAGAACCTGGAGAGTCTGCAAGAGGAGGAGCAGGAGGAGGAGGAGCAGGAGGAGCGCCTGACCTTACCTGCTCGCTTTAAAACCTTTGAGCTTCTGTACAAAGAAGGCTTCGAGCACCTCGGCACACTGAAAGAAGGGCGTGTCGTTGGGGTTGTAATAGCGACAGTTGTCGAAGATTTTGGTCACGTCGGCCACGAACTCCGTGAGCTTGTGGTAATGTCGCTTTTGCAAACGGGTTTCCATTGTGGAAAAGTCTACGAGGAGGCAGAGAAAAATGTCATTTTAAGAAATACAATGCTCAGAACATTTCCTACATTAGAAAATATATATCATAAAATATCACGAACTAAGCGTGGTGAGAAATTTCAGTCGTTTTATGTGGATCATTTCAGTGTCGCAGTTTTCCGGAGCTGAAGAAAAGCCAGTCACACAGAACTGCTATGATTTCTTCAAACTCAATTTCTCTTTTCAAATTTTTAAGATATGATCTGTAAAAAAAAAATAACGGAAGAAACAATGCCTTAAAGGAATAATTTACCCCAAAATGAAAATTCAGTCATGATCTGCTGACTCTGCTGATCGGCTGGAGGTTCACGAGGAAAACGTGTTGCGCTCGTCTCCCGAATGACTGAAGCAAATACACAATAAAACTGTCCTGAAGTGTCCTGAAGCCCCGACATGCAAAGTTGTTTTGAAAAATGTTACTGGCGTCTTGTTTTTGGCCTTGTTGCAGCCTGTAGCTCCTGGTGTGGGAGCCACGTTCACATATCGAGACCAGCGAGAGCTCGCGGTATCTGCACACTGCAGATATAACAACACAATTTTTTTCTTTAAAATTTACCAAAAATTTTTAAAGAAAAATATTTCTTTAAAATCGCCCAAAATGGACAAAAATTGCCAACTTTTTTTTTCTTATACAAATCACCAAAAAAATTCCCTTTGGACAAGCAGCATGGAGACATTTTGTGGTTTTATTATGACTTTTTAAAAAACATTTAAATCACCATTTGCTTCAACTGTTTGGGAGACGAGCGCAGCGCCTTTCCCCCGTGAATCTACAGCCGCGCCCCGCTTTCCATCAGCAAAGAGAGAAAGAGGGCAAGTAGATAACGACTGAATTTTCATTTTTTAGAAAGATAAACAGACTCTGAATCTGAAGCGTTCAGGGTGAAGTTGTTCTTTTATCTTGCACCTGAGCACTTTTGCCTGGATGAACACTTCTGATGGTTTGTTCTTACCCATCGGCTCCTTGATTACTCGATAATAATCCGGCGCGTCGTGAGGATCCACCGGTTCAAGGAAAGGCCAGGCCATTTTATGAGACTGTAAAAATAACAACAAACGGTTACACAACTACCAAAAACACCAAAAGCTTCGGAAAAGACTGTCAGTGATATGAAGAATTTCTTGTGGATTTGAGAAATTGATGGCTGGATGCTGAAAAGCTTTTGATATATATATATATTTTTTATGCTTTATCTTAATATCTCGTTAACACTGTCATCTTTTTTTTTTAAGTGTTTGTGTGTCCCAGATGTTTTTCTGCTACTGTACAATAACGACCATATTGGGAATAAAAACAATGTGAAAAAACAATTTAATTTAGTAACAAAAAAAAGAAAACGGAAAAAGTCAATTCAAAAGATATCATATTTCATGTGAGGTTTTTAAAATTAAAATTGTTTATAGTGCTGTTGTTTTAACTGCTTTTTAATTTGGTCCTTTTCATACATTAACTGAGCACTTTTTTATTTTGGTTTTGTTTATCTTTAATGTCTTTAATATCAGTTAAAACCAGTTTGACAAAACGAGGTTCCGTACCTGTAACGAACGTAATATTCTTTTCAACCCCTCGTAGTCTTTGTCGGTGAGCGGCGTGAGGACTGTCATAGCGTCTTCTGTGGACTGACACTGCGGGCAGACGTACACGTCGATGTGGTTGGCCTCGCTCTGCAGGATGCCCACGCAGCGCCCGTGGTACCAGTTCTGACAGCGGTCGCAGCCGATGTAAAATCTGAGGGGAAAATATGACGCGTCGTGGTTAAGTACACGATCAAAGCAAAGATGTATGACGCTGCGGACACGTGATGTAATTAACCCTTTGAAACCCGAGCAAATTGGATTGAGTTTTTTTTTCCAAAAACATGAAAAGTAGCCAATAAGCAACTTCAGAAGGAATTAAAATACAAATAAATTACTATCATTATCATTATTATAACAATTTTTTTAAAAAAACAGAAAACTACCAGAAAATAAGTATAAATAAATAAATAATAATAAAAAATAAATATCGATTCCTTGATATTTTCCCCTAACTATCTGTAAATTTTCTAATGATCCTCAAAAGATCATTTTTAGGTCATTTTCTTGCTGCATTTCGCTATTTTTTTGCAATTTGTGGGGTATTTTTTGTAAAGTTGCTAACTGTCTATTCCCTCGTATGTTGGTCAATGTTTTCGAAAGAAACTGCACCAAATAACTAAAGTTTTAAAGGGTTAAAAAACTTGTGAAAGTTGTCCAAATACAGGAAAACTGATGACGATCCCGGTGTCAAAGGGTTAATGGGGAGCCATACTGTGATTCGTCGTATGGCGTCCGACAGATGCAGTACAGCTCCTCGTTGCTTCCTCCCTCCTGACCGCGTTTACAGTCGTTACACACAAAGTCCTCCAGCTTCTTCGCCTCTTTCTCCGTGATGCCGACGCACGCGCCGTGAAACCAGTTGGAGCACAAGTCGCAGCCGATGTAAAACCTGAAGAAGAGATTGGAAGTTTTTGTCTCATTTAAAGGGATTTTGTGGATATTTTGAAGCGAGGCTGCACGAGGCCCAAAGTTTAGAGATGCAGGCTGGAGTCCGACACGGAAGTTAAGCAATGTACTGCTGCAGACGAGGCAGCAGCAAAACACATTATAACACCCTAAAAAAAGGAATATCTTTCCGACGGGGAACTGAAGCTTTTATATTGCCCTGCCTTTGTCAAAAACAGTAATTTAACATTGCAGAACGCAGGAGCTGCTGGTCTGTCACTGCTTCAGTCAGTTAGCTATAATCGTGTAACTTTGGTCAATCTGAACTTAAATATACTCGTCCATACCCGGGGATATGTGCAGACCATAGACATATAAACCGGTGCAGACTTTTCCCAAAAATGCAAAAAAGAAAAATCTGCTTTGTAACAACATTTTTCAAGCACCGTTAAGGAATTAAAAAAAAAAAAACGTTTTATTTCAGTCACTCAAGCTGCAATTCCACCTTTGACCACCATGTGGGACGCAATGGCAGAGTGGCGCTGACTGTCGGGAGGAAAGTCAGTTATCTGAGAAGAACTTTTTTACAAAACGGCAATTAAAGGCGGGTTTCCATTACAGATTGGCGCAAAACTTGAAAGATATTTTTGAAGATGAGTACTTTTCCACCGAGTGATGTAACATCCCAGTAACCATGGCAACGGATGTTCGAAACATTAGCACCTTTATTTCTATTGCAGCCACCGCGCTAGCCGTCATTATTTCCAATCCAAGGCCACGTAGGCGTGTTATGGAGCCATGATTGAAAGGCGAGCCCCTTATACGTGGGAGCGGCCACGTATGAGGGATTTCTGGGAGCTGATAGTCCACGATTTTAAAGAGGAAATGTGGATTCAAAACTTCTGATGATCCGCTCAACTTTCTCAGAGTTATGTGATGCAATAACGGCTTTTGTAGCTCCTGCTGCATCATGGGAGCCAGTTCCTACTGACAAGCACATAGACACAGCATCATGTGACCTAGAAAAGACTAAAAAGGGTTTTCATTGCAGTTTTGCAAAATATGGATTTTTCAAATTGCCTGAAATACCACCTCATGTGAATGTAAAAATTTTTTTTTTCCATTTTTTTTTCCAATTTGAGGGTTAGTGGAGACCCGCCTTGAGACAAAGGCCTTCGTCTGTCTCTAACTAAGCTATTCCACGTGTGCAATTTCGTATTGAGTGGGCGGAAAAATGGATGCAGACGGATGGATGCGTTTTTTAGTTTTCTTCATTTTATACTAGTTTAAGGGTTTTGCTGCCTCGTCCGCAGCGTTCACTGCTGAGCTTCCATGTCGGACTCCAGCTGCTCCAAACTAAAGGCAGACCAACCGTTTATAATACGCTGACTATGGGCAAATATCGCATACAACTCCACTTCTTAAAAACCCAAACTATCCCTTTAAATCGCCATGACGACACTAAGCGAGCACTGCAGTGGTATGTGGTAACGTCGTCCCAGCAGCTGAGGTTTCTTACTTGGACTCGTCGTAGGCCGTTTTGCAGATACAGTACAGTTTGGTGTCCTTCTTGTGATCCTTTGAGGTAGAAGACAGCTTCTTTTTCTTCTTGTGTTTCAGTGAGCTGGAATCTCCGTCCCTGTCTCTGTCTCTGTCCCTGTCCCTGTCCCTGTCTCTGTCTCTGTCTCTGTCCCGATGTCTGTCCCGCTCTCGGTCTCTCTCCCTCTCCCGATCCCCGTCTCTGTCTTTGTCTCTCTCTCTACATCGGTCCCGGTCCTTGTCTCTGTCCCGTTTCTTGTCCTTGTCGTGATGATGCCTGTCCCTGTCTCTGTTTCTGTCTTTGTCTCGCTCCTCTTCCCTCTTTCGTTTGTGGGACGAGGAGGATGAGGTGGATGATGAGTGGGAGCTGTGGGAGGAATGTGTGGAGTGGGAGGGATGGGAGGAGTGGGAGGAGGCCGCTTTGACTGTCGCCGCGGCGGCCTGGGTGATGGCAGCTCGAGCTTTCTCCTTTTCTTTTTGCAGCCTGGCGATGTCGCGCCTCAGCTCCTCCTGAGAACGAGACGATGTAAACAGAAAAGAATAGAAATACTTTACTGATAACAGCAGCAACTGAATAAAATATTAGTTAAATATAATGCAATTATACATACAAAGGAAGGCACTTAACATAGAATAAAACAGAATAAAATAACAGTGATAATAATAAAGATATGCACAGTATGTACAGAAAAAGAAAAGCCAAAAAGATTTTAAAAAGCAATAAAAAAGAAAAAACGTGCAAATAAATGTGCAAACAGTGGAGGTGGATATGCAAACATAGTAATGCAGAAATCCAGGAGTCTGTTCGAGGTGCTTTTTGGGTGGGGATACGCTAGGATTTGAAAAAACTGAAAAAACCCTCCAAGGCACTCTGACCATAGAAATAAGGGTATTTTAACATTTTAAAAGTTTTTTTCTGATATTTTAACGTAAAGTTCAGTTTCTCCTCTCTGAAGAACGATTCCTGGATATCTCACGCTCTAAATAACCGTCTACATAAAGACAGACTGGGTGCTAACCTGGACTTGCAGCTGCAACTCCTTGTCCAGCAGCGCCCTCTTCTTCAGGATTTCGGCCTTCAGCTGCTCCTTGTGCTTGTAGAGCAGCGCGGTCAGCTTGGTGGCGTTCTGTTTGGAGCGTTTCTGCTCCACCACCTCCTCCTTCTTTCTCTTTTTAGCTGCCTGCTTCTCGTCCTTCTCGATCTTGTCGAGGATGAACTTCATCACCTGGTTGCACACGATCATTCTGAAAACGGAAAGACGGCAAGTGGCAAAAGAAATTCAATTAAAGAGCAACTGAACCCCCAAAACACTTATATATGAGCATTTAAGAGTGTTGTTGATTTTTTCCTCAGCAGCAGTTTGTCACTCTGTTGATCAGTTCACAGCTGATCAGTTCACATCTACAGATAAGAGGAGGAGCTGTTTGTAAGTGAAAGCAAAGTTTTAGACCCAGCAGAACCAACATTTAAGTTTCACTTTCAATGCTCCTGACGTTTGGCTGCGCCGTCTCTGCTACAATTGCGCTACAAATAACTAAATATTCCATCTGTGGTCCTAATCAACAGTCCAGCTCCAAAAATATATGTGAGGCGGCGACCATGAATAAATGAATGTGTGGGAAACCCTGCATGTACAGCAAGTTTGGAGGGAAGTGCACTGAATACCATGAAAATATGATTGAATATTTGTCTTAAAGAGGCATAATTCTGTGTTATAAGGCCCAAACCTCTGGTTCTCCTCTCGCTCAGCTGCAGCCAGGGTCTTCCTCTGTTTCAGCTGTTCTGCTGTGGCATTTTGCTTCACGACCACCTGACGACAGAAACTCTTTGTTAATATTTGCAGTTTCTAAATGCGGTAATAAAATAATCATCCAGCAGATTTCTATTAACCCTCAAATTGCACAAACTGAAATTGCGAATATAAAATACAGCTAATGGAAACACATCAGTTTTGAAAAAACAATGTTATTGCGACAGGAGAAGTCGCACAACATCACTCAGTGGAAACGCAGTCATCTCACAAGTGTGTTTAATTGTCATTCTGAAAATATTTCTGAAGTTTTGTGTAAATCTGTAATGGAAACCCGCCCACTGTGAATTGCTGTTTTGGAGACACACCTGTTTTTGGATGCCGTCCCCGGGGCTGATGGCCTGCACGTTCTGCTCTTTCTGTTCTCTTTTAGCCTCGTGGTGTTTCTTCTTCTTTGGTTTCTGTTGCAGCTGTTGTTGATGTTGTTGTTGTTGTTGCTGTTGTTGTTGTTGTTGCTGTTGTTGCTGTTGCTGCTGCATCCTCTGGATCTGCTCCTGGACACTCGCCGGTGCCTGTATGGTCACCATGTTCTGGATCTGGTGGGCCTGGATCTGCCCCCCTGCCTGTTGGATCTGGATGGGAAGCTGAAGTTTGATCTGCTGGGGAACTGTGCCACCCTGTTGCTGGGCCTGAGCCTGGATTTGGGCTTGTATCTGGGCCGCAACGTGGGGTGGCAGAGCTGAGAGGAGCTGGACCGGCTGCTGGAGGCCTGGAACGGTGATGAGCTGATGCCTGATCGGAGACTGGACCTGGAGCTGAGGCTGCGCTTGGACTTGAGTTTGGTTCTGAGGCTGGAACTGGACTTGGAGCTTGGCTTGGACTTGAGGTTGGCCTTGGACCTGAAGCTGTTGGACCTGGGTCTGCTGCGGTGACTGGACTTGAACCTGAAGCTGTTGGACCTGGGTCTGCTGTGGTGACTGGACTTGGAACTGGGTTTGGGCTTGAGTTGGGCGCTGTGGTGACTGGATTTGGACCTGAAGCTGTTGCTGGACCTGGGTCTGCTGCGGAGACTGGACATGGAATTGGGTTTGCTGAGTCTGGACTTGAGTTGGGCGCTGTGGTGACTGGACTTGGAACTGGGTTTGCTGGTTTTGGGCTTGAGTTGGGCGCTGTGGAGACTGGATTTGGACCTGAAGCTGCTGGACCTGGGTCTGGGGCGGTGACTGGACTTGAAACTGGGTTTGCTGGGTTTGGGCTTGAGTTGGGCGCTGCGGTGACTGGACTTGGACCTGAAGCTGTTGCTGGACATGGGTCTGGGGCGGTGACTGGACTTGAAACTGGGTTTGCTGGGTTTGGACTTGATTTGGGCGCTGCGGTGATGTGACTTGAAACTGGGTTTGTGTTTGGGCTTGAGTTGGGCGCTGTGGGGACGTGACTTGGACCTGAAGCTGTTGCTGGACCTGGGTCTGCGGCGGTGACTGGACTTGGAACTGGGGCTGCGCTTGGACTTGAGTTTGGACCTGGGGTTGCTGCAGGGCCTGAGGTTGGTGGACCTGGCTGTGTTGCGTGAACTGGACCTGGACCTGGGTATGTAGCTGAGTTTGGGCCTGAGACTGAACCTGGGGCTGCTGTTGGACCTGAGGCTGTTGCTGAGCCTGGGACTGGGTTGGAGCCTGTGTTTGAAACGAGGCCTGAACCTGGGGGTGGTATTGAGGCTGGGCCCTGGACTGGAGCTGGGCCTGGACCTGGGGCTGGGGTAAAGTGGTATTTTGAGACTGAAACTGCACCTGAGGTTGAGAAATGGTCTGTATTTGGGGTTGAGGTGGTTGAGTTTGGGGCTGAAACTGGACTCGGACCTGGGGGTGGTTTTGGGTTTGTGCTTGGGTCTGAATGTGCGGCATCTGTTGGACCTGACCAAAGGGCTGGACCTGAATCTGTGCACGGATCTGGGCTTGACGCTGCGGTTGAAGCGGAGGCTGCGTGGGTCTGACAGTGGTAACAACAGAAGAGACCGGTAGTCCCATATGAACCTGCACCGGTGGGACCGGGATTTGAGACACCTGCTGCATGGATGCCACAGCAGGGTGCTGGATTTGTCCTGGAGCTGGAGGAGGAAGAGATGCTTGAGGCAGAGTGGTGACAGGTGAGTGTATGGAGACTGAAGCAGAGGCGGGGGCAGGTGTCTGAGCCTGCTGGGCTGGAGTCTGAGCTTGGGATGCGGCCGGAGTCCAAACCTGCGGCTGAGCTGCCTTCTGCTCGATCAGAGCTGCAAGAACAAAAAAACAAAGTATTAAAACCCATATATGAACAAAAACACGGTGCTGACGTCAGGGGGGTAAATGACCAGTTTCACTAAGATACAATATCAAACAGGCTGTTTGCACGTGACGGCGCGTCACTGCAAAGAACTGCAGTTTTTGCGCGTTCTTTACCTGGCACTGAAGGTGTTGTGGAGGTGGCTGTGACTGGTGTGACGATGGCGCTGGCTACAGCGGCGTGAAGGGGAACGGGAGCTGTGGCCTGGATCTGGGTGAGAGCTCTGGCCGGGGACGGGACAGCGATCTGAGTGGACACAACGGCGATGACCGGAGCAGAGACGGGAGCGAGAGCAGGGGTCGGAGCTTGGACGGGCGAGGGAAGGGAAGCAGAAGCAGGCATCTGGGCCGGGTTGGAAGCGGCCGCTGTAGCAGCAACTTGAGCAGCAGCTTTGACTGAGATGGGGGCTAAAGCAGGGGCGGGGCTAAAGGCATGTGTCTGGACCTGGGTTTGAGGTGCAGATTTACCCAGGACAGGGAGCGACGCTGCAGTTTGGGTTTGTGTAGGGAATGGGGTCGGGGCGGAGACTTGGGTTTGCACCACAGCGGGGGCTTGGTGTTGTGCAGGGATTGATGCTGAGGCGAAGACTTGTGTCTGAGACATAGCCGGGCCTGCGTTTTGTGCTGGGGAGGGCACAGATCTCGCCACTTGAGGCTGCGCGGGGACAGAGGCGGGTGTGGAGGACAAAACTTTTGTGGAGGCCTGGGCTGCAACGTTTGGAAGGGCAGGCACAGGAGTGGATATCTGAGACGGTGCCGGGACTGATAACGGGGTCGCGGCTGCGACTTGGGTTTGCACGGGAGCTGCGGGGGCCAAACTTGGCATTTGTGTCGGGGCAGGTACAGGCGCCGTCATCTGGGTTTGGGCGAGGGCTGAGGGAGTCGTCTGGACTTGTGCGGGGCCTCTGGCTTGAGCTGGAGTTGACATTTGGGTTTGAGTTGCCTGTGCAGTTGCTGTACTTGGAGCTGATGAGGAAGGGAGCATGGGGGTGAAGAGGAAGCGCTGGACCTGACCGTTGGGCATCGCCGCCTGCATTAGCTGCTGACCAGGACTCGGGATGACTGTTACACCCTGTGGGATGATCTGCAGCTGGCCCTGGGTCTGGCCCTGACCCTGGATCACCACTGTCAGACCTGGGTTTCCACCCTGCAGAGACGCAGACAAAAGGAATATTGCTTTCAGCTTACAGCGAATTATCAATATAAAATTCCACTCCATCATACTGGAGAGAAGTTTTACTGTTTTTACTGTTTTTTTTTAACCTTTTGCTATTGTGTTTTCAGTCTGTTTGTTCTTTTATGTAAACTTTTTACTCTGATATTCATGGTAAAATACGAATTAACTAAAGTATAAAAAACAAAACTGAAATAATAGTAAAACAACAACTTAAAAAAAGGGTAAAAAAATACTATTCAAACTGATGTATGGACTTTTACAACAGAAGAAAATTATAATAATTATCATACCAGCAGGGAGAAGACAATAAAAAGTGTCCTCACCTGAGCGCCCTGTGTGAGCTGCATGAGCTGTGCCATAGTGAGTTTAACTTGACCCTGCTGAGGTCTGTTGGTTTGGGGGGCAGCTCCAGGTGCAGGTCCGGGAGCTGCGGTGGCTGCATGAGGTGACGGAGCAGGACCCGCCGCTCTCTGAGCCGCAGTCGTCTGCACAGGCGTGGAACCAGGACCCGTCTGCGTCACGGTCTGCTGAGGTTGGCCTGGAGGGAACGAGGACGAAGCGAGAATGTTTTAATTTGTAAGACACGAGCCACAAAGGCTGCAGACCTTCGCTTGCAAAAAGGAATAATCAGCTGGACAGAACACCTTGTTGAGCCAGCGCTGGACTTCTGACCGCTGCTGCTGCGCCCACAGAGGTAGACGGGGCCGGGGCCTGGGTCATGGTGGTGACTGGCTGTATTTGGCCTCCTGCGGTGATGGTCTGGAAGACAACGGTAAAATCATCAGTAATTGTGCTTAATGTTTCCCCCAGTTTGAAGCAAAAACTGGAAACAAAGACAAAAGACCTGCTGCTGGGTGGCTGAGGAGGTGGTGGCTCTGAGGTTGATGTTGCCAGTCGTAGGATGCAGCGTGCTGTACGTCCTCAGGTTCGCAGGCGGCCCAGAGGGGAAAATGCCCAGGACTTTCTGCTGGACTACACCTGTTGATAAGAACGATAACGTAAGGAAAGAAGCAAATATGCACTAGGTGCATGAAGAAGGTCATAAATGTACAGCAGGGACACTCAACCTATAGCCTGCAGACCGAAGCTGGCCTCAGGTGCCAGAGTGCATCAAACAGCATCAAAATAGAGCTTGTTTTTTAACTGCGTTAAAATCCAAGAAATGGCCTAAAATCCCAGGAACATCCTGAAATTCTTGAAATAGCCAAAAACCAGAGAAAAGTCCTAGAATCCTTGAAACGTCTTAAAATCTTAGGAATTCCCCGTAACCACAGAAATGTCCTAAAATCCTAGAAATGTTCTAAAAGTCTAAAAATGTCCTAAAATCATCCTAAAATTCAAGAAATGGTGTAAAATCCGAGAAAAGTCGCAAAAAATCCTAAAAATGTCCTAAAATGCTAGAAATGTCTTTAAATCTGAGTAATGTCCCGAAATTCTTGAAATGTCCTAGAGTCTGTATAAAAATCTGAGAAAACAAGAAGCATCCTAAAAATCAGAGGAAACATCTTAAAATCCTAGAAATATCCTGAGATCATAGAAACTTTCTTAAATCCAAATAATGTCCTGAAATTCTTGAAAAATCCTAAAATCCCTGAAACATCCAAAAAATCCTTGAAATGTCCTTGAAACATCCAAAAATCCTTGAAATGTCCTAAATTCCTCTAAACATGTATGGGGCTGCTGCGACTGGCCCCGTGTCATTTTTAGGAAGTGGCCCCTGAGCAAAGCAAGCTGAGTATCTCTGATGCACAGAAACACGAGGCATGCACTGTGTGTGTGTTTGGGGGGAAAATCTCTTAAAAACAAAAAAGAAAAAGCTTTAGTTCACGAGACAACAGCAGTTTATACACAACAGAGAGAAAAGCGGAGCCAAAAAATCAAAATGAAATTTTGACGAAATTAAAAAAACACCGGTGGTATCAGTCATGCTCGGCGCTGATAAATTCAGCCCGTCACCGTCACCGGACACTCGTCCATCCATTCTGGCGAGCGGAGGCACAAACCGGCAGAAATGGATGACACTCGTGCTCCCTACCTCCTTGAGTGGTGGGCATGTTGAGCGTGACAATCTTGCTGTTAGCGGGGAGCGGGAGTTTGGCGGCGAGGACCTGGCCAGCCACAGTCACTGGGCTGCCAGCGATCTGGAAGGTTTGCTCGGAGGTGGTGATGCCGCCGGCCACCGAGCCAGTGGAGGCTGCAAGACACACCACGCCACCTGCAGTCACGCACACCCGCAAGGGCCGCCGCGACGGCCGGTCCACGGCTGTGGTGTCCACCCGAAGATTTGAGTCAACAAAAGGGGCTGATATTTGGAAAATTTGGGATCACTGCTTTGGCTTTAAATTCTGAGGTAGCCCTTTAGGATATGAAGGCTCAAATTGAAAATCCAGGTTTTTTTTGAAAGTGGACACCACGAGCCACACAGTTATTTTGGCACATTTACTAATGTGGAAAACTGACACACACAAAAAACGAACAGCTGTGGAAAGTCATGCCAGTGATTGACTTCTTAGAAAACAAGAAGTGGTGGACAAACAATGATTTTTTTTTTGAATTTTTATTCTTTAAAAAAGCTGTTTTTTGAGGTACTTGTGTTGTACTTGATTATTTTCTTTTCATGTTAATTTATACTTGAATAAAATGTACTTTTTACTTAACTACGTTTATCTCAAAGCTTTAGTTACTAGTTACAGCAAAAATAAAAATCTCGCATAAAAAGCACAAGAAAATTGTTTTTAATATATATTTCGTAATTAATTTAACTACCAGTTATAAAACACAAATACTGATAGCCAAACATTTATGTTGTTTTCTAAACTGCAGTACGGCTGGGTAGATTTAAGACTTTTTAAGACTTTTTTTTTAAATGCCATTCAGAATAAAGCTTAAAGAGGCCCAATTATGCTCATTTTTGGGATAATATTTGTATTTTGGGGGTCTATTAGAACAGGTTTCAAACAGTCTGTCTGAGCTTACATCCCGCCTACTGAGAAACAGTCTGCTCTGATTGGTCGGCTGGAAGCAAAGTCTGCTCTGATTGGTCGGCTCTCTATGCACATTACAATGTATTTGTTCCATTATGATGCCACCAAGTTACGATTAAAAAAAAAAAAACCCAAAAATTCAAAAATAAAAAGTGAAAACCTTCAAAAAAGTGACAAAGTGACACACACACACACACACACACATCTCAACGAAGGATTTCAACGATCTGACGAAATCGCCTCGTCGTCTCACCTGAGCTGTTGTTGGTCTGACCCTGCTTGACCCAGGAAGCAAAGGACTGATGGAAGTTTTTGTCTTGCTGGAAGGAAACAGGAGAGCCCAGTTTGGAGGCCAAAACCATCTTAGTCCCGGATGTGACCTGACCCGTCCTCTGGCCCGTGGACAGCGGGGTGCTGGGGCTGCTGGGAGTGCTGGCCGAGGTGGTGGTGGCGGCTGCTGTGGGAGTGGAGGCGGGCGTAGCCGGTCTCTGCTGCTCCAGACGTTTCTGTATCAAACATTTGAGAACATTTTAGAGATTTTTAAATAAAAAATTAAATTGTGTGAGTATATAAACACACACACACACACACACACACACACACACACACACACACCAAAACTTTCAAGTCCACAGCAAAAACATCAACACTTTGTGGCAAAATAAAAGCCCCATGTGTCTGATTTATTTACTTAGAACAATACTTTTTAAAATGTCATCATAAAAGTACTTTTATTAAACGTTATTATAACAGTAGTGTAGTGTATTCAACTTTATTATAATATAATAGCAGCTACTTTATTTAACTTTCGTGTAACTGCAGTTTATTCAATAATTTTGTATTTTAGTAGATTAGTTTAAATGACATGTACAAATATATATGTATGTGTGTGCGCATATATATATATATATATACACATATACGTATATATACACATATACGTATATATTTTTGCAAATGACATTTAAACTACTACTACTACTACTACTACTACTAAAACTAACAAAAATATTGATTCAACTGCAGCTTTTATATATATATATATATATATATATATATATATATAGTGTAGGGCCTTAAAAATATTACAGTGTTTAACATACATTATTTTACAATAATATACATATTTTCATTTTACCATGTAGCATGTGTAGAGATTTGTTTCAAATGTAAAGTGCATAACAAATAAAATCTATTATTATCATTATATTATTATTATCATTATTATTTTAAAGCCCTATCACCCAGCCCTATGCAAAACTAAAGCAAAGTGTCAAGTGGCGCTTTTTACAGACAAAATATGTCTATTTTGTTAACTCAGACACATAGAAAATGTCCAGCTCCCTACCATAAATCAGGCTTTAACCAGAAAATTTTCTCCCTACCATAAATCAGGCTTTAACTAGAAAATTTTGTGTGTGTGTGTGTGTGTGTGTGTGTGTGTGTGTGTGTGTGTGTGTGTGTACAGTGTTCCCACCTGCTGAGCAGCCAGTCTGGCCTGTTTGAGCTGATTCTCCAGATGGGCCTTTACGTCCTCGGCCGTCTTCAGACTACTGCCGGTCTTTGAGGGATCGATTCCCTGAGACTTCTCCCTCTCCACTCTGTGAAATCAGGGAAATCAGGTGAATCGGTGCTCTGTCAATTAATTCAGTTTTCTCAAAACAATACAGTTTTGGGGCGGGGGAGGTGTGGAGGCAAAGGTGTGTGTTTCTCACCTTTCTGCAAAGGCCCTGATCTCCCACAGCTCCAGGTCCTCCTCAGGCACCCATGTTTCCACGGCGACAGGCCCCGTCAGCTTGGCTGGTTCGTGCTTCTTGGGCCTCAAGGCGCTCGAGCGCAGGCCTTTCCTCTGTGGAGTCGGAGTTTCTACTCACGAGGAAAGAGAAACAAACGTAATAAAGAATAGAATAGAAATACTTTATTAATGCTGTGGGGGAAATTGTTTTATTATAGCAGCAAATGAGAGAGCAGCAACTGAATGAAATATTCATTACAAAAGCAAAATAATGCAAATATATACGCAAAAGAAGGCACTTAACATAGAATAAAACAGAATAGAAAAAAATAAAATAAAAATAATAATAGTAAGAGAAACAAACAAAAAAAAGATTAAAAAGAGCAATAAAGAAGAAAAAAATATGCAAATAAGGGTGCAAATTTTTTTAAAAAAGTAATCCAAAACTCTGACAGCAGTCGATCTTGATAATTTGTCCTTATTTGTCCGTTGTTTGTGACGTTTCGCGTTTACCTTTGGGAGTGTCCCTGTTTCCCAGCGGACAGATGATCTTCCTGATGCAGTACTCTGAGCGGATGCCGTAAGGCCCCACGTCTCTTCGTTTTATGATCTCTGTTGTGGTGATGTCCGTTTCCGTGGTTTCTGCAGCAAAAAATAAATCAAACCAGCACAATTATTCCAAAAGGGAACCATTAAACGATCATTTTACTACAAGCGTTAAAGGTGGACTCAAAGTTTCTGTCAAACAGAGGAGATGAGATTAGAATCTGCAAATCCATTTTTATCGAAGCGTTAACTCACAGGATGAGAAAAGGGAGAAATCGACGATGTTTACATCTCATCGACAAGACTACACCTCTGAACGTGTCATAGGGATGAATATTTTTTTGGTAATAAATGTCAATCAAGACCATTTTGTGTCCTCTGTCCATTTTTTGCTTCTCTGGTTCTTTATAACACTTTTGTAAAAACGATAAAAAATAAAGTGTTAAATATGTTATGTAATTATCGGCCGGGCCTTTTATTCACACTGATATTTGGCATTTTGCTGATAAAATTAATCAATTAAAAGTGCAAAGACAAAGTCAACCAGGAGTAACTTTTACTTTGTAAAACCTCAGGGCGCTGTATTTATATTTATATTATATTTAAATTTTCACTTGACTTTATTCAAAAAAGAAAAAGTGGGAACTTGCTGTATTTGATGTTTCAGCTTTGATTAACATTTGCTTAAGTCATTTAACAAAGTTTTGTGTTTGAATTTTAAGTATTGACAGAAAGATTTTTGTTTTAATTGTAAATGCATATCACTTCCAAATAACGGTCTCATTAACTACTAATAATTGGTATCTGCCCTGAGAAATCGATATCGGCCGTCCCCAAAAACAAGTACGATTGAAGACGTCGGCGTTTTCTCACCTTTCCGTGTCGTCCCCACCGCAGCAGAAGGCTTCACCGCCATGTCGTCCCACCTGAGGCAGGCCCACAGCAGCCTCAGCATCAGGCTGACCCCGGCCAGCGACCTCACCGTCTGGAGGCGGTACCTGAACAGGGACAGTCAGAAAAAACTGAAGTTTATTTATTTTTGGCGGGCAAACCGGCTCTGACATCATCCTCGTATACGCGTGAATCATCCTGCAGCCAGCCACCTAGTTTCCCTGCAGCCTACGTTGCTTTTTTTTGGTTGTTTCTAGACTTTTCTGGATTAAGTACATTTACTTTTAATACTTTAAGCACATGATCCTGATTACACTTACTTACTTTTACTACAGTAACATTTTCAATGCACAGTGTTTACTTGTTTCAGAGTATTTTTACAGCGTGGTATTACTACTTTTCATCAAATAAATGATGTAAATACTTCCACCACCACTGTTTTTAACCCCCTAAAACCTCAAAAATCTATTTGAAATCTCATGAAAATATGAGAAAATTGGAAAAAAAAGAGTAAAGGGTGAAAAAATGACAATGAAAATGAAAATTATTTGTGGACAGACTGTTAGATATTATCCAAAAAAAAGAAAAAAAAACAATTAAATGAATAATTATTATAAATCTATCTTTAAAATTATGTTATAGATTACAGATGTTTTTTTTCCCAACTTTTTAAGGTCATTTTCACGTCTCTTTTTATTCTATTGTTATTATTCTAATAATTTTATTCATTTTATTTTTTTTCTATTTTTTGGGGTAATTTTCTTGTAACTTTTTCTAATTTCTTGCTTATTTTTGGGGCATTTCTTTAAGTTGCTCACTGTATTTTTCTCGTGTTTTTAAAATAAATCCAGCTGATTTGAGTAGCCTTCAGACGGTTAAGCATCAAACAGCCTAATGTGTCACCAACCTCCACGTGATCCCGAAAGTGGGCCGCGGCGAAGGGTAGGGCCATATATCCAGGGCGGGCTTGGCGTTGTAGTTGAAGATGGGCACCTCTCTGATGCCCGCTCTCCTCGCCATCCTCTTCAGGTCATCGTTGGGCAGGATGAAGATGCTCTTCTTGCTGCTCTTGGTGACGAACTTGCGGTAGGACGGCAGGGCCGTCCCCGAGCGCGCCTTCTTGGATTTGGAGAACCTGAGGAGGCTGACTCGGTCTTTGGTGGAATACTCTTTACTGATGGTCATGGAGCCGCTTGAGGTCTTGCTGTCGGTGACTGGAGGTTTAGCCTTCGGAGGGAAAACGGCCCTGGAGATTGGCTGGGCGGCGGCGGCGGTAACGGAGGACGATGTGCTGCTTGCTGCTGGAGACGTCACATCAGACTTATTATTGCTGGACAGGTCAGCTGTTTGGGCATTTTGGGACGCCACATTAGCGGTGACGGCAGTTTTTAAACCTTCGCTATTATTATTGGTACTATTATTATTATTATTATTCGGGCAAGAAGGGCTTGCGGGTGGGAGCTTAGCGGGTACTGCCCCCTCACTTTCCGTGGCCACATCCTTACTGAGAGGGTCTCCTTTTTCGGCCACATGGTTCTCTAATTTCGGCACTTTGATCGGAGGTGGGTGACACATGTCGGACACGTCACTCTGCGAGAGGTTTCCGTTCATTAGAGACTTCACGGGCTCCGTCTGCGGCTCTTTGACGTCACCTTCGACTCTGCCCGGGTCTGAGTTTGAGTCTGCCGGGGCGTTGACCCCGGTTTTCCCGTTCACCTGCACTGGACTGGTCCTGCTTTGGTCCACGCTCTGTCCACCGCCTTGCTCCATTTCCTCATGCGTACGTTTTTTAGCATTCTCCGCCACTCGAGCCACCTCCGGCTTCTGTGTTTTTTCTATTGCGTCTGATATACAGTTGTTTTTACTGTTGAGCTCGTTGGCTGCGAGGGGTCCTCCGTTCACTTCTTTGTGAGCTACCGAGTCCCCGCAGTTCCCGTGGACAGCGTTTACCTCCGTCTGCTTGCCGTGGTTGGGTACTGCTGCTTCTGATTTGACATCGACGTCCTCCTTTATCTTTGTCTGCTCTTGCTCAAAGTCGAGCTTCTTGACCACGTGGTCTTTCACCTGAAGGCTGTCTTCCTTCTCCTCTTTCACACACGGGGTCACAGCAGGCTGCTGTTTGCCCAATGTGGATCCTTCCGTCTTAACGACGGCCGTCGGCTTCGCGGCGACCATTTTTGACAGCAGGGACGCCTGTCTCATGCGCTCCAGCCTCTGCTTCTCCTCCAAGGTGAACTGTTTCACCCGCCGCTCCAAAAGTCCGTCCAGCTTTGAGGGCTTCACCTTCTTCTTATACGCAGTCCGCAGCTGGAAGCCCTCGCTGACATTCACGACATCGTAGTAGGTCTTTGACGCGGCCGCCTCCTCCTTCTGCATCGGTTCTTCCCTCAAAGGTTGCGCAGAAGGCGAGGAGCGTCCTTTGTTTTCAGCTTTATCTGTAACAAAGAGGCACGCAGGTCAGTGGCTGATAGAAACATTCATCCGTCCAAAAACGGCATCAAAAGAAGTCCAAATATTTAGGACAGTTAGCCGTCTGAAACTCAGAGTGACGTTTTCACAAGCATACGAACCTTTAAACCCTGAGCAAAGTGGTGCTTTTTTTATGAGGAAAAGGGCATTTAACAGCTTTCTAAGAAATATTCCACAAAATGCAAGAAATTAGTAGATTTAAAAAAAAATTCTTTTTAAGGACAGGGGAAGTATTTCAGAATAATAATAACAATTAAACAAAAAAAAACTACACTTCATAATTGAATATTTAAAATTATGTTACAGAATTATTATATTTTTACGTACTTTTTACCCGTCTTGTTTGCCTTGTTTTTTTTTTTTTACTTTCTTCTACATTTTGTCTTTTGTTTGTTTTATTAATTTTCTGGTAATTTTCTTTACTTTCCACAACGTTCTTGCTATTTTGGGGGTAATTTCTTTTGCTGCTCATTGTCTTCAGAGGGTATCATTTATCTTTTTTAATCAAATTTTTTCTTATTTCTATTCTTTAATTATTATTATCATCATTATTATTAACTAAATTCTCAAAATTTATTCCATTACTGTGAAATAACGTATGGGCTATGTGGATGCAGCAAAGACAGTTGTTGTGACAGAAATAAAAAGTTTAAAAAAAAAATAAAAGTCAAAAAGAAGAAATCTAAACATTTACCTTTGTCATCACTTGAAGCAGCAGTTTCTGGGCAGGAGTCCACCTCCATTTTTTCATCTTCTTTCTTTTCCTCAACATCCTTTCCCTCCTCCTCCTCTTCCTCCTCTTCCTCGGGTTTTTCTTCAAGTTTTTCCTCGTCTTTGTCTTCGGAGGTCTCCGGTTTGCCGTCCTCCCCTGATGAAGTGCTCTCAGACGACACGCTGATGGATGTTTGTTCCTTTGCTCCTTCCAATGTCTTTTGAGCAGTCTGCTTCTCCGTTTCCATCACATTTTTCTGCTTATTAGTGCAAGCTGCTGCATTTTCCTTCCTCATTTTAGCTAAAAAAAAAAAATCAAATTATGAGCCAAAAGTGCCAGCAGCAGCACGAAAAAATAGCAAGCAAATATTGCCAGTTTAACTCTCACCTTCCAGTTCCTTGCGGTAGTTTACGTTCGTGTTTCCAGGTAGCTTCGGGACAAACCGTGGCACGTGAGTCTTACTGACCCAGCTCCAGCCACCGTACCCCGTCACCCTGTACTCCTCCCCTTTCTGCTTCCACACCTTCACCAGAAAAACACGAGTGAGGCACAAAATAATGAAGGTAGCAGACGAAGAACCGAAACAATTTCACAGAAACACTGTGGGGCGTACGTGAAAAAACGTGGATTACTTAAACTATATATATATACACCTATATGCCACATGAGGAGCCGTACGAGCGATGAAAGACGTGCTTACCTGGTGCTTGATGGGGATGGTGTACTTCACCCAGGTGGCTTGCTGCAGTGTCTCCTCATCCTCCAGCTTTTTCTCTCGCTTTTTTATCTTCTCTTTATCCTCCCGCTCCATGGAGGTCATACGATGTAGCCTGGAAAGACAGAAAGTACAGTTTATCACCAAGAATATAAGGAGCAAAGTTAGCATTTAAATGGGGAAGCTTGTTTGGTCGACAATAATGTATCCCAAAGAGGTTAAAGAAATCTCTGCTGAGGGGACACAGAAAACTAGTTTGGGTCTTTCTTCACCTCGTGTGTCCCAGAGAGTCTTTCCATACTGGCAGCATGACCACTGGTTTGATGGCACACTCCAGTATGGCCAAGGCCAAGGCAAACTCCCGGGCCTTGCTGCACATCTGCACCGCTTTGTTCCAGTTGGTCCTGCAAAAATCAGGGACAAACTTTACGTAACATCAGATAACACAACTGCATATTTCTTGGATCATCATTTTCTGCAAAAATCAAAGCTGATTGTTTTCGGTGTCCTTTTTGCGATCATTTTTTAAAAATGTATTTGTATAACAGGAGGGGGAGCATCACGGCACTGTTGTAAGTGACAAAAAGCAGGTTGTAACACCAGTCCAATAAACCTCCACCCTAAGATTTAAAGAAAAATAATAGAAATAAATTAAAGACATTTTTTTGTATTTCTTAAAAAATGTTTGTATCCTTAAAGAAATTGTTTTTGGAACTTTCAAAATAATTAAATAAAATTTCTTGCCATAAGAAACAGTGAATCCCCCTGAGGGTTTCCAGTGGTGCAGTGTAATGATGTAATAATACTTTGTTACAGTACTGAAGTATTTTTTGAGAGTATCTTTTGCTTTGCTTTCTGTCAACTCTAGCACTTCTACTCGACTACAGTTCCTAAATAAAATGTGTAGTTTTACTTCAATAGATCTTCTCTTAGCATCTTTGTTACTACAAAATAGGAACGGAGGGGACGGATGGACAAATGAAGGAACTGGAGGAAAGTAAAAACCACTATAATATTTTTCTTTAAATCCTTTGAGGTGTAACAAATCGTAGTTTTTCTAAGATTTGCTCCATTTTAAATGTCGTGCATGTTACAAAGAAATAAACTTCATAATTCCCAATTTTCTGACTTTTTTTTCAAACAATATATACTATTACTATACTATATACATTTACTGTTCCTTTCAATACTTAAATACAGTAACATAAAATTACTTTGATACTTAAGTACAGTAAATATCACATTTTACTCAGGTAATATTCTAATAGATGACTTAAACTTTTAGTCTATTCTGGTAAGATATCAGTACTTTTACTCACATATGGCTTTAATTTAACCCTTTGAAACCTGGAGCAACATCACTTTTCTTGAGCTGCATTGAAGTACTTTCCCATGTATTTAAACCTTTGAACCCTGAGCAGCAAATTGGTGCGATTTCTATCAAAAACATGGGAGATGAGTAACTCATTTTACAAAAAACTGCAAGAAATTAGTAATTATCATAGCACATTTAATATTTTGTTTCTTATTTAAAATTAGGCTACAAAAATATTAGAATTTTTAAAGCACTTTTCCAGGTCATTTTCTTCTCTTCTTTTCTTTTTACTATTTTCTTGCTAATTTAGTCATTTCTTCTTTTTTTATTAATGGCCTCCTTCTCATGTTTCTGAAAGAAACCAAGCAACTTTGCTCAGGTTTCAAAGGGTTAAGGTACTTCGTCCACCACTGAGGTTTTTTTTACATCAACTCAATGCAAAGTTTACCTGTGCGACGCCCAGTTTGGATGCATAAATGGTCCGGGGACGTTGGTCTCCAGCTGGATGATGGTGAGACGCAGGGTGGAGACGGTCAGGCTCCGCGAACCGTAGATGGAGCCGTTCCATTTGAACTCGGACGCCGTGGTCAGGCTGAACTTGTGGGACAGGTGGCGTCTCTTGTCGTGGTCCTCGCGGTGCTGATGCTTGTTCAGGGCCAGGACGTTGGTGCTGTACTGGTTGTGGTAGACCCTGTATTTACCCTCCTGACCCAGTTTGAATAAATTGTTCAGATTGACGGCCAGGTCTCTTTTGAAGAAGCTGAGACGCGAAGATTCACCATCAAAGCGTGCAGGGGAGGACTGAAACACGAGAGGGAACATTTCACCAAACTACACCACAAAACTTAAAAAATGTAATGTTTAGGATCAAATTGTTAAAATTGTTTGATTAAAAATGTTTTGCCCTTTTCATATTGCAACTCTTCAAATTTAAAGCTAAGTGATTCTAATATGTCTTGTCTCATTTTGAGCATATTTCGTATTTCATAATAGATAAACCTAATCAATTCAGTGTTTTTGCTATCATAAAGAACTTTATTTGCCCAAACAAATTCTGGATCCTAAATGCCACAATGGACAATTTAATCAGTCCTCAATTAAAAAAAAAACCCTTTTGCACCTGGATCAGCATTATTTTTCCTGTGCTGCATTCGGCAGCTTTTCAGGAGCATTTAAACGTCTGACAAAATTGGTTTGATTTCTTTTTTTTTTTTTAAATAAAAAAGAATATAGGACAAAAACATAAAGAGCAACTTGCCATGAAGAGAAATATGTAAAAAAAAAAAAAAAAAGTAAAAGGTGACAAGGAAACAATACATCATTTAGCTAGAGGAGATTATTAGATATTATCAAAAAAACAGAAGAAAATGTCTATAAAAATATTTAATATTCTCTAATTATGTATTTAAAATTATGGCACCAAAAAAAAACCAGCTCTTCAGGTCATTTTCTTGTTTTTTTCCCCCCCCTTCTTTTCTTTGCGTGTCTTTTTTATTTATTATTTTACTTTTTCGCATATTTTCAGGTAACTTTCTTGTAACTATACTATTTTCTTGCTATTTTTTGGGTCATTTCTAAATGAAATTGGTTTAATTTGCTCTGGTATCAAAGGGTTGATAGAAATAATGGTAGAATTAAATAACTTTTGTTCTAGAAAAAGAAGAAAACACACACACGTCTCACCTCTTTGCTGTCTCTGGGCGTTTGGGTGTTCGATTCCCGTCCTGCTGCTTTCTCTCTGTCGGTCTTCACCCTGTCGTTGTAATCATCTGTCGTTTAAAAAACAGACGACACGATCAGTGCAAACAAACTCAGCCTGGAAATATCAAACACACCGAAATCACTGTTCCACCAACACGGGACCGCCTCCGTTACGGTTCCCACATCTAATTTTTAACTGTTTGGAGCATTTTGAACCAAAAAAAAAAAGGTTTTCTGAACCTAAAGTGCGAACTGTGACGACATCAGTGGACGTGTCATATTTTACAGGTTGGAAAGAGACGATTGAGAAGAAAAATCAATTAATATTAAAAAAAAAAAAAAAACAAAGAAAAGTGCAGTTATCTAATTAGTAATTGGCCCATTCTTGGGTTTTTTTGGATATAAACAAACATCTGCAGGTAATCGGTGAAATCCTCCAGTTTGCGACATCACTTTAGTTGTCCTTTGAATCCCGAGCAAAAGGAAATAAACAACTTTGTAAGAAATGTTGCAAAAATTGAAAGAAATTAGTAGATTTGGAAAATTATTTTTTCAGAGCTAAGGAAAAATGTCTTGGAAAAAAAGCTTGGGAAAAACTATATATATATATATATATATATATATATATATATTTTTTTTTTTTATGGTAATTACAGACTTGAAATTATGATTCATAATTAATATGATTAGTACTTTTTCCAGGTCATGTCCTTTTTTGGTTTTAGACTTTTTTTTTTTTTTTTTTTTTACAAATTTTCGAATTTGTAGGTTTTGGGCCATATCTTCTTTTATTACTCATTGCTTTCTGTCTATATTTTTGAAAGAAATCGTGCAAATCTGCACAGCTTTCAAAGGGTTAATAACACATCCTTGATTATAATGGCTCCATGCAAAAGTTATAGCACCCTGAGTCTCAACAGAACCGGTTCAAGAACCAGAGCTAATTAGGAGGAAAAGGCGTATGTGGGACAATTTAACTCAAATGACTTAATGCCAGACTCAGTGTTTTCTCCACTTTTTGGGGCACTAACGAGCCTCACACGTTTACCTGTCCCATCCTGGCTGGTGAAAGAGGACTGGGAGGAGCGGTCGGCCAGGTCCGGCTGCTCTGATTTCCTGAGGACTGACACTTGGCTGCTGCCGCCGCTCGCCTCAGACTGAGAGGACTGCTGCTGGGGCTGATTTTGGGAATCATCAGGGAGCTTTTCTTCCCTGCTGGGCTCTGCTTTCACATTATCATCTGAAAAAAAGGCATCCGGAAAGACTGAGAACAGGGTAAAAGCAGGTATCAGGGACGTAAGGTTTACGTGGTTATGTGGTGTTTCTGTTGACATGCAGCCGTGCACACTGATTAACATGCACATTTTATTTTTATGTCGAAATATGGAAAAACAGCCTTTTTTTCAGTTTCCTACATGAGTTTTTTTTGGGTGCATTTCTATGCAAGCCTTGCAAACTGCTGCAAACATCAGAATCAGAATACGTAGATTATCATTGTGCAGGTATGTACAACGAAATTTATCTGCACTACCAAAAAAAAGGGCTGGGTGATAAAACCATAACCATATCAATCGCGAAATTACTTTTCATCCATTATTGATGATTAAATAACAGCTCTGACATTTAAACAGACTTTTCAAATATTTAGATCAAGAAACGGGGCAATAATGGCTTGAATGCAAGCTGAATTAAAATTATGATCCTAAAATCATATTTTCATTATGATATTACAGCCCGCTCCAGCGCGGGGACATGTCCACAGCCCGCTGTCCGACATGTCTGACGGCTCCAGCGGGGACATGTCCGAAAGCCCGCTTTAGCGCGTGGACATGTCCGACAGCCCGTTCCAGCACGTGGACATGTCTAACAGCCCGCTCCAACTCCCACACATCTGCCTTGTGTCTCACGCTTTTGGGCTCTGTCTCACGCTCTTGCAAAAAGGTGGAAAATCTCCCACCAAAGCACAGCCAGCGCAGAAGTGATGAACAAACATGTAAAGAAGTGAAGGACTTTGGCTCTAGAACAGCTGAGTGTTTGACAGCCACAGCATTTCATTATGGCGGATCAAACAGCTGATGGTCCCACAGCAGCAGTGAGACAGACAGCAGCTTCTCCTCAAAGCACCAACGTGTCTGAAACAGACACATCTGCAGAGGTGAGAGTGACTTCTTCAGACTTCTACAGACGACTTTGTGTTAGTTTCATGTTTAATCAGACTTTGGATAAATTATTTAGAAACACCAGGACGCATCACTCCGTGTCTCATCCAGCCGCTCGCGCTGAACTCTAGTTATTGTTACCAGGGGCAGATGTAATGTTTTGGGGGCCCCGGGGCCACAAGCACATGAGCTTATTTTCAGCCTTTCTCTAACTGGGAATGTTGGCTGTTGGCAGCTATAGGAGAAGTAGGCCGACTAAAAAGTTTTTAATTCCCGAATAAAATGATTAATAGCACAGACGTTTGACAGAAGCTGAAGGGGTTGGCCTATTATCAGCATATCTGCTTAAATTTACCTGAAGTTTGTTTAGGATGGAGCTTTTAATTTTTATATAATGCTGGAAAGTTTAATTAATAATAAATCGTATGTTTATTACACTCCAACACACCATATTCACATGAAACTGTCAGTTAACAATAAATGCAAAAAACAAACCACAAAAAAATAAAGAAAAATAATTGTTCTTTAAAGGAAATCAAAGTAAAATGTTTAATTAATCATGCATGGACGTGAAAGGCTAAGTACTCAATAATAAATAAGTTAGGAGAATACTGGATAATGAGCACCAACTCGAGGAGTGCTGAGCTGCTGCACATACGTACGCCGCCATCAGCACCATCAGCACCATCATTATCACCATTATCATCATTATCACCAAATACCAATGGATGGTTCGTGTATTCGGCGTATCCGTGACATCACACAGAGCCAAATGTGGATAGAAAAGAGGCTGTGTGTCGAAAAACTGCGGTAAAAATTGGGGTCGACAGATAATCGACCTGGCCGAGTATCAGAGCCGATATTTGGCATTTTGCAGATAATCTGTATCAGCGTTGTATTTAATAGTTGCTGATAAAATTAATTAATTAAAAATGTATGCGTACTATACTCATTTCATTTTCATTTATTTAACCAACACCAGGGAGGGCAGCCTGTTATACATGCAAAGAAAGCGTCAGCATAAAAAAAGCTGCAGGGATACTTGCTGTGTATGATGTTGAACGTTTCAGTTATCATTAAACATTTGCTAAAGGCATTTTAACAAAGTCTTATGTTGGAGTTTGTTTTATTCAAAATTCTAAATTTTGACAGAAATATTTTCATTTTATATTGTAAATGCATCAGTTCCATATATCAGTTAATATATCAGCCCTGTAAAACCAGTATCTGTGGACCCGAAGTAAAAATCCCAGCTGAGATGCATATCCCGAATTGTCTGTATACTTGTCCAAATAATGCTGCAAAAACCCGAATATTGTGGGCACATCTCACGTCTTAATCTGCAGAAAGGCCTCATTCAGAATATTTTAACAGCATATGCTGCTTATGTGACTTGCGTCAAATAATCAGGGAATATTAGTGTGCATGTAACCTCTTTTTAACGAAACACCAGGTAAAGACTTGACATTTGCAGAACTAAATGATCTTTACGTGCTTCATCTGTCATGTTCAGGCTCATCAAAACAAACTCATCGTAGACAAGAAAAGCTCCACAGATCCAAAACAAGCTGTGCATTTGCTGCAGAGCCAAATGGAGACAGCAGCTCTGCCTCTGAGGCTGTTTTCGGGGAGAGAGTCCTGCATGTATGTGCAGCTCTTTGTTGACGAGGTAGCAGGTGGGGCTTCCAGGCGGAGAGCCTTTTGTCTGAGCAACAGGAACCCACCCAAATGCCCATAAATTGGACTGAGAATAAGGAGCCGTTTGCGACAGACGCGGCTGCTCTTTATCATGATGCCAAAAGCGTGCTTTTCAAGAACACGAGCAAAGAACACGAAACAGAAGACAAGAAATGCAATGCACCAAAAATAAATACAACATCTAGATTTTATGCTTAAGAGTCGTTCAAGACAACAAGAGCTGCAGAAAACAGCCACCAACAGCTTAAAGTCTCCTGGGGAACAATTAATGAAAAGGGGAAAATATCGTCTTACGAACTAATTAGATGTTTACTGAAGATAATGAGGAGATGCTGTGAAAGGTAATTTGAAAAGAATGTGTGCTAATTATGGTCACGTCAGCGCTGCATTAATGTAAGAGCAGCAAAGTTTTGACTCCACAGCCACGGCAGTGAGTCTGCGGTCGGAAACGTTATTGATGTCCAGGTTAAAGTCCTCTTTCACCGCGTGTGCTCTTTACACAGAGTCTGAAACACAGTTGCTGAATTTGTGACATAAAATGGTCGGAGATACTCAGAAACCCCGTTTGCAGGCTTGTAAAGCAGAAAAGGGAAAACACCTTTATGCTACTGAGCAGAGACACAATAACAAACGGCACAGTGTGTCGGACAGATATCTAAACCGTGCAGACGTGGCGGAGTATAAGGAAACAAAAAGCATAAATTCAAAGCTGGTTTTTGCCATCAGGGCTTTGGGACGACCCCTCTGAGAAAACAAGGCTGGCAGAATCAGTGACTTCTTTTAAATCACTTCTTAAAAACCATTTTTATAGTTTTGCTTTTAGGTGATGTCGTCTATTTTAATCCTAACTTGTCTGTTTTCACCTATTTTATCTTTTAATGTATTCTTTAATCTGCTCCGATCATGTTTAATTTTCTTATTATTACTATTATTTCTGTGTTTACGGCTATTTTTCTTCGAACAGCATTCGCTCTTACTGTTATGGGATGTTGTTTTTGTTGAGTTGTTGAGGGAGCACGGAGCAAAGCTGCAGCGGAGCCGTGCCACAACACGCATGCAAGCGGTGGAAATTCACACAAAGCACGGCGAATGAGCGAGGCAGAGAGGAAAAGGTAAACGCAACAGCACAGACACCAGACGGATGAAGATGGCGGCGCAGCCGTGCAGCGGGCTATGAAGTGGAGGGTGAGCTGAATGATGCTGAAAGCTGGACGGAGCGAGCGTGAGTCCGTCTCTCAGTACCTGTCCTGTCCTGCGGAGGGGACTCCCCGCTCTCCTGACTCCCAGACGGAGCCGGCTGCGTTTCCTTGTTTGGTTCGAGGGACTCCGTTTTAGGCGCGACAGCGTCCTGGGCGGCTGAGGCGGGGTTAGGGTCAGACGCGGCGCTCTCCTCTGCAGCGGGAGGAACCGCAGCAGCTGTGATGTGACACAGATACATGAGGCTGTGACGCTAACAGTACTCCCGAAATACAGCGGTTATGTGATGTTTACTGCAGGATGAAGCTCATTACCGTCATCACCGCTTTTTTAATTTTTTCGTGATGAAAGTTACAGGAGTGCATGTGGTGTGTGGTATGAAATATTAACATATCATCATCAACTTTCTTCCATATGTTCAACGGCGTCTGAGGAAGCAAAACTTTTGCACTGCTTTTCTCTTCAGTGTCCCGTGCACAAGGAGCAGCGACAGTCAGGCTGACGGCGGATTTCTCTCGTGTGCGTTTGATTATTTCTCTTATGTATCTATAAACAAAGAGGGAAACTCTTTGTCTTTTTCGCCCAAACCAAACTAAAAATCCACGCCGTCACAACCCTGCACACACACGGGGCAAACGCCACCAGCAGAGTCAGAAAACCGTTTAGAGGAAAGTCAACTAACGTGCTGACTCAGTTTCACCAAAAAATATAAAAACAGCAACGGCACCTGCTGTTTCCTGGACTTTTGGGTCTGTTCACGACTTACCTCAGGAGAAATGACGTAAAGAGAATTTAAAGAATGACGCGTATGAATTTTACCTTGTGAACTGGCGTCTTCCTTGGCCTCAGAGTCTTTGTGCTCTCCGTTGTCGATCTGCGGGGGAACCTCAGCGGCGTCCTCCGCCGTCTTAACGGAGCCGGTTTCTGCGTCCTGCTTTGCCTCCTCTCCTTTCCCCTTTGCTTCCCGCCTGATCTTCAAGCGCTCCGTGACCACGTCTAAAAGAAAAAAAGAAACATGTTCATATTTTATCAAGTAAAAGAGAGCAATTACAAATCCATGAAACATTTGAAAAAGTGTAAATGCTCTTTCTCCAGCAATTCCTCTTTCCAGGTTACACAGTAAATAAACTTTCTCAGGCAAAGATGAAGGACGTGGACTCATTTTATTCAGAGTACTACGAGCCATACTCAGTACTACTGTTTTTTTAACTGTAATTTTGTTTCATATTCTTTTTGGTCTAAATGTTGACTGTAAAGTTTCTCCTAAAATGTTTTTTCTATTTATTTAGTCATATTTTTTTTTAGTTATTTACTTTTTTATTTTGTGTTCTGTGATTATTATGAAAATGGTAATATGATGCTGATTATTGTTGTTGTTTATATTATTATTGTTATTGTTATTGTTATTATCATTGTTATTATTATTATTATTAGCAGTAGTAGTAGTAATAGTATATTTTTCAAATAATGCCATATGCTCTATGGGAGTTCTTATGTACATAAATATACCTTGTTACATGTATAAAATCAATGAACATACGTGTACAAAAAATAATAATTCTTCATCCACAGAAGTGAACGGCAACATAATGATAAATAAAAATCTTGGTTTCAGATTTAAGTTAGTTAAAGTAAAGCATAAAGTATATCCTACCCTTATAACTTAAGGGGCAAAAACATTCATTATTCTAAGGTACAATAAAATCCTTCATACCTGCATATAAACATCATTTTCTCCAACTGAGACAATAACTGGCCACTGCTTAAAAATTGGTTTTAATTGTTGGTTAAACTGCATATTGTTTTCCTATATATATATATAAAATGTCAAAAAAAAAAAAGTCAAAAAAAGTAAAAATATATATATATATATATTGTATATATATTTATATTATAATATCCCAAAATCCAATGAAACATCTTTAATCAAGCTTTAATCAAGAAAATAATAAAAATGAGAGTAATCCTCAGCTGCAGCCCTGACATTAGTGAAAAGGTGCAGGCATCACTGTGCTGCAGCGGCACAACGAAAAACACCAGCAGCACCTATAAATCATTATGATTGGTGAAAAAAAAAAGTACCACAATGATTTTGCAACCACATTCTTATTACATTTAGGGCTACAGGACACCAGTTCAAACCTTTAGCTTCTGACATGACGCCAGAGGCACTTCCCCAAAATAAAACATAATGTCACACGGTCTTTTGAGAGCTGGAATCAGGCCGTTTGGTGACAGAGACAGGAAAACTGTTACGAAAAAAGATATGGCAGCCTGTCAAACCCAAAAGGAAACTGCTGCTGGCAAAGCAATCAAAAGCTTTTTAACCACTGCGTCTCCTCAGAGGGAGGGAAAACAGGTGCTTGTTGTCTGAGCGAGCGGGAAGAAAAGGCAGCAGCTAACATTCGTGAGTCAACTGTCAGTACAGCGGAGCAACACCGCCTGAGGAAAGGAGCCGTGATGATATGTGAAGCTCCGATAAACTGTTTCAGAATGTAACCCCTCAGGAACACAACACCCACACACACACACACACACACACACACACACACACACACAGATATATATGTATATATATACATTCACTTCACAGATCACATACATCCTGATCTGCTGTCAGATAAGTCATTTCCTTATTGGCTTTGACTACATAAAAATTCAACCTAAAAGTTGTACCAGCGTTTGGCTTCAGAGTTTTGGTTTTCATACTTTTTTTTTGTTTTCGTCCTTGGAAAAAAAAACATTTTTTAAAAAAAAATACAAAATATAAAAAAAATATGTGATGTAGTCAGAATCTGAAGAAATATATATATTTATTTATTTTATTATTATTTCTTTTTTTGTGATGGGAAATGGACGAGGATGCTAGAGAAAATAAAATATGAATTAGTATTTGATCCAAATGGAAGATTTATTTCCTTTTTTTTGGTTATTCTAAATACTGTGTGTATTTTCTGGTATGGGGTATAAATATGAGTCGCTGTAGTTGTTGTTTGTGTTTTTTGCGTGTCATATGGTTTTTGTTTGTCGTTAAAGATCTTTGTTGAGAGTCTTTGTCCTGTATAATGTAATTTTGTTTATTTGTTTTTTTAATTTGGTGATTTATAGTTGGAGAAAATCTAATAAAATATTAGATAAAAAGATAAGTGATTTCCCTTCAAACGCAGCTCACATGAACCAGAACTAGATCACACCACCACAAGGTTCAAATGTGTCTCTATTTTGGGGAATGAAGACGAATCCGTACCGTTGACAGCAGTGAGGTAGGCTTTATTGTTTCCCCGGGCTTTGTTGGTAAGGTCGTCTGTGATGTCCATGTGAGCTTGCACCTCCTCCCTCATCTCCACCAGGGTGGCGTGAAGGTCCGTCTCCCAGTACTCCTTATCCAGGCTCTCCATGAGCTCCTCCAGCTGCGCCTTGGAGCTGTAGTACCAGATCTTTTTCTTGTCGTGCTCCCCGTCCTCCTCGCTGTGGAGCGTGAACAGGATAGGTGGTTAGAAAGATTCTCAAATATTAGAATTACTTCCTCTATCACTTCACAGCAAGGTTTTTTAGCTGAGACAATTGAAACTCGATTCGCAGTCCCGCCCTCGAATACGATGAGCCAATCACATTTCGTGCAGCTACACCATGCACTCGAACATCCTGCTCGTAGATGTCTATAGAAAAGCATCTGAATTTTTAAAATTCCTGCAGTTTTAACTTAAAAATGGTCAAACAATATGCATGGTGTAAATGCAAGACTAATACGAGGTATCCTGAGAGGTCAGAAAATGGCTTGTTATATATCGGCATATCGGATCTCTGCAAAAAAACCCCAATATCCTCAGTTATTGTGTGACTTTAGCGTTTAAGGAGGTTTTAGCTCACATACACCAAAGTCACACAACACAAAGAAGACAACTGATGGAAGCGGCTTTAGATCAGCCGCTCCGTGTTCATCGAGCTGAAATGACGAGAGCGTAGATGGAGAACTGAAGCGGTTAAACTCTTCCCCATCAGAAAGTGTCGTCTGACAAAAAGCTAAAGCTGTGAAAATACTCTCAAAACAGCATTCACTTCATCTGCTACAGATTTTTTTAAGTGTCTAAGGCCACATTCAGACGAGAACTGCCCTACTAAAAATGAAGTGTTTACTTGTGCTTTTTAAAAAATATTGTGAGAACAATCCTCGTGCACACGGAGCCGCAAAAACAACGAAAACGCTGCAGAATGCACGCCAGGCCAGTAGTTGGCGGTGTAAGGTTAGAAAAACACCACGCGCATGTGTGTAATGCACACTGCCAGTTTGCCAGTTTACAGCCAATAGTCTGCACTTGTATGGCGCTTTTTCAAAGCGTTTTCACGCTATGTCACATTCACACACACATTCACACACACTGGTACCGTACAAGGCGCCACCTGCTACTCTGTAACCATTCACACACACTCACACTCCAATGACGCAGCATCGGGAGCAACTGGGGTTCAGTATCTCGCCGAAGGATACTTTGACATGTTGCTCAGAAGAGATGGGGATCAAACCGCTGAACTCCCGCTCTACGTCTGAGCCACAGCCGCCCCCACACGGGACAAAAGGGGCTACGTTTTCAAAAGATTACACTCTGGAACCCAGTTTCAAAAGTCTGCATTTCCAGGCCCCCAAAACGCTGCCGGCAACGAAAGGCCAAACCACAACTAAAGTTAAAACATATTTTGTAAAGCAGGCGCCTCTTGTATGAAGGCAGTGTAACTGCAGCAGCGGCCGCGCGTTCGATTCCAGCTCGTGGCTCTTTGCTGCATGTCATCCCCTCTCTGTCCCACTTTCACGCTATCAATCCTCTGTCCTCCCTAATAAACCAAAAATGCCAAAAAGTAATCTTAAAATAAAAAAACATACTTCGCTGCTGCCCGTCCACATCCACAGCAGTACACTGCTTTACTTCTGTGTCAGAACTCCAGTCTGCTTCTCCAAACTGGAGCACGTCCACCACCATCTACTGAATGTAATACATTTACTGTGGAGAAGTACTTCATACAACCCAACTTTTACAAGAAAACCACAAACTGTCCCTTTAAAGGACCATTGTCCCCTGTTCTTCAGGGATCTTTCTGTTGGATCAAGTCAACTGCACAAAAAAAATCCTATTTCCAAACAAGAATTCAATAACAAGCCGATTCATAGAGAACGATAGCAGCCATTCGTGAACAAATTAAGATAATGGGGTTGAAGATAAAACTGAGTGTGAAGGACAGGTTACGCTGTGGCTCCATTAGGCTGCTCATTGATATTCTCTCGGTGCACAACAGTTCTGCTGAACCGCCGAGGGCCTTTTTTAGAACCAAAAACATTAAAAGGCTCAGTCAGATACCGTCTCATGCTAAGATGAATTCAGTCTCTTACTTTAACATAACTTTGGGGCGAGGAAACACAGCACTGCCAGAGACGATAAAAAGCTCGGACTGCACGTCTCCTCTGTAATCTTCAGTCACACTAATGCCTCAGTTCATGCACGCTGCATTTTTACTGGCCAAATGACTGTAACTTTCAGTTTCACTCTCCAGCTGTTTCACATTGTAGCGTAGAGCAACACACACACACACACACACACACACACAAAGAAACATCTGGTAATGTGAGATTATCTTACGAGAAACTGGCAGCAATTTGTCTGTATTCTTTTTTTTTTGCCTAAATATGAGGCCTGTGTTTGTCACATTTAGGCTAAATGTGCTTTTCATACGACTACATGCCGAAATGTTTTACAAGGATGCTTAATTTTTTACATATTTCCCACAGTGCACTGAGAAATGTAACTACTATAAAATATATGACTCGTTTTGTACCTTGTAAGCTATTTTAATACAATAAGTCTTCATGGATTTGTTAGAATTTACTTGCAGGGCTGCACCATATGGCTGAAATCAAATCCACCATAAAAATATGATTATTATGTCAACTTGATGTTCACTGGAGTAGAGTTTGTTCCCATGTTATGTAACACTTCAGACAAACATTTTCACACACGTATGATAAACACTTCTTACAAGTAATTTTTAGTTTTAGATTACAGTTTGCATGGAGACTGTAGCAGACGCTCTGGCAAATGTTTGTTACCTAAAATAACAATAACTGTGAGCGGTGGGGATATGAACACAGGATTAATAAAAGCTGTCCAGTGATGGCAGAGAGAGATGGCGGGAAAAACAGATGTAGAGCCAACATACTGTATTTTCACATCTAACTCAGCAAATTAAAGGTTCAATTCGACCCAAAACAGATTTTTGATTGTTTAACCCTTTGAAAATCAGACCGAAATCACTTTTCTTTTGCTGCTTTCAGACACCTTTCACAAGTTTTCAAGCCTTTGAACTTCGAGCAAATTGCGATTTCTTTAAAAAAAAAATAAAAAAAATTAAAAAAGCAAAGTGCGGCTTGGTATGAAATGTTCCCCAAAGTACAAGAAATTAGCACATTTAGAAAACGTGTCCAGGGGAAAAAAAGACTAAATTTGTAACATTATAATTACAGATTTAAAATGATTAGAATTTTTTAGGCTCTTTTTACAAGTCTTGTTTTTTGTCATTTGCTTTTTCATTTTTTTTCTTTTTTTAACCTTTCCCATTGCATACAAAAGCCAGATATTAGTCTGTGTATGGGGGGTTTTGTGCAGTGAGAAAGGGGTTTTAGAGACCCCAGTTTAAGTAACCTGCATGTCTCTGGACTGTGGGAGGAAGCCGGAGACCCGTAGAAAACCCATGCTGACACAGGTGTGAACCTGAAACCCTTTACTGTGACAGCAGCAATGTGCCTCCCGAGAAAAAATGAATTTAGAAAATAAAATTTTGTAAAATAACACAACAGACAGGTTTCCATGCCTAATGGAAACACGTCAATTTGGAGAAAACTGTCATTTAGCACAAAAAAAGTTTTTACAGTCGATTTGAAAAAAACACATTTTGTAAAACTGCTGTGGAAACGCTTTTTTATCTTTTCTAGGTCACATGATGCTGTGTCTATGTGCTTGTCAGTAGGAACTGTCTCCCATGATGCAGCAGGAGCTACAAGAGCTGTTATTGCATCACATAACTCTGAGAAAGTTGAGCGGATCATTCGGAAGTTTTGAATCCACAATTCCTCTGTGAAATCGTGGACTACGTCTCCCAGAAATCCCTCATACGTGGCCGCTTCCACGTAAAAGGGGCTCGCCTTTATATCACGGCTCCATAACGCGCCTACGTGGCCTTGGATTGGACATAATGACGGCTAGTGCGGTGGCTGCAAAAGAAATAAAGCTGCTAAAGTTTTGAACATCCATCGCCATGGTTACTGGGATGTTATCGCAAAAGGAGAAGTCGCAGAACATCCCTCAAAAGAAACGCAGTCATCTCGCAACTGTATTTCATCCACATTTTGAAAATATTTCAGTTTTGAGCAAATCTGTAATGGAAACCCTCCTAGAGATTATTTCAACACGACTTTTATTCAAACGACTTGTGCGACGGTTGTAACGTGATTGTGTTTAACCGACTAACCAGCTGGACACCTGAACTGATTTCGTTTTTCTCTCTCTTTGTTATGAAAGTATTTGTTGCTAACATCTGTCCTGAATTTAGGAAATAAAGCCAAGGGCACAGAATAAGAGGTAATTCTAGTGGAGCAGATAGGCGGTGAGGGTCCAAACTTACACAATAATCCTTCTGTTTAGGAACCAGTACTTCCTCTGGTGGCGGTCATATCCAATGGGCTCCTGGCGGATGAAGGGCCGGTTCTTCTGCGCCTCGGTCACGCTGTCCGTGACGCCCGGCACCTTATGCGCCACACAAATCTCACACTGCCACTCGTCCTCCGGGACCGCCTCCAGCGGCGGTTTCACACACTCCAGGTGGTAGACCGCTGAGCAGGTCTCACAGCACAGCAGGTCGCCCAGCCGGTGACACACGCGACAGTGGTCGTCGTACTGCATGCTGCCGTCGGACAGCAGCTCCTCCCGGGCAATGTTTGTAGTGAGAAACTGGTCCACCAAAAACTGTAACACCTTGATTTTACTTTCAAGAGGACCGTAAGGATACTCATCCGCCTCCTGATACGGCAGGACGTGATGGTACTCCCGGTCGCTCTCACAGTACGCCCGCAGCACCTCGGGCCACGTCATGCCGTCAATAAAGTACAGAGTGGAGTTGACGCTGTCTTTGAGGTCAGCGGGGCCGAAGGTAGTGTTGGAGGAGTCCTCCTCACGCAGGATGGCCTTCAGGAGGGAAATATGCGTCTCTGCTATTAAAGTGCACTGCTCCTGGCCCACCAGCGCCGCACAGAAGTCCTCGAAGCGGAACGGGGAGAGACGCAGCACCGTGGCGAAGTTACGTAGCACCTCGTAGATGGAGGTGGCGTTGAGCAGCTCCTCACTGGGAACCAGGAGATCCTCGGAGGTTTCGGGAAGCTCAAGAGGGGGAATCTCCTTCTCCTCCAGGATGGGAGTGCGAGGTCGCGGAGCACGAGCTTTCTTCTTCCCTGAAGGACACACAAACGATATCAGTAAACCGTAATTACATCACTTTGTTCCACAGGCTGCAGCAGAGGAAAAAAACGTATTATTTTATGGTCACATTATGCTGAATATATACTGTACAACACTGTTTTCTTAATCCCGCCAGATTTCTGACCATTAACTCCTGCCAGTAGATAATTTTCTGTTTAAACTGTTGGGAAGAATAGGCTACATTACCTCATCTCTGGTTGATGATTTCTCAATTCAGCATTTTAATTATACTTTATTACCCATTTTATTTCAGTCTTTGCTCACAAACTACTTGAATCTGCCCGCAGGATCACACTCCCAACGCATGGCTCTAATACAAAGCACTACGGTGCAGAATTTTGTTTTTTCTGCAAACACTTTATCAAATTTGATTTATGCATCTTTTATTTTATTTTTGTCTAAATACATGGCAGACCACTTTTCTATCTTCGATTTGAATCATCTTTTTTTATGTTTAATTTGATTTTACAGCAATAAACAGATGACAGTTCATTATGCAATTATGCCCATTTTCCTCTACCCACTTAAGCCAACCCTCCACAACCACCCTCTGCCCCATGGTGTGACTAAAAAATAAATAAAAAAATAATAATATACTTACACTTGTTTTTTTTCCCTAATACACATTTCAGAAAAATTAAATTTTGATCATAAGGAAGAACTTCTATGTTTGATCTTATCAATATCACCCAGTTATTTTGTAGGACTACATGACAACGACCATATAATTTTTATATCAATATCTCCAGCATGCAGCTAAATATATGGCGCATCATCGTGTTAACAGAGTACTGATTTATCAGTGTCAAGTAAAATGCCACTTTTGGCTAGTAAATCTAACAATTTCAGCCGCGCAATGGTTTTAAAAAAAACTAACAATAGAGATTTTTCTGAAGTTGTCGACAGAAGTAGCAAAGGAGCGAGCCATCGTGCTTCCTTCTAATCTTTGCACTTAGGAAAAAATGGTGCATGCACACTAATTTGGGAAGCGGGAGTAAATTTAGGTGCCGTTAGACGAGAGGATGTTGAAAAAACTTCTCCTGGACTCCAACTATGTATTGCTAAGTTTGCTGCAAGTTTGAGAGCAAGGCAGATAAAACAGGGTTGCGTTTCACGGCAATAAGTGTGTAAGATTTAGGGGAATTTGGTGGCGTCTAGCCGTGAATTGCAGATCACAAAAAGCTAAAACTTCTCTTGACTTGAATTTCTTTAGTGTGAACTGCTCAGGAGGTTGTTTTTTTCGTGGAAGTAGAAAGTCTCTTCCTCTCCAAAACAAACGGACCTGGAAATTTAGAATCGGTGCAGTGATTTATCAATAATAATGTTTATTACAGTCACTTTGCTGCTCTCTGCTTTTTGGTGTTCGTACCCTTTTTTTTTTTGTCTTTCTGTAAATGAATGATCTTCTTTTACATCTAACCCGGTGATGTGTCCCCTCTTATGTTTCGGCTTTCAAGACAGACGCCTTATTGTATTTTTCTTACAGTAAAAAAATTAAATAGTGTGCTATAAATGTTAATTTTTCCCTGTGGTATTGAATATTGGTATTTTTAAAAGTATTGCATCAAAAAAAGAAATGACAGTATGATGAGAACAGTACCAAATGTATAAATTTAACTGTAAATCTGGTAATTTTTTCAAAGATATTGTATTAATATTCCAGCACGATGACTACACTAACAGAATTTATAAATTTAGTTGCAATTCACGTTATTTACACACCAACAAAGTTGCTTTTACTATGAAAACAGACAAACAGAGTCTGGTGTCACGTTAAAAACAAAGTTGCATGTGTTCAGCTGATCCGGCTCGACACATGGCCGCTGTCACTGTTAGCTAAATGAGGCTCCTGCATCTGGGAAAAACATACCGCTGTCCTGCTAGATAATCACATAAATGTTAGTCAGACCAAATATTATAACCTTTTCTTTGTGCTACGCCTTTAAAAACATTAGCTGCCATTATTTAACACGTTTATTAGCGACTAATTTAAAGCTGAAAGCCGCTTAAGTGGAAAATGACAGCCATGCTAGCCATGCTAAGTCAATTAGCTTGCTATTTTCTAGTCTTTCTACGAGCTGAAATCAAAAACTACATTTCATTCTTCACTTTTAAAATAAACTGATGTTGAATTTAGTTACAATAAGCGCATAAAGTCGCCGTCACATATCAAACTTTAGGATTTACAGTAAGCAGCGTGAGCTAATTTGACTTGCTAATGTTAGCACGCTAGCAGCTAACTTCGGAGCTAAACTGCGAAAAATGCGGTTTTTCCTAAAACTGCGTGAATTGTTATTTTTTGAAATCGTGCCTCTGGGTTGGCGGACGGTGATGGCAGCACGCTGAAGCGGCTGAGCCCACCTGCAGCAGCCGTAACGAGCTGACTGCGGCCTGTGTTCATACAGTGTGCATTCTCCATTTTGAACAATAACCTTACAGCTTCCTGCACTGAGCTCAAACCGACATAAAGCGCGTTTCTTGGGGCGTTTTTTGGGACTCTCTCGGTGTGAGTTTGGACATCTGAGCTCCGTGTCTGCGGTGTTTATTTACCCGGAGTGCTGGCGTGTGTGCTCTGACTCCGAAAGCTACTCTCCGTACAGTAGCTGGCATCATCCTCCTCCTCCTCCTCCTCCTCCTCCTCCTCGTCCAGCACATCATCTTCGAGGCAATCCGAGTCCTCTTTCAGGGCCTCGTCGTCCTCGGACTGAGGGTCCTCCTCTACAAACTCGTCCTCCTCCGACCTCAGGCTGACGGCATCGTCCTCCTCGTCGCTCTCGTGGTCGTCGTACACCACCGCTTTGGACGCGGCGGTGCGCTTTCCTCCCCGGCCCCGTCTGCCTCCTCTCCCTCCGCCGCCACCTCTGCCTCGTCCCCGGCCCCGTGTTGACGTCCCGGAGCCCGCTTTCCTCTTTCTGCTCGGCTTCGGGGACTCCCTCGTGGGGCTCTCCGCGTCCTCGTCCCCGCTGTCCCTCAGCCTGGGCTTCAGATTCCGCCTGGGTCGCAAGCCTCGGGCCGCGGCCGGGGACGACTCCTCGGCTGGTAGCGGTTTGGGCGGCCTGCCCCTTTTACCTCTCATGATCTATTATTTTACTATCCCAATTTTTGCGTCCGTGTAGCCGGCACGGACGCGGGCGAAAGCGGCACCGCCACAAAGCTGGACCGGTGCGGGTTCGGACGGTGCGGGTACCCCGCGGAGCCCCGGTGTCTGTTCGGGTGTGAAAGCTCAAAACGTTAGCCCGGCGTCCCGTTTGGGTTCGCCTAGAGCCGCCATTTTTCTTCTTCTCTGCCTCTCTGAACAAACAGCAGCGCTCACAGAGGAGTCACGTGGTGGCTCCGCTTCCAGCTCAGTGGCAACAATGACCGACATGACGATTACTCGCGATTAATCTCAATTTTTGGCCCCGTAAAAGGGGCCGGGTGGCCCCCCCCCCAACAATTTTCAAATCCACATTAAAAATAGTGATTCGCACCGTAAATTTTAAATTATTATTTTTTGTACTTTCAGTATACATAAGGGCTCAAAGTGCATAAAGCAGCACCAGTATAGAGCTTATTAGTATATGGCATCAGTTTATACATATATATATATACTGTATAGATGAGATTTTTTTTTTTTTAAATTCCAATGACGCCTAGATGGGCGTTTAAAAATAAATAAATACATGATTCAACTATTACATAAAATACTGTACAAACAAGATTTGACACAATTAACCCAACTATTACATATAATTAATACTGTACAAAAAGATTTGACACAATTCTCAAACAAACATGAACCCATTTCAAAACCAACTAAAAATAAAAAACATCATATAAACCAATATCTCCATTCAGAACCACCGAATAATCCTAAATATATCCTAAACGTCCTATATATATATATATATATATATATATAAACTTCTATATATATATATTAATATATATATATAGAAATATATAATATCATTATATATAAAAATCTGAGAAATGTCCCAAAGTCCAAGAGATATCCTAAAATCGAAAAACGTGCTGAAATCCTATAAATGTCTTTAAAGTCCAAGAGTGTCCTAAAATCCGGGAAACTCAGTCCATAGTCGTCAGCCAATAGGGACTTGGCTTGGAAACCGGAGGGTCGTAGGTTCGAGTCCCCGTCTGGACAAAGTATGAAGCGTGGATTGGTAACTGTAGAGACACCAGTTCATCTCCCGGTCACTGCCTTCATTCAAAGTTGGCAATAGCAAAATAAGGACAAACAAAAGACATCTTGGTTGGTCTGTTTCGGTTCCAACAATCGCCAGCTCTGATTGTCCGAAAAAACACTCTCAACTCTCCCAGTTTAATGTGAAAATATGCTGCTATATAAACGCAATATATATATATATATTTATTACTGCTTATTTAAATGGAGTCTGGTGGGTTTATGGAGTTAGATCAGTCTCATAATAAATAAATGCAAACAGAAGGATTCACACATGTATATTGGGATTTATATATAAATGTCTCTCAACACACAAACATTTTTCAGTGCACACACACATATTTCTCACTCTATATAAACGTCAAAATAATCCACATATAAAATTAATAAAGTTCAAAAAATGTATTTCTGATGCACACACGAATATTACTTGTTTTAAACATATAATATTGATGCACACACAAATATTGCTTGTTTAAAATTTATATAATGGAAATCCACAAATATCTCTGTAAATGCCGATTCAACAATTTGTGAATAAATGTCACAACATATATATATATATATGACTTAGATGAAAATTTCTAATTGTTTTTTTAATAAACTGGTTGCGATTTGTGTGTGAATCTTACCGTCTCGATTTAGAAATGCATTTATTCAACAGGGAAGAATCTGTAGCCAATCAGATGCCTCCTTCCTTTCAGCCAATCACAAGAACGACCCCACGTGGGGGCGGGATGTACTTTTCAGCCAATCATATGAACGCGTCCGCACAGCGCTATATATACCTGCCAGAGCGACAGACAGGCTGCCGTTCAACGTGAACATGGCGTCCGGTAGTGATGATGCGCGAAGTGTATGTGAAACATTATACAAGTTTACGTAGTTTTCCTAAGTTGTGAGGTTTGTTCAGATAGTTAGAGAATGGTATGAAATGTGCATATAGTTACGCGGTTTAACTGTGTATTTAGCGTCATGAGCTAACGAACTATAAGCGTCAGCTAGCAGCGTATGCTAACGCGCTATGTCAATGGGCTATGCTAGCGTTCCCGCATGCTAATAAGATTCAGTTAACATCTTGCTATTAAGTTGAAGTTATAGTAAAAATAGTGACTGTTTGATTTCAAGCTGAGGTAGCAACCCGGACTTTTGTCCAGCTATCGGCCCGGGATCTGTCTTCCGCCCCAACCACATCTAGAGATGGTCCATCAGTCAGGGCTGGAGGCAGCGTTAAAGTGCCTGTTCAAATGCTTTAAATGCTTAATAAGAGTATGGGACACCGTAACTTATTATTGCAGTATTAATACAAGTTATCACCTTTTTGTGGCCTGTCTCACCCTACCATCAACAGGCCCTGTAGCACCACCTCCAGCCCTGACTGACTGAACATTACTGCCGTTATGACAACACAGTTAGATGTGACCATAGATCACTTTATATAGATATTTAAACTTATAATAATCATTTAATTTATGTGTCTTGTATTTAAATGCTATTTATACTTCACATACAGCCTATCGTGTCACATTTTCTATGCGCAGGTATGTAATGCTTCAAAACACCGTTAGGGGGCAGCAGTTGTCGTGGCCGAGTGGTTAAGGCGATGGACTAGAAATCCATTGGGGTCTCCCCGCGCAGGTTCGAATCCTGCCGACAACGATGTTTTAAAAAACGCACTTTAGTTTAATTATCTCATTTTGAAGCATATAAGTGACCATATCAGACCAGCAAAGCGCCACACTTCAACAAAATAACGACGAATCCGGGCGAAATGTCTTAATCATGGTGGGAAAACAGCAACATTTGATGTGGCTCAAGTCAATGTTATGGTGCTTTAAAGTAATGACACAGCGCCCCCTAGTGCTTCCATACGCGACACTGCACGTTTTTTTTTTTATTTCGATAGATTATAATAGTCAAATTGTAGTTGTAGTTTTTCCTGTTTTGTTTTTGTTTCCTTTCCCCCCTTTGCTTTGGATTTTTATTTACATGTTTTTTTAATATAACGCTGTAATGTTGACTTGTGTGGACCCAAGGAAGAGTAAGTACTTACAGTTATATTTCCATCATACATTTATTATACTCACCTGTGCAATAAGTGGTGCAATACTGTGTACTACTACTACTACTACTACTACTACTACTACTACTACTGCTACTACTACTAATAATAATGATAATAATAATATGCATTTACTGCTTTGATTATTTTTATGTATTTATATTATTGGTATTTTTTTATTTTCTGTCTTCTTTTGGTTATGTTTTTGTATTTTTGTCTGGCTTTAGTTTGCCATTACTGTTTGGCTTTTATTATTATTATTATTGTCAGAAGTAGTAGTAGTAGTATTTTGGGTTTACTACTTTGATTATGACCAAACTATTGATTTTTTTTAATATATTGCTTTTTTCATTAAAAAAAATCATTTTCAACTCTATTTCTGATTAACACCATATTTCTGACAAGTTTGCTGTATTTTACCTCTATATTTGCCTGGCTATTATTATTATTATTTTTATTTTATTTTATTTTTTTGTGTTTGTCTTTTGTGTTTACAGCTTCAATTATTTTTTACCCTATTTATTATATCGCTACCTTTAAATAAAAATCTATTTCTTATCATCACCAAATTTCTGATACATGTTTGCATCTTCTCTCTTGTTTAAACTTACCTTAATTTGACATTATCATTTCTATTATCATTTCTATTATCATGGTAGTAATAGTAGTATCTAAGAGGCATTGCTGCCTTACTGTTTCAGTGTAGGCTGTTTAAATAAATAAAACTTTCTACTGAGAATTAACTGAAAATTACATAAAGCTAGTAACACAAATATATATCTGTAGAGTTTTATCTGTGGAGTTTTCCATGTAGCAGTATGAAAATCAGCCAGTAGGTGGTGGTAATGCACCATAAATGGCTGAGTAGACAGCAGTCTCAGCACGCCAAATCAGCTTGAGTTGGAAATATGAACTTTAAAGACTGTTTTAGTGTGTTTTTGTGAGACGTTCAACAGCAGCAGCAATGGACTAGCACAGGTAAAATGAATCTAATGTTTGCAGTACACTGGCTGTGTGCACAGAGAGAGGTGTAAACCAGTTACATGGCCTCATCATGCTGTGACAGAATGAGACAGATAATTTTGAAGGCTGGGGAAGTTTAGGCCTTAAATGCAATTTTTGAATTGCAGATTGTCGTCTAATTTGACCCTGAAAGCCCCCTAAAAACAGTCACAAAGGTCGACATGGAGCGGGAGCGTGCAGAAGAAGAGCTCATCTCATCATCGTGTGTTTGTGCAGAGGAAAGTATCAACCTTTGCATGCCGGATAAATGCACTCATACAGATAAAATGAGTGAACTGATAACTTTATCACGTATCAGACACCTACACAGGGACGCAGACTGGCCACGTGTTCATAACTTAGTACAGGAAGGAGGGAGGGATAAACCTCACCTCAGTGCTGGACTGCTAGTGGTAGTAGTAGTAGTAGTATTAGCTGTAGCAGGAGAAGAATTAGCTATTATAATACTACTTGTAGTAGCAGCAGTAGTTTTAATAGAAATGGAAGTATTAGAATTAGTACTGCTAGTTTTTTGTTCTAGTAGTGGTAGTAGAAGAAGCAGCAGGATGATGTCACACCAGAGGACAATTACAAGGATTACCACGCAAAAAAGTGTATATACTGTGAAATAAATAAGGAAATGGATGGGGTTTTAATAAGTTTTCAGTTATTTACATACCAAATATACAACCATATATATAATTTGACATCCAGTTTAAAAGAAAAAAAATCGACTGGTTTTGAGTTAAGGTCAACCACCCGTCTGTAGAGTTTTGCACTGTCTGAAGGAACAGCTGATTGTCCAACAGCAGAGCAGTGAGACAGAACCACAAAAAGAGCAGAGCAGCGCAGATCTCCAACAGCATGGATCTCTGAAACGGCAGCTGGCGGTGCATATCTCCCACACAGTAACTGGCAGCGCAGATCTCTTACACAGTGGCTGGCAGCGCGGATCTCTGACACAGCGGCTGGCAGCACGAATCTCCGACAGCATGGATCTCCAGCACCGCGGCTGGCAGCACGGATCTCAATCCCTGAACTAGAAAATGCATTTCCTATTTCCTTCCTGGGAATATCTGAAAAACTTGCAGAAATGAAAGCTGACTTAAAAAACGTACAGAAAATGTTGAAATGATAACAGAGAACAGCACGATCTCTGACAGCGCAGATCTTCGTCACAGTGGCTGGCAGTGCGGATCTCCGACAGCGCAGATCTCCAATGCTTAAAGCTGAAATTAGTTTATTACCAAAGTATTATTGGCTGAAAATGCAGCAATATATTACAATTTGCCGGGAATATCTGAAAAACTGGCAGAAATGAAAGCTGACCTGAAAAACGTTCGGAAGAAGTTGAAATAATAACAATAAAGAAAAGAAGAACAATAGCGTGGTTGCTCTGAAGCATCCACACTATTTATGATGCAGAAGGACTGAAGCACAAACAGGTCGCCAGTTTACACTGATAATAATAATCTTCTCTGCTCTGCACGACATGCCCCACTCACTTGCAAATCCTCAAATCATCTTTAAATTACCAAACAAGAGGAGAGCAGGGGGCTTTTAACGTTGGCACGACCATTATAGCAGCACCATATGGCAAACAGCCCACTCAAGCTCGAGAGGGGAAACCCCTCCGGGCAGAGTCTGTGATCAGGCTTTAGAAGAGCTTCTCCAAATTATGAGACTTGCTATTTTATGGTTTGTTTGTTTTGTTTAAAAAAGGACATCAGAAAACTTCATTTGATTTGAATAATTGGCAGTGCCACCAGTGGTCAACAGAGACCACAGAGCAAACGTCCCACTGGGTTACATTATTTGTAAATCTAACAAAGATGAATAGAAGCACTGAAGCAGCCGGAAATCTTTCATAACTAAAACACATTCCAGATGACAGGGCTCAAAAGACGACAGCGACACTGATGTAACAGCGTCTGCTCAAGGCAGTAGGTGACAAAAACCAAAGCAGAGGGGAGCGAGACTGAAGAGAGGAGCGAAAGTGGTGCTCCGAGTGCTAAAAGTCCAAATGTGAGGCAGACAGTGCATCAGACCGTGGCTAACGCGATGTTAAAGATCTCGGTGACGGGGCTGCTGCAGAGTGCTGCATGCAGAGCACCGCAGGCTGCTCTTCAAGAAATGAAATCATCAGCTTCCTCTTCACTGCTTCCTCAGATCAACTGACACATGCACATCATCTGCGCCGCGAGAGACACACAGACACGTTGAATGGGTTTCATGATGAAATGTGGCCTCATGGGTTGAGTTGGCGTTTAGCAAAACCCACCGTCTGACTCACTGCCACTGCTGTGGTGTCTGAGAGAGTTATCTTTAAGTCACAGGGTGGAAATGCTAATTCTGTAGTGGGCTGATTTCCTGTGCATTTTCAAGTGAGAGTCGTAGATGCAGATCAGTCATTTTCAACAAGATCTGCCCCCCAACAGGCTGCTGGGTGGCCTCCTAACTGTTTTCAAATTTACTATAAAGTAAAGTGAGTCACACCAGGAGTTGTTTTTGTACTTTTTGTGTACCTAAGGTGTTCATAAAACAGCACCAAAATAGACCTTTTTTAAAAAAAAAACAAAAAACAAAAAAAGGGGCCAGTGGAATCCAAAAACTGCCTCAAATCTGAAAAACATCCTAGAATCCAACAAAAGTCCTACAATCCCCGAAATGTCCTAAAATGTTGTTCTGTTCTAAAATATGTTTGTAGCATGTTCAAAAATGCTGGAAATGTCGTAAAATCCTAGCAACGTCCTGGAATCCATGAAACGTCCTACAATTTAGGAAATATCTTAAAATCCTAGAAACTTTCTAAACTCTTAGGAATGCTCTAAGATCCTAGAAATGTCCAAAAATCCTAGAAATGTTTTGAAAGTTCAAGAAATTCAAGAAAAACCCTAAAATCCTGTAAACTTCCCGAAATCCTAGAAATGTCCTATAATCCAAAACCCATCCTAAGATCCAAGAAAAATCCAAAAATCACAGAAGTGTTTTTGTGTCCTAAATGTCCTAAAATTCTGGAACTGCCCTTGAATCCAAGAAACGTCTTAGAGTCCACGAAATGCCCTGAAATCCTAATAACGTCCTAAAATCCAACAAATGTCCAAAAATCCTAGAAATGTTGAAATACAAGAAATGGTGTAAAATTCAAGTTGTTCGGCTCCCAAACAAAGCCAGCTGAGTTTACCCGCTGGAGACGATGAAACAGACATTTTCACTAAACTGAGTCTGGATGAGAGAAATCTCCCGTAAGGATGCGAAAACTGATCCCTCACACGGCTGTGCAGGTGTTTCGTGCTTTTCTGCACTCAAAATGAGCACGCCGTCCCGTTTTTGTTTGGGTTTTCTGCACAGCTCAAAGCATAAACTGATTTGAAAAGATGTTGAGCTGCTTTTCTTTTGTCACATTTTGTGTTTTTGTTTGACAATCAGAGCCGAGCTGAAAAACGCAGCTCTCAAACGCTGGTTTTCTAATGTTCCCAAAAACACAGAAACCACCAGCCTCCACAGATGAAAAACAATCTTAACAGCCAACAACAATCCTGCAGAAAATAAAAGCTCTCCTGATATTCACTCTGATGAATTACTCATCTCGAGCAAGTTTCAAGTCTGCAGGCTGATTATTGCACTGCACGGATACGCGAAGAAACCACAGGCTGTCCACAAGGTGGGGACACTTAAACTTTATGAAAGGTCGGATAAAAGGTCGACAATAACACTTAAGCAAGACTATGTGACATTTTAAAGAAAAAAAACCCCTTTTCTACAGGAAACCTGAATTCATAAGCAATCAGATGCTGCATTACCATTTCTTTTGATCATTTTGAGTCCTCATTTTGCTGTGAAAACCACATTTAAAGGGAGAGTTCACCTAAAAATGAACTAGCGTTACTGCCACCTGGATGCACGCGTCTGCTCAACAGTCACGTTACACTGTTAGTTTACATCCAGGTTTGTGAAAACAGAAATGCTTCACACATCTTCTATACAACCAAGATCTATAAAACCAGAAAAGTGTTTTTACAAAAGATTACGACGTCACAGTGAAGTTTAACATTTGGACATTAATTGTCATCACTTTTGTCATAATTTGGGTAGGAATTCTTGAGCTTCGGCCAAAAACATGTTTTGTGAGGTCAGCAACCGTGGTGGAAATTTGGCCTAATTTAAGGAAACTCCCTCAAGGCCTACCTAAGATTGTGCTGTCATGAGAATAAAAAAATCCAAGGTCACGGTGACCTTGACCTTTGACCACCAAATTGAAATCAGTTCATTATTGAGTCCATGTGGATGTTTGTGCCAAAGTTGAATAAATTCCCTCAAGGTGTTCTTGAGATATCGCTTTTACAAGAATGAGAAGAATGCAAGGTCTCAGTGACCTTGACCTTTGACCACCAAATTTGAATGAGTTCATTCTTAAGACAAAGTGAACGTTTGTGCCAAATTTGAGAAAACTCCGTCAAGGCCTTTTTAAGATTCTGCTATCATGAAAATGAAAAAATGCAAGGTCACAGTGAGCTTGACCTTTGACCACCAACTTGAAATCAGTGGTGGTATTTTAGGCAATTCAAAAACCTGTATTTTGCAAAAACCTTCAATGGAAACACTTTTTGTCTTTCTACCTCCCAGAAATCCCTCACACGTGGCCACTCCCACGTATGAGGGGCTCGCCTTTCCATTATCACTCCATCACACGCCTGCGCCGCCTTCGATTGGAAATAATGACGGCCACAGCGGTGGCTGCAATAGAAATAAAGCTGCTAATGTTTTGAACATCCATCACCATGGTTACTGGGATGTTATCACCAGAGGAGAAGTCGCATAACATCACTCAATCGAAATGCAGAAAGGCAGTTGGGTTTTATGGAGAATTTTAAAAATATCCCTTAAGTTTTGCACAAATCTGTCCCGGAGACCCGTCTGCTGCGCAGAAAGTGGTCGCGACTGTTGTTTGGTATCGAGGACGAGGTTTGTCTCATTAAAACACAGACCACAAAAAAAAGATTCATTTTTTAATAATTGCATTTTATTAATTGAAAAAAACAAAAAAACAAATGCAAATAAAAAAAAGAGCAAAAATAAAACAGTATCATTAGGTAAGACAAGGCGAGAGACACTTAAATAAGAAGAGTTCCATGTTGGTGAGGACAAAGGTGGAGGCGGGTTGATGTAGGAGAGGAGGCGGCGGCGGCGGGCGGGGGACATTGTTGGATGGGACAGGTTGGATTATGTACACTGTTTCTCACTGCAGGACTGGCAGGCCCCATAGAGGGGCGGGGGGGCTCAAAGTAGCAGGTCGGAGACACTGAAACACCAGAGAGAAAGGCACTATCCAGAGAGAACGAGAAAAACAGAAACCAGTAACACAAACACGGTAAACAAACACACACATACACACACACTGGACCAGAAATTAAAAAAAGTGCTTGACCACACGCCACGTTGGACAAAAAGAAAAAAAAACTACATCATTTAAGCTGATCTCTCAACTTTTAGCATAAAAGACAATCTCTCAGTTTTCTGAACTGTTAATCTGTGCCAGCTGCGGATCTGCACTGGTGATTACACGCTGTGATTATCCAAACTCGCCTCGCTGCTACGTGCAGGTATAACAAGGAGGAGAGCGTATGCATGCACGTAATGAATGTTTGCGAAAATGCACGTGAACTTCCTGTACGTGTCCTCACACACCACATACTCTCTCCGACGAATATCGACAACATTTTTTCAGCATGTCTTGTTTTTTTGTCGTTTTTTTAAAAAAAAAAATCCCTTGCGTGGTTGTGTGTAGTTCAGTTCTCCGACCTTGCTTCCCTCATGTTAATGTCTGTGGACTCGGTCAGCTACATTCACTGCCCGAGTTAAACGGCTGCAATAAATACATCGGCTTTGAAAAAAGGCGGCTGACCTTTACGCAGGTAACAGCCACAGCTCTTGCAGCATTCGTGGCTCTACTTGCTGGTTAGCTTCCTTCTCAGTGAACTAACTCTCCTTTCCTCGGACAAGAGAAACCTTTTCAAAAAAAAAAAATGGAATTTATGACCCCTTAAATATCATGCTGTGTCATCTGAGAGCCCTCAGACACGACTCAGGAGAAAAAAAGACAAATCAGCACATCCTAGAGCTACGAGGTCTAACAAAAAGATTGAACATAATTTACAAATGGAAAAAAAAAATACAATTTGTGATGAGAGGTAAAACAGACAAACACATACAAATATATATAATATATATTCTTAAAAAATGGATTCTCTCTATAGTTGATTTATTTATACAGCCGGCGGCTGATGTACAATGCTCACGTGCCAATGATCTTAGACATGGAAACTTGCTGTACTGTAGATTGCATCTTTTGTTTGTTTTTTTTTTGCACATTTTAAAACCATTTCTTCTTTTTTATAGATTTTTTTTCTTCTTTAAAACAGAGTTATCGGTAGGCATTTCATTTAGGTGATTAAAACAACATGCGGCAAAGGAAAAAAAAAACACAAAAGAAAGGCAGAATGTTAAGAAGTTAAGGAGAAGACAGAAGCGGCTGTGGGAGCGGGAGAATCGTTTGGTTATCTTCACGGTCGGTGCACTAACTCTTTAGTTTCTCTGCGTTTAGATTTCCCTCAAAGACAGTTCAGTCCTCGCCGAGGCGCTCACTGGGGAGGGTGAACGTTCTCAGCGCGAGTAAAAGTTGATTTTTTTTTTTTTTTTTTTGCTCAGCTGCCACCCACACAGCGACGCCTACGACGGCACTACTCCTGCTTTATCTCTCTTGTTTGCGTTCTTCCTGTCTGCTCCTGTTATCGTGGGATGGCGAAGAGGGGTGGAGGGGTGTTTGGGTTTGGATGGGGGCTGATGAGATCATGATGATGGTGGTGGTGGTGATGGTTGCTGTTGTTGTTGTTGTTTACATGGTCTGACTGTTTACATGTTCCGATTGACAGGCGTGACGTAGTTGCGGGGGAACATGCCCGTTTGGCCGTGGCAGCCTCCTTTCCACCAGTTGGGGTCAGAGTTGTCCAGGACTTGGATGAAGTCTCCGCGTCGGAAACCCAGCTCGCCGTCCTCCTGGGGGTCGAAGTCAAAGAGCGCCTGCACGTATGTGGGATGCTGCGCCATCAGGAGAGACACGTTAAAGACACGTTAGTCACATGACACACTTAAAAAAAAAACTTTTCTAGTCTTTGACATTCACTTTCACACACACACACACACACACACACACACACACACACATTCACACATTCACACACACACACACACACACACACCCATTCACACACACACACACACACACACACACACACACACACACACACACATTCACTTTCACACTTTCACACATTCACACACACACACACACACACACACACACACATACACACACCCCATTCACACACACATACACACACACACACACATTCACTTTCACACATTCACACACACACACACACATTCACTTTCACACATTCTCACACACACACACACACACACACACACACACACATTCACTTTCACACATTCACACACACACACACACACACACACACACATTCTCTCACACACACACACACACACACACACACACACACACATTCACACACACACACACACACATTCACTTTCACACACACACATTCACACACACACACACACACACACACACACACACACACACACACACACACACACACACACACACACACACACACACACACACACACACACACACACACACACACACACACACACACTTTCACACATTCACACACACACACACACACACACACACACACACACACACCATTCACACACACATTCTCTCTCTCTCACTCACACTCACACTCACTCACACACACACACACACACGCACACACGCACGCACTCGCGCGCACACGCGCACACACACACACGCACACACACACACACACACACACACACTCAGTATGTCGCTGATGGACGACCCGCTCTACCTCTGAGCCACAGCCACACATGTTAAAGTCAGACGAGAGTTTTTTGGTTAGTGTTTTGGATCCTTCAGCCTCAGTGAAGTCAGGTTTATTGGCGTACTCATCGATGTTCAGTGTATCACGCGCAGATGTCGGCTGACACGCCTCCGGTTTGGAGAAGCGACAGAAGTTTGACACGAAAGCTCAACAGCGTTAACGCTAAAAAAGTGCACACCACACCTGAAAAAATCCACCGGCCAAATAACGATTTCTACCAGAGAACCAAACAGCAGCCGGGCGATCAAGTGACGACGCACCGACGGATGCAGCTTCAGCAGAACAAAACATCGACACTTTCCATTTCAACAAGCAGCTTCAGGAGCCGTGAAGTTTAAGTTTTTAACAGCTGAGAGGGCGTGTTCATTATGTGTCACCCTGAACAGCTTTACTACTTCACACGATGGGAAAGCAGAGTAACTATCTACGGTCTTTTGTTTTTTTAAAGAAATGATTTGCGTTCACACGCGGTGAAGCTGAAAACCAGCGTGTTCGTTCTGGTTCTGCAGCGATTCACGCTGATGCAGATCAGATCAGAGGGAGGGTCGGATATCTACATGAGCATGTTTGAAATGTACATCCAATTTTATCCTCAAATTAAACACATTTCCACCTCTAAAAACTCGTTAAGAGACCGTGTTATTTTTCGTGATTTGGTTTTAGAGTAAAGCGAGAGGTCTTACCTGGGGGACCTGCTCTATGTCTCGCAGGAAGATTTGCTGATTGCGAGAGACTGAGGTGGAGCGGTGATAATCCACCAGCTCGTTGAGGGAGTTAAACTTCACCACCCATAGGAAATACTTTCCAGCTCCATCGCGAAGAACCTTGAAGTGCTGGACGTCATTTCCGAACCTGCACGGAGAGGACGAGTGTGAGGAGGCCATCTTCAAACAAAGGTGCAGTTTGAGACATACGTGTATGTGTTTTAGAGCAAAGCACAGATTTAAAGCGATACTCGACCTCAAAATGACCATCTGTAAGTCTCGCTCTGATCCTGCACGAGCTGCTGAGAGTTTGTACACAGGTTTTTGATAGTTTAGCTGCCGATGATTTCAGTTCATCGAGAGTTTTCTTGGTTTCTCCATTCACTGAGGATGCATGTGAGAAAAACGCGTTTTCTTCTGTTTGGTGCGTTTTTTCACTCTCAGTCTTCTGATAAGTTTGGCTGTGTTCATGCTTAAGGCGTCAGTTTTGCGTATTTGTGTGTAATCTGTAAACTCCAGCTCAGCTCCTACAAAAAATCTGAAATAAACTCAGGAAACTGAACAGTTACATTCAGACTGTTTAGTCATAAATGTGCCATTGAAACCCATCAACTGATGATCCCACAGCCGTCAAAGCAGAAAAACATGACTTGTATTACTTCTTCATTGTGTCATTTGGGGCTTTTGACTCTGAATTTGTCATTTTGACTATTTTCCACCTGATGACGTCATTTTGTACCATTTTTAGCATATGAAGAAAAAACATGCTGTTTCCACAGAGTGACCCGTCACGATCAATGTAGCTGCTGATCGTCGACATATCCCAGGATGTGATAATAAAAAACCTACTTAACATGTAGTACAGTTACAGTCTGTACAACATCTTTTATAGCCTGATTTTGAAAAGGACATTTTGCGTGCAGAGCGGTATGACTGGGAGTATTTGACACTACACAAAAAATAATAATGTATAATAATAAATGTTTTTACTTATCACTGACATATCCTAGGCTGTGATCATTTAAAAAAAAATCTACTTAACATGTAGTATATCAAAAATAATTAATCATGGCATCATAACAAAAAAACCCCAAAACAAATTAAAACAACAAATAAATAAAAATAACCACAAAATAGCATTTAAAAAGATTAAAATTCTGAAAAAATAATGAAAATTTGGTAATTATGATCAGAACTGGCACTGGTTAAAAAGTGAACTGAATGAAAGTTGAAAATAATATTAATGTTTGGTTTTTTTTTAAAGCTTGATTTTGAGAGGTGCATTTTGAGCGCAGGGCGATACGAGTGTGTGTAATATTAACGCGAGCCCTAAGGGTTAAATAAAAGGTGGGAACTCTCTGATATTCATTTTGCTTATCAAATGCATCACACATATCTGCAGCGGACTTGTAAGTATTAGTCAAATGAAGCAGGCGGCTCGTGTGGAGTCCTGGCGTGACTGAGGGGAATCAGGGCGGTCCAGACAGTAATTAGGATCCGTATCTTGCCATCGGCTTTACATGTGACCTGCTGTGACCCGCAGTGTCTTTTGGGAAGGTCGGGATGGAAGGAGACAGAAAAGAGGAAATGAGCTGTGTATGTGTCAGCTGAAACACTAAGTACTCACAGGGCCGCCGGCCAATAAAAATCCCACCTGGTGCCTGCCGTTCACCAGAGGGCAGCACCGAGACTTCACGAGAATAAGGAAGAGGCCGAGCTGATGACTCACCATGTATGGAAACATACGAACCTGATCACTTCTGAGGAAACGGCGCTCTGATGTAAGGATAACGTTAAAGGTTTTTTTTGAAGAAAGGAAAGGGTGTGCGTGTGAATCATGCTGCTCGGTGTGGCCGTTACTTACTTCACAGAGAGGGAGAAGTCTCCTGGTGCACTCTCGCTCTCTCTGATGAGGAAGGCCCCGTCGTGCCTCTGTTTGTTTAGCATCTCCTCTGCTTTGGCCCGGGGGATCTTCCCGAAAAACCACCTGGACGGGAAAAGAAAACACGGAAAAATAAGCATCGACTGAGCTCATCCCAAACCTGCGGACTTCATAATGCACAAACTGGATCAGTCAAATCTACAAGGACTCTGAGTGTTTGTGTGAATTTTGTGAATATAATGAAGGTAAACCTTTTTCACGTGTTAAAGGGACAGTTCAACCCAAAATCAGAAATACGTGTGTCCTCCTACCTGTAATGCTATTTATATATATACAATAATAATAATCTTTATCAGTTCAAGTTGCTTTGTGTGTGATAGCGCTTAAAATGAAATAAAACAAAATAAAATAGAAATCACTATACAGCACGTCGCAGACGTGTTTATTTGCTAGTGTCATGACAGTCTCCGGTTTCTCTTTTCGATTACAGATGACCGCCGTCTGCTGCTGTAGGAGCTACTTTGTCTTCTGTAGGTGCAGAACATACGTGCTGATGGCTGTATTATTTGCAGTATTTTCATGTGTTAGTTATTGGCCCGAACACCGGCGAACTGAGGCCACAGTTGGCTTTCGGTGCGTCTGAACCGTAACACACACAGACCCGCACATTCACACCTATCAGCAATTTAGAGTTTCAGTTCAGCTTAACTTGAGGTGTGTGGACTGAGGAAGGAAACAACAGAGTTAAAGTGAGAGCATGCAAACATCACAAAGACATCACACCTCCTGCTGGTTGACAGCTTTGACCAGAGGAGACAGTGCTAACCGCTGACGCACCAAAACGGCTCTGAGGCGACAGTCTGCGAGCCGAACCATGAACCAGAAAAAAGTCAGAATTTAGAGAGACCTGTCGACTGCCAACCAGAGACAAAATACTGCACGCTCACAGCAGGAAGCAAGGGAGGAATTACACAGACCAGAACTACGAAGCTATCCGTATACCAGGAATAGATTACTCATTATCTAATTATAGTGGGAGAGTCAACACAAAACTAGAATTAGCAAGTCTGATAGCACAGAAGACATAAAATCTGGAGAATCAGCACAGTTTCAAGGTGGACGCCCAAGATTAGTGTCACCAATTCAGGATCTGCACAAACGTCTCCCTGTTTCTGAGTCAGGATGGTGAAAAACAGCCAGAAAATTGTTTTTCCATATTATGATGTCACTATGAAGCTGACCTTTGATTTTGATTGACTTTTGGATATAAAATGTCATCACTTCACCATTTTATCCTATGAGACGTTTGTGTGAAATTTTTTCATAATTAGCGAGTTACGGCCAAAAACATGTTTTGTGAGGTCACAGTGGCCGTTTAACCATCAAATTCGAATCAATTTATCTTAAGTGAACGTTTGTGTCAAAATTTAAAATATTTGCTTAAGGTGTTGTTGAGATATCACATTCACGAGATTGAGACGGACAAAAGGTCAAAGTGACCTTTGACCACCGTAATCTAATCAATTCATTGATGAGTCCAAGTGGACGTTTGTGCAAAATCTGAAGAAATTCCCTCGAAGTGTTCTTGAATCTTTGGGTTCGTAAGAATGGGACGTACATTTGTACCGACCGAGAGATGTACGTACGGACAGATGTTTGTAGTGCTTTTGTAGCATATTATGATGTCACAGTGAAGTTGACCTTTGACCTTGTGGTTCTAAAATATCATCTCTTCAACATTTTATCCTAATAGATGTTAATTTTTGTCATAATTAGCATGTTTTTTTTTAATTATGGCAAAAACATGTTTTGTGAGGCCAAAGTGACCTTTGACCACCAAATTCATCCTTAAGATATCAGGTTCTAAAGAATAACACGAACAAGGCCGCAGTGACCTTGACCTTTCACTACCAACACTTACTTGAGTCCAGGTGGACGTTAGTGCCAAATTTTAAGAAATCTCTGATGTTGTTCTGAACAGATCACATTCACAAGAATAAGACAAACAAGGCCACAGTGACTTTGACCTTTCACCTCCAATATCTCTTTCAGTCCAGGCGGATGTTTGTGCCAAATTTGAAGAAATCTGTAGTGCTGTTTTGAAGATATCACATTCACAAGAATAAGATGAACGAGGTCACTGTGACCTTGATCTCAGACCAGAGGATACCAACTGGTATGTCACCAGTCCAGTCTGAGTGTTAACTTTTAAAAAAACACTATTTTGAAGTACAGAGCTTTTATTTTGAAGTGCCATTTCTGCTTATTTCTTTGTGTTCTAAGCCACCATGTTGTTTACTATTGGTGAAATAAAATTGAAAGTTTGGTCTTTTATCGAATGTGTGGACCCTGAAATAATGACTCAGGGGAAATCTGAAACCCTGTGGCTGGACCAGTTAGGAACCACCAAAATCTAATGAGTTCATTGTTGAGATCAGGTTGACTTTTGTGCCAAATTTGAGGACATTCCCTTCGAGTTCACAAGAATGAGACGGACAGACGGACAACTGGAAAACATGATGCCTTCATCAACAGAGATCGTCAAGGAAGCATAAAAATAAATATTGCACTTGCAAGCATTTTCGTTTCAAAATCTCTAAATTGAGAAGCGGTAAAAATAACAGATTCATTTTGAGATTTAAAGGGGAACATCACCTAATTTAGGATCTGTTATTTTCATGGATAAGGACAGTTCAAATCGATATTTGTGAGCATGTTTTCTGCGTCTGTGAGCAGCTCCAGGCTTCACTCACTATGACTTAACAAGTTTCCAGTTTTTGTGTTTAGCAGAGTTGTTCATGTTTAGGGCCATTTTTGGACCGTCAAAGAGCAAATCTCTAAAATGCATGAACTTTTAAAAAAAGGGCATAGTTCCCCTTTAAAGTCAGAAAGTTTTCACTCATTTCTAAGCTCCATAAATGCACAATGTTGCACAATGTAGCTGCTAATACAGCGCAGTGAGAAAACCCTGACAGAGAGAATAAGTGAGGGTGATTAAGACGGATAGAGAGCCGGAGACAAATGGGAGACAAAACCAGTGAAAGCTCTTTACTCGTGTAAATAATTAAAAAGTACAGTCAGCCAAAAGATGACATCTTGGCTCCTTTACACGCAGGTGAAAATCAATAATGAAACGGCCAGCTCTTGATCTGCTTTGTATCGGTGCTCTGCGGCGAGGCGAGCGTGCACGCCGAGTCTCTTTCGCCGTTTGATAAAAGCGATAGCAGAGCAATTAATGGAGCCGGGGAAACAGCAGGAGGAGGACAGCGACTGGCACCGCTTTCACGCCAGCACCTCCACGCCTGCGAGGGAGAAACGGCCCAAAGCCTTTCATGCTGCTCCACCGGCGTCACACAAACCTGAGCAGGAGCCACAAAAGCACAGCGACGGCTGCGCAGGGGACAGATCTGTTTACAGAGACGAGCCGGAGCTGAGCTGTCCTCCACCGCGCCGCTGTGTCGCTCAGATGTGCTGGACTGCGTGAGCGCCGGGCGCTTCGGGGTGGCGCTCAGTTGTCACCACAATGTGAGATGAAGGCAAACTCCAGCTGCTTCGTCACTGTCGCCACGGTTTCTACCCCATTACTGGGCAGAGATGGGCAAGAAACATACATACAACAAAAGGGGGAAGTTATTACACACTTATGTTGTATTATGTAATAATATTTGCTACGTAAATGTGCAACTTTCCCCCTTTGTTGTGCAATAATTCTGCCTCTTTATGCCTGTGCCATGTCCAGAACTATTCATTTATTTATTCAGTTTTACTCATGTTTATTCATAGAGGTCTCCGTCTCTGTTGCACTGCTCTGTCTTTTATCTGTGTTTTTACACGGAGCCATGCTCGTGATTTCGTTCTGCTCTGCATCTCGGATGTCTTTGCTGAATGACAATCAGCTTGAATCTCGAGTTTGAGGACTGACATTAAATTATCAGGGTTCCCAAACACTGTCATGTACAAATTTTCAAAAATTTCCCATGACTTTTCAAGGACCCAGAATAATATTTTTCTTTCTTGCTCCACGTGCCCGGCATTTTTTCCAACAATTTCTCTTTAGTATCTGGCAAAAAAAAGATACCATTTTGGCGATTTTTAAAGAAAACATGCCAACTTCGTGAAGTTTAAGTGGAAAAAGAACCACATTTTTTTTAGGTTTTCTATAAAATTTTTATAGAAAAAAAAAAATCACCAAAAATTTCAAGAGAAAAAAACCAAAACTTTTTTTTTTTTTTTTTGAAAGAAAACATGCCTTCCAAGTCTGTTTTATAAAAAAATACCTTTTTTAAATTTTCCATAAAAAAAAAATCACCTAAAATTTTCAAAAAAGGGGAAAAAAAGAAAATTTGCAGAAAGTCCTTATTGATTGATACATTATTGAGATACCAAGTTTTATGCGAATGGTATGCACGCAGAGACGTACACATGAACAACCCGGAAACGTAATTCCTCAAGCAACAACGGTGGCATAAAAATATGTACGTAAAAGTTCACATGTGGGAGGCACGTCTGCAAATACTCCCGTCCGTGACTATTACTGGGCAGTTTTCTTCAATCAATCATTTACAGTTAATCTATATTTTACACAGAAACAATAAACTATTTCACTAAAATTTAACTGCCTCCTGTTGCATTAACCTGCATCACAGTAGTGCACCACTTTCCTCAGTTGCACCCAAACAGCTCTGACTCAAACCTTACTGAACAGTGGGCTGATTAAAGGAAAATGTCATTAAAAACAACTTCTGATGACGTCCTCGGATGCGGTGCCACTTTAAAACGGAGCCCATTAGAGCGGGCAACATGAGACATTAGAGCGCCTCTCACAGTCACTGCAGGCTGTGATTTGTGGTTCTGCTGGGATCCAGCCTTAGTGCAAATTTGGCTTGCTGGCTATTTCATAATAAAAGCCATAAAGAATTATCTGCACTTTGAAAAGCAGGAACTGGAAGAGTTGAGTTTCCATTAACGGCGCCCCTGTAACTCCTCCGCTCCTTTCTGTTATCATGCACACAACAAAGCAAAGCAAGGCTGTTTTTTGTGTTTTTAAAGCAAACGGCTGCGAGACACGCGACATGAACCTTGACCAGACTGACAGCCGGAGAGAGACGAGATTATGTAGCTGGGAAACACACACAGTCAGTGAGCTTACTATGGGCTGAAATTAAGGTTTCAGAGGGGATCCAGCTGTGCTCGCGTCAAAGTCGGCCTATCGTGATAACTGCTTTTGTTGGACAGAAAACTGTCCCCAAAATAATTCCAATAAATGATATTACTGTCACTTTAAGACAATTTTGTGCCACTCATATCAAAACAATATAAAAGCATAACTAGGCAAGTTTTAAATATTACTTTTCTTGAGGATATTCAGAAATCAGAATATGAAAAAAATGTTTAAAATTTTTTAAAAAAGTCATTAACACATGTAAATATATACACCAAAAAGTATATATTATATTATAGTACCTTTACAGAAGTAACCCAAAATTATATAATAATAAAAAAATAAACAAAAATAAATATAAATCAAACTTTAAAAATATATAAAAAATCTAATATTGGAATTGGAAAATGAAAAAGACTTTAACAAATTTTTAGGAATTTTTAGGTAGGGGTAAAAGTAAAAGAAAATATCTATAAAGTGCCTTTATAGGAGCAGAAGCCCAAAATTATTCAGCTTGATAATTTACCCTTTCAAACCTAGAGTGAGAGCTGTAAATTTTCAAATTTAATCAAAAATACACAGTCTTGCCAAAATGTATGCCACGCATATTATCACAGCCAAAATCAGTAAATGAAGAATGAAAAGCGTGTAAAATACGCCAAAAAGTCCCCAAGGGTTAATAATAGAGATGTATTTTGGTCAGATTTATGTGTTATTGTGGAGTAAAGTTGGCTGTTGGTTCGTGAATATCTAAACTCGGATCTCCTCTCGAAACTCCTGCAAACGCCGTTCCTGCTCTCTCCCTTTGATGTGGTCGGGACGAGTGACAGGCAGTAAAATTAATCCTAAACCCCCGAAGATACGGCGATATTAAAATAATGACGGCCGTAAAAATTCAAATACACGCCCACTCTCTTTTACCAGCCGTTTGTTCCTACACATTATCATTATTATCATTTTGAATATGCACCGCTGCTTTGTCTATTGTTTTTAAATTGATTGCGTGTGCGTTTAAATGAAGTATATGAATAAAATAAATGCCTGTTTCATTTAGAGGCTCGGCCTGGTTACCATGCAGGTCATTTTTATGGATGTATTAAACTGTGCTGTGGAGTTAGCTGTTTAAATCACGCATACAAATATGTATACATGTTTAAACTTTTGTCAGTACGGACATACTACACAGTGTTAGCTTGGTAAGATCCTCCGCAATTCAATAATTCAATTAATTTTAATAAAACCACGAGCACCAAAGCGGCATAGTAAACAAGAGAGATAAAAATTAAAAAATAAAAATTAGTAGGTGTAGAGGACTATTTTTTTAATAGTTAAGGAAAAGTGTCCAGTGAACTATATTCATTATTATCATAATTCTATATTTAAAATTATTTTACAGATTTATGACTTCTTTAAAAGATTTGTTTCAGGTAATTTCTCACTTTGTTTTGTTTTTTTTTTTGTTACTGTCTCTTTTTTTCCTTATTTTTCATGTTTTTTTTGGGCAAATTTTTTCAGATAATTTTCTTGTATTTGGGTAATTTTTTCCTCATTTTTTGCTTATTACCTACTTTTCGTATTTGGGGAAAAAAAGAAAAAAAAAGACAATTTTCCCAGGTTTCAAAGGGTTAAATATTTAATTTGATATTATTTCCCATCTTTGCTGAGCAACAGTTTTATGTGAAGGTAAATAAAAGTCCCATATAGACCCCTGTCCTAATACAAGCCTGCTGAGGTCAATGATTTAAGAAAATAATAGCCTGGGTTATTAATTGTTTTTGGGTAATTGTTTTACAGTAATTTGCGGTGAAATCAGGCAGTAATTACTGCACATAATCTATCTGTCTGTACGTATATAACTTTACAGGAAACATTTCACACATTGTAAAGAACTTTGTATAAAAGCTGCAACACCCCTGAGAGCCTTTATTATAATGATTATGAAAATAAATATTGATTTCTCATAACCGTGATAAAGACTGGACATCGGACAGTGTTGCTGGTACAGAGGGCAGACACACAGCAGCAGTAAAACGGCCAAAGAGGCCCGACACAATGACGTCCCGCACTGCGAAAACTACATCTGATCGCAGCCCAGCAGTGATGCAATGAGGTCAATATTCAATTAAGCGTGAGAGGCCTCGAGCACATTAATACAGAGAGAGCTAATCTGGCAGCGAGCGCAGGTCCAGAGGTAATGTCCTCTAAGGATCCTGCCAGGCTCTCTGTGGAGAGGTTTAACACACACACACACACACACACACACACACACAGACACACACACAGACACACACAAAGCATCACATACAATCAGGGCTCATCAGAGTGAGCAGGATTGCTGTAGTTAAAGCCCACTTAGACCCGACACGGTAATTACGTTATCAAAAATGTCACCGACATCGTGGCCAAAATGATGCCAGAATAAACAGCAGCAAATATTTTAAGACTCGGGCGTCCTCTTTTTTTTTTTTGTCCTCTCAACCCCTTTTTTTAATTTACTTAAAAGGGACATAGCAAATTAATGGACATCAGCCGTCTGCTCATTTACATCCGCCCAAAGAAAAATAAAGTGACACTTAAAGACGACACAGTGTAGCTGACCGGTAGCCTGCAGCTGTGTTTTCGGAGGTGGAGATGCACAGTTCTGATAGTCGCTAGAGGTGAAAAGTTTTTTTGACGTTTTACCCTCCAACAACTCGGTCCTCCACCCCTTATGTCCAACAGCAAGCCCTCGGCTCCCAGTCCGTCCATCACTGGACTGCAGCACATTGGCCGGATGTTCGGCGGCGTTCGGAGCTTCGTTATGTTTGTCAATTAGTCACAAGACGGGCATCACTGGTCTCATCTGAGTAATTTTAGGTAGTAAAATTGATTTTTAAAAATTTTTTAAAGATTTTTTGGGGGCTTTTTTCATTTATTTTTTAGGAAAGATTAGGCATGACAGGGATAAATTTGCCAAAAAAACAAACAAAAATCAATTAAGTAAAAAAAGCAAAAGAACAAAGCAACTTAAAAAAGCTTTAAAACTACAACAATTATGTAAAAATAATTTAATAAACTGGACATATTTTCAGAGCCTCTGTTTATGAGGTCGCCACTCTACAAGGTGAACTACCAGGCGTCCCAAAGGTACTATAATCTAACAATTTTATAAATACTTTACTAACAAGATACTAAGAAGAAATTAGTAAAAAAAATAATCTTACAATAAACCAAAAAAGAACAGCAGAAAGTGCTTAAAATGTTAAAATACATTTATTATAGTATTATTATGTCATTATGTTATTATGTGAGTGCATAAAATAATCTCAAAATGACAATAATATTTAATTATTTAATTATTTTTTTGGAGTCGTTATCTGAATCCTCCTCAACCCGACAGTTAACACGTCAAGAGGCGGCAGAGAGAGAAAAACGAGCAGCAGCGTGTCATTTACGGTACGACATGTACAGCAGAGCGCACACTTTCACACCAAGACCCAGATACATAATCAAAAACCGTCATTAAGGAAACTGTTGAGCGCGATACTTACGGATGGGCTTTCATCTCTATGTAATTCTTGGGAATGAAGCCATCTTTTCCATTTAGCTCTGCCTTGTACCAGTTCTGATCACACTCTTCATTTAATACCTGATGGTGACAAAAAAAGAGAGAAAGAGTCAGTGCTACACACACACACACACACACACACACACACAGTCAACAACAGACAGTAATCAACCCCCTAAATTTAGCTTTAGGCCATCTGATTTAATTTCCTGTGGACTCAGAGCTGCATGTTGGAGAACTGCTCGGTAAATATTAGGAAACTACAGAACTGACAGGAGAGCGGCAGGCGAGTGCAATCTAACAAACACAATTTCAAACACTTCAGCAACAGCTTCTAATTAAAAGGGCCAATAGTGTGTGTGTGTGTGTGTGTGTGTGTGTGTGTGTGTGTGTGTGACCTGCACCTGAGTCTGTACAAACTCATTTAGCCTCAGTGACAAAGGCTGGATTTAAGTCCTGATTCCAGATTCTGATTTGTTAAACCGTTTGAAACCTGAGCAAATTGGTTTGATCGGGCAACTTAACAAGACATGGCCCGAAAATGAACAAGAGATTAGTAAAAATTTAATTAAATGTTGCCTTTAAATTAAATGCACCAAGTGCTTCACATCAAAAGACATAAAGACAATAAAACCTGCATGTAAAAATAATATACGATCAGTATTAAAAGCACAGAATGCATCTTCGCATGGATAAAACCCACTTAATAATACTGGTTAAAGTAAGATAAAATAAGGATAAAAACTGAATGCACAGAATGCATAACATAAAATGGAAAATAAAATAAATAAAATAAAAAACATTGACATAATTTAGAAAAATAAGGCTAAAAATTGCGTATAAATCACATAAAATTAAAGAAAATACAACATTTTAAAGAAACTATATATACACACACACAATATATGTTACATAATCTTTAATTTCCACTGTCCCTGCTCAGCCACTGTTATATTACTTGTCAATGTCTGTGCCAAGAAACAATCAATTTTATTTCCATATATGTGTGTTTTGCCTTTTTTTGTTTACACCTAATTTTTGGAAAGCAGACAGTCACGTATATCAGCCTGAAGGTCAGAATATATACATTTCTACCTTTAGATGGTCTGAGAAACAAAGCGGGATTTAATTCAGCTTAGTCAACCGAGAAAATAGACCATCTCTTCTCGCCGCGCTCCAACCAGCTCGGCCAAAGTTAGAGACGACTCTGGCAGAGCAGAGCAAAGTTTCGACAGCTAGAGCAGACGCAGTAACGTTGCTCCCTCAGCAGCACATACACACCAAATCTTGCTTCCTTCTGGTGTTTGACATGAAATATAATAATGATTGGGAGAAAAAAAAGAGGGGGACGTATTTGCAAGTCTCACTGGTGCTCCCTGCTATAAAATTCAGAAGCACCGTCTCCGAAAACGGTCACAAAAATGGCTTCAGTCTGGAGCGGCGCAGCTGTGAGGGCGCTCATGTCTGACTAAGTGCGGCTACAGTGCAGGTGTGTTGAGCTGGTGGAGCATCGGTGTGTGTGTCGGAGTTAACGTGTGCACGCGTGAGCATGCTGAAAGAAATTAACCTTCACGCTGCAGCTGCTGGTTTATTCACAAAAGTTGCCCATGATGAGTGTTTTTCCATTCATTTAATTTTGTTTTTTATTAGTGAGTACAAAAAGGAAGGACAAAAACAGGGTGACGCAACGCATGCACCAGGGTAGATGAGACACAGATAGACGAGACCAGACAAAACAGGACAGAAAAACCACAAAAAAACAACAAGCGTTCAAAAAATGATCACACACGATGGTATTCTTTCTGTTGTTGATATGCAAACTGATTATTTTACTTTATTATAGGTTATTTAATGAGGTCACTCGCGTTTATGTGTTAAGGTCGAGCGTGTTTGCAGCTGAAGACAGAGAAAAAGGACTGAGCAAATAAGACATAGATAATGATTAATGATAGGATGTATGCTGCATATACATTATCGTCAATATAATAATAAAAAGAGAAAAAATAAGAAAAAAATATATATATATATATACATGCAGTTTTTAACTGTTTAATGTGCTAAATTTGAAAATTAATAAACAGAAAATGACAAAAAATGCACAAGTTGTAAATGTCAAAACATCAAATTGTTCAGGAATTGCACCACGACATTTTTGGTTTTGTTTATTTTAGTTTTTGCTGTAACAGCCAACACAATTCTCTGCAAATTAACTGAGATTTTTTTCACTTCTTATCATGGTACAGTGTTGTTTTAAGACAATGCAACCAAAAGTGCATACTTTAGATTAAGTTTACTTTATCTCTTTTATGACAGAAAAGTTTTTACCAACTGTCATCATAACGCGTACCATCGAGGGTTTAAGTGTTTTTTCTCCAGTAGTGATTTCGAAATATCATGTCACATCACTCAATAAGTGTGGATTATTTCAATTTTCTTAAAAGTACCATTTGGTTGTCATTGAAAAAAACAAAGACAAAAACATGACTGTGAAAAAGTAGTGCACGATGTCCTTCCTTCCAGTTACAGCGTTGCATTTCAGCATCATCTAGACATGAACAAATTTCAGAGGAAAACTGAGCAACAGCTCTGAGTCACGCAGCCGGCGTCTGAACGATGTTGCAAAAGGCAGCCAGAGCCCGTCTGATAATCTGAGCGCGGTTTTTGAAGCCTGAGGAGCAACAGAAAAGGAAAAAAAGGACGCGACACACGTGTGTCACACAACCGAGCTGTCACTCGCTTGATTCTGCGAGCCGCGTTAATCTCCCGCTCTCATCCCGTCAGACGGGATCTCGTGCTGAAGAATGACTCAGTTTTACTCAGGAGAATTACACGAGTCGAGTTTGTTAAAAGCAATTTCTTTCACCGTCTTTGATCACAAGTCATTTGCATAATTCATTTTTTTCATTTTTTGGCTCAGGCAGACATGTAATCATTAATGCAGCGTCACTGGAGGTTTCTGCCCGAAAAAAGCGGCTCACTGACAAAAGTAAAGAGACAGAAAACCCTCAATGTACAGACGAGGGCTGAAAGGATCCATCCATCTGGGTTCAATATATTGATTTCAGTGATCAACTATGTAAAAGATCCACGTCATCATCTCTGGGTTACGCCTTTATTTTGAAATTCTGTGCGACAGTCTCACATTAGCAGGCAAGCAGCCAAAAGAAAGACGACAAGTAATGACGCATGATATTGGATTTTTTTTTTTTTTTATACCACTATAAAACAACTCATTTGTCTCTTAACTAACACCCATGAAACCACTTTTTTATTTGATTAAATTATGTATTTTCTTTCAAAAATCCTGACTGAACATACCTCTTTATCTGGATGTTTCCCGCTTTACTTTTATTTTTATACATATTTTCATATATTAACTTACTTATTTTATCTTCTTTTTATCTGTGTTTAATTTTGTCATTTTTATTCTTCATACATACTTGTTTTAAACTTTAGCAAATTGACTGGGTTTCTTTCATAAACATGGTAAGAAGGCAACAGGCAAATTAAGGAAAAAAATGACTCAAAAACTTCGCACCAAGTTGCTAAAAGAAAAAAAAAAGCACATAAAAATTACCTGAAAATTAGCAACAAAAAAAGGAAAATAAAAAAACAAGAAAATTACCAGAAAATTTTAAAAAAGGAAAGTAAAAAAGAAAATAAACAAGGAAATGACCTGAAAAAGTGTTTAAGAAATAAAAATAATTTTGTAGCATAATTTGAAATGCATAATTATGATTATTACAAACAGGGACATTTTCCTCTAGCTTTTTAAAGACACATTTCAATCTACAAATTTCTTGCAATTTGCAAAACATACCCTGTCATGTTGCTTGTTGCCTTTTATCGCATGTTTCGAAAAGAAATCGAACCCATTTGCTCATAGCTCAAAGATTTGAATATGATTTTCATTATGATACCACATAATATATCGATATTTTGGACAACGGTACGACTCCAGTTGAAAATTGGCACACTGGCACACTCACAGAAACGCTGATTTACAGTCCTATTCCAGACTTAATCCTATTTCCTAGATGACTATTTCTTCTCTTCGCCTCCCTCTTCCTCTCCCTTAAATTCATAATTTCCCACTAGCCCAGCCCAGGACAGCTGTCCAACTGGCCCCTGAGTACTGCGAGTGTCCCGGGTCTCTTTGCTCCAGTGAGCCTGCAGAATGCCAGCTGTCCCCGTCGTCCCCCCAGCTGCTCCGCCTGCACAAGACCAGCATTACTGGATCAGGGCGCGGCCTTGGACCAAAAACATAAGTTGGCTGAAATCAGGAGTGCAGGCAGGGGGTGTGTGTGTGTGTGTGTGTGTGTGTCACAGTGGACGTATAGATATTGGATACACAGAGCGATGAAGAGTGACGCTGGGTGAGTGTGTGTTTATTCACACGGAGGGCCTCAGCCTCTGGGCTGTGTGTTGACACACCAAACCGACCTTTAAGAACTCGCGCCTACGAAGGCAGACTGGTCCAACGTCACGCTGAGCGCCGACACGCAGCTCTCCGTGAACATTTGCACACGCATCGTCTGCCCGAATGCCTGCAGCTCACGAAGGTTACACAGCAGCCGTAACTGTGGCTCCGTGAGGCCGAACTTTGGCACAGCGAATGCAAACATCAGCATGTTTCAACGCTCACAATGATAAGTGTGTTGATGTTTCCTTTTTTAAGCAAAGTTGCTTTTTTGTAATAGTTTCTGTGCAGTTAGGTGGAACAATTAATTCATGACAGATGTTGATGTAAATGCAAAACACCAGGTCATATTGTACCCGACTTAATCACGATAATTCACAGATTTGTGCAAAATGGCAGCAATAAAATGATCAGGACACAGTCATTCCCACATCCACGAACGCACGCACACTCAGGAAAGCCACACTTCCATAAAAAACACCACTATACGCTACTGCATATCACAGCGTCGTTTCTGAAACAATAAATATCGTGTAACCGCAAACTGACGCATATCAGAGCTACATTATACCAGCAGGTAACTTCCAGAAGAAAAGAAATTATGTTAAATTACCTAAAAGTTTTTCCCCTGGAGATTACTGAAACTATGAATTTCAATACACAAAACTAAATTCCATAACTTCCAAAACTTTTTTTTTTTTTTTAAACTAATTTACTGATTTTTCCAGGTTTGGAAAACAACACTATAATTCATAGACTTTTCCAGGTTTCCATGACCATGGGAACCCTGTAAACAGCCGTCAGGATATTTCAGCGGTACTATAGAGCCAAAATCTCTTATTTTTATTTAACTTTTATTTAACCAGGTTGGTCCCATTGAGATTAAGAATCACTTTTTCAAGGGAGACCGGGCCAAAGACAGTCAGCAGTGAAGACAAAAAGTTACAGACAGAGACAAAATACAATTCACAAGGACTTAAATTTACATTTGAGTGAAGAGCGAACTCTCTGAGGGTCAGCTGTACCAGCCAGCGAAAAACATCCACATCCCACAAAATCTGCTCCTAACTCTCATTTTACATTTAAAAACATTTAACGACACCAGCTCCTGCAACAAAGTCCAGGCTGAGGGTGCAGACCATCCAAAAGCCCCATTCCCAATTATTACGTCCTACGAACGTAATAAATACTGTCGGGTACTTTTCGGCGCGATAAAACCCGCAGGTAGCGTGGGAGCAGACTAATTATATATAGAGGTGTACCAATGTAAGAGTCTACGGGTCTCCAGCTTAGCATGGCTAAAAAGGCAAAGGTGAAAGACTCGGAGAAACCAGAATTATCGGCACCATTAACGGCCGTCCAGTCGGAGCACGCAGCACGCTCGATCGGCTCAACAGCCGTGTGGAAGCGAAGACACGTGCCAACATGCCAAACACACACGTTACAGAAACTGTGTGTGATTACTGGCTGCAGACACCTAATGACCGGCCAACAGCTGAACGTCTGCAGAGTGTGTGTGTGTGTGTGTGTGTGTGTGTGTGTGTCAGGGCTTTTACACGTCTTCTGCAGAAATAAACGTACACACAAACTAAACACTTGGAGCTGAGGTACTTTTAGACAAATATTAAAGCAACAAACACTGTAGGAGTAAAAAAATGTGCTCCTCTACAGGACCGTAGGAGGAACAGATGCCGAGCGGTCGGAGACAAATGCTTCATCCTCACGACTCCGGCTCGAGCCTACATGTTGGCAAGAATCGGCTCTGACCTCTGACCTCCACCAGGGGAGGAAAAGCAGAGACCGAAACTTTCTAAACTGGATGACTTATTCTTAAACAGACTGACATCAAGCACTGCTGTGAGGCTGCAAAACAACAACTGGAAATTAGATTTTTCTGATTTAATTTTCAGCCAGATGACAGCAAAGACAGTGAGAATGGTCAAATAATGCGAAATTAAAAATCTCATACTTAACCCTTTAATATCACACACACTCATGTCACTCTGAGCACAAAAGGTGCTTTCCAAAAATCAAAATATTACGTATTATTTTCTACTTCTATTGAGTTAATTTATTAAAACAACATCATAGATATCAAATATTCATCAATTTCCAGAATTTTAACCCTTTAAATACCAGGTTTTGTCAAGATGCCACTGAGTTTTTAGATGAAAAACACAAAAAAATATTTTCAATATCCTACATAATGAGTAGATTATTATTTTTTAAAATTCGTAGCTAAGTAAATGTCAATGATTAGCATCAATATTGATTTTTAGACATTATTATGATTTTTTGCGCAGTGTCAAATACTCTGCACACAAAATGTGCTTCTCAAATTCAGGCTTTAAAAAATTATACATTAATGTTATTTTCTATTTTCATTTAATTTATTTTTTAGCCAAAAGTCCTAATCAGAAATTTTAAATATTCATTAATTTAATTCATTAATTTTAACCCTTTAAATTGCATTTTTCCCATGATGCCACTATGCTTTTAGATTTTTGAAAAAAGACAAAAAAATGAATTATTTTCATTATACTACACGCTGAGTAGATTTTTTTTTTTTTTTTTTTTTTTTTTTTTTGAATATGTCAATGATTTATTTTTCTCCTTACGTTGAGGGGAGCTCCATTATATAAGCCGGTGACTTCTTGACTTTTACTGACACTTTTTAACTACTTAGATTTACACAGTTTTATTGTGTGTGGAAATAAAAAAGAAAACAAAATAAAAACTGCGTTTTATTATTTTTGAGAGGTGGAGGACCTCTGGCAGACAGCCCAACATGCCCGCAGTCCTCATGAACTTGAGTAACCTTACATAATTACCTCGTCTACAACCAAAGGTAATAATAGAGCGCAGCAGGTGCTGCATTATACTTTACGCCTGAGCTCGTGAATTGCTGAGATGCTTAAGTGAATTTTCCTGGCGATTAAAAAAAGCCCAGTTTATTGGGGGGAATCTAACTTTCATTTTCAATGTCTGATGTATGAATGAATTATTCAGTATTTGGGCTTAAGCTTTATCCTGTATGTGAACCTGCAACATTTAAGCAGGCAGCAAAACTGATATCTTAAACAAACAAGTGACTTGTCTGTACATATGAAATCCATTTAAACGCTCAGTACAACATGGTGCAAAATCTGCCAAAATCTCTGTATTTTAAGCTTTGTTGAAACAGCTTTATAAAATAATAAATGCTGTTAGATTTAAACAAGTAAACAGGGTTCCTACAGCTAAAGGAAAGTTAGATTTAAGTGTTTTTAGACCGTTTTTTAAAAACTCGGATTGAATTTTGAGAACAATTTTACAAAAACCCAAAATGAAGATGGGAAAAATGAACTGAAACAATTACTTTTTGCAATTTTGTAATGTAAATATATAATAACATAAACTTGAATAAAAAAAAATAAAAAAAAGATTTTAGACTTTTTCAAGTCACTTTGAATTAAATTTAAGACCAATTTCACAACAAAAAAAGTAAAGAAAAAGAAAACAGAAGCCCGATTCAATTATTAAGATTTAGGGAAAATTCTACATTTATTGTAACATAAAACATGACTTTTTTGGTGACAACAACAACAAATAATAATTAAAGTAAAATTACCACTTAATTTTAAATGTTTACAATTTTTAAAAAAGATTAATAAAATACTATTTTGCATGTCTGGGCATTTTAAAGGATTGATTAATTAAGACCTTATTCTTTTGAATAATGAATTTAATGTCTTTAAAGATTTTTTCAAGGATTCGTGGGGTGCAACATTATCATAAAAATAAACAAACGGTTTGCTTTGAAGAAAGCCCGTTTTTTTGTCATTTAATTGGATGTGTATTTGAGTGTTGGTTCCTTTATCCTGATCTGAGCGACATTAATGTGAGAAGAATACGGTAAATTATTTTAATATGTATATTACCAATTATTTTGAGATTTTATCAGACCTAAAAAAAAAACTTTTTTTTTTATACTTTGTAAAGATTTATTTAAGGCATTTTAACAGCAATTAAGGCCTTATTTTTATGTCTTTTGAGACTTTGTAAGGAAGAACCCTTAAAGCTTTTTATTTTTCTAATAGCTGCAGTTATGACCAAAACATGCATAAACTTACTGATCGTACTTTATCTAAAAATATATATGAAAATGTTCTTTGTTGCTTTAGAAACCCACCAAACGAAGCTGATGTTAAATGTGAGCACTGAAAACAGCAGACCGGTTTGGTTTCAGAAGAGGGGGAACATGTTCAAATTGGGGGTTTTTCCAACCACTGAACTTCAAACTGTGATAACTCCTGAGCGATAAATGCCAAAACCTCACCAGATATATCAAGTTTCCCTTCATGGTAACACACGGTGATAATGTTGAAGCCTGAGGGGATAACGAAAAACCGATCTATCATATTCAATCAAATTAAGCAGCTGCAGTTACACACACACACACACACACACACACACACACACACACACACACACGCACACACACACACACAATTTCTGACTACAAACACACATTCTGATCATCTGACCTAAAAATAGCCCTCTTATCATTTTAATATTTTCGCAAATGTTGCCACCGTCCTTTCAGCATTTAGGAGACGTTTGTTTAACCCATTTAAAAAAAAAATAAGTCTTAGTGTTTATATTTAGCATTTAAAAAACAAGCCCGCTTTTTTTAGTCTGGATTTTAATTAAACTTTATTTACTTGATGAGTATTTATTTATACATTTTTGTCTATTTTACTACATAATATATAATTTTATTATTACATTTTTATGTATTATTATACATTGTGCTGTTATCCTCCATTTACTTTTTTATCAACTATTTTGATTATTTTATTTATTTATTTATTATCTATTTTTTAAAAATTATTATTACTACAACTACTATTATTATTTTATTTTTATTACTACTACTTTTTTTATTATCATTTATCTCATTATTATTATTATCATAATTATAATTAATTTTATTCCTTAAACTCTTTCTATCTATAGGTTTTTTCTGTCTCTGGTGTTTCCTCACTTATGGTAACATTTCTTCATTTCCTAATTTTAGTGTGGATTTTTATTTCAGTGCTTCAATTAATGACAGTCTTGCTTTTTATCCATGTGCTTGTGTGTCTGTGTCATTGTGTGAATGTGTGAGTGTGTATGTGTGTAGATGGGACTTCTGGTTTTATTGTATAAAGCATTTTGTGTTACGGTTTTACTTGCATGAAAAACACTATAAAAAATACAGTCTGACTGACTGATTGACTGATAGAGTTTGTACACTTAAAAAAATCCATCAAATGAAGCGCAGTGAGAGCGGCCGTCTCAGAAATGCCTTTGGAGTGACATTTGAACTTAAAGACTCAAAACTGAAGGAACTGCGGCCCGCGAGGAAAAGCAGAAATCAAATATTTGCTTGTCTGGCAGTTTTTTCCCTTAACCATACAGAAAGGAGACAACCGCAGCATTGTGTCTGACTGAGCTGTGTCTCTGTGCACAGAGCCGAGCCAGCATTATGAATGATGTGCATTCCCTCTCTGTCTTTCTCTCTATGAAGATTTTTTTGTCTCTTTAATCTGATTGAGCCACAATAGTTGTAGGAGTTTCTATTTGAGAGGCTAAGGTCCAGGCCGGGGATTATCTCCTCCACAGCTGCCACTGTAGACGCCATCCTCCCCCTGTCTCTCTGTCACACATACACACACACACACACACACAAAATATTATAGCATGCCCACCCACACACCCCCATGTGTGACACTAAACACGAGGAGCTGTCATTCAGCAGAGAAACAAGTCCTCACAATTATAAATTCACTGTTTCTGTTTCCATAAAATTATGCAACGTCGTGTAAATCCACCAACTGGATCTTAACGTCATTAATCACGTTCCCGAGCGATTTTGTCTTCACATTAGAGATTTAATTCAAGCCGATGTGGAAAAACTGATGCAGCATGATTTAATAAAAGAAAATATATCCTGTTTTCTAATGAAAGTCGAAACTAACTTTCAATAATCATGTTGAACAAAAAGGACGAGGGTTGTCACTGCCTGTAATGTTCAGCATTTTAATTTTCCACATCAAAAATGAAAAATAGAAAATTGGAAAACTGAATTCAATTTTACAAAATTGTATTGTTCATTTGTCAAATCAATGAGGAATTAAGAGTTTGAAGTTGTTTTTCCTATTTTAGAGTGAAGATTCTCCTATTTTCTACTTCTTAATTTTTGTTTTTTTTATCCAACATTTCATAAGTAGAAAATTAGAAAAACGTCTTCCAATCAGTGTAGAATTAAGATTGTGAAGACGGCCAACACATATTGATTTTATGTTTTTGGAGCTGGATTGTTCATTAGGAGCAATGTTGGTACTGTTGACTCAACTGCATTTAAACCTCCTGCAGACTCGGAGATTTTTGCAGTCTTAAACGTTTTGTGCAGCTTCACTCTGCGACGTGGATCTTAAAAAACTTGGGTACGACATCGAGTTTGATGTGTGCAGACTGTGCAATGACGTCACATACTGAATCGCAGGCTGCGACCTTCATCTATGACGTCAATACGCAGGAACAAAACATCAGAGGGCGTCATCCATCTACTCTACGTAGTGGCATTCAAGTTTGTCGGAAAAAGTCTGAAGAGGAGGAGGAGGAGGAGACAGTGGATGCCGTCGTAGCTGGGAAAAAAGGCCAACTTGGTGAGCCGATTTTGCAACGAGAGCTTGAAGTGTTAACACCTTAGCGTGCATTTGCAGAATCGTGCTAATCAGTGCATCATTTCATTAGCCTCTTATAATCACTGAACAAAAAACCCTCCAACAGCTGCTAACATCTGGCTTTTTAATACAATAAGAAAGTTTACATCCGGGTCAAACATCTCTGCGCTAGACACGGGTTTTTGTCGTCTCTGATCGGCATTAATGGGAACACAGCAACCGGGTGAACGCGCAAATTTCAGCTCCTTAACTGTCGGGATGCAATGACGCGCCGTCAGTAGTTACCCTCCGACTCTTCCCAGACTGAACTACGACATTTTTCTCAAGTCAGTCTGCACCGAGTTTACAAGAGACACTGAATAAGTAAATAAGACCTCTGTCTCTGCTGCTGTCTACTATCTACCTGTTCTCTGACCTGTCACACACACACACACACACACACACACACACACACACACACACACACACACACACAGAGGCACACTCTGCTGCAGTGCTGTGTTCACTGACAGTGGGAATGCAGACTACGGCCTATATTTAGCAGGTTCAGCCATGTCTGAAAAGCCTGTAAACCTGGGGTAAAAGAAAGGGCACATAAAATGATCGGAAACACCCCGATAGATCCCAAAACACAGAATCAAATTTTGTGGGTAACAGATTTTTGCTGGTTCTTTGCTTTGGTTTGGACGTGGTGTAAGTGACAAGAAGATTACATCCAAATCCTTACTTTTCCTTTCCATGCCAACTAAAACTGAATGTCACTAAGAAAGTCTTTTGTATAACAGTAAGTCCGTGGATAAAAGAAATAACAAAGCTCAAGAAGTCATGATTGCATAAGGTGCACATAGTCACTAAGCATTGCCTCGCAGGAGACGGAGGTAGTGAGAGCGGTACACAGCGGGGGCAGAAAAAAAACAAGACGCTAAATAAACCACATGTCTGCACAGTCCACACGGGATTGCAATAAATCAGGAGCGGGGATTACCCTGGAGTGTGCGTTAATCTGAGCGTGCGGCAGGTCAGACAGATAGACGAGCTAAAGCTTCATCAGAACCTCGGAGGCCAAAGCCTGTTGGGTCTGCAGCCGATTTTAATGAAACCGATAGAGACCCCTCCTGCCGCCTGTTTGCACACCAGACGGCAGCCATGACAACATCAAACACTGTTTGGTTATCTAATCAAACCGCAGACATTTATCAGCTGCAACAGTGTACCTGGGAATATGCAAAGTCAAATCCAAAGAGTGGATGTGCTGCAGGAATAGGACTCTGAGGCTGGTATTTAGACGCGCTGGCAGCAGGGTGACCCCTGTGGTGGCACCAGATCGTACACAGGGGACGAGCTGAATCACTCCCTGAACACGACAGTTTCTAAAACGGCGTGCAGGGACTGTGAGATCGAGTCTGTGCAAAAAAATGTTTTAGTTTTAAGTCCTACAGATGAACTGTAACAGAAAGTGCTTTAGCCAAGAAAACCAAAACTTACCCGCCCCACCCCCCAATACACACACACACACACACACACACACACACACACACACAAACAGGAACTGAAGAAACACTACTACAAGTACGGAAACACCAGAGGCACGATAAAACCAATAGATAAAAAATAAAAATTAATAAATATAATATTAATTAATAAAATATTAAATATTAATATCAAAATTAATGAATAAATGAGTAAAATACTTTTAATGGTCAATAACATTTAAATTTAAAATTAATGTGTAAAAACAAAAGGATGACATAACAGATAATAGATACAAATGTTAAAAAATATTTACAAAAAAAAGGAATCTCGTAGAACAGACTAAAATGTATAAATAAGCAGTCAATAAATAAACAATTAAAAGCCAAATTAAAAAGGCGTTTGTTATTTTCATCTTCACTGTAAATGCAAATAGGTTCTAAAAATCGGTTATCAGTCTCATAAAGTACTAATAATTGGTATCAACCCTACAAACAATATCCGTCGACCCCTAATTTTGGTACCGAAGAATCTTTCTCCTGACATCCACGCTGGACTGATGAATTCGGAGCGGCAGATTTAAAATCCCAGCGTCTTTGGGGCGAGAGGTGAGGAGTCACACTCGTCCACTTTTTGCTTTGTTTAACAAAACAGCTTTACAAAAAAAAAAAAAAAAAACAAAAGCCGTCAAAATGAGTTTGACCTCTTTTGCTCCCAGCGGGGAGGCGATGAACGCCACCGCCACGCAGAAAGACACAGAGAAAAGAGATTATACTGGATTCCAGTAAATTAAAGCTTGTGACACTCGTGTAATTAAAATAATGCCTGAGGACATCACCACACGGGGAGCCTCCCTCATGAGCGGTAACTGTAGGTTTAAAGCACAACACACCTCTGGGGAACTCAGTGTTCGTGGATGCCAGGCAGAGGACATGGCTTTGCTTATATATATATATATATATATATATAATACATATATATACACATTAAACCTCTCACACAGAAGTTGTTCTCAAACTTGAGGCAATAAAAGTAACAACAACCCCCCACTGCTGTAGGTGTAAACACACTTATCAAAATAGCTACAGGACATCAACAAAACAGGTAAAGCTGGAAAGAGTGGACTGCAATAATAAATAAAAAAAAATATAAAAGCGCTGTATAAAGTCACCATCTTTTAGACTATTGCGTCCATTTTTTCAGTCCAAATCAAAAATATCATATATTCATTAATTTTCAGAATTTTAACCATTGAAATGCCAGCTCTTTTTTATGATGCCACTATGTTTTTAAATGAAAAAAACAACAACAAAAAACAAAAAATGAATTATTTTCAATATATTATATTATTATCATGTATACATTACAAAATCTCCAAATGATAATAATCTCCAAATGATAAATATAGTAAAAAAAAAAAAAAAGATCTAATTGGTGGAAAATAGTAAAAATGACAAATTCCAAATCAAAAGCCCAGAATGACACCCAGAAATAATACAAGTCCTGTTTTTCTGCTCTGATGGCTGTGGGATCAAAAATGTCAGTTTGAATGGGTTTCAATGGAGCATTTTTTGACCTGAACAGTCTGAATGTAACTATTTAGTTTCCACAGTGTATTTTAGACTTATTGTAGGAGCTGAGCTGCAAATTCCAAAATTTAACAAAAATACACACACAAAATATATGCCATATGCATGAACACAGCCAAAATTATCAAAACATGATCACTTAAACTTAATACTTAAAATTCAGTCTTACGCTGTGGATGAAGCTTTATTTTGGCACTCTGCCTTTGTGTAAAAAGGTTTTTTTTCTGGAGTCTACACATTAAAATACATCATCAACATACACTGATTAATGTGGTACAATGAATGTTTTCAAAGCCATATCTTAGTTTCTCGTTTTTAAAATCTATATTGTCCCGCTGCATCATGTAGCAAACTATAGATCCAGCATTGAACTAAAATACACAACATTGCCACAGTTTATGCCATATGCATGAACACGGCCAAAAGAAGAATGAAAAGCACGTAAAATGCACCACACAGTCCATAACGTTTACAAAAAAAAAGTCATAACGCCTGAAAAAATGAAGCCACCAGCCACAGCAGATGGGTGGTAAACTCCAATTAACGGCCTCAGTGTGATAACTGAAACAGAATGATAATTTTGGCCACACACTCCACTTCTTTCTCCTCTTGACATCAATTTGACTCGGGCAGCTCGAGGGGGGGAGGAGGATCCTCACTAACATCATGTTGTTTGCCACAGCTTGAGCCCTCAGTGCAGTTTATTTTGGCAATGCCCTCTAATGACTTCAGCTTTTAAAAAAAAAAAAAAAAAAAAAAAGCGAGAAAATCTGTAGTGCAGTTAACAGATGTGACAGCTTAGACAAGAGTGTGCATTTAAGGACAACTGTTGCAGTTATAGAGCGTTTAGATTGTTGCTGTCTGATGCTAATGCACGGCTTTACCAGCTGTTGTTGAAGAGATTAACCAAACACACACGCGTGGCACACAACAACACGGCAGCGTTAGCCAAAAGTTGACGACCCGTCACCTTCTCGGTTAAACATAAGCATGTTGGTTTGGTTTCTTTGGTAAACATGAAGGAAAAAAGCAAGAGATGTCACAAAAAATGTATGAAATTACATTTTTTAAATTAAATTAAAAAGTGACAAGATAATACTTACACATGACAGCACTGAACTCTTTTTTAAACTCTTATTTATATGTCCTGCTTGTTTTGCAATGTCATTCTATACGTACGTATGCCGCTACCACTTATAATGCTTTTAAAATTTTTATATTCCTTTCTTTTAAAAACAAAATTGCATGTCATCTTAATTTTTTGTCTGATTATTTGTTTTTTTCGGCATCTTGCTGTTGTGTTTAAATAAATATTTCAAACTTTGAAAACCTATTTCTTTGTTCTTTTGATTTGTTGTATTTTCGGGAGCAATCTGTAAAATTTTGGCCAAGGGACTACAGATGAAAAATATCTTCGTCTTTTTACCTTGTGTATTTATTAATTTGCACTGTCCCTTCTTAAATAAACTAAACCTTAATGACCTGAATTTTTTTTTTTTTAAATTATGGAAAATATCCAGAAAATTATATGTATAACTATTAATACCACATATTTAAAATTAGATGAAAAAATTTTTTATCTTTTTTTTTGGTTTGTTTTTTGGGGGGTTTATTTTGTTTCGTTTTCACTTTTTTTCACCCTCTATTTTCAGGTAATTCACTTGTTACTTTTTTTAAAAAATAATTTCCTGTGCTTCCCATGTTTTCCAAAAGAAGTCAAACCAATCCCCTTAGATTTTAAAGAGTTAAACATTCAGTTTCTGGGCAATTTTTTTCACTCATATCCAGTTCAGATTGCAAACTAGAGCTGAGCAAAAAGTTAAAAAGAGAGAGAGAGAGGGAGAATGATAACTTTTGGTTTAAATACAGCCGTCGGTGACTTGATGGCACATCAGGAGGGAGTGATGTGGAGATGAGAAGCAGTGAGATCTAATTACAGCTCTCTGACTCAACACTGCTGCAGAGAGGAAGAGCAGCGAGAGACGAAGAGCGAAACACGAGGCACAAACAAGCCAAAGAGGACTGATCGAGAAAGAGATGGATGGTGCGAGAGAGCGACAGAAGCTGTGAGAAAAAGAGAGAGAAAGAGGAAGACAGAGGAGCACTTTGAAGAATCACACTCCTTGTGATCAGCTTAGGAAAACTCCTCAGGGGCAAATCACAAAAAAATGAGGGCATGTCTTTTTCAGAGCAGCCAAGCTAGCTATGTTTTATTCTGTGCACTGAGCTCCATCTGCGGTCGCTGGCTAGCTAAACGCCTTTTAGTGATGCCCCGTCGATGCACTGACAGAGAGCGTTGGCTTTTCATTCCCACGCTGCACTGCAGGTTGGATTTTTTTAGATGCAACATCTAACCTGCATGTAGTGAAGATATTCTCTCTCCCTCCTCTTTTTAGTGGTAAATGCTAAACAGACTTGCAGTGGCACCTTTTTAGTCTTCCCAAACCACTCAAATCGCTTTCGCAGCCGCGGCTACCTAACAAGGTGCCACCTGCTACTCGGTTAACCCTTTTAAACCCGACGCAACATCACTTCTTGTGCTACTTTCAGATGCATTTCACAAGAATTTAAACCTGTAAGCAAGTTGTTGGCCAAATTGGTAAGAACTGTTCCACAAATTGCAAGAAAATAGTAGATTTTAAAATTATTTTAACAATATTTATAATGTTTTAGAATTATTATAATTCATAAGCACTTTTTCCAGGTAATTTCTTTGTTGTTTTTTGTAGGTTTTGTTTCATTTTTTCTTTCCAATTAAAAAAAATTCTTTTGAGATGTCAGAAATAATGCGAAAGTTGTTTAAGAAAGTTTAGTGGTAACACTGACATCTGCTGAGATGTTGATGTCCAGCCACTGTGTTTAAAAACATCGGAGTCGTCCTAATTCCTGCTTTTGAGGGTTTGGTTTAGGTTTTAAAAAGATAAAGAAGTTCAAAAACCCACCTTGGTTACCCACCTGGGTAATATAAAAAATGACAAAACCACTACCAATACCAGTACAGTTAGAGGACCACATATTTTAGTGCCCTGTTTAGCTGTTATAACGAGAGTATGCAAACAGGAAGTGGGCTCCTTATCACTTCCTGCTCAGTGAAAACAGACAAGTCGAAATCACAGAGATCGAACAGTAAACTATGCAGCTCTGATCAAATATAAACCCTATTCTGTTACTGTGTTGCATATTTTTCACCTAAAATGTTTCCGAGACATGTTTTATCTTACATTTAGCACCAGTCGGCCACTTTTTTTGTGTCAAACAGACACTTTTGCATTACTTCACCCACCAGGAGGAGCATTTTTTGGTCCGGTTCGGCACAATGCACTGTGAAAGTTGTAGGTTTTTAACCTCTTGAGCGTCCGTTATCTTGGTTTTCTTTGGTCATGTATCACCAAATTTTAAAAGTATTTGCATCTTTCTACTGCAGAGATGGTCCAGTTTTATGAAAATACCATCTTATCTGAAGTGAAATACTTCTTTAAAGTCAACTTTTTTCTTTCTTTATTTGATATCCATCATGTGAATGTGAGCTATCGGTAACATGCCACAAGACAACACATGCAGGTAGCAGAACAACACTTTCAATGTTTTGGTGACATCTCAGCAAATGCACCGTGTTCGGCTTCTCTTCACCGCAGACTGTAAAGTTTCGAGCTGCTGCAGCCGTGGGCCGACCACATCGCATCAAAACCCTCATTAGTAGTTTTTTTTCTAGATGTCGGTAAAAAAACAAGTTTTGATTTTACTTGATACTGGATATTATCGATACTCTGCCCCAGTTTTCCCCCAGTAAAATGAAACAACTGCATGCATCACCTCTTTGATCAATGAGTCAACAGGAAGTGTCTGACTTTCAACCTGGTTACGAAAACGTCATCCTAGCGCCACCTTTTCGCAGATTATGTACAGTATGCTTTACCGCGCCATACGAAAACTTCCCCGCCCTCCTCAGCTCGTCTTTGCTTTGTAATAAGCTATAAGGTTGCTTCTGGGCTTAATACCAAGAGGTTCTTTGAGTCCAGATGGGAAAGATTTATATAATCATGTGCCTTAACCACAGAGACGTACAAACACTGAAATCTCTGTATGTTTACTGTCTGTGACCAACACTGAGTATACAATTAATGCACTTTTAGTGCTCTCCTAAACTTAAACGACAAAACAAAAAAGTCATAGTGTATCTATGTGTGCAACTGCTTGCTAACAACTCCACACTGCAGTTAATCGTATTTTATAAACATGAAAATTACGGTCATAAAACCTGGCACCAAATCATTATTAGTTTCTGCAAATGCCAACTCGCTGCTCATAATACAGCAACTTTCTATTATAAAGGGAGTCATGAGAGAGTGAAAGACAAAGTGATTTCTGACACAGCTCGGTCAAGTGCCTTAACCCTTTAAAACCTGGAGCGACATAACTTTTCTCTTCTCTTTTGTACGACTTTTACAAGTATTTAAACATTATAAAACCTGAGCAAACTGGTGCAATTTCATTGGGAAAAAAGGATGTAGGCGACAAATTATCTACAAATTACAAGAAATTTATAGATTTTGAAAATCTTTTTTAAAAAGCTAGGGAAAAATGTCTTTGAAAAAACAACAAAGCAAGGGAAAACTATATTTATCATTATCATAATTAATTTTTTTAAATTATGTTATAAAATTATTCTCTATTTTTTTGTTTTTATTTTTGTGTGATTTGTTTAGGTTTTTAAAAATAATAATTTTAGTTATTTAAATTGTATGGCTATTTTAAATATGAAACAAAAATAACATATAGATCACTTTTTTCAATACATGGAAAAAAATAGGCAATGAGCAACTTAATTATAAATATTTATAGTAAATCTAGAGAATTACAATATTAAATAGAATACTAAAATACTAAATAGGGAAAAACTATATGTATCATAATCATATTTACAATTTTACAATTATGTTACAAAATTATTATAGATTTTTCAAACACTTTTCTGGTAATTTGTTTGTTTTTTAACTGTTTTTTAAGCTAATTTTCAGGTAACTGTCTTGTACTTTTCTCTAATTTTTTTTGCTTTTTTTTAAATATCATTATTTCTTCTTTTGTTGTTCATCGCTTTATTTCCATGTTTCGAAGGGTTAATATCACCTGTACTGAAGGAGAGAGAATCAATTTAAGAGAGCCGGTTTCGACTTCAGCATCAGCAGCAGCGTGCTGACATGTTAAACCTCGCCCAGTTGGGCAGCTATAAGGTCAAAGCGGGAAGTCGCTGGGACAAATAAAAATAGTAAACTGCTGGACCTGCTGCTGTATGTTGACTTGGAGCTGATGCCTCAAACACACTGAACATGCAGAAAGGCAGGAAAAGGTTCATGCAAACACACTTTCCTCCATTACTAAGATAAGGCAGTATTTGTTTTCACATCTCCTTCCATCGGGCTCGTGAACAGCAGCATGCTGGCAGTGGTGTCACCAGCAGAGAGCTGTTGCTGTTTGTGCTATTTTGAGGCCCAGACACGCCAAACTGACGTCAGAGAAGAAGTGGTGATGAAGGAGGACCGTTGCATCCCTTTATCTTGTCTATCTCGGCCAAAAGACTACAGCCAATGACCAGCTGCTTAAAAAACAAAATATCTCTCCGTGGCATCAGGTGGTGTGAGTCTGTACTTCACAGGCGGAAACCAAAAGCCCAACACCCAAAGTCAAGACATTAGTCAGCCAGTTTGCACGTTAATAACACAACCAGATGTTGAAAAAGCAATATTTACAAGCAAACAAAAGCACGTGCAATTACAAACTGTTTCTGCTAAAAAGCTCAGTGGCTACAAATATAATTAGGGACGCACATTAGTGTTTGTTTTTACTCCTTTGGCCAATAACTGATAGACATATCCACTTTTCTCCCTAACTAATTTCCGTGCAGAAGTCTCTTGTTTAGTTAAATTAACATCATATTCTTATTGTGATGGTTCACCGGCAGATGGAGACATAAAATACCACATATATAGTGCATATATACTTATTTGTGGCAGCCTGCCACGATTAAAACATCTACCGCCATGTATACATTTTCTATCTTTTAAGATGGATCGTTTATTAGGAGAGGTGGAAATATATACAATATGGTTACTGATTTAACACTCTCACTCTCGGAGAGTGAGCGTAGCAGAGTGCACTCTGGGCACAGATGGAGCTGCAGCTTTCTGTCCAATGAACTGCCAATCTGAGGGATTTCTCCCATTTCGACATGCTCCGCTCCCAGTTTAACGGGCAGGTCCTTCTGTGTTCTTTTTCATGTTTTTCAAATAGAAACACTCAACAGTTATCAATAACTGGTGACATCGGTTTCAGTGCTGTTTCCTTCAAAGGAGTCTGGTAGCTGTGGACAAAGCATATTCTAGCCCCCAAAAAAGGAAGCATCTTAAAAAAAAAAAAAATCAACATTAATTTAAGTGTACACTATATTAAGAAATAGTTTTCCTATTTTACATTGCTGTTGCTACAAATGATATAAAAACTTAAAAATAAAGAAATAAACTGAAACTGCAACTGATGGCTTTCTCGTTGACCGACAGCCGACCTTTGGCGTGGCGTTTCAGGGCCCTGAAAAATACACTCCTATGTTTTCTCTCTCCTGCTCTCATCTTTTTGGCTACGACTGCTTTACTAATGAAAATCCTAATCCAATCCTAATCCAGGTTACGAACACGACAAAAGCAACCCCAGCGGCAGTGTGTTGCAGCATTGGTTGACTAAAACGCTGTATCACTACTGAGAATATCTTTGTCTTTTGTGTGTTTTTGTGCTAAATACTTCCTTTAATACCTGCATTCCTTATGGGCCAAATGTCCTGCAGCTATACGTCGCAGAGCCTTTAAAAATGTTCTTACATTAACAAGGTCACGCTGTGTGAATTAATCAGAGAAATAACTGAGTCAGAGAAATGTACTTATCTAAGCTTTCTCTCCAGAGATCCAGCACTTAATTAGAAAAAATAGTCTGCTCCTAATATGCAAATGTGAAGTGAGCACACCAGAGTCTTGGACTCCGGAGGGATCCTGCAGGCCTCTGGCAGAGTAAGTAGGGTGAATCTCTGCTGTAACAAAAACTGCACAATGAGCAACATAGCAGCGATTTATTGACCCTTCAGATCTGAGACTCGCTGCTGCTTTAGACGGCCAAGGGAATCTGCACAAAACCACTGCTGACTTTAACCCTTTGAAATATCAGCAAATTGGCTGGGTTTCTTTTCAAAAACATGGAAACCAAAAAAAAAAGCCAAAAAAAAAAAAAATTACAAGAAAATGACCTGAATTTAACAGAAAAAAAGAAAGAAAAGAAAATCTAATCTAAACAAAATAAAATTAATAAATATATAGAAATATTACTCTCAAATTCATCTGTAACCTATCTTGTAATACATCATTTTAATAATTATAAATACATTCTTCTCAAAAAAGTGCTAAAATAAATAAATATATATAAATATTCTTATCTATATTTTCCTGTCACCTATCTTTTAATACATAATTGTAATAATTAAAAATATTGTTTTCTTGATACAATATTGTTTGTGAAAAAAATCCCAACAATTTTCTCACATTTAAATGCTTGTTAAAGGCGTCTGAACATAGTAGCAGAAAACCAACGTGGATCCAGGTTTTTAAAGGGTTAACTCAGAGAGGAAAGGAAAAATCTAACAGTGGGATTTGGATCTGGGGTCGCAGCTTTAATGATGTCTCTTTCAAGTGAGGTTTGGATTTTTTTTTTTAGACATTCAGGCATCGCAAAGCAGCGCTGATACAACTCTTCCTCTGTTCAGCGGTCAAGTGGATGAGGAGGGGAAATCAATACCGAAGCACTAATAGGCGATGAGGGAGCCATTAATCAGGGGAGGGGTGGACGGCATTAAGACAAAGTGTCGAAGCAAGCGGCTAAAAGCACCATTTTCCTCCACGTTTTAACCCCTGAAGAGGGACGACAAAATGTCTGTCACAGGGCGAGGGCGAATCGTTTTAATGCGATTTTATTGCGATTCAGTTGTGACTGTGAGAGTAAAAGAGGGCCGGGTTCCTGTGTGAGCTCAGTGCTGCAGCGTGCACGCTGTCGAGCTGCTGGAGTTCGCTGTGGAGACACAGGAAGTTGCTGGGGGTGGGAAGACACATCAAACAGGATGTGAAAACAGCTAAGCTGTGGCATTAACGTAAGCACATGCAGATACAGAGGACACACTGATGTTGGGACAGACTAGACAACTTTACCACAGAGTCAACTTTGACTCTGGGCTGCAAAAAAAAAGTTTGGGGAAGCAGGATGAGTGGGTGGAGGTGGTTACAATCCTGTCTTTCTGTGGGAAAACACTTTTTTTTTTTAACCCTTAAAGCCCACTTTGATACTATACACACTCATATCGATATGTGCACAAAATGCATTTTTTTTTAAAAGTGTTAAAAATATTATGCATTAATATGATTTTCTACTTTCATTGAGCTTATTTTTTTTAACCATAATGACTCCTAATAATAAATATCAAATATTGACTATTTTTCAGATTTTTAACCCTTTAAATGTCATGATGTTACTATATCTTTGCATGAAATAAAACTCAAAAATTAAATTATTTTCAGCATACGACATGCAAAGTAGATTTTTTAAAAATTATTATCACAGCCTGTGATGTGCCAGTGATTAGGAGCAACATTCATGTTAATACCACTTTGTACACAAATGCACTTTTCAAACTTGGGCTACAAAAACATTATACATTGATATATTTTTTGACTTTCATTGAGTTTAATTTTTTAACCCACATCAAGGCCTAATCATTAAAATCAAATATTCATTAATTTTTGGAATTTTTACCTTTTAAATGCCAGGTTTTTGTCATGATGTCACTATGTTTTTAGAGTTTAAAAAAATAAAAAAAAAAGAAATCATTTTTAACATACTACATACAAGCTTTATGTTTCTTTTTGCAATTTCTGTGACTGATTATTTAATTTCTTAATACTGTCATAAATTAAATATTTCATCTCTTGTGAGCTGACATTTACCTCTTGTACTGACCGAGTGTCTTAATATTCTACCTCGGCTCTATTGGTAATCCATTGGCAAGCTCTCATTCAGTTCCTGGAGTGACTTTAAATTGGAGTTTTATGGCGCACTATTTCATTAATGGCTGGTATAAAATATTGCCAGAGCCGTGTGTCTCAAACTGAGCTCAAATAACAAATGATCTTTAACTGTCAACAGCAGTTTGAAGAAGAAAAAGAAGAAGAAGAAACGAGGTGGAAAGGCAGATCTGTGGCTATATGGGCACAGTTCAAAGATCTGTTGATGGGAGCTAATTCTGTCAGCGCGCAGGGCTGTTAATCTTTATTTATTTAAGGAGGAAATGAGAACAAGTGTACAGTGCTTTAGGGCAATGGCCAGACTCTGTGTCCTCCTCATGTCTGCTGCTTCGCCTCCAGACACAGAAAAAGAGCAGAAAAGACTCAGATAAGCATTAAAAACAGCTGATTTGATTATGAAGGTGGTCAAATATATCAATGCAGATCATGATAAGACCAGGTACTATGCACTGATCTGTTTAAATTATGCTTATGCGACATGTGCATCCATATAGAGCTCTTTTCACACTGCACTTAGCTCAAAGCTAGGGGAGCTGTTAAGGGACGTCCTCACCAAAAAAAAAAAAACTATACTACTATTAACTCACGTAGATGTCAGAGTCCAGACCACAGCTGTAACGACAGTGGCAAACTGTACTGCTGGGATCGCTTTTCAATATAGATCTGCGCATAACTGCATTCCCATCGAGTGATGCTATGCGGCCTCTCCGCTCACAGTAACATTTCAAGAAGCATGGTGATGGATGTTCAAAACATCAGCAGCTTTATTTCTATTGCAGCCACCAAACTAGCCGTCATTATTTACAATCCAAGGCCCCGCAGGCCCGTTATGGAGCCATGATGGAAAGGCGAGCCCCTTATACGTGGGAGTGGCCACGTATGAGAGATTACTGGAAGCTGATAGTCCACGATTTCAGAGAGGAAATGTGGATTCAAAACTTTCTCAGAGTTATGTGATGCAATAATAGCTCTTGTAGCTCCTGCTGCATCATCAGGGAGCCAGATCCTACTGAAGAGCTCATAGACACAGCATCATGTGACCTAGAAAAGACTAAAAAAGTGTTTCCAATGCAGTTTTGTGAAATATGGCTTTTTTTGAATCGCCTGATGCAGGTATAAAAACATTTTTGCAATAAATGGTAGTTTTTTGGGAAATTGACAGCCCTGCACCAGAGCAGAGATTTGTTGGGTTATCCCTGAAAATACACTAAACACATGGATAAAAGCTGCAACAACATATCATCAGCGCACGTTTCTTTTGTCTACGTAACAACAGTAACTAGTATTAACCAAAAAGGGCTAACTTTTTAAACTAAAAAAACATATAGTTTTCAGAAAATATTTACACAACAACCATTAACATTTAGCACAAAACAAAACAGCAAAACAGCAAAGTCTCCACTGTTTACAACAGGTGAAAAAGGTAAAATAAGGCGACATCTCAGCACCGTTCACACATTAAATCCTGCTCATGGCGACATGTAACCATTGCTGCTTGCAGTCTGAAAGCAGTTACACATGTTCTAACAGACATTTAACCCGGGGCTATAGGAAGGACAGAGTGAATCACACAGCCCTGGGATCAGGTAAAGCCCGGGTTTAAAGTGTGTGTGTGTGTGTGTGTGTGTGTGTGTGTGTGTGTGTGTGTGTGTGTGTGTGTGAGAGAGAGAAAAGGGGCTAAATTGGCCTAAGAATACCCTGGGCCCTGGGCTAAGAATAAACAGTGTGATTATGATTTTAAAGTGTCATACCGCTCTTTTTTTAAATGCTTTGGTAAAAGTCACATGACCTTTCGAAACCTGAGCATATTGGTTTGATTTCTTTCAAAAACATAAGGAGAAGGCAATGAGGAACTGAACAAGGCGTGGCCCAAAAATTTGCAAAATATTAGTAAAATTTTTTTGAAGGAAATTACCTGAAAATAAGCAAAAAAACCCCAACAAAAAAAACAAAAACAAGAAAATGAACTAAAAACAGCTAAAATAAAATACTATATATACACATATATACGTACATATACACATACACACACTCACGTATGTATATGTAAGTATATTTTAATTTTAGTACCTTTTTTTTTAGTTCATTTTCTTGTGTTTTTTTTCTTACACACACACACATATCTATCCATATTTATTTACTTATTACTTATTTAAACATGATTTTCCCCTGCTGTTGCACCTCTAAAACACTCTCTAACTCTCAGTACATAAGGCTGTAATGTTAAAAAGTGTGTGTAGTCCTCATCGTCGCACAAACCAACCGAGACCAAGCCCACGAGTAAAAAAAGAAAAAGTCACAAAAAGTCCAAATCTTACAGTGTACAGTTAAATTTACTGACAGATCTTCCACACGCCACCAACAATTTCCCCTTTTTTGTCCACGCATGATGGAAGATCACGTTGTGAAACGGAACCAGTCTGCATTATGCAAATATGTAATGTAAGACACTTTAGACAGAAGCCCACGCTTCAATGCTTTCTTTCTTTTTCTTTTTTTAACATTCTTGTATCCAAAACTTCAGACTGCAAATCCAGCTCTGCGTTCAGATTAAGTGAAAACAGTTAAACAACTTGAAACTGTCTGTAAAGATAAAACAGGAAGGTAGTTGCAACAGCTCGGTATGACATTTACTGATAAAAACGAGCAAAAGAAATATGTAAAGTGGAAGGAGACACACTTAACTATAAGAGAGGGGACTTTTTATGAAACATTTCATGTGTCTGACTTGGTGAAAAGGGTTGGAGTCGCTGTTAAATTGTGACAGTTTGCTTCATGAGCTGGCAGATGACAGAAGTTGATGCTGGTGTGTGACTCAAGGAGGCAGGTTCGAGGGGAGCCTGGTCTGGTGAAGCAGCTGTGAGTCACAGTGACACAGAGCAGTCGTGGAACCTGATTACTACATATCTTAAAACTACTGGACGATATGGGCCGCCTTTCTTCTATTTAATGCTCTCTGCTGAGCTGTTTTTACAATATCACTGAGCAAAGGACTTAATAATATTGTTGTTGAAAACAGGAGTAGCTAAAGAAGAAAAATATACAACATATAAAGGAAGAGCTGTCTTGGACATTTGAGAAAAGATAACTCTAACTGTTCATAGATTTGATTTTTTTTTTAATTATTTCTACTACTACTACTACTACTACTACTACTACTACTACTACTACTACTACTACTAATTTTAATCTAATTTTTTTATTTAATTTAATTGTATTTAATTTGATTTAATTTGATTTAATGTATTTTAATTGTTTTTTTCTAATCTGTGTGTGTGCCGCTAAAAATACTACAGGATCTGTGACAAACATGCATATCTCCTGTATGCATACAATGCATGTTTAAATTACAAAAAAAATAAACCCCAAAAAAACAGGAGGCACTGAACACTAGAAAAGGTGTTTGAAAAAATATAATAATTTGATTAAAAAATACTGGAAAATAGTAAGATAAATAAGTAAAAAAAAAAAAAACAGGTAACTGAAAACTTAAAAAAAAAAAAAAAAAAAAAACAAACAAACATGCACAAAGGCATTAACAAAAAATGACCTGAAAAATGCTTCAAAATTCTAATAATTCTGCAAGAAAATACATACGTAATTTTGATATATAGTTCTGTGGACAAGGTTACTTGCAAAAGGCATCTGAATGCAACGCAAGAAAAAATGTGTCAGTCTAGGTTTCAAAGGGTTAATTGAATTTCTGGTTTTAAGGGAAATTCTCATAAAGAATTTGCTATTTTTCCTATCGTGTGTATTTTGACATGTGATAACAGTCAGCATTCGGGATGATTAAATAGTTTGACACGACAGGATTTCATGTCCCCAAAACCACCTCTTGATCCCCTCGGTGGCAGACCGTTAGATAAATGCTTACGTAAAAGGTCTTTTCTAAAAGCTACTGAAACGAGGAGGAAAACCTCTGTGTGGCTGGGTGGCATTGAGCCAGAGCTGGAGCTGCCTAATATTTTGGGCTTCAGCTTTGGTGAGTCACTCAGACTGGACCCAACTGTGGTGGTGGAGATCAGATTGATAGCCGAAAATAGCGATGGGCGATATGACCAATATCTTCTGTGACAGTGTGTGTACTTATATATCATGGCAACAGTAAAAATATCATGACACAGCAGCTGTGCTGTAAAGTTATAAAGAAATGGTTTAAAATAGCCGTACTGCACTTCATCACATTGTATTATTTCCATCTTTTAACTGGAACAAACAAACAAACTTGCCTCAGATGAGACAAAACTGCAGAACAATAATTTCATGCAATACAGGTTTCTGTATTTACGGCTTGACTCTGTATTGTACATTTTTGGATACATTGCATTTGTGCATGAAATGCACAAAATATCATTTTTAAAGTGACGTAGAATATAAGGTGACTGTCATCGGGAGGTGGAGAGGATGGTGTGACACCTGCTGAGCTGCAGACCACTGTGTGAGATCAAAAACAGCAGAACTGTTTGGTTTTTTTTTTGTTTTCTTTTAAGAGAAATCACTGTGTTTCCGATTGGGATAGTGCCACAAAAATTGGGATTTATATTTTTATTTTTTATGATTGTTTGTTGTAACTGATTGTTATTGAGACATCACTGTGTTTCCTGCTGTGATAGTGTTTTTTTTTTTTTTTTTTTTTTACAAAGACATCGCTGTGCTTTCTGTATTGATGATGCCACAAAAAGTTTTGATTTTTTTTGTTTTGTTTTTTGTATTTGTTTGTTTACCGAGACGCCACTGTGTTTCCTGCTGGTATAATGTCGTTCTTAACCATAGCTGTGTGTCATCGTAACTCCACATCAACACCTTAACCACAGCATTTTGTAAACATAGAGAAATACAGTTTAAATGTATCTGCTACATAACAACGTTTAAATGTAACTTAAGTTGTTTGCTGCAACATAAAATGCAAACAATTATTCTGGTGATTGGGTTACAGTGTCTGCACAAATGACGTTACTTTGTGAGGTAGCAGCATTCACAAAACCACATTAAAAATAACAAACTCACACAAGAATCCAGCTTTGCATAGCCTGCCACTAACAGCTCTGGCAGTTTAAGCACTAGTGCAAATCTGTGGACATTTCGACTGTCACGTGGTACATAACCGTCATATCGCCCGACCAGAGCCTGCATCTACAATATCAAACCGCACGGACTTCCTTTCATCTTTTTAAACTGAATGTAATGTTGATAACGACACACTATAGTGCCTATTTTTACAACAATTTATCACAGCACAAAACGTGTGGTGAGAGGTAGTGATACTGTGAATGAAAGCAGGACAGAAAGTGAAAACACATCTTCCGCTGTGCCAACGTGACCTCCGGAGACAGCCGCCACCTCCCAGTGATACTGAAAACGGTTTACTGACAGTTTAGACTCGAGCGAAGCCTTAACGCGGGCTCGTTCGCTCATGAGAGGGACCCTTTGTCCCGAGAGCGGAGCTGCTTAGTATTAGTATCAGCAGACAGATAGCGCTGCTGATGGAAGCAAAGGAGCCACTATGAACACAGACAACCTCAGAGAGGACTTTTCTTTTAGATCCACGACTCAAAATGCATCTGCGAGCAACACGCAGGTCTGAAGCGAACTGTAATAAAGAGCTGTTACTCTGTATGTGACTGCCGATCTGTTTCTCCAGTGTGTTCTTTAATTATGTTGTCGATTGAGAGAGGAATTTAGTGCTATTGATGTTTAAACAGCTGTTGCATAACCAAAAGGTCCAACTGGCCGACAAAGCAGGATGCAAAGAGCAAAGTGAGATAGTGAGCGAGGCAGACAAACTTGTGTGGTTTTATTAACCCCTTTGAAACCTGGATCGACACGGTTTTCTTGTTTCAGTGTTCAGACGCTTTTTACGAGCATTTAAATCTTTGAAACACCTGCAAACTGGTTTGACTTATTTTGAAAAACAGGAGAAAAAAACAACTTGAAATGTCCTACAATTGCTAGAAATTAGTAAAAGGTGATAAAAACATTACCTAAAAAAGGTAAAAAATGTCCAACAAAACATTATAACATTATATATAATAATAATTTTTTTATGAAAAAATATGTAACAGAAAAAAATATAACGAAAAAAATAAAATTTCTTTTTTTTGGGTTTATTTTTAGGTAATTTTCTTGTAACTTGAGAGAGAGAGAAATATGAGAAAACTGTCAAAAAACTAGGGTAAAATATCCAGAAATATTTTTTTTCTTCTTTTTTCGTTAATTGTCTCATAACTTGCACTAATTCATTGCTAATCTCAGGGTCATCTGCTGCTAAGCTGCATATGTTTTATAAAAAAATTGGGCCACTTGGCTCCGGTTGTGTAGGTTTATACGTTTATGTCATTGAAGTAACTAACTAATGCAACAAAAAAAAGGTGCAGCCACAAAGATAGCAAACACACCACAAACACCTATGCAATGACTAATCTTTGGAGCACTTTGGAGACCTGCCAATTAAAATTTTAGAATAATTTATCACAAAACAGTAAAAATTACTACTTTGTGCCACAATATGTACAAAAAAACTAATGGGATATGAAAACTACTTTAAAAATCAAAAATGAGTCACAATAGATTGCCAAAATGGCTTTCACCTGCAACCTGAAAGTTAAATAAAATATGTTAAAATATGCAAAATAAGGCGTAGCTTGGGTCAGCCTGCATATGAGTGTGTTTCGGTGAACGACAGGAGCTTGTCCCATCCTGTCTCTCACGAGTTACCTGAGGGGAAACATTCAGACTTGAGACTAATGTATGAGCACTGCGAGGAGGAACAAAAACAGGATAAAAGAAGATGAAAGAAACGGAGAGGGGGATGGAATCTGACAAACATCGCGCCAATTCATTCGGTCTCTCTAAAAAAAAAAAAAAAAAAGCACAGGTCCTGTGGGCAAAGCAGCCCGACAATTGCTTCAGATGAAATGTGGCCGGTGCTGGAGGCAACATTCGTGCAGGCTCTCCTTCCCCATTTCAGATTCAGTCTCAGTCCAGAAATAACCTGTGAGGCTTTTTCTGTAGCTCCTCTGGCTGAGCACTTACAGTATGTTAGCTGCTCGCTGGGTCAAATATGTGAGGCCAGGATGTATGAATATATTTTTATTTTGCAGCCACTCTGTGCAGCACTGCTGGGCACCAAAGTCTGTTTCTATATGTTAACCCTTGTTTGTCTTCTACATCCCTAAATAAATCTATTAATCATAGTCATTTTTTTTCTTGACTTCACATGTATGAATAGTATGTCTGGTGTGGTTGGCTACATGATACAGTGTGACAATGTAGATTTTAAACATCAAAAACTAAGATGTGGCTTTGTCTATTATGGAGAAAATAATGGTATCACATCTGTCGGTGTGTGCTGTTTATGTGTTTTAGGCTCCAGAAAAAAAACTCCTTTTTCACCAAGGCAGAGTGCCAAAATAAAGCTTCCTCCACTGAATCTTAAGTATTAAGTTATAGTGATAATTTTGTCTGTGTTCATGCATGTGTCCTAAATGTAGTCCAGATTGTGTATTTGAGTGTAATCAGTGAATTTGCAGCTCAGCTCCTACAATAAGTCTAAAATACACTGTGGAAACTAAATAGTTACATTCAGACTGTTCAGGTCAAAAAATGCCCCATTGAAACCCATTCAAACTGACATTTTTGATCAGAAAAAACATGACTTGTATTATTTCTGGGTGTCATTCAGGGCTTTTGACTTGTAATTTGTCATTTTGACTATTTTCCACCTGATGAGGTCATTTTGACCATATTTGGCATATGGAGAAATTACATGCTATTTCCACAGTGTACACTGTCACAGTCAATGTCACTGCTAATCATTGACATTGCGCAACGTTGTGATGATAGAAAAAATCTACTCTGCATGTAGTATAATGAATAAAGCATTATTTTGTGTGCATGTGTGTTTTCATCTAAAAACATAAAGTCATCATGACAAAAACCTGGCATTTAAAGGCTTAAAATTCAGAAAATTAATTAATATTTGATATAATTACATCTAGTGTTGGTTAAAATATTATTGAATTAAAAGTAGAAAATCATATTAGTGTAGAATATTTTTTATAGCTGGATTATGAATGGTGCATTTTGTGCGCAGAGCGCTATGAGTGTGTGTGACATTAAATCTAGCCCTAAAGGGTTAACGTAAAAAGGCCAGACTTTCAGGAGCACAGTGACTTCTGCAGAGAAGTTATAAGATGCCATAAAAAGCATTGACGTGCTAAACAGAAGGGGAACTGAGAAGGTACATTTTAGGCTTTGAAATATTTGAGCAAAACACTTAAAATCTAAAACACACTTCACAGATTAATATTTAGTTTAATCTTAATTACACAGGCACTGATGCGCACATCTTTGATGATGTCAAATACTGGGAAAAATATGTGGTATTTTCCATTAACATCTTGGCTGAAACTCTGCCATCTGGTTTAAAAAGCTTTGAGATTTTCCACTAGATGTCAAAATTAAAAGAAAAGTACACTGCTTTCTCTTCTCCTATGCAAATTTAATAAGAGCTCATATTTAGCCCAGTGTTTCCTGAGTTGACTCCCTCTCCCTCCCCCTCGAGGCCCCCCGGTGAGATAAGAAATCTTCTCAAAAACTCCCCACTCAAATCTCCAATTCAGAGAACAAACAAACTCGTCCAACTCGCCCAAGACAGCTGGCTTTTCTACTATAAATACACACAGTATATTACATGATAGTACAAAAACAAGGTACTTCAAGCTGCTGTGAAGAAGTCCTGCATGCTACTGATTCATTAGCACATGCACCGAAAAGCAGAAGACAGTTGAGATTAAGATTCTGTTAGAGAAATACAACTTTTAAAGATATCTGAAGGTGTTAATTCCTTATTATTAGCCACAGCTGTGCTATGGAGGCTTCTCTGCAGCGAAAAAAAAATAAAAAATTATGATGATAAAAATGAAATGTGTACGTTAAATTGTGTGGTGCCCAATTTTGTGATAATTTCCTGAGAATGTGATTAAATTCACACCTGATGGAAAATGTAATAAAACCCAATATTGTAATAAATTGGCAAATAATATAAAAAAAATAATATCCTGATGTTGTTATAACTGTTCAATCCATAACGCAATAACTTTCAGCTGCGAGTTTTTTCCTTCTGAAGTGATAACTGGAATTATTTTTGATGAGCCATGATCATGTAAAAAAAATATGCTTTTCCCCCTCAGAAACAGAAAATTTGCAAGTATAATATTTATCGAAAAAAAATTATGTCATGCCACCCTACTTAAAACACCATCATCCAACACTGATTTTATGTTTGGAAATTTAAACTCTTTCATGTATTAAGAACCGATGGCGAGTGGTAGCGCTGTCAAAAAATACTATTTATCCATGATTCTGAATATCTGAAATGGTTTTAATTCTACTGAGCAAGAAGAGAAAAGTTGTTGTAATGTTATTACCACCTTATATTTCTAAAAAATAAAAATGTATGCCCTCAGTATCAAGTTTTCAGTTTACTGTATTTAAGTTAGTGATTTCTGTATTGCAGCGACGCTACAAAGCGGTACGTCGACATTAGGCAAAGAAGCGTTTAACTAAAAATCCGTCAGTGGGGAAACTGACCGATCCATATCCAGGCCTTGACCTTAAAACTTTCCCGACCAAAGAGTTTGAGAATCACTGCTTTAACTCAAGTTTAATTCCTGGAAACTTTTTCCACCCTTAGTGATTTATTTCTTACCAAAGTCAAAGTTGGCATCACTTTGCACTTAAAGAGATATTGTTAAATAACAACTGTGGCGCGCGTGATGAGAAAATGAGCCCGATTAAAAAAACTATGCTGCCTACTGCTGCAGAACAGTTATAGCCTGTACCACAATTGATATCTCAAAGGTCCAGTGTGTTGGATTTACAAACAAACTAAAGCTTCTCCGGAGTGTAAAGTGTCTACAAGAACAAAGTGGGAGACGTGAAAATGGCCTTAAACAGATCCAGCATCAGTTCTGGTCTCTTGTGAAAACAACATGGCAGAAAACCAAATGATTGTTATTTTCAGGTGGTTACAAACTAATGAAAACATAGATATGAATTATTATGTTCCATTTCTGCCAATAGATGCCCCTTAAGTGCAATTTTTATTAAATTTTCATAAAGTAATTACATTTTTGGGTGGTACAAGTTGCATCACACCAATTTTCCATCTACCTGCATGTCTGGCAAAGCAAATGTTGCCCGTGAAAACAATTAATGTTATGATCAAAACAGCGTGACAGTTTGCACAGAGCTGCGTGGTCCTTTACAAATGTGTCTTTTACAAAAGGGACTATTCACCCTGTTGTCAGCACAAAGCTTAAGAGCAGTGTTTTTGAGAACTCTCTTCACCGTGGGCGCTCCTTTTTTTAGTAAAAAATAAGGACAGACCTTTGAGCCAAGTGGGAAAAAAGCGAACTTTAAACGTCACGCATTATCAAAAGGATGTTTCAAATTATCTCGCTGCACACATTTTTTTTAAAATTCAAGAAAATACAAAGGTTTATCTGATTTTTCTGCACCGTCGCCTCTGCGTGCTGCTGGTCATCATCACTATGACTCCTAACAGAGGGATTATGATGATTGCACTTAAATCCAAAGAGAATCATTGTGTAGGAAAATTGCAGTATGTACTTTCTAATATCTTGGCCGTCTCATCAAGGTCAGAGAATGACATAAACGCTTTTCAGGCAACCAGAAAGCAGGAGGCTTTGAATAAGCTTCTCATGCCTGAGGATCTGGACGAGCCTGAGGTTTCACACTGAGCACTTTACATGCTTCATAATGGATCCAAAAAAAAAACACTGCCATCTTTCGCCTCTTTAATCACTCGCCCTTTTTGCAGCGAAACAAAAGCATTGCTCCTTTAGAATACTTTCCTGACACACAATGAGCCACAGCATCGAGGCCCTGAAATTTTGTTGTTTTGTAGCCACATGTAATTACCATGTGCACCATCACATGACGCAGCAGTGTTTTGGATTTTAGGCCACAGCCGAGGCCTTCTGAGCTTTTGCTTTTTTTTTTTAAATGCAGGTTTAAGTTTGGCGGGTACATCTGTTAATTGTATGACCGTGTAAAATATGACTCAAAAATAACACGATTTTGATTCTATTAGTATTTCAACATTGGAGCCCTGAGCAAATTTGAGTGATTTCTTTCAAATACGTGGGAAAAAGGCAACAAGCATTTTAATCATAAATATTTAATAAACTGCAAGATATTGGTAAATTTAGAAAATATTTTTAAAAAGATAGGGAAAACTATATTTATATTTATCATAATTATTATTATGTAAAATTATGTTACAAAGTTATTATAATTGTTAACGTTTTTTTCAGGTGTTTTTTTTCCTTCTTTTGTTTTTATTTTTTGTGTTTTGTTTGTTTGTTCAATATAATTTAATTTTTTGTACTTTTCACTAATTTCTTGCCCTTTTTTAATCATTTTTTCTTCCATGGTTCTATGCCCTCTCCCCATTATTTTAAATGAAATCAACCCACTTTGCTCAGTTTTAAAATTATATGTACTATATATATTTTTTTCAGGTCTTTTCGGTTTTTCTGTTCTCTCTATTCTAAAAACTAATTTTCAGGAAATTTTCATGTACTTTTGACTAATTTCTTTCAGACTTTTGGCTTATTTATTCTTTTGTTGCTCGTGCCTTTTTCTCTCTCGTGTTTTTAAAGAAATCAAGCCAAGCTCCTCAGGTTTCAAAGGGTTAATCCTACAGATCTTCTTTATGTGTTTATTAAAAATAGTAAAATTACTGCCTGACACTCTTTGACTACCACTGATGGCACTTTCATTTCACACAGGATAGATATGATTAACTGCACAGGAAATCAACCCACAGCAAAAAAAAAAAAAAAAAACATTTGCCAGGATTTCATAATTATGAGTAATGCAGACAAGCCTTCACATTTAAATGATCTAATATTTCTCACTTACCTTAAGGACTTCTCCACGCTTGAAACTAAGCTCATCATCAGCAGTAGCTTTGAAATCGTATTTGGCAATGGCCTCCATGGTTGTTGTTGGGAAACTGCTTGGCTGTAGTTGCGTTTCAGGGGGTTGAATAAAAAATAAAAACACGTATCCAGGCTTCCGTAGCCAGATGCTTTCCTCCGAGTCTCTCCTCCCGTCTATGACCCGCTCCTTTAGGGCTTAGACCTCACATAAAGGTCACAGTACGGTTCCTGCAAACAAGACACAACGTGGGACACAGTCAGACTCAAATGTAAACGTAATGTCGAGAAACAACTGCACAGGAAAGGATATTTTCTTTTTTTTAAGAAAAAATGTTGACAGTAAGGCGTATGTTTTAGGGGTCGACAGATAATGTTTTTTAGGGCCGATAGCTATACTGATTATTAGGACTTAATGAGACCAATAACTGATATCTGGAACAGATATGCAATCACAATATTTGTCCAAATTTAGATTTTGGAATATGACAAAATCCAACAAAAACTTTGTTAAAATACCTTTAGAAAATGTTTAATCAAAACTGACACATTTTTGAGTAATTTTAGCTGCAATTACTAAAATAAAATATCGGCTCTGATAACCGGTCAGGCCGATAATCTGTCGACCCCTAATATGTTTTCTCTCATACAATAAGATTCTCATTTAAAACATAAAATCAGATTAAGGTGGCCTGAATATAAACTAAAGATGAATTTGGATTTTGTCGTGATATATCGATATTGACAATAACCGTGGTATCTGATGCTGATAATAAATATGATATTGTTTTGTAAATGTAAGTGTATGCTTATTCTAAGGTTGGGTGACATGGAGAAAAGTGACTGATTGAAATGAAATGAAAAAGTTTGGTTTACTAAATTAAAATCAGCTGAATAAATAAGTTAAAAAGTTGAACTTTGCATAAAAAATTGTGGAAGCTCTTTGGGCCCTCTCAAAACTTAAAGCCCCCCCCAAAAAAAAATGGGAAATCATGGCTCAAAAAAAGAAAATAAAAATAGAAAGGAAAGGGAGAGATCACACTGATTTTTTTTCAAAAACAAATACAAAAACAGAGGAAGAGCAGGGGCCTACATGCAAAATTCTGCACAGGTCCCAGAATTTGGTGCTACGCCCCTGCACACTGGTACTAATGGTCACCTCCGAGAGTGAACCTCTTTGAAAAGGGGTTAATGCCCACATGTTTTGCTGCCGTTACTCAGGGCAACAGGGGGATTACTGAAGCCAAATTCACTTTAATCAATAGCAATCCCAGCCACCTGGCTCAGACAGATAAGTCAGTAGCCCACTTAAACAGAGCTGACAGTGATGCGCTGGCTAAACCTACAGTTGCTGAGTTAAATGGATAAAGCTGCTTTATCTCATTAAGTTGTTTGCTAATATGCCACCATGCAGATCTGATGGCTTTACACTAATTAAGCCTCGAATCGAGTAAGGCCATTAAATCTGTCAGCCAGATGACAAAAAAAAGAAAAAGTTATGGCAAATTATCTGCAAATACAAACCTGTGCATTTAATTGCTTTAAAAAACTATGTTAGGGAGTGTTCTTTATTTATCAGAGATGGGAGGTGACTGGGGAAAATGCATGACCCTCCTCCACCATAAATTAATTATTAGATTTTAAATTACATTAGCTGGCTAACGTCTGCAAATCAATCATTGAACATGTGTCCGAGGACTGACGGAAATTGAAAGATCCATTGATAATTCCAGTTGTTCCAGTTTCTGGTTATGATAAAAGGTGCAATTTGGGAGATTTTTAAAGTTATATGCTCCTCCCCTAAGCCAAAACAAAAGACATGAAGATAAAACCATTTAAAGTAGGAGTCAACTGATATTGTTTTTTCAGGGCGGATACTGACACAGATTATTAATTGTTAGTGAGCCAAATTATCGATATTTGGAACCGATATACATTAACAATATAAATGAAAATCTCTGTCACTATTTTGAATTTGGAATATGACAATCTCCAAATCAAAACTTTGTTTAAATGTCCTTGGCAAATATTTAATCAAACTGAAACTTTCAACATCATATAAAGCATGTTCCTGGCAACTTTTCTTTTATAAAGTCAATTTCAATTTAAAAATAAATAAATAAATGGAAGTAGCTCCCTGAGGTTTTACAAAGTAAAAGTTCCTCCCATGATGACACTTTTTTTCCCACAGTTTCTGATTAATTAATTTTATTGGTGAGCATTAAAACAACAATACATACAGATAATTGGAAAATGGCACTAGTTTAAAGTTGTATGCGTCCCCTCAATGTTTAGCATTTTTTTGACATCTTTCACCACCCCCCCCTCCCCTCTCATAAATAACGAACAGCCCCTTATTTCGTGGTAGCTCATCAGTGAATAGGTTAGCTCCACAGTGCAGAAGATGCAGGACACTTTTATAGAACAGTCATCTGACTGAACCGATTAAAGTCCTAAAATATGACTACAGCCTTTGTTTACAGTAAACGTCAACAAGTCGACCCTGTGACCCCCGTGAAGACAACAAAGCACTCCAGTGACAGAAGCAACGTTAAAGTCCTGAAAAGGGAAGCTGGAGTCCGAAGGGGAGCAGCCTCCTGAAACCCTCTACAATTTAAAATCACCTCATGACCGTTTACAGTCAAATCTATGTCCGTTTTAAACGCGTATAAAAATGTTACATCGTGAGGAAAATAACGTGTTTTTTTTTTTTTTGTTTGTTTTTTTTTTTTAAAAAAAGAACGTTTTTCCTCACGCGCGTTCGAATCGATTCCGTTCCATCAGCCTGCGCCCAGCGTTCTAGAACGCTACAGCTAGCATGCCGGCTAACGGTCGGACAACAATAACTGCGATGCGGTGCGATTACCAAACTTAACCCCATTAATTTATCGCAACGTCCACATTGTGACCGACACGACTCCGGACTCCGCGTTCAGCTCAGAACAAACGTGATGTCTCATTAACGCTCGAGGCCTACGAGGCAGCTTCACGTTTGTGGAAAAGGAAGAAAACACCTCTTTTTTTTTCATTAGCGCGAGCTGTTGTTGCTAGCTCAGTGGCACAGTTAGCCCCAGCTACTGAACTTGACTAGCCTGCGTCGCGAAAGGAAAGAGTAACACGCCAACTTTTAGGGACGCAGAAAGCGTCGGGAAAACTCACCGCTCGAGATATTCCGTTTCGACGCTGCCACCGTGACAAACGCAAACCCCGTCGTGTGGTTATCCGCTCCCTGCTTCCTCCTCTTGAGAGGCAACAAACGGTGTGTGTGTGATGTCGCTGCTTACACCCCGTCCTCCGAGTCTAAATGTAGCTACTAGCATAAGGTTTGCGACGTTTATTTCCGCTTCCTTCCACAGCGCCGCTGGGAGGGTCCGCTGCCTGCTGCTGTGACTGGAGCTCCTCCCCGTCAGTCTGCGCTCAGGGCGGACAAACCCACCGACGACTGTCACTGCCGCCTACCAGCGACTGTAATTATCCGCTGTCATTATTACAGCCACACTCATATAATAATGACTGTTATCAGTGTGCACTCATCCATCCATCCATCTATCTATCTGTCTATCTATCTATCTATCTATCTATCTATCGATCTGTCTATTATTAATATTATTATTTAAATTTACATCTAGGCTATTATCCCCTTTTAATGGACTACTTTTGTTATTATTTTTTATTATTATTCTACGTTTAGTATTATTATTAACATTTTTTAGCAGTTAATAATAAAAGGCTAACAACAACAATCATAATATAACAAGAACACACAACTGTCACTGACGCCTACTACTGACTGTAATTATCCCGTCATTATTGCAACCAGCCTCATATTATAATAACTATTATTAGTGTGTACTCATCTATCTATAGTTATCTTATTTTACACAATTTTTAGTTCTTTCATTTATTTCAGTTTACATTATTATCATCTTTTATTAGTCTATTTTGTATTATTATTGTATTTATTCTTAACTTTTTACTTTTTATCAGCTAATAATAATAGATCAATGATGATAATAAAACAATAACAACAACAACAATAAAAGTAGTAAGAACACACAACTGTCACTGCCGCCTACTACCGACTTTATTTATCCCCTGTCATTATTACAACCAGCCTGACACACTAATAAATATAATTAATATGTACTCATCTGTCTATCTAATTTTATTCTACATACATCATACATCAACCAATAACTGCTCTCAGTATCACAAGACATAAACATCATAAACATAAACATCATATTTAAATCAATGATATCATCAACAAACAAAACAGCAACACTGGACATAATAACAAATGAAATACATATATAGGATTCTTTTAACAGATCCAATAAATGAATAAATACATTTATGCATCATGTGATACAGCCCTACTATTAAAACAGAGAAAGTATCACATTCACAGAAAGGTGATTTTTTTTAATTTATTATACTTATTATCCTCTTTTACTTGTCTACTCTTAGCATAATCATTTAATTTGAACTTTTTAAATCATTTTAATGAATATTAATTATCCTCTTTTAGAAAATCTGCACTGTTCTGATATGTTTGCACACTGATAAATAATGTCCTTTTACATTAATTTTATTAATCGTTGAAACTGTGTTGCTGAAAAAAAATAGCTAAAAAAATAAATCAATCAATAAATAGATAGATAGATAGATTAAAAAAAATAAGGTTTAAGTGTCTTGACTGCTTCTGCTTTTGGCATATCACATTTTGACAAATTGAATTCTTTATGCCTGGATACGCCTCACTTAAAGCAAACAAAAATGTGCACACATGCCAAAAAAAGGAATAGCTTATATTACACTTCTTCCTCTTACATGTTGTCAGCGGGGAATGTGTTAGCTCTGATCCCAACTACAGAACCCATTATTTGGCAAATATTTGGTCGTCTGTCTTTGTTTTCATTTTTTGGACATCTGCTTTTAATTCTGACCCATTTGAGACCGCAGAGACATTTAAAGACTTGACGATGCTGACACCTAGTGGAGAGTGAACAGGATTAAAGCAGCGTTACTAATGCTTTATAGAGTACAGCACTTACTGAGCTGTTTAATCACTGCAAAAGTTCCTGCTAGAAAAGGCAAAGGCTTATATTATAAGAGCAGTGTTAATATGATATAATATAATAGTAATCATAATAGTAATAATATAATATAATATCATAATTTTAAATAAATCAATAATAATTTAATATTATATTAATTTAATAATACTAATAATAATTTAATAATTTAATCATAGTATGGAAATGTATCATAGAAATTGGAATAAATACAAGTAAATACATATTTTATATAGGAGAAGTCTGTGGAAATAGGTATATATATATATATATATATATATATATATATATATATATTATTTTTTTTTATATATTTTTTCTTTTTTTTTTTCTTTTTAAACCCCCCGCCCCCCCCTCTCTGACTCGTTTACTGGCCACATAAAGCCAAAGCCAGTCTTTGTCTCTGGGAAAAATCTGCCTCCTTCAGTTCATTTCACACACTATCTGCTGTCGTTAGTTATAGATATTTTCGGACGTGCGTTACGTCGGCCATTGTTTCTCTTTTTAATTGCATGTCAGCTGTCGCGTGCACTTCACCATGAGGTCGTTTGGATGAACCAAAGCATCTTTGGTTCATCCTCACTTTACATCTGCAAACTAACATTATAATCTTATTGTCTTTGTTAAATAAGTCGAATTATGTTTTTAATCCGTTTCCTGCAATTCCTTCTAATCGGACTTCATTTCGCTCGAAAATTGTTATGTGCGCTCAAGTTATAATTTTATATATATAATTATTCGATAATTATTATTATTTTGGAGAAAGAGCACCAAAAGCTATTTGGGATGGACTTTGCTTACGTTTCCAATTCATCATTCAGTTCTCTTGAGGATCTGGAAGCAGGTAAGATTGTTTCTTCTCCTTTTTTAAGTGTTAGAATCGATTAATTCGACTTTTGTTAGTGATGTGTCATGACTATAAAATGACAGATATGATCATCTGCAGCTGTCATTCATTTATTTTCAAATCTAGTGTCTCAAACGAAATATGGTAACGCTCTAAGAAGACCCCATAATACAATGTGAGGGCATTGACGGTTAAATATTATGCATTAATAATGCGTTATGACTGCACTAATAAACACACATAATGCTTACTGATGCACCATATCAGTATTTATGACACTTCTGAAACATAGATGTGACTTAGAGTCATAGATGTAGATCTCAGGGGGGACATTTCTGCCTCAATAAAAGCATTAAAGTGGCATAGGACTTTTATTTTAACAAATTTTAGGACATTTGCACCATAAAATGATGCAGGGCAGGCACACATTAGTGCATAAAAGTGAACCAGAGTGAGATTAGCCTAAGTGTTAAGTTGACCCCCAAAACTCCCATCGTATATGTGTCCCTCCCTTATACTGAACTGAAACCTACACCCTTACTTACAATTAATTATAAGGTTGAAGTGTCTTTTGAATGCTTTTGGAAGCCTGTAAGAATTACAGGAATAAAAAAATAAATAAAAAAAGCCATTTAAGTGTACTTTATACAATTTGCTTCAATAAAAATGACTAAAGTGAGATGAACAGACTGGAAACTTAATGTTATTAAATAATTCTGATGTTCTTTTAATCTTTGGTGACATAATTTGCAGTTGAAAAAAGGTAATAAATTGCAATATACTGTGATACATGTTGTCACAACTCTTAACATATTGTAACATGCTTAAAATTGCAATAATACTGTATCGAGATAATATCGTATCATGGGGCTTTTGGTGAGTCCAAACCCTAATCATAAATTTTTAATGCCTTCTATACACTATAATACTTAGTCTGACATCCTCTCACATCTACAAAGTGTCAGAGTTTTTAGTCACAAAATAAGATTTTGCAAAGACTAGGGTTCTTGCAGGGTCTCTGTTCTCATTATTACTAACTTAAAAAAGGCACACAAAGTGGATGGAAACTGCTGAAGCCTTCATTCACCAGTGAGTATACTAAAAGATATTCAAGATATTTATACAACATACTAAAATATATTTATGGAAAATAGCAGGATTTATGCATGCTGTGCTGTTTGTGTAATTGTATACGTAATATGTGTATACACGTCTTGACTGGATCTGTCTGAGGACACAAAATAAATTCCAGTGTAAGTTGACAATAAATTTGTACCGTATTGCATCATATCGTATCATATTGTATTGAATCGTATCACAACGTATCGTATCGTATCGTATTGCATTGTATCATATCGAACCACATTATATTGCATTGTATGGTATCGTATTCTAAAAGATATTTATGGAAAATAATTCCTCTTTGTGTTTTTATATAACTGTAAAATGTTTTATTCTTTTGTTGTTTTGTTTTATTTTCGGAGGGGACTTTAAATAAACCTGTAAGAGTTTTTGCCTCTCCTTGCACTGTATATTTTATTTGTCATTTTGTGAATTTTAAGTTGTGCAAAAACAAAACAAAACAAAAACAAAAACCATAATTAAAAGTATTTACGCATGTTCCAAATGCCTGACTGTATCTGTTTACATGTTGTTTTTGTACCAGCAGATGAGGAGTACAACACGGTGCTCATGCCCAGCATCTTTGGCGTCATCTGTTTCTTTGGGATCCTCGGAAACTGTATCGTAATCTACACCATCGTGAAGAAAACCAAGTTCTGCTCCCAGCAAACAGTACCAGACATATTCATCTTCAGCTTGTCCATCGCAGACCTCCTCTTCCTCCTCGGCATGCCGTTCCTCATCCATCAGCTCGTGGGCAACGGCTCCTGGTGCTTCGGCGCCACCATGTGCACCGTCATCACTGCCCTTGACTCCAACAGCCAGATTGTGAGCACGTACATCCTGACTGTCATGACTCTGGATCGCTACCTGGCCACGGTGCACCCAATCCGCTTCAAACACGTCCGGACCCCCTTTGTGGCGGGGGCGGCGGTGGCTTTGGTGTGGGTGTTTTCTCTGGTGTCCATCACGCCAGTGTGGATGTACACGGGACTCATGCATCTGAAGAACGGCTCAGTGGGCTGCGCCCTCCTGCTGCCCAACCCGGCCACAGACACATACTGGTTCACTCTGTACCAGTTCTTCTTAGCTTTTGCTCTGCCTTGGGTGGTCATGTGTGCCGTCTTCTTCAAGATTCTCCAAAACATGTCAGCTACAGTTGCTCCGTTGCCTCAGCGCAGCCTGCGGGTGCGCACCAGAAAGGTGACCCGTATGGCGGTGGCCATATGTCTGGCCTTCTTCATCTGCTGGGCGCCGTACTACATCCTGCAGCTGGCTCACCTCGGCGTGCAGCAGCCCACCTTCGCCTTCCTGTACGCCTACAATATTGCGATCAGCATGGGCTACGCCAACAGCTGCATCAACCCGTTTATCTACATCGTGTTGAGCGACACGTTTAAGAGGCAGTTCATCGTGGCGATAAAGCCGTCCCACAGGGTTTTCAGAGTGGCACCGGCTCTGGCTGATGGCAGCATGAGTCTGAGGATGGCACCAGACAGCTTTCAGCAGTCGCACTCATCAAGGGAACTGTTTCAAAACATGCTGCCCGTCACTGTGGCTGTGCACTGAGACGGACACCTGACTGGCCATGCGTGACCGTCGCCAACAAACCGCCACCTGCCCCAACTGACCGCTCCCACTCTCTCAGCAAACACGTGTGTTTACATGAAGACAAAATGGGACTCTGCTGGATGACATGAACGTGGTGATACGATCTGTGACATTTCAAAGCATGTGAGAAGTTATACATTTAGACATCGCTGTGGTTCCTGGTAGGATAGTGCCAAAAAAGAGAGTTTTTACATAGACATTGCTGTGATAGTGTCCAGAGATGGTTGTTATTTATGAAGGCAACGCTGCATTTCCTGTCAGGATAGTGCAATGAAAAGCAATTGTCTTTTAAAGAGAACTTGCTGCATTTTCAGCTGAGAAAGTGCCACAAAAAGCAATTGTTTAGTTTCCACCGGGAATAACGCCACATAAAGCGTTTGCCTTTTGTTTGCTGCTCGGATAGTGCCAGAAAAAGTGGTTGTTTTTTAACCGAGACATTGCTGCATTTTTTGTCGTGATAGTACATCAACGAGCATTTAATTTTACCGAGCCATTGCTGAGTTTCCACTTAGGATAATGCCATGAAAAGTGGCATTTTTTTTACAGACATCACTGCATTTTCTGCCAGAATAATACTATGAAAAGCAGTTATTTTAAACCTTTCCAGCCCGTTCTCACTCCAATATTGTGAAACTGTGCTGCTCTGTGAGTGCTTTCGGCGTTGGAGTGTGATGCCAAAAGCGACCCTCAGCATCCAACCAGAACGCAGCTGGATAGCATCAGATGAGAACGCGCTCAGACAGACCTGGTGGTGTTGTTATTATGCACTGGTGGACGACAGGATGATACCAGACTTTTGTGTGGGAGTGCAGAGTTTGCTTCCCATGTGGATGTGTGTGAGTGATTTTTTAACCTAACCATCTGTGATTATGTTGCCTAATCCCAACCATCCTGACAGTCCACGCTGTACCTCTGCTGAAATCATGAATCTGCAACCCGGAGCATAAAAGCTGACGCAGACGGCTTTTCCTGGCAGAATAGCCCCTTAAAAAGGGGTGAGGTTTTACTAAGACATCGCTGCGTTTCCGGCTAACATTGTGCTTCCCAAAACTGGATATTTTTAGCCAAAACATGATCTTTTCCTAACCATAACCAGGTGTTTTTTTGTTAGTTAAAAGTTAAAGTTAAGTTAAAATTCAATTGTATCTGCAACAAAAGAACGCACAAACATTACACATCTGTGATCTGCAGATTTTTTTTTCATGCAGTCTCAGTCATTTCAAAATTGAGCTAAAGGGAGATTTGTTTTTGCACCATTTACAACCAAATGAAGGGTTACAAAGAATAAGAATACATTTTACTCCACTCTGTAATTTTACCGCCTTGCAAAGTGGCATTAATCACATGGTCCTTCAAATCTCAACAAAATTCATCATTTATAAATAGTTTTTTGAAAATATATTTAATGAGCTGTTTGATGTTGTTCAGTATGTGTTTGTGTCTACAGTTTGTGACTTTAATCCAAATACCCAAGGCACTTATAGCTGTTCATCCTCTGAACATAAAGCACATTACCTGTGGATGATGTATTTCATAGTAAATAAAAAAAATATATAAAATGCATCTGTATATGCATCTAATTTACACTCATAGTGATGCAAAAGCTGCAGCTATTTAAAGGTTGTAATTGTCTTTGCTGTGGCAATGTCTTTTAACCCGGTGTTTTCCGGGTCACTGCATGCATATTTCACACATCTGAAATGTCAAAACAATTGTATTCAGCGGCGCAGCACCATTAGAACGAGAACAAACAGCTAGAGGCATTAATTAGACGGCGTGTGAAAGCCCAGCAAGTGGTCCTCGGAGGATGTGCTGCGCTCTGAACCACATCACTGACTCACGGAGGACAGATTGCACGGTCTTGTTAGTGAGGATGAAATGTGTGCATTATACAGCTCTGTTATGTTACAAGCCTCTGTAGATAACAAAGCCGGCCTCATTACTCGTGTATCGACGTGACTGTTGAGCTCGTGATGCTGTGATTTGTCTGTGTGCTTTGGTGTGTGGGCTACCTTTACTATGATGTGAAAAATACTTAAGCATGTCTAATGTTGCCTTCTGTAAGTTTTAGCTGTCAAATTTAACTGCAGGAGACGAAGAAGACCGTGTTAAAAATGTGCCAGGGCCTGTCTCAGTGGGAGGTCAGATGTTGTATTTTCAGTGTATTTTTGACTTCAGTCGTCAGTCTCTGTCTTTATGAGGCTTTGTTCGATTTGTTGGATTAAAACGAAAAATATCTGCTGCTTTTGTAATGTTTTTTGCAAAAAATATTCTTGTAATTACTGAAAGAAAAGTGTCAATAAATTGTTAAATTATTAATGATTTAAAGTGAAACTGGTATTTTTCAACATGCACCCTATCTTTCCATGTTTCGGTGTTGACGTGACTCGTTGGGAAAACAGCTTTTTAAATTGTTCCAGTATTTCGAGAGCAAAGCAGGCTGTAATATAACCACTCTGGGCAGGTGCGACTACTTAACCCTTTGAAACTCGAGCAAGTTGGCTTCATCTCTTTAAAAAACATAGAAAGAAGGCATTGAGTAACTTAATGAAAAAAAAGACCCAAAGCTAGATAAAGATATTAGTGAAAAATTACAAAAAAAAGTGAAAATTAACACAAAAAAGGACCCCAAAAAAGGAGAAATTAGCTAAAAAAAGCACTTTTTTTCTTAATTATAGTTGGGCTTTTTTTTGGCAGTTTTTAAAAAAGTATTTATGAGGTACTTATGTTGTACCTTTTTTGTGTAAATAACCATCTGTAAAACATATCAGGCTGTTGAAGAAAATATTAAACATAATAATTGAAATTAATTAAATTAATAAAAATAATAAGTCCTAAAAAATCATCTCCATTCAACGCTGCTCTGCAGGGTTATATATCAAGCTGAAAGCATTCAAGCTGAAATATCAGTTTCCTCAGTCTTTAAGAGGGTGAAAGCGACAGTCTCTTTGTGTCTGCTTCAGTTTTTCACGGCGGGGCGACTCAGCAGCATCACTGCTTATCCAAATGTCAGATGGCAGGAATCAAAAGTACCATTATCTTGAAAGGAACAGAGAAGTGGAATTAAGGCAGCATTACACAGCATATACACCATAATTCACTCATCAAACAGAAAGCTAATCTAACCCAAAATAATGAAAATAGCTGCCAGTTATTGACTCTCAGTCCTGGTGTGAGATTCATTTTGAGTAAGGATGATAAAAGTGCATAACATCAATAACAACATTGATGTTTCCTCTTGTTCAAATTGCTCATCTTGTATTTTGCAAATGGTCATATTGTGTGCATATGGTTACTGTGTGTTATTTTCTAAACTAGTGAAATAACAAACAGACAAAAATATGCAAAATGACCAAAATGGGAATTAAAATGACTAACAAGGGATGCAAAACAGCTAGAAGGACCATAAAGAGATGGAAACTGATCTGAGAGAGATGCAAAATGACCACAAAGAGACATAAACTAACCACAACTACATATAAAATATCCACAAAGACCAAAAAGAAATGCAAAATGACCACAAAGAGAAACAAAAGACACAAGAGGATTCAAAACAACCACAAAGAGATGCAAAATGACCACAAAGAGACACAAAAATACTAAAGACACACAAAACAATAAGAGACTGCAAAGTACAAAAAAATCAAACCTCTACTTTATTTCTATTCATTGTTACTTTCAGCTTTATGCTGGTGATGTGATGTTGCTGTAAAAGTTTTTAATCAAAGAAACTTAAGAGCAAAATATCTTTTCAACACTTACATGCCACAGAATGTATGGTGTGATATAAACAAAGCGTAAAGTTTCAGAAGGCCCATGGTGAAGAATAACTGTCCTTGAAATAAAACTTTAATCTTTCGCAGCACACAGTGTCCATATTATGAATGCAGGATTCTGATAGTCATTCGGCAGATGAATATCAGCCGCTTCTGCTCTGAAATGTGCTCGGGTCTCTAAGTCATGAAATATCCTTGAATCTGGCTTTCGTGTTCATGGCACCTGAAAAGTCCTAATAAAAGTGTTAAAAGATTAAACAGCTAAGGCTCTGAAGCAGAGGCGTTCCCATGGATGAATTACTGAGCAAAGCCTTTGTTTGAATTAATGTGTAATATTTCTTGTTGGACTGTTGATCAAATGACTAAGAAGAGATGCAAAAATAGACACAAGAAGACAGAAAAGATAGATAACAATAACAGAGATACAAAACGATGCCAATGAGATGCAAACAAGACAGGCAAAAATGACAATTAATGGGCAAAATGACTATGAAGAGATGCAAAAGCAACCACAGACACAAAATAACTGAAGATATGCCAAACAGCCACAAAAAGATGTAAACTAACACACAGAGGCTACCAGGAGAACAAACACAATAACAGAAAAAGGAAGTAAAATGATGCAAAACGACCACAAAGAGACGCAACAAGGAGATGTACAATGACCATACAGAGGTGCAAAGCAACCATAAAGACACACAAAAAGATGAAAACCACAAAGAAACACAAAGGAACTACAAAAAATGCAAATCAACCACAAACAGATGCAAAACAACCACAAAGAAATGCAAAATGACGGCACAGAGATGCAAAACAACCATACAGAGATGCATAATTACTGCAAAGGGACGGCAAAAACAACAAAGACATGCAAAATTACCACAAAAAGACAAAAAATAACCTAAATGGGATGAAAAAGGACCACAAAGACACACAAAACAATCTCCCTTAGTTATGTAAAACAGCCAAAATGGGATGCAAACCAACCACAAAAAGACACTAAATAGTCGCAAAGAGATGTAAAACTACCAAAAAGAGATGCAAAATTAACACAAGGAGATAACAAAACAACAACCACAAATAAACACCAAGTAGCTACAAAAAAGCCAGTAAAGCGACCACAAAGACACACAAAACAATCTCACAGTTATGTTAAACAGCCACAAAAACATGCAAATGACCACAATGATCACAAAATCCCTAAAAAGAGACACAAAACATCCATAAACACACACAAAACTGCATGTAGTTCTGTGTGTCTGTGGATGTTTTGGATAAACCTTTAGTTTATGTACTGGGTTGGACGCCTGCAGAACTTGCATGGTGAAATATATGTGAAAACATAACTTAAAGGCCCTAATGGGAGACACAAGCAGTTGTCCGCCCTCCTTTGATTTTCAATGATGGCACCGTTTACTGACGGTGAAAACAGCAGTAATGACCTCAGCACTGCAAAACACCAGCAGTCATCACACCAATCTCTGCATGAGCAACCTCAGCAATTACTCTCGCTGTAATGAGTTTGGTCCAAAGGCAGGGACCGACCTCCAGTCCTCACAAACACCCACTTGTCTGTCATACCAACTATGATAATCAGCCTGTGTCTGCGTAGTCATTTGGAAATGGATGTCACACCATATTATTTAGTCCAGAAAATGATGTGTGGATGTCAAAGAGATGAGGAAATGATGAGCTCCAATCTGTGATCCCCAACAGACGGACCATCAATAAAGACCTGCAACAATAACACTCTTATTGTCAGAGCTGTGTTTTGATGTCATGGGGCTTTTTTTCATTTAGAGAACATTTTCACTCCTCACAACATGCACAAAAAGACTTAAAGTCCAAATAGACGAAATCCATGAGTAGATGAAAAATGACTATTGCATGAACAAACAAATTTAAAGGAATCATTTGACAATTTGGGAAATATTCATACAGCTGGAATAATTTTCAGCTAGTGAGTTTGTATGTGTGTGTGTGTGTTTACTTGTATTTGGTGCATAGTGAGGACTGGCACACATTTTTAACCAACAGAGGACAGTTTTGAAAAGTGAGGACGTTTTGGTCGGTCCTCATTTCCTCAAGGGTCTGTTTTTGGCTTGGTTTTAAGGTTTAGGTCAGAAGTTCGTTACTTGTGTGTGTGTGTGTCATCATGGCAAAATGTTGTCCTGGACACCTAATTTATCAGAAAATACCCAAAGCATATGTTGCTGTCTTGGCCAGGTCTCCATGGAAAAGAGATTGTCGATCTCAGCGTGTTTTTGTGTCAGAATGTGTCAGTAACTGGCTGCCTTTCTCAAGAAAGACCTTTTTAGATTAGAGCCGAATGAATTTGACTGATTAAAACTTATTACATTAGATCAAATTTAAATGAGCCTGTGGGAACATTGAGTTATTTCAGCGTTGAAAGTTTGGGCCATAAATAGTAATTTCACTACAACAGCGCACATTTAAAGTAATCTAATAATCCTTTCGGTCTAATAATAGAAGAATGAAGAGTCCAGACAGCCAGTCAGCTCCAATGATAACAGACACTCTGGACGTTGTGCTTCCTATAGTGTTTGCACCTGCAGAAATGTATTTTGCCAAGTAAAATATGAGAAATATACATTCATTAAAGTATGTGAAGATAATCGCAAAATATGTCCAACAAGATTCATGTCAGATGCACCTGCAGCAAAGAATAGAGGGACATATAATAACATGAATGTTTATTCATGGACTCTGCAACAAAGGGTGCTGCTGTAGACCAGTGATACGGGGGCCAGATCTGACCCTGATAGATGACCCCCCAACCATTTTCTAATTCACAATAAAAATAAAGTGAATCACACTGGGAATTGTTTTTGTACTTTTATAATAAATAAGGTGCCAGAGTGCACAAAACAGTGTTAAAATAGAGTTGTCTATTAAAAAAGTTCCCATGGCGGATGCCCCACACTGCTTACAGAGGTCCTGGCTGGGCCCCTATAATGTCCTAAAATTCTAGAAATGTCCTAAATTTCTAGCAATGTGCCAAATTACTAGAAACATCTTGAAATCCTAAAAATGTCTTAAAATCCAAGAAATGTCCTAAAATCCTAGAAATGTCCTAAAATCCTAGAAACATGCTTTTTGCAAAAGTGGCCCCTAAGCAAAGCAAGCTGAGTACTCCTGATCTAAAACCTGAAAATGGAGCCAAAAGGAGGTGCAGAAGTTTTCTCTCAGTTCACTTGAGTTACATTAAGCTCTAGGTTTATCATGTGATTTTTGCCCAATGGACGGCAGAATAAAATCGCCTACCCCAGCTTTAATGTTGAACTCTGATAAGACGCGTACATAGTTAGGGTTGAGGCATTTCACCCTCGGCCCATCTAGATAGAAATCACACTGCATTACTGTTCAAGAACACGTGTCTCCAGAGATAAATCAAGATTATTATTCTGTACATGTTAGCAGTCGGCGCCATCGGCCTCATCCAGGCTGATTAATAACATGTAGGAATCCTTCAATTCCTCTGAAAGCTTAGCTTAACACGAGGGGCAATTTCAAGAAGAGAATTCCTTCAATTACAGAAACAAAAAGCCAGCATTGACAGCAGACAGTCGACTGAGAGTCACGGGAACTTTTCATCCAGCCCATCCATCATGTCAGATGAATGAGACGGACATTGCAGTGCAGAGGATGAAAGGGAAAACAGCGAGCACGGCTGCAGTACTGAGATATGTGCTTTCAGAAATTAAATAATGCATGCTTTGAAGTCAAATTTTACACTGTTAAATGAAAGTGTTGCCTGCTCTGCATCCCTTTGAGGCTCAGATGTCCAGCGTCTCACCAGCACACATTCAAATAAACAGCATCATTGTTTTTTGCTATAGTGAAAAAAAAAAAGATATTAATTAAAGCTGCAAGCAGTAATGAACGGAGCCTCACACTCTGTGATCATCTGGATTACTGGATGAATGTAAATATGCATGCTCATGACTGCTGGACACCACGCAAGAGAACAAGCGCTAAATAGCAAACTGAACACTGAAAACTGAAAACTGTTACTGAGCCAGTTTCTTCACACTATAAGCGACAATGCAACAGCGTGATCCGTCAAATAATTACGAGTCGCTGTTGAAATGTTGCTCTCGTGCTCAATAATGTAGTTACATCCTTATGGGCTTGTGTGTGTTTGCTACTTGCCATGAAGCACCTTGAATGCAGCCGAATGCCTAATTTCCGGTTTAGTGCTCTGCTAACTTGAATGGGGATAAAATGAATGTATCTTGCAGCTCTTCCCTTTACAAATGATATTGCACCAAATGGATCAAATTCAGACAGTGAAACAAGTATTTTTTTGTTAATTGTGATGCTAAAAAAATGTATCCACTTATTTAGAGACGTCTCTTCTACAATGAAAAGCCTCATTCCTACTGCACAAAAAACCTGCTAACGTACTAACATCTGGCTTTTTAATGCAATGGGAATGAGTACGATTGGCTTTCACATGGCTCAAATGACTCTGCAGTAGACGCGGGTTTTTACTGCCTCCGGCTCTGATAGACATTGATGGCAACAAAACAACCGGGTGAACGCAGTAATTTCAGCTCCTTAACCGGTGAGATGCAATGATGGGCAGCCACTAATTACCCTCCAACTCCTCCTAAGCGGCGCTAAAACATTATTCCAAGTTAGTCTGCACCGAGTTTGAAAGAGAGACTGAATAAGTCAGAGATATATAAAAAGGAGAAATCACTGAAAAGTTTTCAAAGGCCTCTGATCCTATAGGTTTCTATTGTTTACCTGTTCTCCTGCCTGTCTGTGATGTCACACGGACACACCAACAAAACAACCACAGAAAGGCAGACTTGCCCTCCAGCAGTTAGTTCAGTAACAGTGGGAATACAGCTGATCGCTCGTTTAAAAGACTCACGTGCACATGCTAATTTTAGTAGGAAAGGGGTATAAGTCAATAGAAAACGTTTTTGGGCCACATGGCACCACATGACGAACTTGAAAAGTGTAATTCCACTTTTTGGACACAACGTGAAATTGGCTTCAAAGCCTGACACTCAGTACGTTTATATAATGTTTGAAAAAAACCCAATATTGTGTGCGACTAAAACTGGACTTTTATATTACATGTAAAGATGTTACTCTGAATGAAATCAGACTAAATCAAATTATTTATATCGAACTAACACTCAGATAATGTGATTAGAAGTCGAGCTATTCTGTCATATAAACACCTCAGTCCGACTTTAATTGGAGTAGGTGTTTATGGACAGGGACTGTTATGTTATTGTTATATATGAAGGGGAAAGAGGTGCTGCAAAATGGTTAAGGAATAGTGAGAGACATTCAGCTTGAAAAGGTACTATTTTATATTAATTTTAAATAAAAAAAGTCAGACTCCAGCCACCCCCCTCCTCTGATAAGTACAGTCCCACAACGCCAGCACGTAAGCTAAATATTAAAATTTCCACTAGTTTTGATGTGTGCACAAAAGTTTTGTGAGTTTTCAAACAAGCCCCTCACTCACAGACTGCAAATACAAATGATAAATAATAATCACAGTGATTTTAATCCAGCCTCCGGCACCTCCTGCTGCTGGTGCTCGGGCCGTAATTAATATTTCAGCAACAAATCAGATACAGACGAGTTTTTTTCTCTGACATCAAAGAAAGCATTAAACAGTCCTGATGTGGTGATTATTTTATCGCTCAGCACACCTCCTCTCTGTTGACTTCAATTATTCTGAAAGGTCCTGTGGAAAAGAGAAGTTTTTCTTTTACTTTTCATAAGCAATCACAGTCCTGCTGGGAGTCTGAACCTCTTATAACTTACTAAACCAAATATTTGGTCATGCAACCACAATTTTTAAAATAAAGAAATGGACAAATTTTTTAGAGAAATAAAAACCAAGAGTTTAAAAGAAAATAAACTGCCAACAATGTTTAAAAAAAAAAAAGTTTATTTAAACGATTTATTTTCCTACAGATGTCTGCGCTGAGTCCCCAATGTCCTCAGATCCTGGTTTTAATTAATTGCACGTTTTTTTCCTTGCAATAGTGGTCATTTCTCATATGTGCAGACCTTGAATTAATGTCTAAGACATCAGGATCCAGGAGCTGGACCAGTTGGGAACCACTGGTGTGTATGATAATTAGCAACTGGAAAACAGGTCAGAGCAGAAGCGAGCTGCAGCAGGTCTTATGATGTGATTAGATTTGGAGCAGGTAGCTGCATACATCTACATATTAACAGATGTTTGTTTAAAACACAGACTTCATTTTTTATGATACAAATAAGGAAACAGGTAATTAATAAGTTACTCTGATTGGAGGATCAATCCGCGACGTAACGTCCGACATCGTCGACTTAATAAATAACAGACCGAGCCGCTTACAGGTTACTAATAGTAATAACGGTTTGGCTGGAGAACACTGAACTAATAGCTCAATATGTATTCTGCACAGGAGCTGCTGATTACCTCCAGAATATCATTTACATTAAATGTCAGAAACAACATACAGATCATCACTCGCTCTGAGTTCAGCAATTACATAAATGAGTGAGAATCTATAAGCACCTCACAAGTCTGATTCAGAAAGCTACGATGTGATTCTAAAACAGATTTTTAAGCATTAAAAATGTTGATTTCTTTAACTTTTTTCCACTGTGTTACTGTTTGCTACTTCTAAAACAGCATGTTTGTATCAGTCCATAATAGAAATAAGCAATTTACTTTCATTATTGTTTATTAAAGGTTACGTTCGGACGCCTTACACAAGCATTTAACCTTTGAAACCGGAGAAAACTGGTTTGATTTCTTTTGAAAATATGGCTCAAAGGCCAACAAGAAGCTTGATTTGTCCCACAAATTGCAAGAAATGAATTGAAAATTAGTTTTAGAAAAAAAGACAGAAAAAATAAAGAGAGACTGTGAGAGAAAAATATTAGAAATTAATTTAGAAAATAAATACTTAATTATAATTATTTAAAGATAATTACACTGACATTTTAACACTTTTTCAAGATAATTCCCTCTTTATTTATTTATTTTTTTAAACAAATTTCCTTTTGTTTTTTGTGTGCTAATTTTCATGTTTCTTGTAACGTTTTACAAAAATAAAAAACGTTAACGTTAACAAAAAAAGTAGAATCTAAACATGACGCGCATGTTAACGTCTGTTACATTTACTTTTAGTTTATTTGTTTTGCACAATAATGCTAAGATACAAAATACAACAGAAGACATTACTCATTAAAATAAAAAAACTAAATAAGCAACAAACATTTAAGGAACATTTCACCAACTTATTGGTTCAGTCATGAGGTCCGTACAGCCCGCTCTTACGAGATTTTTAAAAGTGATCATAAAGTTGAGAGTTAAATTTCAGATTTTTTAGTTTTTCGCTTTGAAGCATGATGGATGTAACCCCATCACAGAAGAGAAGAGACCAACAGTCACTTCACTGCAGAGCGCCGGTTTCTGTTTTCTGTCGGTTGGTGCAGTAGCTGCTGATTATTAGCGGGACGTGATTCGACAGTGAGAATCTATTCCTGGAACAATGAATAATTTATCTCCATGGAAATGTTTGACACTCTGACATATTGCGACTGGACAGTTTGTTAATTTATCTCCACTGTGGAGCCCTGTTGTCTGACCCGTGTAATGGAGGGCGTCACTTTGGGTTGGAAAGTGGTGGGAACGAAAGGTCTAGTTTTAATAGAGTCTTTAACATGTAATAAATATGCATTTTAACATGGGGATCTGTGCGAGGTCAGAGGAGATAATTACAGCTGGTTGTGAAAAACAAAAAAAGCTTCATCTCCAATACGACAAAGGGTGTTTGGAGGGCATCTTTTGGTTGTTCCACTTTATTTGCTTTATTCTGGTAATTTTTTTTCCTGTGCTGATGTACTGATTTTATGTCTTCAGGTGCCATGTTTTTTAATGCTTTGGGAGCATGCTGAGCTACAAATGCTGGTTGGTTGTTTTTTTTTTCCAAAGACATGAAAAATGCTCAATGTTGCGTAAAAATGCCGCCATGCTTTTGTTGACATGCTGTCGTCCTTGTCCTGTGCTTGTGGTGCCTAAACATAACCACGAATAACGTAATCAGAGGTGGCATCCGAAACATCAACAGCTGACACAGAAGGATACCAGGGGCGTAATATGCAGACGCATTAGTCCACTGCAAAGCGGCGATATGTGATGACTTTGGATGGGAATATGTTGAAAAATATTTTTTCCATAGACTTACATCGGAAAAGAAAGTGGAGCGTCACAATCCCCATCAAATGACTTTGTTCCCTTAAAGGATTTAATCTATTCTTCTTTTCCAAGAATCTTGGGAAGTCTAGGAGAGACACACAATTTAATTAATCTATTTCCATTCAAGTTAGCAGAGTGCTAAACCGGAAGTAGCCGACTTGGCCGGTGGAAGTCTGAAGTGCATCTGCGTTGTAAATCGAGGGACACCTAAAGCAATATGTAGCTGCAGAAGTCCACTGCAAAGCAGCAACATGTGGATATTTAGGATGAGAACGTGTTAAATTTGTCTTATATTTTATGTAACTTGTGATTTTCTTTTTCATGATGCATTGTGCAAATTGTTTTGCATTTTCAGCTCAGGTAGTCACTTTATCTTGTTTTGTTTCTTGTGGTTTGTATGAAGTGAAGCACTGACCCATGTCTGTGAAAAGTGCTCTTTAAATAAATGTTACAGACTAACTTTAGAATAGTTTGGAAGAGTTTTGGTGAACTCCTCGGCAGTGTGGCCTCACGTCACCCTGATCCACTGAAACACGCCTTCATCAGAGCTGCCTCTCTCACTGATAAGGTGCTAGCCAAGGATCCAATTAACTCAGAGGAGACACACCTGTCTCAAATTAAAAATAAAAAACTCCTGAATTTCTGCACGATGTGAGGCAGAGATGAGAAACACCGGCTGGCACTGTGGTCGTAAATCATTCAGCTCCACTCCATCCACCTGTGAGAAAAGCTGTGTTTAATTTGCAAACCATAAAACTTGCAGTACATTGAGCAGATATTATAGTCAATCCAGTTTGAGGACGTCTGTGTCGTGTCCAATTCAATTTACAGTAATCTGACCTCATACAGTAACCTGAAACATAGTTTTTTTTAAATCTTAAATTACATAATTACACATCAGGTACAAAATGTAGACTTTTAAAAAAGTTAATAATAAAATATAATCTAGCCATTATTTCCCAAATAATGTCTCCTTCATTTACTGTCATTTCATTTTGGTAAAGAGTGTTAGACAGTGATGTTAAATGACACAACATGAACGAAATCTAGTCATTCCCTCATAATTCCCAGTGACATGACGCACGAGACAGACGGTGACTGATGGCTGTGAGTTAAATACACAGGAGCATGAACTGACTATCTGTGGTGGCTACTTAATCATAGTTTATGTGAATGTGACAAAGCATGATAACTCAGTGCATCGCTGTGGCTGCAGAGAGAGAATTAGTATGTGTGTGTGGGTGTGTGTGTGTGTGTGTGTGCACAGTGTGAGACCTCGGTTCAGTCTCGAATGAGAGAGCAGAGCCTTGCTTTTGAACCCGGTCCTGTTCGTGTTGGCATTTTACCAGTAAAAAATTCAAATGAATTCAGTCAGAGGCATTTCGCATTCTTGCTCTGCAGGTAGAAACACAAAATCCCTCTTTCACTGCTCTGCAAGCCTGCGGGCCTGTTAATAGATGTTTTTGTTTTCCCACCTGCTATTTTATGATATAACCACAGCTCCTAATCCAGCTGCAGAACAAAGCCAGCAAAAAAACACAAGAAAATGTAATTTCAAGGGGAAAGTTTTTTTTGTAATCAAAGGTGCAATGTGTGAGATATGTCCTGAATTTTCAACCCAGGCATGTTGACTTTCGGGTTGCACCTGTCTGCAAACCATAAATAGGTAACATTTGTATTTAATTTTCATATCTATGCATGACTTGCCTCAGAGGTAGCATGTGGAAGGTAAATGAAAGGGGACCCAGTAAAGACCTCTGGGGGACGCCAAATTCTTGTTCTTGGGCAAAGACTATTGAAAAGCAGAGAGGCACACAAAGCATAGACAGGTCAACTAAAACAACAGATGCAATGTTACCTATTTTAGTTTGAAGAACGTGGCCAGGAATTACAAATTGCACCTTTATCATTAACATGTATTATTTAGGAGAATCTCTTTTCTGTTCTGTCTAGCGTACATCCACACACCTCTTCCACTTATTAGTAATCTGTTGGTTGCAAGCATAGACTGTATGTAAAGATGAACAACATGACAGCTGTATCCGGGATATTTCACTTCATATTTCACTTCAGTATAGCGGGGGTAAGTGGGGGCGTGTCATCCATCTTTATTTACAGTCTATGGTTACAAGTTGTAGATTTGTTCTGTCAATTAAATTAAATCTGAAACAGAAAAAAAATAATATATTTTTGCCAATTTGGTGCAGTGTTATTGCCGCTACATTAGCAATGAGCACGTTAGCTCTGGTTATGTTGCAAAATATGGAAAGCAGATCGCTAATTTCACACAAAATGATGGTAAATGCCGAAGCAAATGATGTATGTGTTATAGCAGCCAATTTACAGTGCAGGTGTTAGTACGCTCTGCAGTGTTTAACAAGTTTACATGTTTGAGCCCATATGATGAACGTATAATGGGCAAAAACATGCAAATTCACCAAATCACCTTCCGCTTTTCAAATATTGATCTTAAACTCAAAACTAAAACCATGAATTAACAGTAGACTGCTCTGTAAAATAAAAAAGAATATCACATTACAGCAGTATTTCTCCTCGGTAAATTCAGCTCTGCATAGATTTCGTTTAAGACACACACAGGTAAGAACTTATAACAGTACTATGAAGGGGAGTGAGAATATAGACTTTTTCCAGTGACGTCTCCTGCCGGGAGCCTCCAGGTGCCGAGCGTAGAAATCAGTAGAGAGGTTCTTGTGTTCAACAGGCATTGGCGGCTGTCACAGAGGCACTTTAAAGGAAACACAAAGCAATCAGTCACGTGCAGCCATTCACTGAGGTAATAAAAGAGCTTGATACGGCATTCAGAGCAATAATATAGCAGCAAATCACGACTTGCTTTGTAGGGATATAGTGCAATAATGGCGTTCTGGGTGGAGATTGACGTCACGCTCCCTGTGTGAGCGTTGTGATCTGAGCTTGTCTCTTATTTCTTTGGTAGTCCAGTGGATTTTACACTGAACCGATGCCTCACTGTCAGCTGCAGATTTCACGTATTACAGCAGCAGGGCAGCTTCCTAATCAAATCCTGTTTATATCATAATGTTTCTTTGTTTACCAGACTTTAACACACAAACTGATGTGCTCTACTTGTGCAGTCATCAGTTCCTATTCATGCAAAATAATAGTTCCTATTCAAGCCAAATCTGGCCCCCGATAAGTGGCACCCCAACCATTTTGTGATGATTTTAATTCACAATTAAAATAAAGTGATTCACACTGGGTATTGTTTTTGTACTTTTAGTGTACATAAGGTGCCAGAGTGCATAAAACAGCATGAAAACAGAGCTTGTTTCTAAAAAAAATGGAAGAGCCCCCCTGTCCCCCACAGAGGTCCTAGCTAAACCAATGTCCTAAAATCCTAGAAATGTCCTAAAATCTAAGAAATATCCTAAAATCCTGGAAACTTCCCAAAATCATAGAAATGGTCTAAAATCCTAGAAAAGTCCTAAAATCCTAGAAAAACGTCCTAGAGTCCTAGAAACGAAGCAGAGTAACCTAGCTCAGAGACAGACTCGGGGACGGGTCCTACCCAGGGAGGTGGTACTGTATCGTGTCCTCTGCAGGGTGGCGTAGCTCGGCTTGTCCGACAGCAGGATTCGGTGGCCCGGAGGAGCCATTATCTCTCCGTTCCTCTGCAGCGAGGCGCACCTGCGAAACGTCAAATCCAGCCTGTTCTGGATGTTGCTGGAGCTGTGAGCGCGCTTAATGTCCACAGGGTCCTGAATCCCGGCCTTCCCGTTCACCAGTTTGCAGTTATGGGCGTCACAGCTCGGGATGACCTTCCTGTCCTCTGTGGTCAGCGTCCCGTTGGAGAGGGACAGTTTGGCTAAATTACAGTTTGCAAGCCTTCCCAGCTGTCCGTTCAGACGCCGGTCCGGCCCCTTGATTGGTGACCCGGGAATTTCTTTCTTCATGAAACCAGGTTTGAAAAAAGACAGGAGGCTCTCGTGGCTGCGACCCTCGTGTCCCCTCTGTCCCCTCCTGTCCTCGGGATGCATGGACATCTGTAACAAGTCCTTCTGCATCCTGGAGGTCGCCCCTGTCTGGACCTTGGTCCTCCTCAGCGTGGAGTCTCTGCTGGGAGGTGCACTGTGGCTGATATGGTCCAGGAGAAAGGCCCCTCTCTGCAGCGGGAAGTCCTGGGTCCTGCTGTGGTCCTGCCTCGCTCTCTTCGATGACCTCTGACCTCTCAGAGATCCATCATCCCTGGCTTTGCTGCCGTTGGCGACTCCCTGATTCAAACTCCTCTCCAGACCGCCTCTGCTCTGCCCCTCTGGTATTTTGGGGGAGTAACAGGTGTCGGAGGCGGGTCTGTCCGTGTAGCTCAGACTGCTGCCGCTCGGCGAGCTGCAGTCCTGTCCGCCCTCCAAGGCTCTTCCCTGGGCGCTCCTCTGCGGCGGCGTGGCCACCAGCGTTATGATTGGGTCTTTGGTACATCGTGGGCGGCGCCCGGACTCCAGGTACTCCACCAGCTCTCCAGGCTGGGTCTGGGCCGGGTGTCTGATGCGGTCTTTGGAGCCAAACGACCACCGCAGAGGCAGAACTTTGCTCAGAGTCTCCTTGGGCTTCGTTGGTGACCTCATGCTCACGCTCCGGCCTTGGCTCCCGCGGACAAACGGCTTTGCTTCGAATCCATCTAGAAGAGAAAGAAAACGTCAACAAAATCCTGAAAATGCCACCGAGCGTCTGCAGTAATATTAAACTCCACCTGACGAGCCATCTGGAACTAAAGGCACCGAAAAATCATCCAGGACTGAAAGAAATATAAAAACACTCGTGCTTTTTCAAAACAATGCGGAGACCTTGTCCACATGTACACAGGGTTGTTTCCTCCTTTGTCCTCTGTATGAAGTGTCCTTTTCTTTCTTTCCTGATATTTCTACTCTCTCTTACCTGCCGAGGGACTAACGATGTAAAGTAGCAGTCCTGCTTACTGCGGCATATTTACATTTGTATTTCACCCTGATGCTCATTAATATGCCGTCCCCCTTTAAAAAAAACGTTAAAGGAAGTAAATGAAATTGGTGAATTGAAGAGGAAAGCAGTTTTTCTCACATGCATCCATACGGAGAACCCAAAAATGGCAGACGTTCTTCTTCATGAACTAAAGTAAACGAATACCACATTTGGCAAAATTACAACACATCTGTTTACAATCTCTAATGCAAACTGTGCAGTACATATCATTCAAAAATCCTGAAAATGCCCTAAAATCCTAGAAATGTCCCCAAATCCTACAGTGTGCTAAAATCCTAGAAATGTCCTAAATTCCTAGAAACGTTGTAAACCTCAGAAACGTCCCTAAATCCTTGAAATCTGCAAACATTTCTAGAAATACGCTTAAACTAGATTCTAAATCCTAGAAATGTCCTAAAATCTGAGAAATGTCCTTAAATTCCTGAAACATCCCCAAAATCCCAAATATGTCCTAAAATTCAAGAGATGTGCAAAAATCCTAAAAAACGTCCTTAAATCCTGGAAACATCCAAAAATACTAGAAATGTCCTACAACCTGAAACATCCCAAAATCCTAGAAATGTGCTGAAATCCTAGAAACATCCTAAAATCCTAGAGATGTCCTTAAATCCAGTTCCTACTGACAAGCACAGAGCATCATGTGACCTAGAAAAGACTAAAAAGTGTCTCCATTGCAGTTTTGAGAAACATGGCTTTTTTGAATCGCCTTAAATTCCACCTCATGCAAGGTAAAAACTGTTTTTTTTTTGTGATAAATGGGAGTTTGTGTTTGTTTTTTTTTTTTTTTTTTTTTAAATATGTGGTTCCATTAGGTTTATTTTATGTTCACAATTTCAAATTGTGCAATTTGAGAGTTAATGGAAACCCTCCTACTGGGAACACAGTTTCTGAATAATGAAGTTTTTAGTGACTGAAAACAGTTCGCATGCGGACAAAAGGACAAAACACAAAAAAGCAACATAAAAAAGGTCGCGTGAATACTGCAGTGTTAAGAGAATTAAAATATGCTCTAAAAGTTACAGAGAGACCTACTTGTTTCTGCTGTTTTGGGGGGTTCCTCTTTGAACACTGGCAGCTCGGGAGACTCAGGGGCCTGTACGGGCCCCAGAGGTCCAGGGATGGGTCCCCCTGACACCACGCTGCCCCTCTTACTGTCCCCCGCCAGCCGGACGAGCCAGTGGTCAGAGGCGGACGAGCTGGTCGAACCTGCAAGAGGCGACAGAGTTTTCTGTCATCACTTTATCCCGAAAGTCATAAACACAGAGACAGAGGGCTTCACACAGCTGTCTCTCCACAACCGTCTCATCCAGACTGCAAAAATGATCAACGTGATCATCGGTGTTTCCACCCTCCACTCATTATGCCGAATCCATAAAGACGGATGATTCTGTGACCTGCCGGCGGCAGATCCGCTTTCCTCTGCTACCGAAATTTCCTGGATCAACTGAAAAGGATTACTGAAAATTCAAACCAATGCGTCAAACAATTTGGCGGCTGAAATTACAGAGTGAAAAATAACAGTCCAGACTATAAATAATGAGTGTGTTGGATGTGAAAATGATACTCCCACATCCCGTCCATTATTTCTGTGATTTCTCAAAAGGATGTGAAGCGGATTCCACCTGATTGTTCTCGATATAGTAATTAGCCGTGACGGCGGATTTGAAAGGACTAACCGGTGACGGAGGAGCTGGCAGACCAGGGAGGGATGGTGTTTCTTCTCTGGTAGAAGAGGATGTAGGCGCCACGTGTGCACACCTCCGCCTCCGGCACCGGCTCCGCGCTGCTGTCATCGTAACTGTACCACTGCCCGTCCACGGAGTTCCTACAGAAGGCTGCGGACACGACGGAAAAGAAATAAACTGCATGCAACGCTGGATTAATTACAGAAAGTTAACCCTTTGAAATCTGGGCAATGAAGGCAGTGAGCAACAAAAAAAAATGACCCAAAAATTAAATTATTAGTATAAAGTACAAGAAAAATACCTGAAAAAAAAAGAAGAAAAACAACAAAATGACACAAAATAAAACACTAAAAAGCAATACAAATAGTTGAACTATTGAAAAAGTGCTTAAAATATGAAAATAATTCTGTAACATAATTTCAAATATTTAATTATTATAATATTATATTATTATATATTAAGTAAAAAAAGATTTTCTTGAGCTTTTTTTTTAAAAAGTCACTCATTGCCTTTTTTCCCATTTTTTCTTTGAAAACAGTTGAGTCGCTAAAGTTTCCAGTTATTAAACACTTGTGGAAGGCGTCTGAAACCAACACAAGGAAAGTGATATGGCTCCAGATGTCAAAGGGTTAAAACACCTCTGGTTCATGTCGATGTTGCAAGCAGACATGTAAAAACATTTTTTTTCTATGAAATAAATCTTCAGATGGCAAATAAAGCAAACTAAGTAAAGCAAAAATATATAAACATGTAAAGTAAATATAAGTCAACCTTTGAATCTTGAGCAACTTGTCAAGAAATTTGTGAGAAATTAGTAATTATTTAACAGATTATGCCTTTGTTTTTTTCTTTTTTGAATTTTCCCTTTTTTTGCTTGGGTTTTATTTACATATTTTTTGCTCATTTTTAGGTAATATTCTTGTACTTTTTAATTTTAATTTCTTGCTAATTTCTTAGAATTTCTTCTTAAGTTGTTCATCTTGTTATGTTTTTGAAAGAAATAAAGCCAAATTGCCCAGGTTTCAAAAGGTAAAACTGTTTTTTATTTTCATTGTTTTTTCATTGTTGTTACTAAACAGCACTTTTTTTTACTTTTTTAAAGGGGCCAATTAAATAAAATTATAATTATTATTTCGGGCATGTCCTCAGAGTGTGTGTTATTCAGACCTGTGTAATGTCCGCCGTGCATGCCTCCGTGGTGGTTACACACAGCATACAGATCGTACAGGAAGTCTGGAGGGGCCAGGTCAGGTCGTCGGGGTTGTTTCCAGCCGGGCTGCAGAGGGGGCTGATGGGCGCCGTGGTTACGGTTCACCATGTGCGGCGTCATGTCCAGGCCCGCCAGGGGGAAATGCACGAAGGTGGTGAGCTTGTTCCTGCGCTCTCCCACCTGCCTGAAGCGCTTCAGGTGGAGGATGAGGATGTCCGGGAGCGTCCACAGGCTCATCTTCACCATGCCCTGCTGCAGCTGCTTACAGTGGGGACACTTCCAGGCGTCATCGGGGGCAAGCTGGAGGAGACAAGGAGGACATGAAAACACGCAGTGCAGATTTGTTTCTGCCTGCTTATCAACTTTACGGAGCCTCAAAAAGCCTTTTCCACTCTGCCTTATTCAAACAAGTCTGAGCCTCCTTTGAGTTTATCATTTCATTCATTATCATATTCTTGGAAATGACGTATGATTGAACCTTGGAAATTCACAGCCCTAATCAGCTTCACTTGAAACAGGAAGCAATTTGAAGCTGTTGCCATGGATACTACTTTTATTCACTTTTCCTGCCTGCCTGTGATTTCCTTCTTGAGTACTCTGCAGCGATAAGTTGTTGCATTCAGCAAGGTGACTCATTTAGAGTTTTTCACCGCTGTTGGTCACGGCCATTTCTCTGCACAGAGTTCACTTTTTTTGAAAGTTAAAGTATCACCAAAACTCTGACGGACACCTGTTAAATTCAGCAACTCTGAATCTGTGCAGGATGAAAAAGATTCTCGGTCGCTGCTTAAAAACTGAATAAAATAACACTTAGAGACTGTTTGGCACATTTTACGCGCTTTTCATTCTTCATTTTTTGATCATTTTGGCAAGATTGTGAATATTTGTTTAATCAGTGAATTTCCAGCTCAGCTCCTACAATAAGTCTAAAATACACTGTGGAAACTAAATAGTTACATTCAGACTGTTAAGGTCAAAAAATGCTCCATTGAAACCCATTTCCATTAGACGCACTGACAAAATCACTGACATACCTCCGACTGTGATAACAAAAAACTGATTTTTTTCTCTCATTTAAAAACATAGTGGCATCAATGGCTAAAAGTCTGAAAATTAATGAATGTTTGATGTTTCTGATTAGGACATATGTTGGAGAAATAAATACAAATAAAAAAAAAAGTTAAAGTTAATACTTTTATAAAGTTAATAAAAGTAGAAACTCATATTAATACACAATAGAAGATTTTTCTTAAAGCTTGATCCCGAAAAGCTCATTTTGTGTGCAGAGCTGTATGAGTGAGAGTTTTTGACAATGCACAAAATATTATGTAAAAAATAAAATAAAATAAAATGAACATGTTTAAAAACCAATATTGGTGCCAATGATTGACATATCCCAGCCTGTGATGATTAAAAATAGCATGTAGTATACTGAATTTTTGTGAGTGTGTTTTTTTTAATCTAAAAACATATTGGCATCATGACAAAAACCTGGCATTTAAAGGGTTAAAATTCTGAAAATGAATGAATATTTGATACCTATGATTAGGACTGATGTTTGTTAAAAAATGAAGTCAGTGAAAGTAGAAAATCATTTTAATGTGCACATTTTTTTAAAGCTTGATTTTGAAAAGTGCATTTTGTAAAATTAAAGTGGGTCCAAAGGGGTTAAAGATACTTCATAGTCAGTATTGATGCATACTGTATTTATCTGTCGTTTGTGTGTTTTTTATTTTATTTATTTATTTTTTATGACATTGTGTTGAAGCGTTGAATTTCTTTTTCTCGGCGTGTTACCTCAGAGGTGTCAGGTATGAACGGTGAGATATGAAGTGAGATATAAACCCAAAATCCAAAATCCAGTCCAAACATATTTTTAAAGCACATTTAAAAAACAACAAGCGCTGTATAAACCAAAAGAAAGCAAAAAATAAAAAATAAAACAACACGGACAATGGAAAAAAAACCCAAAAACCCAACAAAAATACAAAACAGACGACATAAATTATGCAGCAACAACACAAAGACCAGCGTCAAACACAAAAGGACGATAATAATAAAAGCTGCTCACAGTGAGATAAACGCCAGAGAATAAAAACTCGTTTTAAGATGGTTTTTAAAAACAGGCAGCGTTTGGAGAGGCAAATCGATCCAGACGTTGGGGGCTTTAACATATATTATATGGTATTTTATGGTTTATACTTATTCTTTGTATTTAAATTTTGCTTATTTTTCTGTGTTGTTCTTGTTGTTGTTTCTTCAGTCAAACTGTTGAGCACTTTGAATTGCATTCGATTTGTTTAAAAGGTCCCCCCAATTTAGGTGTCGGTTATGAATACGGGCAATTAAAGGCAATTAAAGGCAACTAAAGGCAACTAAAGGCGGCCTGAGCAGCTAATCTGTGCTGATTAGACTGAAATGTTGGTATCAGTTGGCCCATTATAGTAAAACTGGCAAACGTGGACAGCAAACCTGTGGCTGCAGCGCCACTGGGTGGTGACAGCAGGTAACAACAGCAGCCAAACCACCAAAACACAACTGAGTGAACTCTATTTCTACTCTCTTTTTATGCTTATTTTATTAATAATGTCAGTGGATTATATTTTACTTTCCATTTTATGTTAAATTTTTATCTGTATTTTATCGTATTTTAATCTTATCATCAAGTAGATTTTTATCAATTTGAAGATGTATTCTACGTATTCTACTCTGATTTTATTTTTAAATGCAGGTTTTATTATGTCTTCTGGTCTTTTATGTGTTTTGATGTTGTGCATTAAGAGCGACTGAGGAGGATCCGTCTTCCAGGATGGACAGATGTGCAACAGATGTCGTTATAACATTTTTTTTACACAGGAAAGAGAGATTAAGTGATGCACAGCAGCAACTATAGTAACAATAACATAACATACAAAAGAAGAACAAAATTATAAATTTAACTTATGATAGCATGTAATATTACATGCAAATATTGCAGTATTGTGATAGTGAAGGTATGAGCAATAATAATAATGACAGTCGTAGTTGGACCAAAGAAAATAAACAGAAACTTTGCTGCACCGTCGCAATTAAGCAACAAAAGTATGAAACAGTTTTGACTGCAGCAGTGAGACAAATGGACAGTTTGACATGACAACTGTTGGTGTTGAATAAGTAACACTCCACATGCGGACGAGAGCCTCCTAAAACCTGTCCGAGCTCTACGGCTCAGCCTGAAACACTGCGGACACACGCAACTTTTAAAAGCTGTTGTATAAACTGATTTTACCACGTACACGAAGCTCCTGTTGTCTTATCTATTGTCCACGTCTGTACGGACAAAATAAAAAATAAAGAAATGTGTCAATAAATAAATGAAATGCCAATATTTATTTATTTTCCCATTTAATTTATCAATGTATTTATTTTCATATTTATTTGCTTATTTATTTATGTATTTTTTATACTTTGCATATACATTTTCCTATCTATTTCACTTTTACATCATATTTATTCATTTTTAAATGTATTTAAAAGGAAGTTTGGCATGAGATGAGACCTATGTGCAAAGTTTGGTTTATTTTTATGCATGGGAAATTAGATTTTCTTGAAATAATAATAATAATAATAATAATAATAATAATTGAGGAAAGTAAAAGCTGGCGGCAGCTTCACTGACCAGCCCCTAAAAACGATTGTTTTCATTGGTCACTGAGACAAAAACATGGAAAAATAGAGTCCAGGTTAAAAAAACACAGAGGTTACCCTTAAACACGGCTTCAGGTGGGGTGGATGTGGACTCCGGAGGCTCCGTTTTGGGGCACACGGCTCTTCCGGAGCCACTGATTTTTGCATTTATCAAAGAATAACAAAGTGACTACCTGTTCCTCTTTGGTGTAGAGATGGAAACACTCGTCTAAGGTGCAGCTGTACTGCTGGACGTGCTGCTGCTGCTGATTCCTCACGCTGTCTGCGTCCTTCACCACCTCCTCCTGAATGTTACCGAACAGGCTGCAGCGCAGGACACGAAGACACGGTCAAACAAAACGTGCACGCAGTGGACTTATGTCACTTTTATAAAACCAAATACCATAAATGATACCCGGCCAGCCAATTATTTTGTTCTAAAAAACGTTCTGAGAATGGTACAATGCGACCAATGCAATGTTTTAGAAACATTTAAAATAAATAAATACATAAATAAAATAAGTTTTCTTTTAGATGCCAAATCGTCAGTTTGGGATCATTCTCTGCAAACAGAAATAAATTAGGTGTTTAGTTGTTAAAACATTGATTTAAATTTTATTTTCATATAAATAAATATTCTGTAATCTCAGGCCTCGATAACATGTTTGAATGTTGCTTTGAAAATGTTCTTCCTTTGTTCTCATGTAACGTTGTGAGAACGTTTTTTTTTTGTTTTTTTTTTAAATAAAAGAACATCTCCATCTCTCAACATCACCAAATATCCTCAAAATGTTGCAGTTAAAACGTTACGTCACAGGGACGTTATTTAAAACAATAAACATCCTTAAAAACATTATTTTAACTTTAGATTAAAATGTTTTCTTTAAAACATTACTACAACTTGCAGGTAACGTTCGCCAATGTTTTGATTCTGTGCTCCCACTCGATGATTTTTTGGTTAACATATCACTTTAAATTACATTTTTATTTAAATAAATGTTCTGTAGTCTCAGGTCTTAATAACATGTTCTGAATGTACCTTTTTAAATGTTCCTCCTTTGTTCTCATGTAACGTTGTGAGAACGTTTTTTTTTTTTATAAAGTACATTCTCTGAACTGTCAACATCACCAAACATCCTCAACAATAAACATCCTTAAAAACGTTGTTTAAACATTACATTAAAAGGTTTTACTTAAAACATCATTGCAACTTGTCGCTAACGTTTTGGGAACGTTTTGGGAACGTTCCCTGTTAGCTGAGCAGCTGGAAGCGAAAAAACGTACTGACCAGTCTTTGACTCGGTGCTCCCACTCGATGATGAGCTTGACGTGCGGCGGTCCTCCTGAGCAGCAGAGCTTCAGAGCTCTGAGACACAGAGAGGTCAAAGGTCATCAGAGAACGCAGCATTTCTTACGACTGCTCTAACTTTACCTGTTTTAACATGTTTTCTGAAGCTTACAGTAAATTTACTGCATCAACACCCTAATTAGAGTACTTTGGGTGCACCTGTACTGATGCTTTTTGACCACTAGGTGTCAGTATTACCGCGGCGCTGAACGAAACAGTATGTAATGAATGAGTGTGTAAGTGTGTGTGTTGGGGATTTAGCTGTGGATGTTTGCAGTAAACATTGTATTATAAGCTGGAGAATAATGTAAAGGTGAAAAACAGCCTTTGTTTTTGTCATAGCACTCATAATGAGACACTTCCCACAATTCACAGCTGACCGTGCGTCACAACATGATCACAAAATACAGCGTTCACACACATTTTTACCAATAAATTCATGACTTTGAAAATTTCAAAGACAGAAAATTCTCTGAAATCAACACGCCATATCATTTATTTTTCATTTGCTTTTTAAAAATATATATTATTCAAAAAAACAACAGCAATAATTTCAATATAGGAATAGAACTGAATATTTAAATAGAATTTACTGTTTATTATTTATGAGTGCAAAAGGGGGAGGCATGTCAAAATATTTTTTCAATTTTCTTTTCTTTTTTTTTTTTTAAAAAAAGCGTATATTTTTAAAGTGAGCATAATTTAAAAAAAACATAACATAATAAGAAAGAATGTCATGTTTAATCATAATCACTCCAACAATATTTACAAAATAACATTTATTAAAAACATCAAGAAGCCCAGAATAGTTGATAGAATAACACATTTTATTATTTTATCACAATAACGAAGCTATTCGCTACGATGCTGATAATTAGTCATGTGACTCGTGTATTTATCACGCCTGTGATTTCACGGTGAAGTTCTTCAGTGCGCGGGGGTCGACTTTGTTAAAGTGAAGTGAAAAAATATCATTAAATCTCTGCAAGAACGATGCAAAATGTAAAAATGTATTGATTTGTTTAACGGGTCTAAACTGGATTATGATGAATTACATCTATCAGAATTATTATTAACTATAATCCTAAAAAAGATGCCAGTGAGTGACCCGTGATTATTAAGTGTTATGATGTTCACACAGGTCATTATAAAATGCTCTATAATGTTTAGTCCTTATTACTATAAATATGTTTTTCTGCGTCACAGACGTTGGCGTCATAGAAAGTGTTTCCAAACACTCGGCTGGTGTGTTCTTGGACTGTTAGTTGTGGATTTTAGGACAGAGAATATTTCAGTTATTAGAGCTCAAACACTTTTATTAACCTGCACCGGAGAGGTTATGTTTTTCTTCTGTTTGTTTATCTGTCAGCAGGATTACAGAGAAACACTAGCGGCCTGATTTTCACCAACACTGGTGGCAGGATGTGAAACGAGCCAAAGAATGAGCCACTAAATTATGGAGCTGGGATGAAACACTTTTTTTTCCTTTTTTTAGCATTGTGAGACGGAGCTTTGGCCGTGGCGAAGGTCTGCGCTCTCTCAGTGCCCTTTAGTTACTTTGGTCTCCAGGAAACAGTGAGCTGCACATTTGAGTTTCAAAAGATTTAAAAGCATTTGCCTCCATCAGCACCATTCAGCCACTGAGCGAACTGTTCTTAGCCGCCACACAAATGGAAGTACTTTCAAGAGCTCGCCAAACGCCGCTCTGACAGCGAAACACCTCTGCAGGCGAGAACCATCAGACCGGCGTTTGTGAGAAGGAATTAAACGTCTGCACATTTCAGTCAATTATGTAAAATCAGGTCTAATGATGAGAATTAAAAGAGGATAAAATAATTAAAACTGGCTTCAGATCATCAGTGTAGTCCAGGAATACTGAACTTGCTTTGCTTGGGGGCCCCTTCTGAAAAATGACGGGAGGCCAGGGGCCAATCACAGCAGACCCATACATGTTTCCAGGATTTTAGGACATTTCGAGGATTTTAGGATGTTTCTGGGATTTTAGGAGATTTTTAGGATTTTAGGTTGTTTCTAGGATTTTAGTTTGTTTCTATGATTTTAGGACGTTTCTATGATTTTAGGATGTTTCTGGGATTTTAGGACATTTTGAGGATTTTAGGATGTTTTTAGGATTTTAGGACGTTCCTATGATTTTAGGATGTTTCTAGGATTTTAGGACATTTCCTGGATTTCAGTTTTTAGCCCAGAAGCTTCAGAAAAGGATTCAGGCCTCAGCAGGGAGATCAATCAACACCTCAGAAACTGTGATTTTCGAACGCTAAGAAAAGTTAATAAATAAAAACCTTATGTGCACTGAGCACATCCAGAACAGCAACTCTGAAAAAAGAAACCGATCGCCGTGCAAAATGTCAGTACGTAAACATAACTATTATGAGTTTACGTTTGCTTGATATCTAAGTGTTAAGTTTACTTGAACTTTGACTGTATTTACTTCATGTTGTGAAGTTATTGCAACTATCTGTGCAGGGAGCTCTGGTGAAAAATAAAACACGTCCAGAACAGCAGGACGTGTTCGAATGTGTTTGGAGACCGTAAGAGCTCAATGCTGATCAGCTGAGAGTGTGTGTGTGTGTGTGTGTGTGTGTGTGTGTGTGAGACTCCCTCACCTGTCGACAGCGGGGTGGTAGAGCGGCCGTCCGTCCTGAGGAGACAGGTAGCTGTAAAACGCCGACCCTCCCACCACGCGGATGTTAAACAGCACTCTGGTGTTCTGGAAGAGAGGCACAACAAAAACACTTTAAAGCCGTCGGGGTGCGTTCATGCTTTACATAACGAGACCATAAACAACAACACATAAACTGTGTTAAAGTCGGGCTGAAGCAACACAAAGGCAGAGGAGAACAAATGTGCCATCATGAAATATAGGCCGAGACCTGCACCTGACGTTTTGAGCTCACAGCAGCTCAGCGTGGATCAACACGTAGCGCCTCAACACCGAGTTCAGCGTTTAAAGTCATGTTTGCATTCATTATTTTACTGGCACAAAAATATTAATAAACCTGTAGATTATCTCTCTCACTCCCAACCGGACTGTGAAAGTCCAGCTGAGAAGAAAAAGAACAAATGTGATCCTAATATCTTTCTGTCCTGCTTTTGAAGCCCGCTTATATTACTCTGAGATCTGCTTAGATTGGAGGCGCTTTAGGAGCGAAAGGAGCGCTTTGCAGAAATGAAATTGATTTTCTCTTGTTCCAGTGAAACTCGGTGCGTAGCTGCCGGCCGAGCTCAAACACAAACACCCACTCTGAGTCCTGTGAGGAGAGCTGCATCCAGCAGGATCTGTCTGACGACAAGGAGCGCGCCGTCGAGAAGAGCTCATTCCTGGAAAATATCGATATGCTGGACACATGAACCCTCAGGGAGAGTTATACAATACTTACAGTACTACAGTACTACAGTACTACACTAAAGTCTGAGGACCTCACTGTTGGAACAATTTACCAAATTATATTAGAAACTAGCATGAATTCATTCAAAAAACAAACTATATCACTAAAATTTGGTTTATTGGTTAATGGTTTCATCAGTAGTGTGCGGACACTAACGTGCATGCAGCCTGTTGCAGTCGCTCCTGCTCATTTTCTTACTTTTTTGTACTTTTAGCTATTTTATTTTATAGTATTTGCTCTATTTTTTAACTCCCCAGTTCCCCCCCTGGGGATCAATAAAGTATTTCTGATTCTGATTATTGCAGCAAAGGTTGTCTTAAGGAACTGGAGAAATATAAAAACCCAGATACTGAACAGTGGCTGTCGGATATATTGGGGATGAAATTTAAATTCAATCTGTTTAATAATACAGTGAGATACCCACAGAGCTGCATAATGCTTTTTTCATCAACTGTATTTAAGAAACTAATACTTGGATACTGGAAATCCAAATATCCTCCAACACTGCACAAAAAAAGGAAACATGTTATTATTTGAACGTCGAAAAAAAAAAATGAAAAGAACAAAGTCACTCAGTCTGAAACTATACGGGGACATTTATTACACAAACATTTGACCTAAAAGTTGCACCAGCGCTCGGCTTGAGAGTTTTGGTTTTTATGTGTCTTACATTGTTTTTTCCTGGAAAAAAAAGCTACAAAAGGTAAGTTATGAGGTCAGAATCTGAAGTAATGTTTGTGTGTGTGTGTGTGTGTGTGTGTGTGTGTGTGTGTGTGTGAAATGAACCTGTTGTAGTTATGTGTTTTTTTGTGTTTGTATGTGCGTATGGTTATTGTTTATGAATGGAAGCCAATTAACCGTTTCAGATTTGAGCAAAGTGACTTCATTTCTTTCAAAAAACACGGGAAGAAGGCTTTGAGAAACTTGATTGGGAAATGGCCCAAAAATTAGTAGGAAATCAGTAAAAAAGTTACAAGAAAATTACCAAAAATAAGCAAAAGAAAAAATAACGTAAAAAAACAACAAGAAAAGAACAAAACATCCTTAAGAAAGCACCGAATGTAAAAAGAAAAGAAAAAAAAATCTATCTAACATCTAATATTCACCCAGTATTTTTGTCACCTTTAACTATTTTTTGTTTGGCAATTTGCAAGATATTTCTTGCAAAGTTGCGCATTGCATTTTCTGCTCATGTTTTTCAAAGAAATCGAACCTTATTTTCTGAAGTGTCAGAGGTTTAAATGCTTGTGAAAGGCGTCTGAAAGTAGCACAAAACTGATGTCGCTCCGGGTTTTAAAGGCTTAGGTTGTATAAATGTGCTCAATCAAGAGATAATGTGCAAATTTTTCACCATCGACCAATCAATGGGATGAAGAGTAGGTATAATTTCAGTTTTTCTTTGGTTGACCAAACCCCCACAATCATTTGAAGTACTGCAGCAGTCAGTACTTATGGCAATAACTACTTCATGTAGTGACAAATTACATTTTTTCTCTCTGAGTACACACGCAGAGGCGTGTAACTAACGCTATATTATCTTCTCCTCAGCGTTTCGGCATCATGTGTTTGTGGACACCGCAGGCGTCAGTCTTCCCTGCCGTGCTTCCTGTCGGCGCCGTGTGTTGCTTTTCCAGAGAATTCATCACCTTTCTCGCGTGTTCACTTTCAATCTGCTGCACGGAAAAAAACTGGCATCCGAGATGACAAGTGTAAACCCCAAAAACACGTTTTCTTTTCATTACAGACTTGCTCGGGCTTAGTGTGAGTTCCAGTGACAGGCTTGTGTGTGCATGTGAGGACCACCCAAAGAGTCCTACCAACTTCTCAGGAATAGTTTCTTCCCCCTAAACATGTTTGAAAAACCAGGGGAGAACTCCTCGTCTTTTATTTACAAATGTACTCGCCGCTTCACCGTGAGGATTCACCGCGTCTACGCGTTAGATATTGAATTGACCGTGTGCTAACCTTTTCTCCAAACGCTGATTTTCCAATCACAGCTCCACGAGAAAAGGCCTGTCAAGCTTTGAATCTGTGCACATACTGAAGCTGTGCGCCTGCAGGGCTCAGTGAGAACACTTTAAAGAGTTTGGTTGGTGGTTTCTTTTTTAACCCTCTCTGAAACCAATAACGCACGAAAAAAGCGTAAAGAATGGATTAAACGGGTCGTTCCTGCGTCGCCCGAGGCCTCGTCTAGCCTCCTGTTGAGTTTTCAACATGTGTCTCTTATTGTAAACCAACAGTGTAACACATTTTGTGGGCTGTCTACGCAGTTTGAATTGCAAAGAAATGAACAGAGATGATTTGTAAAAGTACACAGTGCCACATCGCTGTCAGCTGATTCATTATCAACAAAATCTGGTTCGAATTGCTTCACTTTGTCAAACTTAAAAACTGCTTTCACATGCAAAATAATGGAATTGTATAAGTGATAAAAAATGTGATTAATCACAATTAACTATTGAAATTTTGCGAGCAATCGTGATTAAAAATGACAGAATATAAACCATTTGAAATGTCTTCTTCCTGTGTTGTATTAAGATGATACTGAGCTGGGGAACATGTCCCAGAAACATAGATTTCCTCCTGATTTAAGTGTGTTTGTCTGCTGTAATTTAAATGCGAGTGTAAACATGTCTGGCTAACTAGTTTACTAACTGCAGTACAAACTGAGTGTTACTTCAGAGGCTTTTTATACCACATTAACTCATAAAATCAGAAATTACATTGAAAAAACACCAGTATTTTCCCACCACGTTGAACCGGGTCCTTTTTTTGTTACTTTATCGGAGCTCAGGCTAAAATTAGCAGCTCTGTCTCGCTCTTTATTGGATTTAGGGAAATTTACGATGAATTTGCACATCAATATTTTTTTTGAACTCTTGTTTTTGTCATAAAAAATATAATGCTCTAAAATAATGGCCAGTTGTTAAGGTTCAGATAAAATTACAGCTAAATTTTGTGTATGTGTGAACATGTTTATTTGCCCCTGTGAGGCAGAGGAGGAGGAACATGTGAGAGTAACGCCGTGAACACATTAATGGTTGTGTGTGAAAGATGACAAGTGAGAGTGAGGAGGAAAACGAGCAAGCGAGCCTCTGAGATCTGCTCTGTGCACAGTCACCGCTGTCAGCGTGACTGCTGCGAGGAGGAGGAGGAGGAGGAGGAGGAGGAGGAGGAGGAGAAAAACTGTGAAAATTCATCTCAGCATCCTGTCGGAGGAGTGCAGGAGCGTGAGGGCTCCGCGGACACCGAGGGGACACTCAACCTCTGCAGTGTTTCCCCATGAGAAAATCCTGCCCGACCAAGGTTAATCACTTTTTGTGCTCGGCGAGGAATGTTTGCAGCTTTGTTTGTGCCTGACAAGGCAAAAAGATCTGCAATTACAGCGCATGCAAACAGCACAGTGTTTCATTATGTTGTGGGTCTCTCTCTCTGTGTGTGTGTGTGTGTGTGTGTGTGTGTGTGTGTGTGTGTGTGTGTCTATAGAGTGTGTGGAGGTATGTCGCAGTGTGTGGGACGGTGGGGCCTTTCTGTGAGGCGCGCACTCTGTTATCTCCATTACCAAAGTGCTGCGTCTCGATAGTTTACAGTGAGTAGAGGCATCGCTTTAGGGTCTGTAATCCAGCCTGGCTTTAAATGTCATGTGGGTCTGTCTCACGGTGATGAGCTCGTCCAAATATCACTGCTTTACCAGTGTTAGATCCTCATGATACTGCGCTCTCCTCCAAAACATTTAAAGAGGATCTGTTATGATTTTCAGTCGATTTCTTATTAAGTGTTACAATAAAAGATATTAAACATGACCAAAGTTTCAAAAATGTTTCTTTCGAAAACACAAGGAAGGCAATGAGCAGCGAAAGAAGAAATTATCCCTCAGAAAAAAGACAAAGAAATTGTTTTTAAAAAAAACCAAAAAAAGGGAAAGTAAAAAACAAATGCAGAAATTACTAGAAATTTTTTTTTAAAAAACAATAATGCTGAAAAAAAATCCATATAGATAATTATGAAAAAGAAACTTAAAAAATAACAATAACTCTTGAAAAAAATCCATAATAATAATAATAATAATAATAATAATAATAATAATAATAATAATAATAATAATTTATATATATAATTTTCTTTTGCTTATTTATAGATAATTTTCTTTTAACTTTTTTTTTTCTACAAACTAATTTCTTACTCATTTTTGGGCCAGTTCTTGTGAAGTTGCACATTGTCTTAGAATTACTGGAATGATATTTTAAAATTTTTTTACTGAAAAATATGTATACATTTTCTTTTTCAGAAACATTTTTTTTGTTTTTGTTTTCACTTTTCTTTTTTTGATTTTTTTTTCTCAATTTAATTTCTGTGCAACTTTTTACTAATTTCTTGCTAATTTTTAGGCCATGTCTTGTTAAGCTGCTCATTGCCTTCTCCTAATGTTTTTGTAATAAATCATAAATAAATCATGTTTCAGAGGGTTAAAGCATAAAATATGTACTAACAGAAGCCTTAGATGCATGTATGAACCTGAAAGTAATTAAAATAGATATTTTTTTAACACGGTTTGATGTCAAGTCTGTATTCTCTGCAGAGGAATTTATCACTTTCGGCTGTGTATTATTTGCTGTACTTGTTTCTTGCGCTGCACATCACTCTGACTGAATCTCATATTAAATCCAAACAGTTTGAGAAAGATGTCATCTTTTTCGAAGTTTGCACCAGAAGTTTTCGAGGAGCTCATGTGTGAGAAAGCTGTTACTATAAGACCTGTGAGCGTGCAGCCATCAGTGCACTGTAGCGAACTATATTGCTAGGTGTGCTTTAGTGAGCTTCACGCCGGGCAGCTGCTGTTAAAACGAAGATGTCAAGAGATGTCAGCGGCAGGAAAAATGGCTGTCAGAGAGGCAGTGTTTTTTTGTTTTTGAATTGCGAAGCTAAAATTAGACAGAAGCGGAAACTCGCGAGTGTAATTCACTGATGCAAGAAAACTACAGATTCTGTTGAGATGAAAGATTTAGAGCAAACAGCTGCTCTGAGCAGTGCTCCTTTCTTGGCAGAGGTAGGCTCCAGCGAGCTGATTATACTGTACGAGCCTGGTTTTAATTAAATGGCTGACGGGAGGGGGGCACAAAGGAGAATACAGATCTCCGACAGAGTTACTGAAAGTGTTGCACCTGACTCTTCTCCGCCTCTCTCTCTCTGCTGGCACGGCTCAAAGAGTAATATGCAGCAAGCTGGTCAACAATTTCCCCGTGCAGGCCCGTGCTCTTTGTGGCTCCTCTCTGCAGCTGTGTGTCGGCGGGCTGCAGAGAAATGTGTTTGGCTACATGGCTAACAGCAAGCTACTGCACACAATCACATGACGAGCACGCACTACAAGCGAGTGAGTGAGTAGAAACAAGCAAGAAAATGGGCTCTTTGGCTTGAGTGGAGTAAATAATTGATTTGACAGTGACATACAGCAGGGTGCATCCAAACAAGCTGCACTGTTTGCATTTCTATTACTACGTCCCGTGTTTTACACCGGCAGCGGCGACGTAAACAAGATAACCACGCTGCTTTTCAGTCGTGCATGGACGACTCAGCCAATCAGGTCTCATTAGCACACGCTGCCCTACAGCCTGTCGCAGCAATATATATGCAAATATATTATAATGTATATTGAGAATTAAATCAGCGTGATACCTTACATAAACAAGAATATTAAGAAAATACCACTCTGTAATTCTTTGGCTGCATAAATTAAAGGTTTAACAACATACATGATGGAATAATGTAGCAAATGATGGGAATTTTGAGACTTTCTTGACTTGCAAAATTTAAGCAACAGCACCCTTTGCTGCATGTCATCCCCTCTCTCTCTCCCTGTCACGCTTAAGCTGTCCTGTCAATACAGGCAAAAAGGCCAAAATAATCTCCAAAAAAAGAAAAAGAAAAAGAAAAGAAAGAAATTAGTAAGGAGTTACAAGAAAATTACTTGAAAAAGGGGAAAAATAAAAATAAAAAAACCCAAAAACAAACAGAAGAAAATGATCTGACAAAAATGCAGAAAATTAAAAAAATACATTTATTATTATTTTTTTTTTTTTCCTGTGACATAGTTTTCGAATCATACAATTATAATGATTATAAATGTAGTTGTCTGGACATTTTTTCCTTGGTTTTGATAATTTTCTGATAATTTCATCTTATATTATGATTTAATCTTATATTATTTCATATTTAATCTTATGTGATTTCTTATATTATATTTCCTATATTTATTAAATATTATCTAATATTATTTCTTATATTATTTTTATTGCATTTATTCTTATATTTTCTAAAACCTTTTTCATTTCAGTTTACAATAAAAAAAAAATTGGTTACTTTGTTCCTAGTAGCTATCATTTACTTTTAGTAGTTACACATTTTAGTATTTGCATCAATCAGCTGCAGCAAACGAGCAAACTTTGAACTCTAAAGCATGCCTGGAGAGAATATTAACATTGATAATGCTTTTTTATGACCCGAGTTGCTGACTTGACGTCATAAAACGCATAAACATGGTGGCAAAAGTCAATGTTTGGTTAATGGTGAGAAAGTTTTTTATTAATTTACGTACTAAATATCAAATTTTGATCAGATGTAAAGTGTAATATGGTATAAATGTCAACTGCTGTCCATGCAGAGTGACCTAGATTATATATAAAAATATATGCAAATATATATATATATAAATAAAAATACAAATAAAGTGGAAACAGCTATCAGCCTCTTGTTTAAACGCTCTTAGAGATTAAAATCAACCCTTCTTCTTTGTAGCTTCCATGTTGTTCCCACTTTACGACCCCAAAGCACACGAACACAATAAAGTCGGAAGAACGACTTTCGAACTGCTGCAACAGTAAACATCGCAGCAGACGTACACTTTTGGGATGTTCCTCTCTACGCAATGAGCAAATAAATCCGTTTTGTTTTTGTTTAAACTGGAAGTTGGACGCGTAATCTGTAAGGACGTTTTTTTTCATAAAATATGTAAAAACGAGGTGCAGCTAACTCGACTCTGCTCTGGTGTGCCGGTGGATGCAGTGAGTAGAAACCAATTCCTCTCTGCCTCCAGCTGGCGTTTAAGCTCTCCCACCTGTACCACACAGTGCCACTGTGTGGGCATGCTTTCCCGTGTCCTGAGCCAATAAACCTGTCTTGGAACAGGTGCGCCAGCCGGCACGGCAGGAGGGACCCGTGTCCCCTCTCTGCCTTCAGCCAGTGTGCCAAACAAGCTCGCCCACGCTACACGGTTATTAAATATACGTTTTACAAGCATCACAGAACAATTTCCGATGACTTATTACACAGCGGCGCAGTGTGACTTCAGTCCAGGGGTTTGCTGATTGTGATGCAGGAAATAAAAAATGGAATAAATAATAATTACAATAAATTTTCCCACTCTAGCTGGCTGCTGCAGAATGAAACTATCATATAAACACGATTGTCTGTATCCCACTGCATCAACTCGCAGTTCCCTCCAGATGTGTTTCATATCAGTATTTGAAGTTTGTATGTGAGTTAGTGAATGACTTTCCTTAAAGGTCCAGTGTGTAGGATTTAGGGGGATATATTGGCAGAAATTAAATATAATAAGTTTTTAAATTTTATTTATTATTATCAATATTAATTATTATTACCGATAATAATACTACTAATAATAACAATATAAATAATAATAATTATTAGTATTATTATAATAATTATTATTATTACCTTTCATACATAAAATGGAAATTTAAAGTGCTTTACATGAGAGAGCGCTAAAAATTAAAACCTACCAGTATACAGAAAAATAAATATTTATAATCATAAAAATAAAAATAAAATAATTATACAGCACATGGATACTATGGAAACACTGTTCATTCAGTGTTCTTACCAGTTTTAATAACCAGGTCAGTTTGTTTTTTATCAGAAGAAACCTTTGCGGATGATTCGGCTGCCGGTAAAAACCTGCTGATGGATAAACACCTGCGGAAATCTAACCAGATGTTTCAGCTGGTCGCAGTCTGCAATCTCAGTGCTAGATGTCACTAAATCCTCCTAAATCTTACACACTGTACCTTTAATAACAATAAAAATGAGTAATTTCCTCACATTATCCCATTATTATTATTATTATTGTTGTTATTATGTGTCCAGTACCTGCGCCTGAGCTCCATTGATCATCAGGTAATAAAGCTTGCTGAGGATGCTCTGCTGCAGCTGGTCCCAGGAAATAGACCGATCCTCCCTCATCAGGAACGGAGGTCCAAACCTGAAACAGAAAACAGAGAAAGTTTAAAATGACAGCTCACAGCTACATTCGCCCTGGCCGGCTCTGCTCGTCCTATTGTAATGTAAATAATAATTTATTAACATTATCAGCTTTCGAGCAGAATTCTCATTACAGCGTATCTATGGACGGACACAGAGAGATAACGAGGAGAGAAAATAGATGATGAGGAGAGGGACAACCATCCCTCGGAGACGATAGATCACATGACACATTCACCATAATACCCATTTAATTGAGAGCAGCCTTCCATTGTGTGCTTGAGATTTATTAGTGTGAGACCATGTGAGCATGCATGTGCATAAAGAGGCCAACAAAGACACACGGGCACATACACATGATGACGGGATGCTAATATACCGCATTAATCAGCAGGAATAGAAGGAGAATAAATGAAAAGTGATCCGTAAAAAGCACTATTTCAACCTTTATATTATTTTTTTTTAAGATGTGGGAACAAAACTGCAGAAATCAAACACATCCTCCATTAAACAACTTTCCCATTACATCATGCATGGATACCGCGGAGATCGTCAGAGTAATTGAGGTTGGATTACTGTTCAGGATGGGAACCATTAACATTCTGTGGCGGCTGCAGCGACCACGACCCCGGATGAGACAACATACACAGCAAAACTGGAGGGAAAATGACTTAAAGTACAATTAATTCGGTTGGAAACTGCTGTGGAGAAAGACACAAAAACAATGCCATTCTTCTGCTGGGTGGTTTGGTTTGAGGCAAATGGACTTAGTGTCCTAAATTCAAAAGGACTTTAACATTTTGTCAGCAGCTCTCTGGCTCCTTATTCTCACAGTCGATGGTTTAACCTAAACCTTAAATGTGAAGTAAGAACACTTATTTTCGCTCTGAAAGAGACTTTTGATGGGATCAAACAGAAAAATCTATTATCGACTTGTGATCACCTCAGACTGTATACAATAATGGATGTAACCAGCATGACAGTTTTGAGCTCTTGAGTTGATGGATGTATAAAAAAATAACTGGATACAGAATGGAGAAGGCGCCCTATTCATTGTATGTATGAAGCCAAAAAGTTTAACGATGGACCCATATAGAGAGCGCAACACAATTCCGGTTTAGCACTCTGCTAACTTGAACTGGAATAAAACAATTCAATCGTGTGGCTCTTGAAATGTTATCGGATCAAAATTGTAATTTTCACCGTTTGGCCAGAATTGGTTTCGAGAATTAGTGCACTTCTTGGAGATTTGCTTGAGTTTGATATTTTGCTGTCACCATCCTGTTTATCTGGGAATTAGAGGTGACCGGATTTGAACGAGACGGCTAAATTCCACCGGGTCCGTCAACTCTGCGTTACATGTTTCTCCTGTGAGCGGAGAGGGAGGGAGTCCTGGCGGGCGCCAAGCGGACCACTTGTGGTTCCACTCAGGGCGGGGCTCCCAGGGGGCACAGTGGCTCTGAGATCCGTCGCTGCCAGAGATCACTGGGCTGCTGATCCGCAAGTTGACCTTCTAGCGCCTGGTAGAGAAGTTGCTCGGGATTTCGGGACCGGAAATCCACCGGGCGTGCCTCAGAGCGTCTCAGCTGCACCCTAGATGCACCTTGCCGCTCTGCTCCGCGAAAAACCAAAAACTCGCCGAGTCTGTTTTGCCAAAAAAAAACGCCTTGCATGGACTCAGGATCAGGTGCTGCATCTTTGCCCAAAAATTGATCTCTCTGACATACTTCTACTGCCTTCTGATGCTTGTTGTCATGTTTCATGTTTTTATTGTTTATTGTAGGTAGTTTCGTTCTTTAAATGTAAGTTACCATTTGTGATGGACTGTTTGTGTCATGTCCTGTGGACTGTTTTTTATTAGGACTACGGATGAAATTCCAACATATTTACACTGATGCTTATTGCTGATATGTTGATTAATGTGCACTGTCCTAACTCAATAAACTGAATAAATTAAATAAATTTTTTATGTCTGTCAGTCTGTGGAAACTGGGAAAACTGAATTGTGCTTCTGGGATAAATAATCTGAAACTGAATTAAATAAAATTTCATCCCTGTACCGTTGTCATGAATGTTGAATTTAGCTATAGAGATCACAACCTTTTTATAAACCGGGCTGTAAACATGTTTATTTCTGCTGTAAAGTCATGCTTTTTTACATGGGGGTCTGATGGGATGGACTTGCGCTGTGGTCCAGCCTCTAGTGGCCATTAGAGGAACTGCAGTTTTTGGCTTTTCCACATTGGCTTCATTTTTCAGCCTCTGAGGTTGCTGCTCGGTGATCTATTTTTATTTTCCACCTGCCTCCACAGACATGAGAATCAGATGTAACACAAGTAAAATATCATGAGTTTGAACTGTTAACTTTCACAAGGATTAATGCAGAAACAGCGAACATTTAGATTTCACACATTTCATGTGAAACTCCTTTTAAATCCTTTCTGCTGCTATCTGTTGGTTTCACAGTTTCCACAGATCAAGGAAAACTGAGAGCTTTCACACCTAGCTGACTCTCAGAAATGTACCTGCGATGCTATTCTGCAGAGAGCGAGGGACAAGTATGTGACTCCAATGTCATTTTCTTGGCGCAGACGAGTCCTCCAGCTGTCATCTGATGAGAGGGAGATAGGTGGGTGGTTTGATCAACGAGGGCGAGGCGTTTGAAGGAGAAAGTGAGAAGCGGATGGGATTGGACTTTCCCACAGAAGCGCTGGCGAGCTCGCCTATATTGATCCCCCTGGACTCTGTCAGGGAGACGGATGTCTGATCTCTGTGTCGTGCCAGATGTCAGATTCCCCGGTTGTTTGGTCTGAAACTCATCTCACAGTGAGATGTGAGTCCTTTCAATAACAGCGAGCTAACGTGACCTTGAGGTGCTTTACCAGAGCAAGGACAGATAGATATAATGTGGACTGAGCTACACACAGACACAGAGCTCTCGTCTGCTGAAATCAACAACAAACTAAATGACAGATTAAATCAAAACTGAGAGGATAAGAATTTACATTTTACTAAGAGTTTCAGTTTGGCCTCATGTCCTTAAAAAACCTTTAAAATGCTTTGTCCTCTGCCTCTTTCCTGTCATTTTTAATCAGTGTTGTCTATATTTAGATTCTCAATATTTTTTGGGCAACATCAAATAAAACGTGGGCATTAAAACATTATGTAGCTTTTCCAAATTAAAAACGGCAGTTTCAAAGTCAGTGTAATGTAACTAACTTTCAGCAGAGCTGAGTCTGTGCAGCACGTTCTCACTCCCAACTCGTCAAAACCGGCTGTTTATTCGTGGACTGTTTGTCTGTCCATGTCTCTGTCCTCGGTCCTGACGACTGTGTTGCTATAATGCATAAAATCTGCTGTTGTTGGTGGATTTAACTCATAATTTGCTGGTTAGGTGGAGCAGATTTGGATGAGTGAAACTGAAATGTGGTGTCTTTTATAAATAGGATGCTGTTTGGGTCATATCTTCATGCATGACTAAGGCCCGTTTCACACAGCACGCGTCAGCAATGCGTGATGGCAGCCTCGCCGAACTGCAGCGTGTTTCCTGCTTGTGGTGTTCACACATGCAGTGTTGTTGCAATGTCGCTGCCTGCTGTTATGAATATTGTATTTCCACATTCATAAGCACAAATTCCACTAATTTATTAAGTCCTGCAAGCTCCTGCATTGCTGACAACATGGTCCTGCAAATGTTTCAAAATAAAATGTGTCAGCAACTAATAGGATTCTGTGCACGGAGACGCTGTCTGAGGGCTTTTATTTTGATACAGAAGCAGCGAAGTTTGATTCAAACAGGTAGCTTTGTATTTTCTCATCTCTGCGACGGAGAGAGACTTTTAAACTGCAGTAAAAAGTGGTATAGAGTTAACATAACTATCAAACACCATCCTCACTGTCTACTTCTGCTGACAAACGTGCATGTCGCGTAAAAAATCAGCAAACCACCGTTTCTCTAGATGTGCTGCAGCTGACATGCAGCTGAAATGCGCTGGACAAATACTGCTCAGACAGGCAGTGTGCACGCTCTAACATGGGCACTGAAATAAAAAACAACAGGTTCGAGGCTGCTCACGCACTGCTGACGCGTGCTGTGTGAATCAGGCCTAAGGACAAACGTCACAGCTCTTATTTAACATCTCGTAATAGTTGTATAATTGCAATATTACAGGAAAAGGAGTACTTAAACTCCATTTGAGCATGTCAGTGATGCCGTTGCGCTGAGGTCTGAAAGCGTCACACCCTCTCTTGTAATATTGCTTAATTAAAAAATGATAAGCCAATCAAGTCTTTATCTTCATATCTCTATCTTAATCTTTGTCAAAAGATAAACACTTTCTTTAGCTTGTGCCTCTGATTCACAGTTCACATAACAGCCACCGGTGTCACTACTATCTTCCCTTTAGCACCTTCAATGTTTGTTATTAACCGCCCTTTTGGCCTCAAATTACTTTTGCACAAGCGTCAACAGGACAAAGCAAGCTGAGTATCCGTGCTGTACAGAGCCTGAGTGCCACTGTTATTAGACCCTCATGCACATCGCTGCACCATGAGGAGAAACCCAAACATGCCTGGTTACGGTTGCTAAGCTATGATCGCGAGTTTCATAAAGGGTCACTTGATATAATTACCTAACAGCCTGCTGGCCGCTCCCTGCAGCGTTGCACACCAACAGCAGAATCTTTACAGGGACGCCGTGGTTGAGGAACTCTGATGACAGCGTCCCGGACGAAGGTAACCTCTGACCCTCGGGGCCGTGGAGTACGGAGACGATGGGAGGCTGTGATGGTAACCTGCCAGAGGAGGAAGCACACAAAAGAGGCGGTGTGAGAATTAACTGGAAAGAGACACTAAAATGAGTCATATGAGGAGGAGAGAGAGAAGAGATAAAAGTTATTTTTTAACAAAGATTAGAATCGCAGTTTCGTGATAAATCCTGCTGATACTGATCACACTGCAATTTCACATTCTTCTGGTAAACGCTTACTTTGGGAGATTTTACACTGATAGCTGACAGCGTAAAGTACATGACATTTCACATTTTCTCCTTGAAACTGGCTTAATGTCCTGAAAATGTGACCGTTAAAGTTAACACCTCTGACAAGGAGCGAGGAGGAGAATTGAGATACATAAAGTGGCGAGACAGCAGCTTTCTATTTGGGGAACAGTGATTCAGAGGGGAGAACAGATGGACCAATGGCTGCCTGCACCCTCAGCAGGAGGTATTATCTGATGCAGCTTCTGCTCCACATCCCGTCCTGGTGGGGTGCCAAGTAGCACCACTTCTCTCCCGTTTCCCCCCCGACTCTCTATCGACACAGAGGAGTGTGACTGACTGAGCGAGAAGATTATGAGATCCTCGTGAAATGTGACGTCAGCAGAGCTCCTCGCACAGCTGACAACCTCTGCGCTGAACGCAGCACATCGGCCTCTCACAAGTTCACGGTGATTAATCACGTGGCGAATTAGACTCGCAGACACAGATGAGAAGGTATTGATTGACCGAGGTGGCTGCGCCTTCTCCAAAACGTTTCATTAAACACTGCTGTTTACACCTGACGCCTGATACATCACTGACAAAGCAAATGTCACTGCTGAGCGTCCTGTTACTGAGAGAAGAGAGGCGTCTGTCTCTGCCGGCTCATCCCTCCTCTTACGGAAATAATTGGGGTGTGGCGACGTTAAAGGGAGGGTTCCCTTTTTTGAAGTTTGTATGGATTACTTATGCACAGACGGTTTATTTCCACTGTAGACAGGAATCGGCACGCCCCCAGTTTGGAGAAATGAAGTCCGACATGGATGCTGAGCTGCTGTGGAGGGGTCTGCCACAAAACGAATTCTAGCCACCTAAAAAAATATCAACGTTTTTTTAAATGTTTGCTAGATTAAGTGTATTTTTTTACTGCTTTACCTTAATGTCTGCCTGTGACTTTCAGTGGGAAAATGAAGCCTTTTTTTTGCCTTCTTCATAGCCAAACTCCACTGAGAAAAACAGTGATTCAACACAGGAGCTGCTAAAGTCGGCTGCACCAACTGATCTTAAATAAGCCTGGTCCCTACTGCTAAGTCGGTCTTTGTTGAGACTAGTTTTTAGAAAAAACTTTACATACGTTGCACCGACCAAACTTAAGCTGAGTCTTAATTACGACCAGCCTTGATGCACATTCACATTAATGCTCAGGCTGTTGCTGAGGTGTTGCTAGGACACATTGATATTCTCCAGCTGTCGCGCTTTTATGTAACTTTCTCATTTGTAAGCAACTTTTTAATTTGCTTTTTTGGAGGAAATTTCACAGACATCAACATTTGACGATTAATGGAACTGCACAGGAGAGGTGTGTCTGCGTTTGATTGCTGGTATTGAAAAATAAGGATCACACAAGCATCTGAACGGACCAAAGTGACATTTGCCTTCAAGTTTATTATCTTGAGTGATAATGGACATCAGCAATGCACTTCTCAGTTTTGCAAGGAATCCATCCTGGGTTGCTGTTCAACTTTGTGGCTCTTGATTTTTAGAGACAGTTCAGTTTCTGACTTTACGCCTGCTCCTGACTAGACACAGGATTTACGCATAATCTTACTGAGAAGAAGGCTTAAGCCTAGATGGTGCAACCAGCGTCACTTTGAGGTTAAACTTTAGATGGCAAGTTACTGCTGGTGCAACTGCTCTACCACTGCCTTGAACAGATATTTCAATGTTTTATTGTGTGACTTTGGTGTCTAAAAGCTTTAGAAGGTAGAAGGTTGATTTATTGGTCATTTTTAAAACCAGGTTTAAAAAACTAAATTACTTTTGTCCTTGATTTGTGTTGTATTTGAAAGTTGAAAGATGAGTTGATTAAAATCAGCAACTACTATGAAAATTCCATCCAGGTGCTTGCTGACGTTGCTGCTGGTGGCATCATTCAATTCCTGCAGTGCACTTTTTGAATTTGCATCCGTCTTGTGTCCAAATGGCTCCTACAAGGTCAGTCCATCCAGCGCAACAGCTTGATCTGGGATGTTAGGGGTTAACCATGACCTGGTGAAGATGTGTGCAGAGCAGTCTCTGATCTCCCGTTGCTGAATGAGCCTTAATTGCATCTCATCCACTTTATTCTCTTGCGACCGGACATTAACCAGAAGAAGTCTTGGTAGAGGAACTGCTCTCGGTCAGCCTCGCCCTGATGCCGGCTCTCCTCCCTCTCTTTGTCTAGTGCTTTTGGTAAATTACTGTTTTTGTCAATGGAGTCTGGTGACTTTGACAAGAGCAAAGATGGAGTTTTTAACTGCTTTCCCATCAGAACGGGCTGTCTGATGGAAGGTAAAGCAGTATGCAGCTTGCACTTAAACTGATTGATTATTTTTCGTTGTTTGTTTGTTTTTAAATTGGGACTCTTTTAAAGTGGCTAAAATAAGTTTTGTTGCTGATGCCTCCAAAGCAGTGCGTTGCTTAGCTTTTGTGCCAAAGTCTGCTTCTCCAAACTGGGGGAATGCTGACTGACATCTAATGTATATAATATACTGACTATGTATAATTACTTTAAAAAATCCCTTTAAGCAGTGTTCTGTATGACTGTTTCTGTTTCCAACTAATCACAGTCTCTGTATAAACCACTGCAGCTTTAACAGTAACCCTCTGATTGCAGCGTCTTGACCCTGAAAATGAGCGTAATGATGAGTATGCACAGCTTTTCATTTATTAATGTCGCGCTAATGAAGCCAAAGATAAAACACGCTTTAATCGCGTTCTGTAATTTACATGAGCAGCGACCTCTGACAGCTATGGGAATGATTTATGGGCAAAAATCTGCTTTTAAATGGCTGGCGAAACGTGTTCATGAAACAGCAGTAAAATGCAGAGGTCACCTCCCGGCTTGTCCCGCCAAGATTTATACAGGGACTCTGGGGAGGAGACCTGCCTCTCATCGCTTATTAAATCATTTTTTTATAGCTCACTGTCAAAAACTGGACTGTTTCCTACTTTTTTTTTGTCAAGGCTACCATCACTGCTCTCCGTTTATTTTTTACCTTGTTTACAGGATGAATAATGGTGTGTGAAATGTGTGTGTGTGCTTTAACACTGTTGGATAATTCCCATAGCTGTACTGAAAATGGCACTTCCAGCACAACACATAAGTATGTGAAAATGCACACACACTTACAAACACCACAACAAAAGCTCACTTTGTTTAACCTACATACCTGCTGATCCAAATCTCTTATTACCAAAAAGCCTCACACTAATTCTGGGAAACCGCAGGAAGCCTGTGAACTCATCGTTCCCGTACACTCTGAGGCTTCTTTAGTCAAACAAACACACAGAAAGATGAGCCAGACTAAACACAGACAGATGATGTGAAAGCCCATAATTAAACACCTCTGCCCCTAAAGGGATCCACTCTGCCCACAGCTAAAACACCCTCACCGCCCAAACCCATTAGCTCTCTGCACAGTCATATTCAAGGTCTGAACAAAGAAGCACACGTTATCTGACTTGAAGCTTATTTTGACTGTCTAAATCATAGACTTAAAAAAATAATAGATGCAGCCACTTTGGTGTCACCCATTGGTTTGTGGTCTCCCGTCTTTTGCTTTTCTGATTTCTGCACGAGGAAAGCTTCAAAAACATCAACTGTCTTTACGATGGTTATGTTGGACCTGCTTTTCAAGCCCGTTCTCATTCCAAACTCTTAAAATAGCGCCTCTTTATCAGTGCTTTCGATGTCAACTGGCCATGCTAAGAGGCAAATGTTGCACCTGAGACGTTGCCGAATGGCTGCAGTGTTATTACATGCCTGCAGACAGCCAGAAGGCACCTGCCACATTTAATCGATATGTGCACGGGCAGCGTCACTTAAGACTGGACGGATGTGGCAGATTGAACCTGCCGTATGAATCGTGGCAGGACGGCGTCGTGTTGAAATGCTGGCATTTTGGCTGTTGCCATGTTGGCGTTTTGGTGCGACCATATTTGGACGAGAGGGTGGAGGTAACCCTAATGCTAACTGCTAGCCTGGTTACACAGTGTATTTACAGCTTAACTGTGATGATAATGTTAATGCTAATTTTTGCTACTGAAAAACTCGGTGAAAGCATTAAAACAATATGTACTTACAAGAAAAATATGACAATCCAACTGTCAACTTTTTGAAGGCCACCAAAATGTTAAAATTTACTTTCATAAACTGAAAACTGACTGAAAGAGTGAAAGCTTGGCAACATCTTCAGTAGGGATGCACAATAATCGGTTGTTGGTACTGATACTGTTGCAGTATATATGTATATATATATATATATATAATATATATATATACACACACATACATACAAAAACATTTTTGATGTAATTTCTGTTTCTTTTGGTCATTTTGTGTGTCTTTGTGGTTGTTTTGCCCTCATTTTGGTTATTTTGTGTCTCTTTGCAGTTTATTTTGCATCATTTTGTGGTCATTTTGAGCCTTGTTGTGGTCAAAACTGTTAATTTGAGTGACAGTTTGCAGATGAAGAACAAGGAGTCCCTGACAGTAGGGGTCCTCTGGACCTGTGTGCGGTCAGATTGCTGCAGTATCAACTCGTCAATGGACGGCACCCAGCTGTCACTCAAAGAGGTCACACCCTTAATTATGCATAACTTCAAGTCTTAAAAACATTTAAACAGTTAAGTTATATAAAAATTTAAAACTCGTACAGTTGTCATGAATGTTGAAAGTAGCTATAAAGACCCAAACTGTTTTTGTGCAAGGCTGTTTATTTGGCATTTTAACATGACGGTCTATATGGATTTACTCGCTCTTGGAGCCGGCCTCTAGTGGCCATTAGAGGAACTGCAGTTTTTGGCACTTTTGCATTTGCTTCATTTTTCAGCTGCTTGGTTCATACTGATCAAATAAACTGGACTTTGTGGTCAAACTGTGCTCAGGCCTAAGTCCCTGATTTGAAAGCCTCCTTTGGCTTTAACTGAGGCACAAATGCAGGCAGTAACTGTGTTTTCGGGTTTCCGTGCTGAAGTGTTTCCAGAATCCTTTGTGCTACAGTGGGACTCAGCAGACAGGAACCTGAAGACAAACACTGCACAGCTGCACAGACGTCCACTCCCTCGCAGCCACCACTGAACTCTGGTATATTTATTTAGGGCATCTGAGTTTGACTGACTGTCCGTCTATTAAAAAAACTTAGTGTGAGTCATCAAACAGAATGAAAAGCGGGCGCTGAATTAAGGAGTGAGTCTCTGTTTTCTGTTTGTAACACAGATAAAAGAAAGTAAAATGGATACTAAACCAAAAGCCAATTATCTGTTTCCAAATATAATTTGGCAGGTGATCCCATATTCAAGTCTCGTCCTTGGCAGCAGCACTTTCCAACGATGACACGGTGCTTATTAATTTCTGTCAGCGCACCGCCAAATCCCAAAGAGATTTTCTACATTATTAATTTTTAATGTAAACCTCGATTACTTGATAGCCATATGGTGGGTACATGGAAACGCTGCAATCCAAACACAAAACTGTTTTTTCACTGTTATTCATCAAGGAGACATTTCGGCTCTGTTTTAACCGTCACAGTTCTACAGGAGCAAAAGGCCGGTGGTCTGTTCATCGCCTAAAGCTGCTGTTTTCTTAACCCTTAAAAACCTGGTTCGATAACAGTTTTTCTTGTGTGTTCAAACGCCTCTCACAAGCTATTTAACCATTTGAGACCTTGGGGAAAAAAAAGTCAGTGACCCACATAGCAAGAAATGTTCCATAAAGAAATCTGAATACTCAGAAAATTATTTTTAAAAAGCTCCTCAGAAAACTATATTTAAAATTTACAAATTATATAAATATGTAAAATTAATTTACAGAATTCTAATATTTGAAACTGTTTTTCATCTCTTTTTTGTATTTTGACAGGTTTTTTTTTGTGTGTGTTTTTTGCAAGAAATAGCAAAAGGTGAAAATTAATTGTAATGAAGAAAATTATTTAAAAATTAGGATTAAAAAGGAGGAAGAATTATTAAGTTTGATCTAAAAACTAGGAAGATAATGTCCAGAATAATATATTTTATAATCATTATAATTATATATTTTACAAAAAAAAAAACATGTTTTAAAATTTTCTGTGCTTTTTTCGTGTAATTTTTCTTTTTTTTAAAACATTTATTCTGGCACTTTGGTTCTACTAGTTACAGGAACACATGATAAAAAAAATTTAAAATAAATTTCTCCACAAGACGGTTTCTGTCACTTAAGGCGGTTTTAATCACCCTGATGCTTTTTTAACAATAATATAATAACCTTTATTTATATAGCACTTTTCTTAACAAGGTCACAAAGTGCTTTACAGACAAGCAGCAGATTAAAAACAAGACAGAAATAAAACATCAATAAAATAAAGTGCAAAGAAAACATTAATCATAAAATTAATACTGGAAACATTTTTATGCCAGTAGCGTACAATGACAGTGAAAGGGATGATAAAACGTCGCATATTAAATATTTAAAAATACTATCCTATAAAAGAAAGTCTTAAGAAGGGATTTAAAAGATGATGACGATGTACCGAGTCTGATCTCAGCAAAATTAAGTGAATCAAGTCATCGTTTTTCTAATAAATTTGGTTTTAATGAGTCATTTAATTCTTCAAAAAGGAGCTGTATCCGGGATATTTTGGCATCACTTGCGTATTGTTGGGTAATCGGGGATGCGACAACATGTTTATATACAGTTTGTTCAAGACTGACACACAACAAAAGCGGTGTAACAGCCCAAAATATACCCCTGGCCAGACTAGTCCAGAGGCTCGTCCAGTTTATACACCACCGGTTATTATACCCCCCAAATTCAGATACACAAAATAATCAAGGATATAGTGCTCAATTTTGATTTATTTCTTTAACTTTGAGCTCAAATAACTACACCGTGGGGCGCCCAGTGGCTAGGTGGATAGAGCAGGCATGCCATGTATAGAGCCTGTGTCAATGCTGCAGCAGCCGTGGGTTCGATTCCGGCCTCGGCCCTTTGCTGCATGCCCCCCCCACAAGAAAAGCATCTTCAAAATAAATGAATAAATAAATAAAAAATAACCACAAGCTCTCCTAACTGCAGTGCCGAGATCTACCAAACGCTAACAAGTGTTCAGTCTGAAAATAACACCGGCGAGTGGCCCCTGGTGCCAAACCAAGCAGCCGAAAAAAACATCAGAAATGACAGCAAAAACCTTGTTTTGATCTACCAATCTGATAACAAGAAGTTACACAGAAATAGAGAGATGTCCACTCACCATGCTTGCTGAAAGCCCTGAAAGTCAAAATGAAGATGAGTCGTACACCCTGGAGTCTACTTTAGCTGGGCCAGACTACATCCTGGGTACAGTCTGACGGGGTTAATCTGGCCTGCTGCCATGTTTTTTGTCATCGCTGCATTTCTAGCTGCTTTTTAGCCCCCAAACGTGCGTGTTCTGTCGCCGTGTTTTCACTGAGGATAGTGCCACAAACATTGACCAAAGATTGCAAACTGGCTGGATCTCGGGCACCTTTAGCAGGTATCTGTGCACGTCCCTGGTGAGGAGTTTGGGAGTCAGTGGAAAGGTCACGTCATCACTGATTTTTCCTTTCGGCTCGATCCAAAAGTACTTTCTTCACTCACAGCAGACACTTAACAACTATTACTGAGTGACTCACGCTGCCTCTAACAGCCCTCCACTTCAGGAGGTTTTAAATCTGTGTGAGTATTTTACCTTAAAATCTACTGAATGGATGCCAGTAAAATGTAATCAATCAAGTGTGTTACGACTAACAAGGAAACTGGCCACGAATGCGTGCGGTGATAAAACCCTCAGATTTCACTGCACATTTTGCTTTAATGGCCCCAAAAATGCATCAGCTCTGCATTAACCGCCGAATCAAAAACCCGAGGACATAATCCACATCGATAACCGCTCCTCAACATTACCACAGCACAAAAAAAAATACTTAGATTATTTATAGTTTTAGTGAGAGCTCTGATTGCTGTTTTCAGACTCTTAAATTTGGATCTTGACTTTCTTTTAACCTTTAAAACATGAGCAAACTGACTTGATTTCTTTCAAAAACATGGGAAGAACGTGGTGAGCAACTTAACAACACGTGACCCAAACATTGGCAAGATATAAGTAAAAAAGTTACAAGAAAATAACCAGAAAATAAGCAAAAAAATTGTAAATAAAATGAAGACAGACAGAAAGAAAGAAAATAAAACAACTACAACAAAGCAACAAGACATTTATTTATTTTTAATTATTTTATTTTTCTGTAACATCTTTTTTTTAAATTATAAGAATTATAAATATAGTTTTCTGGGCGTTTTTTTTCTTATATATTAATTTTTTAAAGTATCTAATATCACCAATTTTCTCCATTTCAGAGATTTAAATGCTTTTTGAAAAGAGTCTAAATGTAGTACAAGAAAACCGAGGTGGATTCAGGTGTTAAAGGGTTAAGTGTTTATGGAAAACTGATTGGGGGTCTTTCTGGGATCAGACCTTTTTGATTTAATAAATGCTAAAGGGGCATAAAGATCCCATTTTTATGGCGCCAGACGGCCGAAAAGCATTCCAGATCACCGCTGTGACTGGAGAGAAAAAATATGTAATTAAGGTGCATTTTGTACATTAACATGAGATTTTAATGGCATCTACTCATATGCTATTATGATTTTATAGCTTTGATTAATTGCAAACAGCGAGGCTGAAAATACTTATGAGCTGTAAAATTAAGTAACTTAATTTTTCCTTTACGGCCTGTGCAGCGTGGACCCGCCTCTCGCCAGAGTCAGCCGGGCTCGACTACAGACCCCCGCGACCCGTAAAGCGAAACTTTGCTAGTTTCAACGACTCTGACTCCAGAACAGCTGAGTGTTTCACAGAAAAATGTAAGAAATAAATAAAAGAGATTCTGTCACTGAGCTGCACATTTCTCAACTCAAATGTTTTTAGAAACATATTTCAGCGTACTGTTTACCTGGAACACCAGATCGCCTGTAACACATAAACATTTATTATATTGAGAAAAGGCATTTATTAAATGATTCAACATATATTATTATTATTATTAGTAGTAGTTATTTTGAGATTTTACAATGCAATGTTAGAAAACAAAATAATTTTAAAAATCCTACTTACTATGTCAAGCATTTTTAAGACCTTTGAAAAATTAATTTAGGTCAATTTAAAATGAAATAAAGTCTTATTTTTAGATTAATGAATTCAATGCGTTTTTAGACTTCTTGAACCCTGCTCGTAGCGTACGACTCACATCGAATCGTAAAAATACTTCTTTAAAAGCATAAGTGGTGACAGAAAATGGATGGAAAGTCTGCCTAAAGATGCTGATGTTGATGACAATATCTTACATGTATTCTCACGGGGCGAACGTGTCAGAGTGAAAGACGGGACCATCTGCAGCGCACAGAAAAGCGTTGAGTGGTGAAATACAGCAGAGTCTTCATGTCAACCCCTGCAGGCTGAGTCAGTGTTAACCCCGGGGATTCAGACTGTGCCAGCATACAGACCAACCAGTCTGTCGGGGGTTGGGGGGGGGGGGGCTCCTTTCAGGCAGCAGTGCTCTGTGCAGCCACTAAGCAATAAAATTACAGCACTGAAAGTCATATTTTTCAGGTGCAACAGCAGCGTTGACACAGAGCTGAGACTGCAGCCCTGTGAGAGAGGACAACACCGCAGAACCGGTTTGTTTACACCACAAAGCAAGAAACGAGGGGATACGCCGCACACCGAGGTACTTCTGAGCTTTTACATCACGGGCTGAAAAACAGATAAAATGAAGACATAAATCTGGTCTGCGCAGTGGGGGGGCTGTAATTCACAGAGCTCTATGTGAAGTTATATTCTGCTTAATGTGCTCTCAGAGGACCCCCTGCAGTATCCCTCAGGGTTTCATTAAGCAGAGTAAATTAATAAAATGGGTTTGTTTTCTTAGAGATATGTGAGCACATCCACATTAAAGTAAAGCAAAACTAGTTCTGCTCAAATATAATGGCAGCTGTGTTGTAACTATGTTGTTTATACCCAAGTGGAAACTTTTGTAACTGAAAAATGAAGCCAACGCAGAAGCAACAAAAACTGCAGTTCCTCTAATGGCCACTAGAGGCAGGCTCCAATACAGAGTCAATCCCCACAGACACTCATGATAAAATGCCCAACTTTAAAGCAGAAATAAACGTGTCTCTATAGTTAATTTCACTATTCATGACAACTGCACAGTTGGTAAATTTTTATGTAAGTCATCTGTTTAAATGTTTTTAAGACTTGAGGTTATGCTTAATTAAGAGTTTGATCTCTTTGAGTTACAGTAACTGACGAGGAAAAGACTCAAAATGACCACAAAAAGATGCATATAAACTGCAAAGACACACAAAATAACTTAAAAAAGGGGGGCAAAACAACAACAAAGACACACAAAATGACCATAGAAATAAAATATATTGTACATTTGTGTGTTTTTAATGATGTATTGTTTTACGTGTTCGTATGTACCTTTGCTGTGTTTGAGTGAAGCCAAAGACAACACTTACTGACTAGGAAAAGACTGAAAATGACCACAAAAAGATGCAAAAAAACTCTGCAAAGAGACACAAAATAATGTACAAAAGAGGCAAAACAACCACAAAGACACACAAAATGACCAAAAAACCCCATAAAACTAATTCAAAGAGATGCAAAACCACCTCAAAATCAAAACCTGGGACATTGCTCTACTCTGTAATGTCTGTGTGGCTGCCTGTGTTTTGATTGTTTCTGGTTTATTTTGTACTCTAATGTGTTTCTGTGTTGCTGAAAAGCAGTTTTTTTACTGAGTGCAGCCGGTTTTAACTGGAGCACACCTAATGTTACGTTTAATTCCTTTCCTGTATAAATAAATAAATAAAAGGTCTGGGTGTCCTGCTCCTAACTAAACGGGCTGTGGGCCAAACAAACCCTGGACTTCTATGCAGATGTTCGCTTCCTGCATAATTGTGAAGCCAAACCATGATTTTTTTTAACTGAACCATCCATGCTTATGTTGCCTAAACATAAGCACATGCTTGTGTTGACATCCTGGCATTTGTTTCAGCATCCCAGACCGTCAAAAACAGACGCAGAGGGATACCTGGAGCGTAATATGCAGACGTAGAAGATTTGGTGACTTTACAAAAGCAATGTCCTTTATTTGTTACTGTCTGTTTATTTTTCCCTACAATATTTATCATTCATACTGATACATTTTTGGCATTGCACCTTACTGTCATCTAACTTTATGTTTTGCACCGACATTTGAGTCTTTCTATCTGCACCCTTCCAACTTTGTTTTGCAACGGCTGCACAGCCATTTTCCTCGTAATACACTCAGTTATATCTTATCTTATTTCATCTTATCTTCATACCTGAGATCCGTGCTGAGCCTCCTCTGATGTAAAGGGGCGGAGCCTGAAAGGCGTAGACGACATCGTTCTCAGCTATGCTGGTCAGATCGTCCTCATCAAAGAAGGAGCGCTGAAACCCTGTGGAGTAAACCTCCGTCAGGATCACCTGGAGACGAAAACACACACAAACACACATTAGTTTCCTTGTTATGTTGCCAAATCTCATAAATCTCATAATGCCGTGAGAGTGAACTTTGAACCCACTTGATTGAGTGCCATTTTTGGCACTTTTATTCCTCCTAATCTCAGATTTAGCTAAACCCCTTTTAAACCGGGGACTTGATTTCTGTCAAGGACATGAAAAGGCATCGAGCAACAAGAGAAAATAAAGAAAGAAAGAAAATAACCCAAAAATGAGACAGAAATTAGTAAAAAGTACAATAATCTGAAAATGAGCACAAAAATTGTTAAAGTAAAAAAAGACCTGAAAAAGTGATCAGCAAGTTACAATAATGCTTTAAAATATTATAGTAACAGTACAAGAAAATAATTTGAAAATTAGCACAAAAACACACGTATTATGTCCACGTTTCCCTAGAAAGTGACACAGCACAAACTAAAACCATGAAAGTGCAAAAAAGAAACAAAAAACCACAAAACTGTTAAAAATATAATAATTATGTAACTTATCTTAAATATCCGAATGTGATAATTATAAAGACATACATTTTCCCCAAACTTTAAAAAAATAAAGTTTTCTGAATCTACAAATTCCTTGCACGTTCAACGCTGAAAGGTTTAAATACTTGTGAACGATGCCTGAATGAAGTACAAGAAAAGTGACATCAATCCTGGATTCAAGGGTTAATGTCGGCCAAGAGAGTGTGGGTAAATTTCAGCCAATGGCGCTCAAGTAAAAGTCACAATACAATAAAAAAAATCATTACAATAACACTTGTGGCAGCCGAGACGAGCTGCTGTGCTGCTCGGTTACAGCAGTTTAAAACAGTAAAAAAAGAGTCCAGGGGTCGACAGATTATCAGGCTGGCTGATAATTAGGGCAGATATTTGGCATTTTGCAGATGATCTGAACCTGCATTTTATTTTTATGTAAATAAAGTGTCAGCACTGGAGGAACTTTGAATTTGCAAAACCTCAGTGAGCCGCTTTTTTTTTTTAACTTAACTTTTTAAAAAAAGTTACTAGGAACTTGCTGTATTTGATGTTGAAAGTTTCAGTTTTGATTAAACATTTGCTGTTGGAGTTTTTTATATTCCTATTTCTAATTACTGATATTTTTACTGTAAATGTATATCGACCTCAAACATCACAAACGGAGTATTTGTTCCTGGTTTTAGTTACCTGGTCTGGGGAGATTTTCCCCTCGTCAGCCACCATCCTCCTCAGACAGGCCACGGAGCCGAACAGAGGCACAGCCAGGCCGACCCGCAGGTACCGCTGTCCTTTAGTGCTGAACACCAGAATCACACACAGCGACCTGACACACACACACACACACACACACACACACACAATCAGAGACGGTAAGAAATAGAACAGCTTCTATTTTAATTTCTGTGCCATTTCTTCTGCAGCCTCCTCTACGACCAGGAAGGGACAAAAGAAGACTTTCATGAATAAATCAATACATTTTAACATTAATAATAGATCATTAGGACTTATTTTTATGTGTGCCAAATAATGGAATCTCTATTGCATTTTTTAAAACAGAGAGAGCGAGCGCTTGGCTCTGACCTCTCCAGAGGCAGCGCTGACATGAGCGGGGTGCCGCGACATAATGGCTTCTCTGAGTAACAGCACGCCGAGGAGAAACAGAGGAACCTGATCAGGTACCTGTGGGAGTCTGCGGCCTGGAGACCGCAGCTGGTGTTACAGAAACACACAGCCAAGAGATTATTATATGGAAAAATTGATTTTCTTATCCTGGAGTAAATTAAAAAAGACAAAAAATGACGATCTAAAGGCAGGTCATTGCTTCTGAAAGATGACAAAAAAAGCAAGAAAACAGCTAAACCAGAAGCTTCTAACATTAAAAAAAAAAGATTAAAAATTTTGCCACAGTCACCAGAGTTTACAGGTTTTATCACAGGTGAGTGCTGAGGACATCCAGCAGCAGGTGGCAGCTCACAGTCTGCTGCACAAACTCAGAATAGTCTCGACTCTGCAGCCAAAGAGACGGTTTTGCATGTTCACGATGTTTGTGCTCTCATGGCGCGTTCACACTGAACACGATGCGAGCATTTTGCACGGCGGGTTTAAAAACAAAGTCGATGCAAAGACACGAATAAACGCAAATTCACGCCAGGCGGGGCAATGGACGTGAAAATGTTGCACAAGTTGAAATTTTTTAACTTGTGCAGGAATTTCATGTGATGCCGTGTTGTGATAATTATGATCTTTGTGTCGATATAGCTGAGATTCTCCGGATGTTTAAATAAAAAAATGAAGGTCAAAGTGTGTCTCTGTCTGTGGAAGGACACAGAGACACTCAGCATCAGCAGAGACAGAACAAATACGGACCTGAAGCGTTCGGAGATCAGTGAGCAAAAAGCTCTAAAGTTACACAGTAAGCTCTGAAAATCACCTTTGTCTTGTGTTAGCGATTTTTAATGTCATGTTTAAACGCTGGGCTAAAAACAAATGACTTTTTTTGGCATTCTGACGAATATCTGTGTCAGCATGAGAGAGACAACTCATATATAAAAACTAGGGATGATAACAACTAATCAATGATCGATTAATCGGTCATTAAGAATTTAATCGAACATGTGAAATTTAATTGATTAATCAATCAGGAAATGAAATGCTGTCATAATATATGTGATATGTTGCTGTGAGCTTCGACTGAAGATTAAAAGCAGTTGGTAAAATTAGCAAAGTTCTTATATTTTTTCAAAAAATAATTAATCAATTGTTCATTTTATTGATTAATCGATTAAAGGAACGTGCCTACAATTTGCAACCTTCATAAAAACACAAAACAGTACTAAGTTTACTGTGTTATTTTAGTTTAAGTTTATGTTTAAGTTAGTTTACTACAAGTAAAGTTTAAGTTAATTACCACAAAAATGTCCCATAAAGTTATATAATTGCAGTTACAGTAGGTATAATTGGTCCAGTAGCGAATGCTCAGGGACCCCGTAACGGTCCACAGCCCAGGGGTTTGGAACCTCTGATTTTAGGGACCACCCGGTTTATATTCTTCAAGCATATCATGAGTGTATTTTTGCCCCGAGCCATGCAGAGATTTAAAAACCAGCAGCAGGTTTTAGAAGCAGCTCTGTAATTAACTGGAAGCCAGTTTAAAGATTCAACAACACCAGTATCTCCATAAATCTGCTGCTTCTGTCAGAGTGTTGTTAAATCTGAGCATCTGAGACAAAAAAACCCAAAAAACAAATGAAGCGCTGCGTGTTTGCTCCTGTTTCACAGATTTGGGTGGAAACTTCAAAAGAGAACAGCGAAAAGTGAACAGTAATTGGCTGCGCTCATCAAGCCTCGGCTCAGGGAGGTATCCCCAATTTATGCTAATTTCGTTTTTCGTACCAGCGTGGACAAAACAAAACAGTGTAACCGCCAGAGCGCTCTGCAGGGTGCTGGATTTTATTGTTCACTTACAGCTTTAATTTAAGCAATAATTTGAGACGATGATTACCTTTTTTTTTGACAAAACACCCTCTCGTTTTGCTTCCATCTGATGAGACAATTTTCAGTTAAAATGTAACTAAAAACAAATTTTAATGAGATCCACACAAAAGCTCAGCTTTAACCCTTTAACACCTGGAGAGACATCACTTCTCTGGTGCTGCTTCTAAACATCTTCATAAATAATAAATTCATTGATGATTCATACATTTGACATATTCTCTGTCTTTGTGTGTACGTGTGTGTATGTTTATGCATATGTTTCATAATTTTTTTTGGAAATCACTTTGTGCTTTTGCTTGAAAAGTGCTCTTACAAATACATTTTATTATTATTATTAATATAATAACTATTTAAACCTTCAACTTTTATTGGGAAAAAAGTAATAAGAAATTTGGCACAAACCGTCCTGCAAATAACAGGAAATTAGCAGGTTTGGAAAATTTTCTTTAAAGAAGCTGGAAAAATGTCCAAAAAAAAAAGTCCATTAATAATTAATGTGATTATATATTAAAATTATTTTACAGAATTTTAAGCACAGACTCAGGTAGTTTCCTTTTTTTTTTTTTTTTTTCATTTCATTTAATTTTCTTTAGGTTTTTCTCAATTTTTTCATCTTTTTTTAGAAATATTTTGCATAATTTTGGGGTAATTTCTCCCTAAATTATCCAGAAAACTATATATTTATTTATAAAGTCTTTTTTTTTCAACTTATTTTCTGGTATTTTTCTTGTACCTATGTTACTAAATTCTTTCTTTTTTGAGCCATTTCTTGTAAAGTTGCTCATCGCCTTCTTTGAATGTTTTCAAAAGAAAATCAAGCCAATTTGCTCAAATGTTGAAATAAAGAGTAAACAAAATCATCTAACATGCAAAGAGCACATGATTGCAGAGGGATGGAGCCCCGTGTTTGGAGAGCTGGGCACAGAAAACGTCGGTTTGCTAACAAACAGACGCACAGACGTGATCTGGCTGGGAGGAGCTGAACTCTTCACACGCACAAGAAAAATATTTTAGGAGACGATCCTTCTGTTTTCTCCTCAGTTTATCCCTCAGAAGCGTTTTCTCTCACCCTGTCTGCCGCGCAGGAAAAACACAGGAAGGTAACTGAATGCTTTCAACTTGGCTCGCCGGTAGAGCGAAGCTCTTAAAAACAATTTCCCAAATTAGAAGGGATGCTGGATGAACTTGCGTGCACTATTTCCAAGATTAAAAAATAAAAGGAAGGAAATAACCAGCGAGAAGAAACCCTGGCGAACGTTAAAATAGTGATCAACACGTCTGTGTGTCAAACACACGAAAGAGTCAAAATCAAAATAATAGACGATTTAAAGTGACATTTTTGACAAAAAGATATATTGATTCGTTGAATGTGTAGCTGGAGAATATGAATATGAACTTATATTATATAATATATATAAATATATATAAAATCCCTTTTTTTAAAAAATCCCTTTGTACCCACCACCCTATTTAACCCTTTAAAACCTGGACTGACATCACTTCTCCTGCACTTCTTTAAATGCCTCTCACATGTATCTCTGAACCTTTGAGCAAATTCTGTTTTTTAAAAAATGTTTTTTTTAAATTTTTTTAAAACATGGGGTAAAAAAAAGAAAATGAGCATCTTGGAAAGAAATGTCCAGCATTTTGCAAGATTTAGAAAATTATCAAAAATAAGCTTAAGAAATACGTCCAGAAAAACTCTTGTATTAACATTATTATAAATATTTTTTTTTTATTATAGTTATCATTAGTTATTTTCATTTTTTATTATTATTTTAAGCACTTTTTTGTAAATTTTTTAGGCAATCCTTTTTTTATTTTATTTATTTTTGCAATTTGTGATAAATTTCCTGCCAAGTTGCTGATTTAATTTCTCTTTTTTTTTTGACAGAAATCAAACCAATTTATTCATATTTCAAAGGTTTAAATATTTGTGAAATGTGTCTGAACACAGCACACGAAAACTAATGCCGATCCAGGTTTTAAAGGGTTCAAACAAAAAGCCCAGTCTTTGCATGAGGAATTTTGTTTTTTTGTGTTTGACAAAGAGACATGAATAAAGTGCGAGAGCGAGCAGCTGTGAAAGGAGTGAATGGGGTCTCCCTGGGTGAAAATGTCAGGATTTCCTGAGCAGGCTGAACCTGGTCGACCTGACACGGAGGCTGCGGCTCTGTTGTGATGTAAAGTTGAATACGACATTGTTCCTCGATGTGGAGAGGGTTTTCCACCAGCTTTTCCTTTTCGGTACCGGCCCTCCAGCTTCACAATTACTTGTGTTCCTACTGTATGTGGTGCGTGAACAAAGCTGGGTGAAGTCCAGCAGCAGCTCTTATTGTTACCCTGCTTTTAAAAAGAAATATTTCCACGTTTTTTCTGTCTCACAGGGAGTTCGATGATTGATGCTGCGCTCGTGTGTCTGTACTGTGAATATGAATTTAGGGACAGATGTAGGAGAGAAAATGTTGGGAGTGCGGCTTCGTCCTAAAGTAACAAAATCTATAACTCTCAACGAATCATTGTCATATGTTTTATTTAATTTGTACAAAAAGCTGAAGTGTAAAAATAGGTAAACAGGATCAGTTCTTTGAAAATTAGATTGTTTCAAACCATATTATGACCCTTTCACAGAGATATTGGAGCATATCGGCATAAATATAGATATTTTTTTTTTTATTTAACTTCATAATTTATTTAACATTACAACAGAAATGTATGAAACTTTAATTTCACAGTAGTTTATGTATCTTTATTTAATGACAGAAGCTGCTTTATATGCAACCGTAGTTCATTTAATCATTTTGCATTTTAGGTCTTTACAGTAGTTTAGAGGAGATTTCAAAATATCAAGATTTTTATTATGTATAGCCTAAAAATATTGTGATATTATTTCAGAGCCATGTCGCCCAGCTCAACATTAACAACACAATCTAATGCTGAAAGAACGAAGCATTTATAGCAACAACACAAACATCAGCAAAACGTTTCTGCTAAAGAGAAATAAACTGTCAGGAGCTACTGAATCTGTAACTGATTAGACTTATTGACTTATTGAGATATATATTGTGTAATAAGTTATAGCCTTAAAATATTGTGATACTGTCGTAACCCTTTAAAACCTGAGCAAAATTGGGTTGATTTCTTTCAAAAACATTAGAGGAACTTGACAAGAAATGGCCCAAAAATTTAAAGTATTCTGTAACATATTTTGAATATATAATTATAATAATCATAGATATTGAGTTTTTGGACATTTCCCCCCTTTTGCATTTTATTTTTAATTTTTTAAAATTATTTCTCTGTCTCTATTTTTTTTACATTAATTTCGAGGTTGTTTTTTCTTGTCACCTTTCTTGTGCTGCATTCAGACCCCCTTTTTGAGAAAACTGATTTAATTTCAACTGCAATAAATGAATAAATGTAGAAAATTATTTGTTTTAAAGGCTTGGGGAAAATGTTGAGAAAACCATATTCAGAATTATCATAATTATTTAAAAATATTTATTTTATATAGTTATTATAATTTGTTGAGCTATTTTTCAGGTCTTTTTTTTTAAAAAAACCTATTGTATTTAATTTATTTATTTAATTCCTGCAAATTGTAAGAAATTGGTAAAAGGTGGCAAGAAAACAACCTGTTTTTTGGTCCATCCAGGTTTCATGTGGCTCAGCCCGGAGGGAGGCATCACAGAGAAACACGCTGATAAAACGCCGTAATATTGTTTTTGAGACCTCGTATGATGGACTGCGGTGTGGATAAACTCACCTGGTCTGTCGCAGAGGAATGGGCAGTGAGATGCAGAGGAAGGGGTCGAAGGTGTTGCTCTGTTTCATACAGTGGGGGCACGTCAGTGAAGATCTGAGGCGAGAGAAAGCACACGGCTACGTTAGTCTCCGAAAAAACCCACCGACTTCCACGCTAATCTGGAAGTCCTCCTGATTAAGTCTGGCAGGAGAGGAGATGGCTTAATCTCGTTACAAGTGAACAACACGGTCAGGATGAACACGGCGTTCCACTCTTCATCTGATTGTGAGAACGGAAAAGATGAGTGATGTAACCGGTGAGAACGAGAGAGACGAGGAGCTGGCTTTGGGAGGAGGGGGGCTAAAGTAGTAAAAGAAGCCCCCGGGGCCGATGGGGGCTATAAAGGGGAACCGGCAGAAGTGGTTTCCATCTTGTTGCATCACTCTCACCAGTGCTACTAACGCCGGCGTGATGCCATTACGGGATCCCCGCGCGGAGAGACGCGGGGAGCTTTCCTAAGCGACGGTCCTTCCTCCTCTGCATCTAAACACTCGGACACGGATCACCGAAATGTCCAGCATGTTTTTTCTGTTCCAACAGTTTTCCGTTGAGCCTCTTTTTGTTGATGAATCACAGGAGGAACTCATTCAGGTTAGCTCATTGTCTCAACAATGAGTCAGAGAGCCCGCTGATGTTAATGGACCGATGGCTGGAAGTGATTTTGTAAACCGTCCGGCGACTAAATTTAATCTTTTTGTCCAGGATTTAGAGTTAATCTGTGCGGGATTTCCTGGATTACACTTTGTGTAAATACACGATAATTAAGTGAATCTTGAATAGGTGCTTTGATTAGGAGCATCTGTACATGTGTACAGGCTAAAAACCAAAAACTTTACACAAGCGGATTCGACATCAACCTGTTAGATGCAAAAATCAAATTTAGCATTAAAATAGAAATTCGTCATTTGTCATCTTCATCTTTGTGTGATCTGATGACAGAAACTTCATATCCATATTGATTCAGCTCTAACATGTGACCACTGGCTGCTTGATGCAACGCAATCTGCATTAAATATAGTTTGCAAATGAGGAGAAAACTTTAAACACTAGCTTAAAGTAATGGATAAATCACAAAAAATAGAAGAAACTAAAAAAAGATAGACAAAATAAAAAAAAATAATAGTGAGCTAAAGTAGCAGAAAAACATGTTGAAATAGTTAACGTGCTAAAGTAGTGAGCTCAAAGTAATGAATAAGTGGGTGAAACAGTTAACTAAAGGTAATGGATAAACAGTGTTTAGAGTGTCGTGGCGGAGCACTTCATGAGATCTTTTTAGCAGTTTGTGATTCACACGGTGGATAATTGATCCGTTGATCCGATCGGATCAGATTGATGGATGTGAGGAGCAGCTGCTGCAAGTGTGATGCAAACTTTTAGACTCAGCAGAGATACGGTTAATTTTAAAGAGCGCCTGAAGTTCTGCTGCTCCCTCTGTACCCAGAGTACACTCTGCGGTCCGAGTATACAGTATAATATATATATATATATATATATATATGTGTCTACACACACACACACACACACACACACACACACATATGAGGGTTGGATCCAAATATTCAGCGATTTGGGTATTGGTTAATTGGATAAGTATTTCGGCTTTCAAACATTCTTTTTGGACAAATGCCATTTCAGTGTTTGTGAAACTGCTGCTGTGCCTGACACACACGCACACGCACGCCACACACACACACACACACACACACGCACACGCACACACACACACACACACACACACACACAGTGACAGGAATGATCATTTTACCAAAAAGTTATTAACGGGCGAATTGACTGTGCTGTGTCATTTTGGTGTCACTGTGTGCAGCACCTCAACACCGAGTGGATCTCTGTTTCTGCAGCACAGAGCGAGTGAATTTCAATATCTTCCATTATTCGGACACTTGAATGAAATCAATCAAAAAAAAATTATTGTACTGAGTGACTGTCAGATTTTTTTGTTTCTTTTAAAAACCCTGTACAACTAACCCAGCATCAACACATTAAGGGGAAAATCTTAATTTTTTATGCCATAATTTACCGGGTTACAGTGCTAGGGTCATTATTCTGAATTACTTTTTCATTTTGTTCTTTTATTATCGGCATGATGGGTATAAATCTGCAGTTATGTGCAGAGAAATAACTTTATCAGTGACAGGTTTGTGGCTGTATATGGAAACCACTGTGCTGCACATAAATTCATAATAGACTTGTGCGCAGAATAACCCCAGAAGCAATAAAGTACACAGACTGTGAGTACTCTGGGACACTTAAATCTCATATGAAAAGAAGAAAAATCATATATTCTACCTTTTGATGAAAATATAAGGATAATATTTAAATGAAATCAAGAGTAAATTCCCTTATTGGTATCATAAATCTCGCCAAAAATTCTCCCAGCTCATATATGTTGAACTTTTACGGCCTTCATGACATCCAGCCGCCGGAAATGAAGTCACAGATGAACTGTTCGAATGTGTTTTCCTTATAGGAGGGCACCTGACAGACCCTGTGGGGAGGAGAGACGGGGCAGTGAATAAAGCTTTATTCAAGCAAGCCCAGCTGACACTGGCTCTGAGTGGATCTCTCCCTCTTGGCAGAGCAGAAAGGCCGCCCTACGGATGTCTTATTCTCGCCAGGAAACAGTGAGGGTAACTGCACTTCGTGCATACAAATCACACTCGGCCGCCACTAAAACATAGATGTGCCCCACGCTGCTCCGAAACACTTAAAAAGAGAAAAGGAGTGAAAGAAGAGGTGATATTCTGGTGATGCTCTAATGGAGGCAGCGTGCAGAGGTTGAGAGGCATGTATCCGCTGTCTGGGGTGCAGTCGAGCTGAAGAGACTCTGAGCTGGATGCTTTGCAGGACCACACACACTAGGTGGGTTTCCGTTACAGATTTGTGCAAAACTTAAGCGATATTTTCAATAATTTTGATAAGACAGATTGTAATTGAGTGATATTATGGGACTTTCCTCTCACGATAACATTCCAAGAAGTGTAACATAGCAAATATAACATTACATAAAGTGCATATACTACGTTACTCAATATAAAACCGGATGTTCCTAAGCCTGATATCTTCTTCCACTTTCATTTATATAAATGCATATGCATATCCATGCAAGTATGCATCTACTCACGTATGTACATGTACACATGTACACACACACACACACACATATACTACAGCTGTAAAGAGCTGGACAATACAATCGATATGGGCAAAATTACCGTAGTTCGCTGCTCAAAATGTCGGTTTTAATTCATTTTCGATTAATTTTCCAGCACTATATGCATGGAAAAAAGTGAGAAATGAAAATAATAATAATAATAATAATAACAATAACAATAAAAGGACGATGAAAAAATTAAATGCTAAAGCCAGTCTAATGTCGCCGTAATGTCTTTATCTTGCATAAGAGTTAAGAAGATTTCTGCCTCTTCTTCCCTCCACATATACCGCGTTATGTTTCGTGACTTTTTCACTTCTTTGGGTTTATTAGTGGTCGTTATCCATAAAGTCACTATAGCGCGAGCTAGAAAAGTGAAAAAAGTGTCTCCATTGGAGTTTGGCAAAATATGACTTTTCCAAATCGCCTGAAATACCAATAATACCAATGCCGAATGCAAGCGTAAAAACTTTTTTGCAATAATGGGAGTTGACTTTTCAAAACTAATTTGTTTTAAAAAGTCAACTGTCAAGTGTTTTTTGTATTCACAATTTTAATTTGTGCAATTTGAGGGTTAATGGAAGCCCACCTAGTGATAGAGAGTAACACAGGTGGCTTTTAGGCTCCTATAGCTTAAAGGAATAGTTCACCAAAAATGAAAATTCTGTCATTAGATTAAAAGAGGATTCCTGCAGATCCTTAAAGTCTTACAAGGCATAATAGCGCCTTAATTGGAATTAAAAATGTCTTAAATTAATCTTTTAAAAGTCTTTTAAATGATAAAACATGAAATTAGAATTGTATTAGTTGTTTTTTTGGTTGTTTGTTTGTTTAAGGACATTGCTTTGTAAAATCTCAAAATAAACATTTTTTTTTCAATAATATATTTTTTTTTAATAATTTACCAGACTTCTTCTTTTCAACACATCATAATGCGATTTAAGTGGAATCCCACATTGCAGATGGATAAAAAAAAAACAAAATCCAAAGAAAACTCAACAATAAATGGCAGGTATTTCCCATTTTAAACGCGATCTGACTTTTGCACTGGACAGAAATGTTTTATGTTACCATAGAAATTTAAGCAAAACTTTTCCTAACATTAATTAAAATAAAGACCAATTTTACAATAACCAAACCTGGAGGGAAAACCCCCCAAAACATAAACCAACATTTTTAAATTTAGGTTAGAGACAATTTTGCCCATTTTTTTATGGATACAGAAAAAGTTTTGGTCCAGTGAAAAAGTTAGACCTGCTGAGAAAAGGGAAATACCTGACATTTGTTTTTGAGTTATCTTGGAGATTTTGCTGAATTCTCTCTCTGCGTGTGAGAATCCACTGCCCGAAGACAGATTTGGTTGATTATTTGAAAAAAAGAGAAAAAAAAAGCTACCATTTATTTTTTAGTTTTACAAAACAACTTAAAGAAAATCTAATTACCATGCCTGAGCAGTTGTTAAACTTTTAAAAGATTAATTGAAGACATTTTAATACTAATTAAAGCCTTATTAAGCCTCCTAAGACTTTTTAAGGATCTGCGGGAACCCGGTCTTTATCTAATTGATTTTCTTTCCTGCAAGAGGCAATTAAAACAACAGAAAGTCTCAACAGCTTCAGATTAAATAGACTGGCAGCTAATTCTTCTCACTAAGCCTGGCAGCGATCCTCTGCACTCGTTTATTCACCTCACTGTCGCTCTGAAATGGAAAACTTTAAACTTTAATGTTTGCCTCATTATAATTCGCTAATTGAAATGATTACGCACATCACAAACAGACTCGTCACTGGACCTGAAGTTAAGCATAACCAGACTGATTTCCACAGCTCTGCAGCGCGACAGAAAGCTCACATCATCAAAACGCTCTGGCTTCGTTTATCTTTAACCCTTTGAAACCAGGAGCGACATCACTTTTCTTTCTGCTGCATTCAGACTCCTTTAACAAGTATACCATGTTACGCTTTATATGTGATCAAAAATTGATATTTAATCTGTGAATTAATAAAAAAACATCCTTACCAATGACCAAACATTGACTTTTGCCCGCCATTTTAATACATTTGTCACGTCAAGTTGGCAAAACTTTAAACTTTAGAGTTTAAAGTTTGTTTGCTTGCTACCGATAATAGATGCAGATACTAAAATGTGCAACAAGTAAAAGTAAATGATAGCTACTAGGTACAAAAGATATTGTTTTTATCAACACTTTTGACATTTCCACTGCCCTGAAACATCATGCAAAACTTGGTAACTTGGGTTTTTTTGTCCAAATTTCCCAGTTTTCCACTCGTAATTAAGACTTTGGAGGGCCGTACACGAGCTCTTCACTCCTAAATACGGTAAATACGATATTTCTGTGTTGATGACGTTCTGTAGTCTCATTTCCTGATATATCTTATGTCGCAGAACAACACATGAAAATCTCTTCAGCTCGTGTTAACCGCAGATCTTATTTCAAGCTTCCAAACAAAAACACACTCGAAAAACCCGCTGACTTCGAGCTGAGGGAACCCGAGTACAGAGATGCTAAGTTAACCCCCGCAGCACTCTGTGGCAGGTCTGTCGCCACAGTCTACATGTGGTGAGTCGCAGTATTCGGCCTGTAGCAGTTACCCAATCCTTCCAATCATAACAAATCAATCATGTGATCAAAACAAAAGATCCCGCAGTCCGACTGACTCGGACATGCGAGCGTCTCTCGGAGAAAGTGCCGCCGCAGTAAGACGAGCCGCGCTGAAACCGCTCCTCAGTTTGTAATCTGAGACGCTCGGCTGCCCGTCACTCGGCTTCACTGTAATGAACGACGCTTGACAGACAGACAGTTTGATTGCAGCGACTGCAGCCTGTGACTCATACAGACACAGATCTTTGATCTGCTTTAAGATTTATCTACTTCATCAGAGGGGGCGGAGAGCAGTAGATGTAAAAGCAGAGGTGAGAGCGCTGGAAACGACAGCTCCGACTGCGATCGGCTCCAGCATGTGACGACAGGTAACATAAATTAAGATCAAATAACTTCGTGCTCCACTTGGACGGTGATTTAACGTGTTTGAACACGGATAATGGCCGTGATGATTGCACAGTGACAAACCGTGCTATTACAGGGATAATTCTCCGGTCTGTCAGCTCTGGATGTTGGATCACATCGGACACTGCGTTGTGAAGTGTTGCACAGGCAGCGCTGAGGCCTCGGAGCTCAGAGGAGATAGAGGGACGGGAGTCAGGAAATATTTGTTCTGAGTCAAATCCCAGCAGTGAAAATGCATTCGAAAAGCATTCATCTCCATTTAAAACCTCACAGCCTTGTGATGCATGCTTTTCTGCTTCGTTAAAATAGACTCAGACAGTACACGTACTGTATAAGTTAGAGTTACTCTGTAAAGCACTGATACTCAACTTACAGCCAGCGGGCCAAATCTGGCCCCCGAAATGATGCCAAGTGGCCCCCGACCATTTACTGATTCCCAGTAAAACTAAAGTGATTCACACTAGCAGTTGTTTTTGTACTTTCAGTATACATGAGGTCCCAGAGAGCATAAACAGCATCAAAATAGAGCTTGTTTATCAAAAAAAGGGCCAGTGGAGGACCCCCTACACCCCTTCAAAGAGGTCTCAGCTAAGACCCTAATGTCCTAAAATCTGAGAGACATATTGAAATTCAAGAAATATCCTGCATACCTAGAAATGTCCTAAAATTCAAGAAACATCTTTGAACCTTAGAAATGTCCTGAAATTGTAGAAATATCCTATAGTCCTACAAATGTCCCAACATCCTAGAATTGTACTAAAATTTGAGAGATGTCCTAAAATTCAAGAAATGTCCTAAAATCCAAGAATAAAATCCTAGAAAGTTTCTGAAATCAATGAGATGTCCTAAAATCCTAGAAACTTCCTAAGATCCTAGAAGCATCCTAAATTCCTAAAAAAGGCCTAGAATCCAAGAAATGTCCCACAGGTATGTCCTGAAATCTTAGAAATGTCCTAAAATCCTAGAAATGTCCTCAAATTCTAGAAACGTGTGAGGCTGCTGCAACTGGCCCCCTATCATTTTTCAAAAGTGGCCCTCAAGCAAAACGAGTTGAGTCTCCCTGCTGTTAAGTTTGTGCTTCGCCAGCCCAGTCAATCGTATATATACATATATATATATATGAATATATAAATATATAATCAGAATATTCTCCCTCTGTACCCCCTCACTCCCTCTCCCTGGCTGGCTCAGTGTTTGAGAGGAACAAATTTCGCCTGCCAGGCTGCTGCTTCCTGTCTAGACACACCCAAGGTGTCACAGCTGAAACATTTGACAGAGAGGGTAGCAATTAAGAGATGCGCTCTGACAGATGTATTACCGGCAGTCGCGCACAGCTGCCAATTTTCAGAGGAATTGGCAGATGGAGGATGGGACTGACGGAGACGATATCAGCAGTTCAGTCTGCAGGGGACGACTTTTAAAGAAATGATTAATCAAACAAAGATCGGACTCCGGTGTCGGAGCTGAGGCCTCGGTAATCGGTCGGTGTGGTCAAAGGTTCGTGGACGGAGCGCAGACGGTGTCGAGGTTTTGCACGAGGAGCTGGATACAGAAGTGACGGAGGAAGTGATCAGAGATTGGCAGCTACGTGGGTGACAAGACAAGATTGTGACGCATTAAAGTCAAACTCAGAGGATGAATGCAAACCCAGAGGGAGTGGCCTCCACATTTTAAAGCCCAGTTTATTTTAGCACTTTTATATTTCATATCCTCCTGAGTCATGTCCTCACAGTGTTAATTAGCCACTTTTTGCCAAATCTTTTTGGCAAAAACTTTTTGTGCTCCAAGTTTGTTGATAAATTGAGAGGACGAGAATATAAGAATATAGCCGAAATACATGGGGTATGGACAGATGCATCCAATCCAAATTTATTGTTTTATGATATTACATGTCCGACAGTCCGCGGACATGTCCAATAGCCCGCTCCAGTGTAGACATGTCCAACAGCCAGCTCCAACATGGACATGTCCAACAGTCTGCTCCTTTGCAGACATGTCCAATAGCCCACTCCAGCGCATGGACATGTGCGACAGTCCACTCCAGCATGGACATGTCCAATGGCCCGCTCCAGCACGGACATGTCCAACAGCCAGCTCCAGCGCGGAAATGTGTGACAGCCAGCTCTATTGTGGACATGTCCAACAGTCTGCTCCTTCACAGACATGTCCAATAGCCCGCTCCAGCGCATGGACATGTGCAACAGCCCGCTGCAGCGCGTGGACATATCCTACAGTCTGCTCCAGTGCGGACATGTCCAATAGCCCGCTTTTAAAAACTGTCTTGCTCCTGCAAGGTTTTCCAACAAAACAACTCTCATTGCGTGCGAAAATACGCACAGAGGTGGCTATTAACAGCGTCCATACCACTGATTCATCACATGTACCTTTGTAAACCCAAATCTGGACCAAAACTTCGTCCCATCCGGACCCGTGGCCAAGTTGTAATAAAATGTAAGAATGACAACAATATCTTTAAGGAGTATTGCTCTGCAATCAATCTGCCGTTCATCTCACGCTTTTGGACTCTGTCTCACGCTTTGATGACACTGAGGAAAATCTGTTGAACAACCAGTAAAAATAAATAAATTTGTGCACCCCTTGATAAAAAAGTAATGGATTTCAAAGGTCAAAGTGCAATGCCCCCAAAAAAGTCAGTGCAAAAAGCTGAGCGATTGACCGCAGCGTCAATATCTTTTTTTAAAATGACAAAGACCACAATAAATCTTCTGTGCCAACTTCCTGTTTTCTTCAACCAGACCGAAACTTGGAAATGGCACATTGATGAGTTGGCTGAATGAGTCCCAGTGGGCCACAGCTGACAGATGCACACATGATGTAAAAACTGCCTCTTTGTCTCCTGGATGACTGATTGATGGGAGTCATGAGGACATCCAGCTGCATCAGAAATGTTGATTATACAGTGGAGTGACAAGAAGTTATTTCTGCAAATCACCAGAAACCACTTTAATAAAGACAAAAATCTGATTGAAAATAAACCAGACAGATTCACGGGGTGTTACAGTGCTGAAAACTGCTTACGGCTGAAAGCCCCAATTACTATATTTCAGCCGGCTCAAATAGGTGAGCGCTCTAAATAAGCACTTGTACTAAAGGGATTTAGTTATAGTGTAGGGTACCGGGGGCAGTTTTTCAACCCACCTTTTATTATTACTACTCCTGCCTGCTTGGTAATTACTGCAGAGGCTGTGCAGATTTACTGAGCTTCCAGCCAGGCGTCCATGTCTCGGAGGACGTCCGTGTAAAAGACATAATGACATCTCCATTACATCAGCTGTATCTAGCAATTACATTATAATCTGATCAATGAAGCCTGAAACACCACATAAGCATGATGTGATGTGTGGACGTAATTACGCAATTATATTTCAGACACTTATACAGAGCAATACTGTGTGTGTGTGTGTGTGTGTGTGTGTGTGTGTGTGTGAGAGACAAAACACAGAGCTGATGTTAGACAGATGTGTGTGCAGTGGCTGTTGAAGCTGTGACCTTTCTCTTGTAGTGCATTCTGACATTTAGACCACCTGACAACAGTGGAGCCGTTGTACAGTAAACAAAAGTCACAAGATATTTAACCCTTAGGGTCTGTTTGGCACATTTTACTTATTTTTATTGTTCATTATTTGATCATATGGCACACATTTTTGGCAAGATTGTGTGTTTTTGTTTAATGTTGGAATTTCCAGCTCAGCTCCCACAGTAAGTCTAAAATACACTGTGGAAACTAAATAGTTACATTCAGACTGTTCAGTGCACAAAAATGTGTCATTGAGACCCATTCAAATGGCGATTTTTGATCACACAGCCATTAAAGCATAGAAACATGACTTGTATCGTTTCTGGGTGTCAGTCTGGGCTTTTGCGTTGGAATTTGTCATTTTTACTTTTTTTTTCTTTTTGACCATATTTGTCATATTGAGAAAATACATGCTATTTCCACGAGGTACACTGTCATAATCAATTTTGCTGACATATCCTAAGCTGTGATCATCAAAATAATCTACTTTGCATGTAGTATATTGAAAGTAATTCATTTTTTGTGTTAAAAACAAAGTGGACTAAAATTCTGAAAATTGATGACATTTTGATATCTATGATAAGAATTGATGTTGGATAAAAAATAAACTCAATGAGAGTAGAAAATAAGTGTTTATAGCCTGATTTTGAAAAGTGCATTTTGTGTGCAGAGTGGTGTAAGTGTGAGTATTTGACACTGCAAAATAAAAAAGTATAAAAATCAATGTTGCTGCTAAACATCGACATCCCAGGCTGCGACAATCAATAATAAAAATCATCATCTACTTAGCATGTAGTATATTGAAAATAATTCTTTTTTTGTGTGTTTTTTATTCCCATCTAAAAACATACAAAACGGGCATTTAAAAAGTAATATTAAAGCGAACGTTTAATAATCAATATGATAGTTGCCTTTATCCCATTCTGCATCTTGCATATGACAGTGACAGTATTCTCCACTGAACAGTCTCACTGGTCACCTGGACATAAGAGGCCTTCTGATTTGTTGTGGATGTATTTGTGTTTTTCATTTGTGACAGGTGTGTGTGTGTGTGTGTGTGTGTGTGTGTGTGTGTGTGTGTTAACGTTCGACTCACTTGTACTGAGCCTGGAAATGTTCCTGGACGAAGCTGTGCTGGACTCTGGGCTGCTGGCTCTGAGTCGGGTCAGGAGACGTCACCTCCTCGGCTCCGGCGGGGCCCTGCAGCACAGAGGAGGCCACTCATAAACACGACGCTGTCACACTCTCACACTCCCCAGAGATCCATCACGGGCGGCCGTCGCCTAGAGGAGACTCGTACTGTACACAGTGACAGCGCAACAATAAATCTGGACATCTCGCCGAGCCTCCCGCAGAATGCAGCTTTTGCACATTCTTGCTTTTGCTTGGCAATAAAGTGATAAATTAAAGTAGCGTAAAGCTCTGACCTAAACACAACCCCCCCGGGGAGGCCCCTCGTCTTTACGCTTTCATCTGCTCACTTACAGCAGAGAGGAGGCTGGCCTTGGATGGAGATAAAAGACGAAGAGGAAAATATAAAAACTAACATCAGTGAAAGGAGAGGTCACAAAGTAAATGTGTGGGATGGAACGAGGGGGGGGGGCGTCTGACAAACACCGCTGTGCATTAACGACAAAAAACTCACTGAATAAACTTCTGCAGCACCTTAACGGCACATTTAATACTTCCTTGTTTCACAACTTCCATGATACTGTTTTACAAGTAATTATATTTGTTACACTTAGTAATTATGATGCACAAATGTTTTGAGCTTTCTAACTGGATATATTTCATAGATTCAGGAGGAAATTTAATATGTAAATGGACTGAAAATGTATATTGTTGTTAAAAAGCTACGCAATAGACTCATTAAAGGAATAATTTGACTTTTTGGGAAATAGCCCACACAGACACAGGTGTTTTTCCCTTCCTCATAAAAAAAAATCCCATCCACACAATCACTGTTATAAAAAAACAACCCACAAACGAAGAGCTGTCAGGAGCACGCAATAACCATTATAGACGAGGAAGAAGAAGAGCAAGGGGAACAAGAGGAAGAAGAAGAAGACAAAGACGAAGAAAACTAGGAAGAAGAAGAGGTAGACAATGATGAAGACAATGACAACAATGAAGAGGAAGAAGACAAGACGAAGACAAAGAAGCAGGGAGGAAGATAAAAAAGACAAAGCTAAAAACAACAAAGAAGATGAAGGAGATGACAAAGAAGATGATGAAAAAGACGGAGAAGACAAAGAGGACAAAGATGAAGAAGACAAAGACAAAAAAGACAAAGAAGAAGACGAAGAAGACAAAGAGGATGAAGACAAGATGAAGAAGAAGGCTGAATCCAATTGTCCCCCCTCCACATTTGTGGACGGAGCCCTTGCAGACGTCAGTCACACGTCCTGACGTCTTCTCTGCCGTAAAGTCTGCGAGGACAAAGAGCAGCTGACTGACAGACCTCGAGTCTGTTTCGCTCGTTTGTTCGCGGCTTCAAACTCAACAGCAGGAAGTGACGTCAGTATCAATTTCCTCATTTAACTCTGCAAGAAAGTGAAGACGCATATTCTGCAGAGTCAAAGTACTTCATTGAGTGGTGAAAAGGTTGTGCGGAGGACATAAATCTAAAAGTTATAACGGGCAGTGAGATATTATCAGCCTGGATATCTGCTCTGTGTTAACTCCATCTCACACCTCAGCAGGAAAAACGTCCTAAAAACGTTCCTCGAGCCACCAAGAGCTTCAGCTTAAAAGGCCATCGTGTGGCATTCAAGCACCTCGTTAGCGTTTCTCTGCTCGCACGCCATCAGCCCCACAATGCCCGGTGTAAAAGTCAGCTACTTGAGAATGCATTAAGTCATCATATCGTTTCAGCTGTGCTTTTACACCGCGCTGGCACCGCCAAACGGAAACGCACTCCCCGATCCCTCTGTGTTGACACACGCGCTCGCTCGCTCTCTGTTTACTCTTCCTCTGGTTTCCAGCTCCCGGTCCCAAACTGTTCCCAGGCTGGCAGCTCGACCGTGACCTCCGCTCACAAAACGGAGCTGAAAGGAGGTTTAGAATTTCTAAAGGGGAGAGGGGAAGCGGAGGGCGTGTGCGGGTGTCTGAGGAATCAGTGTGAGACGGGGACAGACAGAGAGACAGGAGGGTCCTTTACAGTTCAGCACCGTTTCAAATCCAGAGTCCATTCTTCTGAGAGCATTTCAGCTTTGCAAAGAAGGAGCGCGAGACTGAAACCCGACCTTCCTGCTGCACCGTGCTTCGACAGGCACGCACAATGACGAACCTCCGCCCCCTCCCTCGCCCTCTCCTCCGTGCATGAGTGTCAGGGCTTCTCTGTCGCTGTCATTTTCTCCAACAAAACGCCGGGACTGCTTCACCGGAGCTGATCCTTTTGTTACAGGTTCAGGTGAAACATGCAATGCGGTGGGTTAGAAATGACGTGGGAGGGGTCAAGAGTGCAAACCAACTAACCAACCAACCGACTTTTAAACATGAAAATAACTCTGGGACCATTTATGACAGAGACGAGCTTTAAATTGTGCCTGAACACTGAGATTTTGGGGGTTTTGGGGCAATTATGGTGCATGACTAACTGTTGGCCATCTCAAGTTGAAATCTTCACTCACGCAGACTTCATTATGTGAAAAAAGAGACTATTTCCTGCTGACTTACACAGAGAAACACACATCTGCATGTAAGTGTGTGAAATTTCAGAATACAAGATCACAGAGCAGCTTTTCCCACATGTGAACATGACTTGAATTTTTTTTTAACTTTTCAAAACAGGTAGAATTTAATAACGTACAGTTGTGTGCAGCATATTGCTTCACTCTCTCGTAATACTTTTAAATATTACTTCTGTTACGTGAGTGTGACCTCCGTACCTGGGAGCAGGAAGTGAGAGTCCGTGACAAAGTGTTGGTTTTTTATGACCCAGGGTTGAGAACAGGCTGAATAAGACCACGTTCAAGAACAGCCCAACTGAAAACGGAAAAGTCTTTCCTTTGCGTTTTTTAAAAAAAGTTTAACGTTTCATGCAAGAACCTTTGCCGTGTAAACGGCCCCGAAATGTCTGTAACTCACTGAGGAAACGGTGTATTAGCACCAAACTCACATGGAGCTCCATAACACCCAAATGCAACTGTTCACATAACCCAGCATAGAGGTGCAGTAGTAGTATGTGAAAAAACATGTACAAAAAAAAGACAATCATATAGTAGTAGACAGACATAAAAAATACATCACATTTAAACATTCCTTTTTAAATATATCTATAATTTTTAGACTGTTGAGTTGTTGGCACCTTGAAACCTATGTAAATATTTTTGCACCTGGTTTTTTAATTCAATATTTTTTATATTTGCAATTATTTTTTTACTATTATATTGTTCTTTTGCAGCTTATCCTCATAGCTGCTGTAACACTGCAAATTTCCCCACTTTGGGACTAATAAAGGATTATCTTATCTCAAGAAGACATGAAAAATGTAAACAACACATCACGATCTGATACACATATCTGAAAAGGAGTGGGAAGAAGTACTGACTTATTTAAGCTCAGAGTTATTAAAACAGAGCACAAGTTTTTTTTTTTACTAGGCGTACTTTTGAAATGTCAAATATGGTATGCTCACACAAAGGTTGTGCATGATGACGACTTTACACTGCACCAGAAAGAAAATGAAGGTCTCCCTGAATCATTTAATGTATAACACTCGATACTGACTGAAAGAATAAAGTAAGAAAAGGCAAAAGTATAAAAGTGAGTCCAGGCGTTTGTTGTCTGTGTTGGCTTTAGAGGGTTTTAGTGCTCTGACATCAGGCTCTGCATTTCACTGCCTTTTTTCCTCCACATACTTGGTAATGGATTCCATTGCTATCTTTATGTCGAGATAACGCGGCAGCATTGAGGCCACAGAGTGCAGACACAGTCGGTCTTATCGCTTCTCAGAAACCCATGCCCGGCTCTGCCGAGGTGTCGGCTGCGTGTTGACAGAAGCTGTTGAGGATGTGGACATTAAAGCCCGGTGAGAAAGTGGGGCAGGTTACACACACGCAGACATCTGATAAGAAGTCCGCCATCTAAACGACCACGGTCTGATAGCGAATCCCACGGAGCGAGTAACTGCTGCTGCTGGTCAACAGAAATTGTTTCACCGGTTGTCGAGTGACCCCGGCAGAACAGGGGTCCGTCTCGAGAGGTGCCGCGCGCCCGTTTGAAATTGAGATGCTATCTTTGAAATTGGTTGTCAGAAAAATATGCCAACTTCAAACTGATAAAAAATGCAACTAAACAGGCAGGCAACAGATCTGAGGGGCTATTTTTAGAGTCGGGTCTGACCGGCAGACGGCTACCACGAGGGAGAAGAAAATGGGAAAAGCATAGGGTGTGAAATTTCATTTACACACTCGTATTCTTCTTCTGTACATACTGTACAATACCGACGGTGCACACATGCTGAAACACACACTTTTCAGCTTTGCTGTGTCAGTTTGCAGCCGTCACGCACAGATTTTCTGCAGCACTGATGCAGCTGACCTCCACTCCTCGTGCATCCTCGTTTTTTGTTCTGCATTAACTTTGATGCACTCCTACCACTTTCTATAGCATTAATATTACTACATTATTGCTTAAATATTTCTTGTGCAGTAATAACGGTGAAATTTAAAAGGTAAGCTTCCAAATAAAATATATTTGCTGGCACACTAACTCAGCTCGTCTCCCCTCATTATCACAGACTTTGAGCCACTTTGAGATAAGTGAAAGAGAAATATTTTAGGAGTAAATCAGCCTGTGCTGCTTCCTGCTGCAGCAGACATGGTGGCATCTGATTGGTGCAACTGTAGATTGGGTTGTTGTTTTTGGCACAGACATTTTGGAGCAATTCACCAAACACTTTGGGAGGTGAAAGGGCCTTTTCTGTTTGTGTCACATTTACTTCCCTTTAGGGAAGTTAGTTCGGATCAAATTGCTTCGTCAGAACTAAGTGTTGTATAAATAACAACTGAAAGACGCCTCTTCAGACTCTTGTTTAGTTCTCAGTGGGTTTCCTTTAAAAAACACTCCTGTCAGCTGGTATTCTTTATTGTTTAAACGTCTCTTTTGACGCAGCGGTCTGATTCTCAGCAGCCAGCTGCACAACAATGTGCTCATCACGTCCAGCTCTCTCTACACGCCGACCTTCTTCTGTAAATCAGCTTAAGGATCCCAGTGTGTGAACTCTGGCCTCCTGCTGACGGTGCTGAGCCAGCAGCCAGGCTGCGGCCCACCACTCAGTTGTGCATACTGTATCTTTGTCATTTATCTAAATCCCAGAAATCAATTATAGAGCGCTAAGGTGCCAGGGTGAGGGATTTGAGTTTTAATTTTCTCCTTGCTCCTCGGGCACTGGCACACACCCCTCTGCTGGCATCCAGGCGCACGGATTAAGCAGAGGTAGACGATTCTCTGGCTTTACATATCCGATATTAGCAGATGCACATTTTAGTGTTTATATTTTACTTTTTCTGGTAGGAGGTGCTGCAGTTTGACCACCAAATGATGCTTTTAGGATATTTTCTTTGCTCAGCTATTAACTTCAGTCCGAAGTTGTTCCATAAATTAAGATGTTTTTGAAACCTCATGATAGAAAAGCTGATGTTAAATAAAAGTTTATTAGGTTGATGTTTTTAATGTAGACTGTTACACCTCCCTTTCTGCCTTTAGAGTTCAACATATTGTCTTTTTTAGGAGTCGGCAGTCATCGGAGACCAATAGCTTCTGTTAAAGTCTGATTCTGTCTCTTTTTCCCGTACCGGTATGAGTGTAACAATACAAAGTGTATTTTGGACTTATTGATGCCATATGCATGAACTTAGCCAATACTATCAAAAAACGAAGAATGGAAAGTGCATAAACTGCGTCAAACGTCCCTAAAGGTAAACAAACAAAGCTGGCTTTTTATCAAAATATGAGGATATCAAACATTAATATGAACTTAAATACAATGTCCACTAATTAAGAGTGATAAAAAGCCATAAAATCACTCCTCGAGGTTTTTGAATTTCCCCACAGTGAGATCGATGTTATAAAAGAAGAGATTTGGCAGCCGTGGAAACAGCTCTGCGTTTACTCATTACCCATCTCGGGATGCAAACACAGACGAGCGGCTCACCACCAAGTCTCTGCTAAACCCAACACTGTTGACTCCCGGTCATCTGTAGTTGGGCATGAAAGCCTGAAATCACACAGATTAACGGCGCACTCTGTCCCATCGGGGACGCTTTCAATTATTCACCCCAAAAAATGTTGCTGCGAGCGATTCATCTCTGTGAGTAGACTCACTGTAAGGGCACTCTCACTTCACTGTGGTAAAAATCCAGGAAATCCCCCCCCCCCCCCCGCCTTCATCCTCACAGACCACCTGTCTCATCCTGATGGGTTTTTCAGGGATGGAGGGGAGGAGGGTGGATCGTAAAGGGGGGACGAGTGTTCCCAGTAATGGCCCCGATGTGAATAATTTAAAGAAGCCGTGGAAACACACTGGGATGGACATGTGCTGCTGCTGAAGAAAGCACTATAGCCGAGTGATTGAGAACGAGACCCAACAGCACCTGAATCCCCGCGGTGATCGTAACACACAGAGATGTGGGGCAGGTGTGTGCGTGTGTGCGTGTGTGTCGATACAGATGGATGGAGATAGAGCGAGAGTGTGTTATTGAGTAACTGAAAGTCAAAGTAGTCCACGCAGCTGACACACAGAGCGTTGATAAATAATGGACAGTCTCCTTCAACGCTGCCTCCTGTTGCGTGCACACCTCTCTATAAATAGTCCCGATGATAGTGACGATGGAAGCTTTTCTCTCTGACCCTGCGGCCCATTATTCCCCGTGGCCGATCACTCCGGGTGGGGGTGCATCTGTGTGGACATGGACTCAAACTGACCTCTGTAGCCGAATGGCGGCTGCGTGCACAGAAGATGTACAGTATGCCGAGTTCAGTCTGCTCTATTTTTGACTGGCAGGACAGGGCGAAGGTCACACTGCACACCTGTCAGTGCTACCAGCTACAACTCACAGGAGTTATGTGATAAATAAGAGCTGTGAGAACATATATGTATCGATTTTAAGGGTTGGCCGATATTGGTTTTTGAGGGCCAAAAGCGATACTGATTATTTGTACTTAATGACACCGAACGGATATGCACTTTCAATAAAAATAAAAATCTTTCTTGTCAAAATTTTGAATTTTTAGTATAACAAACTCTAACATAAAACTTTGTTTAAATGCCATGAGTAAATGGTTAATCACAAAAAAAACGTTTTGCTCATAGACTCCATTAGCAAAGTTTTACTTCGCTGAACATGGGCGCTACTGTTGTCTCCGTCAGTCACTATTTAAGGTAAAGTGGTGAAAATATTCTAAATATAGTGTTCACTCAGAGCAAGTTAATATGGCTTTAAAACAATATTGCCATATTTTATAGTTCAAATATTACTTATATTTCCAAGTGGCTCTGGTACTCCGTGGTTGCAAAATGTGACTAAATATTCACTGTCTGGAGCTCTGCAAAAGCCCTGCTCTGTGTGTGTGTCTGTTAGAGGCAGAGAGCCATAAGAGAGAGCAAGGGAACCAAAACACTGGTAGCTTGTAAAAACAACGTAACAATTTATACTCAACGTAATATAGTCATTTTATATTTCTCACATGGAAAAAGCCGCAATACCTCAAGTACATTCGATATGTAGCCCACCTGTAACATAGCTTAGATGTTCAGTTCAACTTTTATCCAGTTTCTCATAAATTCAAAGACTTTTGAATTTCTGACAGAGTTAATCTTTTATCACTTGGGGAAGAGGGTGATATCAGCTAATTGGCGATCATCTTTTTTCCTTTTCTGCTCAAATTATCGTTATTATATCTATCAGCCTTTCCAAATTCACTGTCGACCAATCAAAAGTTTCCACACATATTTCCAATCCAAAAAATATTTTATTTGGTATTGCACTGCTGTCCATAACAATCATCTGTGAGCAGCAGCGTCTGCTCTAATGAAAAGTCTTTAAAGAAAACCCCAAATCCCTCGTGGCTCCGAGGATGCTGCTCTGACCTCCCCGTGCCAAAGTACAAACAACACAATTAATGTCTCCCAAAGTGATCAATAGAGTGTCACAAAGTCAAGTTTGTTTACAGAGCAAAGGTGAGCTGCCAAGCTTTGGATTCACTTTAAGATCGCCCTTGACATGTTTTGCCTCAGTGAAAGTTTTTAGCCATGATGGCGATGTCAGTCTGTTGTTCCACCACCAAAAAATCTCATTGACTGTCGATGCCATGACATTTTGTACAGATATTCACAGTTGCCCAAAGATGAATCCTTCAGACTTTGCTGATCCTCTGTGTTTCCCTCCAGTCACCATGAGGCCTTGTTTAGTCCCTTTGATCTGGCAGACTGTATCAGTTGCAGATAGAGCCTGACCGATATGGGATTTTTGAGACCGATACCGATTTTATAGATTTTATAAAATTCACCGATTACCGATCTGGTGAATTTTTGAGCTGGAATAAAAAATAGATAATTCCTATGTGGATTGTGCACTGAATTTGCACCCATACACTACGCAAAAGTACTCAGAAGGCTGCTTTCTTAAACTTTTATTTAACAATTTCCTTATGGTCTTTGCTGATCCTTTAAATAAAGAATAAATACAATAAAATAAATAGCTGAATAAACATCAGTACTTATCAGTATCAGTATCAGTCAACTGCTGACATTTCTAAACAACCCAAGCATTGTTTTTTGCATTATATTTTCTTATCGGTGCATGTTGGAAAAAATATACGCCAAAATACTCCGATAAGTCTGCGAAAGGCTCATATCGGCCGATAATATCTGTTGACCAATAAATCAGTCGGGCTGTACTCGCAGAAAAACACACAACAGAAACCATAAACCCAGAGTGACCAAAGTATTGACAACGTGGTCAATAACAGTCTGTGGACAGACGCCTCCTCCATCCCTGCGTTTGTTTGGTGCAACGGAGAAGTTTTGCACCACAACTTGACAGTGATAAGGGGAAATGATGGCTCTCCAGCGTAACTATGTAGCTACTGACGCCTTTGTTGTTACTAAATCTGATCTGCCTGCAGTCTGAATGTAGCCAAATACACCTGAGGTGAAGAGTCAAACCACAAACATCACAAAAGACAATCTGCTCGACCACCTAACAAATCATGGCAATAATTTTTTCATTTGTTCTCAGAGTTGACAGACGTTTACATCTGCTCGGCATCTTTGCATGTAATACACTCAGTAGCTGAAAAAATGTGAGCCAAAACTATTTAAAAAAGGGAACTACTTTTTTAAGAGTTGATGAATTCAATCCAGGCAAAACATGGAATGGAAATATTCTCTGTGATTTCAAAAGATTTGTATACTGGTTGCTTTTGTTAGAGCGACCACAAAAGCAGACCATTGAATCTCCCTCTCTGAAGGCGAGAGATGGAAAGAGAAAGCTTCTGATGAGGCAGCGTGTCTGCTGGCTCTGCTCGCCTGAGAGCAAGAAGCTACTGAGAGGAGGCCTAAAAATGAATTTTTAAGGAAAGCGACAGACGAGGAAAAAACAACAGCGAGTGATCAGACGGTCATGGTGACAAGAACAAAGACAAGAGGAAACAAAGGTTGATATGGTTTAGTATGGTAAAGCATGGTTGCTATGACGACGGCATGTAGATGCAGCAGCCAGTAGCTCCTCAAATCCTTGCTACTTTTTTGCTATATTTTTCTATTTTTTTGGACACTGTGACCCCTTCTTCTGAAGCACGACATTTCAACGATAGAGAATCACTTATCAATGTCAGAAAAAGATGTGTGGGTTTTGGACTGAACGCAGCAGACCACGAGAGGATCCCCACCGCTGGCATGTGCCGAGTGGCGGGTGAGGCAAGGCCGAGAGAGCCGGACGAGGAGAGGGAGGAGAGCCGGCATCAGGGCGAGGCTGACCCGACTTGGACTGAGAGCTTCTCCTCTACCAAGCCTTCTCCTGGCTAATGTCCGCTCATAGCAGAGTTGAGTGCATGATGCGATTGGGGCTCGCTAAGTAACGGGAGATCAGAGACTGCTCTGTACACATCTTCACAGAGACATGGTTAACCCCTAACATCCCGGATCAAGCTGTTACACTGGATAGACTGACCTTGAGGGAGCCATTTGGACACAAGACGGATGCAAATTCAAAAAATGCACTGCAGGAACTGAATGATGCCACCAGCAGAAATATGCCCAAACAGCTGGATGGAATATTTACAGTAGCTGCTGATTTTAAACAACTCAACCTTCAACTCCAAAGATGAAGCAGGATCAAAGACAACAGTAATTTAATTTTTTAAACTTGGTTTAAAAAATGACCAATGAATCTACCTTCTACCTTCTAAGAAGAAGCAAAGACAAGGAGCTGGTCAGAGGGGAGGCTCTGTTGTTGTGGCCTAAAATGACGACACGCTTTCTGATTGATGGTGTGATGCAGCGTAACATTGATAAAGCCTGTGAAAGCTGCAAATATTTCTTTGTTTCAGACGGGCTGTGAATGAGTCAGATTTTAGAAGCAGGACATGAGCCGAGTGATGACTAAACATGGCGTCCACTTGACCAGAAACCCTTCGCTAACCACCCAAATAATCTGACCTCAGACTGAATCATAAACAGAGGACTCTGACTGAGAGTTTGACTGAGGAAATTGGGAGCTGGTTTCTTGTTCTTTTCATGTTTTTTCATATTTCCCTTTTTCTGAACACATGAGCCTATCCTTAATATTATTATTTTATGGTGGTATATTTTTAGTTGTTGTCATTACGTTTCATTGTTTTAGTTTTCCCCATTTTATGCACTTTCATATACTTTGCACTTTTACCTGTTTTAAATGCAAAAATGTGTTCTTTTATTGGCATTCTACCTGTTTCATATGACATAATTTCCTTTATTAGCATTTTATTTACTTATACATATGGTAATTTCTTTTACTCTTAGTTTTAAACGCATTACATGAGCTTAATTCTCTTATCAACATTTTACTTTAACTGTATTTTTGTACTTGCACCCCCATCTGTTCGTGTCACAGTGCTGTTTGATATTTGTGCTCTAACTTTCTTAATGTTCTTAATTTCAGTTAAGTCAAAGTGGAGCACGGGATGGGCGACGTTCCATGATCGCGGTTGTTTTTTATCAAGACATTACTGCATTTCGAGCTGGGATGGTGCCACAAAAGCAATCTTTTAACCAAGACATCACCATGTCTTCAAGTAAGGATAGTGCCATGAAAAGCAGCTGATTTTTACAGACATCACTTTGTTTTATGGAGGAATAGTGCTACTAAAAGTTGTTTTTTTAACTGAGATACTGCTGTGTTTACTGCTGGGAAAGGGCCTCGAAAAAATGTGTTTTTTAACCGAGACATCACTGCATTTCCTGCTGGGAAAGTGCCATGAAAAGCTGTTATTTATCACTGAGACACTGCAGCGTCTCCAACAGGAATAGTGCCACCAGAAGTGGTTGTTTTTATTTGAGATGTCACTGCCTTTCCTGCAGGGATAGTGCCAGCATTACCGGGTCATTTAAGCCAAAATATGATCTGTTCTAACCATAAACAAGTGTTTTTTTTGGTGCATAAACCTAACACATTGTTAAAATGTTGAAAAAAAAAACATAAAGTAGAACATACTGGGTTATCAGCCTCTGTACTGCACTCCTGTATAAGACAGACTTTTCCAACTGCGCTGTTTTAAAATCTAAGTTCAAACCTGGCAGAAACGTCACCGGAGACTCGAGCACCGACGGCACATTTAACTGGTGAATACGACTTTGTGAGACGTCTCTTAAGAAGATTTATCCCACCTTTAAGAGAGCGGCAGGAGAAGCTGAGGGGGAAATTAATTCTAATGAAGGCGGGTCGGCCTCCTGAGCTGATGAGCTTTATTATTACCCTCGTGCTCCTGCGGCTGAGGACCGCAGCGACACGGAGGAGGATAAAAACACTACACACATCAATCAACAGAGACACACAGGAGCCTCTGGTACCTGCCATAGACTTTTAATGGCCATCACAGACAGCAATAAATATACAGTGATAGCGTTAATAAGGATTAAAGACAGAATATTGGAGAAAAACAAACTTTGTTTTAGTGTTTAATTAAGGTTCTCTCTCCAAACTGGCTTTTGTTGGTGAGGCTAGATTGATCATTATTGCTTTTTAAAAAATCCATTCATCTTCACAGGCAGATTCAATTTCACTCAAGATAACACATTAAAAGTGGACGTGGCGTGACAGGCACGCCTCCCTGCTTAAATCATTTCTATCAACAACTGTTTAAATCATCGCAGTCAGCCTGGTTTCAGGCAATCGAATCGACACACTCTGGAAAGCCTCCACTCAGCAAATCTGAATCACTTAAATTGTCGGGGTCGGTGCCGTCTGCCAATCAGACGCAGCGGGGTTGGGAATAATTTGTGTGTGAAGGGAATTTCTTTATATTAAAAAACGAATCAGTGTGTTGATTTAACTATATTTCTCTGCAAAACAAGATGAAGAGCTTCATTCTTCTCCTCAGGCAGAGCACGTCTGCAGACTAATCTACGAGAGTTCAAACTCTTAAAAAGCTCAGTGTGCCGCTGATTTAAACTTTTAACTGGCGAATATTTAACTCATTAAGTAATTAGACTCGTGTAGCCTCTCTGAAAGTCAACATCCCACAAAGGCAAATGGTAACTTTGTTTCCTTTTATTTCAGAGCTCTCTGCAACTTAATGAGAAAATGTTTTCTGCGCCGGGCTCCCTGCAGAGCAGGAGTGCAGTTTATAGAGATGTCCTTTGACTGCTGCAGACAACACGATGCATCACCGCTGCTTTAAAGAACACTGAGATATAGCTGCAGCTTAATTGTGTCTGTGCCACAGTGAGCAAGCCCGAGCCAACGAAATCAGCTCACTGTTTTACACAGAGCCTCGAATCCAGCCTCCATGTCTGACAGAGAGAGATGATTATGGGTGTAAGGATACGAAGCGTGATACATGATTGGCGATACAATACAAGAACGATATAGGGTCATTTAGGGCAATACAATATGATACGATGCAATGACGACAAATCGAGATAGTGACTTTTTTTATGCCTGTTTCTATGCAGTGGAAAAGCGTGACACACTGAACTACACAAACATTCAGTGCAAGGCCTCTCTTTAATAAGGGCTGGGCAGAGGGCTTCAAAATAATATTACGATATTTTAAGGCTTTTTTCACATGATATTTATCTCAATATTTTTAGATGCCCTTTAAACTAATGTTAACTACTAAAATTAAAAAAAAATTGAATGAACAGCAGTTACAATGAAGATAAATAAAGTAGCTACTTTCATATAATAATGCTGAATAAAGTACTTTTAAATGAAATTTAAGTATCGTTATGTTTGTTGATATAAATGTCGATAAAACACAATTGCAATATGACTGCTTTTCCACTGAGTGATGCGACGTCTTCTCTGATGATAACATCCCAGTAACCATGGTGATGGATGGTAAAAACGTTAGCAGCTTTATTTCTATTGCAGCCACCGCGCTAGCCGTCATTATTTCCAATCCAAGGCCACGTCGGAGCCATAATGGAAAGGCGAGCCCCTTATGCGTGGAAGCTTTCACGTATGAGGGATTTCTGGGAGCTGATAGTCCACAATTTTAAAGAGGAACTGTGGGTTCAAAACTTCCGAATGATTCGCTCAACTTTCTCAGAGTTATGTGATGCAATAACAGCTCCTGTAGCTCCTGCTGCATCATGGGAGCCAGTTCCTACTGACAAGCACATAGACAGAGCATCATGTGACCAAGAAAAGACTAAAAAGTGTTTCCATTGCAGTTTTGCGAAGTATGGCTTTTTCAAATCGCCTGATATACCACTTCATGCGTGTAAAAACTGCTTTGCGATAAATGGGAGTTTTTTTCAGGTTGACGTGTTTCCATAAGACTTATTTTATATTCACAATTTCAATTTGCACAATGTGAGGGTTAATGGAAACAGTGTCTATTGTTGCTGAAACAATGTGCATCACATGGTAACAATAAGCGAGACTCCAGGTGTGCCGCATTGAGCAGCTCTGCTCACATGAGAAGTGCAGCTGCTCTAACACAAGAACCAAAAAACAAAAATACAACAGGTCCTGCGATGCAAACGCAGGCATTTCGGCCTGGGTGTAAGAACGGGATTGGGCCTAAATTTCTCCAAATCTACACACAAACAACTCTCATCCAAGCATCTGTTGAGGGCTCAAGGCTCTTAGCCAATCAACACTGATCTGGGTCGGAGGTGAGCGAGAGCCTCAAACACAGAGTGGTCATATTCGAACCCTCTCCTCCAAGCTGCTTTTCCAGCTGGGTGGCTCTGAGCCACAGGAAGCCATTTCAGCTTTGGCAGGGCAGACAGAATCAAAGGCAGAGCAGAGAGGAAACACACACACACACACACACACAGAGCAGAAAACACACAAGAATCACAACAGAACTGTTCGCATCGAGAGGGGAGCGGCACTGACCACACGCATGCGACTGTGCTGCTCGGCTGCGGCTTTAGAGGTGCTTTTATGTGCAGACTGAGTGAAAAGAAACCACGTTTGAAACCTTGGTACAGTGTCTGGGTCACTGTCTGGGACGTGTGTCTAATTTCAGCACACAACCACCCACATAAATCAGATTTCCGCGCAGGGGACGAGAAGGAGAGCACAGCGGATAAACAAGGAGGGAGCAGCACACTGTGATTGTTGTGCTGCGGGAGGACGGAGCTTATCAGCCCCGATCAAGAATGCGCGGCAGTCTCGAGAGCGAGTTTACTCCACTGTCTGAGCAACCAGTCGTGACTCCTTTAATAAAGTAAAAATCCCAGCGAGTTATCTGACAGCTGCCTGAGGTAGTTAGGCATCCAGAGGCGAAATGCCAAACTAGCAGCTTCAACAGAACAAGCTAACAGCTGCTCGATCACTGCAGGCCGGAAATCTGCAACCCAGACAGCAGAGAGCACGCTAAGATGTTAATGCTGGGCACTTTAAAAAACACCAAAACAATAAGCTTTGTAAGCAACTTTCACTTTTTTTGGGTGTAATCCAATTAAAAGGTGGAGGCAAAATGTTCAGGGACTCCCTGAGCAAAACATCTGTTCAACCTGAGCAGCTGTTTTCAGGTTCTGGACAACGTAATATATGCTTACTGGATAATAGCTATTTAAAGCCCTTTTTGTTGCTACATGAAAATTTGGGTTAGATGATTAATCTTGTAGATCTGCCCAGGAGGTTCAGCCTCAGCAAATTTATGTCCTCAAATAAACCCTGAAAGCTTTATTCAGAGTCGCAGCACCCCGAATTTAAGTGCAACCCAATTGCCAGGATATATGTTTGCAATCTATATTTCTAAAAATCAAAGATATGGTACGATTTTTTATGTAGTGGATATAACTTTCTTTACAGATAAACAAAAATGTGGCTAACGTGTTGGCAGGTTTAGGCACAAAAAACACTTCGGTTAAGGTTAGGAAAGTATCAGGTTTTGGCTTAAAATACACGGTTTTGACGGCACAATGCTCACTGGAAATGCAGCTATATATCCGTAAATAAAAAAAAACAAAAAAACAGCCGCTCTGGTGGCAGGAAATCAAAAAACAGACACTTTCTGTGGAACTTTTTCAGAACCACATTTCAAAACAATATCCCGACAGGAAACTCAGCAACATCCCTTTAAATTTTGACCACTTTTTGTGGCACTATCAACGCAGGGAATGCAGAGATGTCTTGGTAAAAAACAACTGTTTTCATGGCTGGAAATGTAGTTAAATTTAGTTTAAAAAAAAACTGCCACTTTTTGTGACTATCAAAGCTCCAAATGCAGTGATGCCTTGGTAAAGTAAAAAAAAAATAAAAATAAGACAAAAAATGTGGCCCCCCCCCAAACAAACCCCACACTTTTTGTGCACTATTGTTGCTAAAAAAAAAGCAACTGTTTTTTGGTCTTGAAGAAATCTCAAAACATCCAAAAATCACTGTATTAAACTGAATATTGATTGTTACAAATAATAATAATAATACATTGGAGAAATTCTATGCAATTCACATCCCTACTCTCAACGTGCAGTATCTGTTTTCTTCAGTCAAGGTGCTGCAAGTAAAACTTTTTAAGTATATGCAGTCGATAACCGGAACATTAAAGCCCAGGCAAAAACTGTCACATGCATCTATCCTGATTATGATGAATTCAGTCTTTTGTTGATCTGTTGTCCATAAAGGCACTGTTTTGTAACAACGCCCTGCATGGCATGACCAGGCTCATTTTTAAATGTGAAACAGCCACATTTTACTGCGTGTACAGCAAGTTCACGAAGAATCAAAAAAGTAACTTCTCTCTCCTGCTGTCACTACTGCTTACTGTTCCTCCACCCGAATCCACGCTGCTGCAGAGAACTCAGTCTCACCTCGCCATCTCTGTACTGAGGCTGCACAACAAGTGTCTCTTTCTTCCTGCGACTTCACAAAGAGCCACATTCATATAGGAGAGAGAGAGAGAGAGAGAGAGGGAGAGGAAGAGAGAGAGAGAGAGAGAGGAAGGAGAGAGAGAGAGAGAGAGAGGAGAGAGAGAGAGATTCAAACTCACACTGTGTTTCCTAAGAGATAAACAATCAACAAACCAGGAGAGAATGTACGCCACATAAGTCAAAGCTACAGGGAGTCGACGGTAAATGTGGGCTGTGTGTAGTGTTTATCTGTATTTGTCTGTCTGTGTGTGTGTGTGTGTGTGTGTGTGTGTGTGTGTGTGTGCAGAATGGCGAGCTGTCACCCTCATTACAAATACAAAACACCTCAGCGCCGAACACTCTGACACTCGGTGGTTGCGTCTACATATCCAGCCCGAGGGGGCCGAGACGGAGAGGGGCAGTAAGGGGGGGGGGCGTCCCTCTTTCAAACTTTTTCTTTGGCTCTCCTGGGCTAAGTGGGAACTAACAGCACATGCTTAAGGACGATTAGCATCGGCCCACAGGCTCTTGAGTTGGCAGCAGAGGAGGACGGAGCTCGCGGACTCCTTGGCTGTGAGAGGAGACGTGCGAGGACTGGTAAACGGGGCTGACGCCTCCCATCAGCCCGACTGTGACCCCACATGACTCCACCGAGCCAGCCAGCACCACCAGAGTGAACCAACAAGCAAACCGTCAAAAACCAAAGATGATCCTTTAAAGTTTTAGAGCGTGATTTCGACCAGTGGTTCTCAAACAGGAGTCCTTGAGGGACTGTCACTCTTTAATTCACTAAACAAGTGAAGCTAATGTAAATAAGAGTTATTAAAGTAAGAATTTTGACCATAAGTTTCACTTTTTCCACGATATATTGTTTCAGGAACAACATTGTGCATGTGCAATGGTCACATCGCAGGACGTGCAGTGTTTTCTAAGGCAAATTAACTCCCAACATATCGTGCTACTTTGCTGCTTGATACAGAAGTAAAACTTGCACTGTTTTAAAAAAAAGCATCCTAAATGCAAAAACATGATGGCTAAAGTCAATGTCAAAAAACACTTTTAATTAATTCACATACATAATATAAATCTTTAAAGATAGCATCCTCATTCACATTGCCTTCTCCTTCTCTATTTCCACGACTCATGTCACCGACCAAGACTTCCCCTTCCCCCCTCAGAAGTAATGAACAGTCCCTATCTCTAACCACCGAGGGAGGCCGGCGCAGCGTCTAGGTGCAGGCACAGGACGCTGAGTCCAGTTAAAGTCCATCTGAGGTGTTTATGTGACGAAAAAGCTTGACTTCCATTAGCATTATCTAGGTGTGTTAATCCAAATTGAGAAATTCAATTTAGTCCGATTTAAGTCGGACTAACTTGTTAACATGTATAGTGTTTTAGTCGCACTTACATGATAATGCCACTTTTTCTAACATCATGTAAACATACTGACTGACACAGACTCTTAAGACCTTCTCCTGCCCTCCGTGAGGCCCTCGCTGCTCCTCACTAAGCTCCTCTGTGGGTGGAGCGCAGATATCAGCCCACATACCACATCTTCACTGCACAGTCTCACAGAGGTGCAGTGTGTCGGAGCGACCAGAGGGACGGAGCAGAGAATACGGCGAGGAGTCGACTGTGATTCACAGGGAGGCAGAATTACTGGAATGATTTCCCTCCCATCCCTGATACTGAGCAGCGGCCTATCTGCCCGCATGTTTCCTCACTGATAAAACCGAAATCCATGACAACCTTGGTGTCTGCAAAGAGCCCACACTGGCTGATGGCAGAGGGCCTGGACAAACATAAGAGACAACTGTCACAAGAGATTTTCTGCTCTGGACAGAGGCCACGGTGCTGCTCGCCCCTTCACTCTCTCTCCCTCTCACTGCCAGGGATATTTATTCATATGCAGAATATTCTATTACAGCTGCGTATTCTTCTGAAATGATCCCTAATTAAACACGTCAGAGGTTTTCACAGTCCCACAAAATGGCACAAAGATTAACAAGGGAGTGGACTAATCATAGACTGTACACGGGAGGCTAATGCTGCAGCTGAATCTTTAATACAAAACTGAAGCTCCAGCAAAAACAGACAATCTGTTGCATCAGTGCACTTAAACACTAGTCAAACTTAGGTGAAATACTCTGCATACACTTCTTGTATCTGCAACTTCATTCTTTCGGTTGACAACTTGTGACCACAAAGAAGGTTGAAATGAAGGTTAGTCATTTACTGAGAAATTTGTTTCATAGTTCAGCACTCCACGTTGCTGCAGCGAGTGCACGTAATCAATGATCCTCCACTTTACACCAGAAAAAGAATTCAAATGCATCGTTTCATCCTTGAAGTTATCAGAGGAAGAAACACCTCGACACTAGGGAACTGCGATATGATGAAATATATCATCTGATGATAAAAAAAACGTCTAGCGTTTCATGTTATGCTATATCGTTTAATCCCATGTATGTCATCTGATAAAGTTTTGCGTCCGTCCACATGGTCGAGGGGGCGTCAACACAATGCACAGCACCAAACCAACAAACATAAAGACACCGACCGGCCTAAAAACGAGGGGGAGCTCGTACCCAAAAGTGGGGTTCCTTCTGTCGTTTGGACGTGGTTCAAGTATCAAAAGTCAGAAACAGAACGAGGGGTGGGTGAATATGTAAATATAACTGATGCATCACAGCTTGTCCCACGTGCACTACAAACGGTTTGTGCTGCTGTACTGTTTTTGATATTAACCTCATACAATGAAATCCTCCTTTTTGCGCCCACCACACTACACACACGTGAAAACATATACAACATATTTAGGTATGTGAATACAATATGTCTTTTTTCTCTTTCTAATGCCTTATTATTTAATTCTATGTATATATTTCTATTCTTTATTTTGTCTTTGTACTTCTTCACACCATGGGCATGGAGGGAAACATAATTTAAATTCCTTTATGTCTAACATACATGCCAAAATTGACAATAAAGCTGACTTTGACTCAGTCACGAACATCAAGTATAAACTGTCTCATTTTTTTAGCCACCAGCCTGAGACTCGCTTCTTTGTTTTGTTTTTCCCTCTCTCTCCTACAGCTCTGTGCCTCCCACACACACAAAAAGAAGCAGCAAAAACCTCAACACGTCCTGCCCGAGACGAGACCGATCCTTCAAAATATCAAAGGTGGGCACTATCCCTGCAGAAAAAAACAGCGATGTCTCAGTAAAAAAGCATTTTTCATGCCTTAAAAAGCCACTAGAATAACAGTAATATTGGGTTGCTAAATCACTACTGGTGTTATTGATCAGCTGTCTGCAGCCTCATATACCACGTCGCTTTGGAAACACTGATATGATACGTAAGAAATGTGCAAGTGCAAAGTATAAGTGATTCGCAAAAAACACACATTTTCTGTCTTTGGCGACTGCGCTGCCAAATCTGACCCCACAGGTCAGGTGCAGGTGTTACTTTTGTTATTGATTTACTTGTTTCCATCATTGCGTTCATTATTGCACGTCTCCAAAGTGCCAATAAAGTTTTTCATTTCCACCATTTCATTTTGAGATAGTGGATCTGTTTGACAGGCCCTGTATATTGATTTGATTGCTCCAGCGTGCAGCAGAATTTGGGCAAGAACTGTCAACTCGAGGCGGCGGGCCAAAAGTGGCATTTGGACGCTACTGCCTGCATGGTGGACAATTAAGTCGCCATGGATACAAGACTCACTGAGCCTGTTAAGTTCACACCAAACTCCTGGGCGGTTTATCCTACACAGCATTTGATAACGTGTTTTAGATGCATCCAACACTTCCTCCGCCCTGCCTCCGTCCTGCCTCCGCCCTGCCTCCGCCCTGCCTCCGTCCTGCCTCCGTCCTGCCTCCGTCCTGCCTCCTTCCTGCCTCCGTCCTGCCTCCTTCCTGCCTCTGTCCTGCCTCCGCCCTGCCTCCACTCCTTAATAAACAAATGGTCACTGTTTGTGTTTCACAGCAGGAGTTCAGCTTTATTTGAGCTGATGTCATCTCCACTGTTGTGTTTACTCCAGCTGGTATTGGCTAGATCAATTTGCTGGATATCAAACATGTTGACTTTCATCCAATCAGAGGCAGGATTTTTTTCTGATATAGTTAAAATTAACTCTCTCTAAAGGAGACATCACACACCCATTTATTTCTCCAGTCAAATGAATCATGATGCTGACACCATCATATCGCTGCTAAAGGGACAGGATTAAGGACCCGTAAACATGCTGCGTATTTTTGCAGCCTAAAACCTGTAGTTTTTCTTGTAGACTCAAATGCGATAATCTACATCATCTAAAAAAATAAAAATAAGGAACAAGTTTAGAACTGAATACCTAAATGTAACTAAGGGACTGTTTGTAATTTGTGAGGGCTGAGCGATAAAACGATATCAATATCAGTCACGAAATAACTTTTCCTCGATTAAAATATGAGATGTCGTCGACAGAATGTCGATAGAACGTATTCAAGCCATGTCCGCTCCGCTGTCATTCTTCGCCGGCTCTGCTCTTGAAAATGACTTTCTCTTACAAAAATGCAATTTTCCCAACTTTTTGTCTGAAATTTTTTTTTCTGAAAATGCACAAATCAAATTTATCTGTAGTCACATCTCAGCCTTTCATAACCTCAGGTAATGAAAAACAAACAAAAGAAATTATCGGTCATCGGTGTCGTATCAGCGACGAGAAGCTGGAAATTATCGGTTTAGCAGTATCGGTTGAAAAAATCATTATTGTGCATCACTGGTTATGATAACTTCATATCTCAGTCACCTTTTAGCTTGACAAAAATTATTGCGATAAGACTTTTTCCATATCACCCAGCCCTAGGTGGAGGTATGTCAAATAATTTTTTAAACACTGTGGAGGAACTTATGAATTTTATTTTGGCTTCAAGGGCGGGGCACACAACTATGAATGGGTGAATTTATATTTATCTTATAGCCATTACAGCCAATTACATTTTTATAGCCATTTTTGGTGATTTTTTTTCTTTTTTGGTGCTTTTTAAAGAAACAATGTTGGCATTTTTCCCCTTTAATTCTTTAAATGATTTTTAAAGAAATAAAATTTGGCCTTTTTTTTTTTTTTTTTTTTTTAGAGATTTTTAAAAAAATTTAAAGGTGATTTTTTTCCTTTGAAAATATTTAAAGAGAAAAAACACCAAATATTTTTAAAAGAAAAATATTGACTTTTTTTTTTTTTTTTTTTTTAACAATTTTGGTAATTAGAAAAAAAAACATGAAACATGCATGCAAAAGAAACATGCATGTTGTCTTTGTCTGTCTGGAAATTTTGATTTTACAAATTCCATGACTTTTCCAGGTTTCTCATGACCATACAAACCCTGTAAAGAGCAACTCAGCCTGCAGAAACATGGAGGCTCTGCTCTTGTAAGTATATCAGAGTATGAACAACAGAGATGTATGAAACTTGGAGGAGCTGGACGCCTACAGAGGACGAAGGTGAACTGTGTCAGACAGTCGCACACACAGATATTACATCTCTAACTGTCACCGAATTCGTCTCAATGTGTCATTTAATTACTCACATCAACTGCTGGTGAAAAAGGAGCTAATGCAACACTTAAGCCAGAAAAAAGGAAGTGAGCTTCCTCCCACAGACTCGTCCAACTTTTCAAAATGACCTTGGCTTTGTAATGATATGCTGCGCTGACGGTGCATTTCTGCTCCTTTCAGAAAAAAGCTTTTTTCTTCCTTTTAATTGATACGTAATGCAAGAAAAGGGTGCATGTCGGTCACAAGAATTTCACAAAAAAAAAAGGCGTGTTCTACCTTAAATAATCCGATGTATAGCCTTGGGAGCGCAAGACTTCCTGATCTCGATATCTCTCTATCCAATAATGATGAAACAACAGAATAAATCATCATCGCAGTTACCGCCTCGGGGAAACAAAGGGCACTGAGTTTGAGTAGATTTATTTGCAATGACTCACCAACAGTAAGTGTAGCGCTTCTCATAAATTATGCCACTGGTTATCACCCCGCTAAAACTACAAAAAAAGGAGGAATGTCTATTTCAGAAGTAAAAACATGCTTTTAATAATACATGAAAATTCTGCCTTAATGGCTCACAGCAGAGGAGTTCAAAGTTCCATTCGAGGAGTATCGGGATGCAGCGCGCCCGCAGGCCTACCTCCAGGAGGAGACGTGCTGAGAGAGAATCGAACACCAAATCGCCACACTCGCCTTCTCCACGGGGCAAAGCATTAGACACAGAGCAAGGTCGCACACCTCAGAGCGCCACACTGGTGTCGGTTGCATGAAAAGTGCACTGCTGAACAAATTTTGAGACCAGGAGGTAACCTCTGGAGAGTTCACTGTGACGATAAAGTCTGTGGAATTATGAGACTTCTGGACGTCTCTCTTATCAGTAACGTACAAAACAAAACCCATTTCTATGCTTTTGCTTTTAGTTAATTCCACCTTCTATTTATTTGTATAGCATTTTATCGTTGTTATGTCTGGTTAACTTGTTTTATGGGCTTTTATTGTTTTTACTGTTGTTGGCTGATATTAAATATTTTTATTTATATTTCTTTTATTTGTCTTCAACCTCTGGCCTGTCTGCAACTTATTTCCACAGTTATGGTATCCATGTGCTGTATAATGATTTTATTTTTATTTTATTTATTTATATTTTTAGATTATTTTACTTTTTAAATGTATATATTTATATATATATTATAAGGATTAAATTTTTAGCACTCTGGCATGTAAAGCACTCTAAGCTGCTATTATTAAATGCAGAAAAAAACCAAAAAATTAGCGAAAATAGAAAAAGGGAAAATTTAAAAAAAAAAAAAAAAATAAATAAATATATATATATATATATATATATATATATATATATATATTATATATATATATAAAGACAAAATGCTTAAAAGTAACAATAATTCTGTAACACAATTTTCAATAAATGATTATGATATGTACAAAGATATGGACATTTTCCCTAATTTCTAAAATATATAATTATCTAAATCTATATATTTGTGGTAATTTGTGTGCATTTTGTTGCCTTTTTCCCATGTTTTTGAAGAAAATAAAACCAATATGCTAAATTTGGTGGTAAAGGTGTTACAACATGAGACAATAAGATCCAGGCTGAAAAATACCAAAGTCACCCTTAAACATTCCCAAAATGATGATCCATTAGATGTTGTGTAATCACATGAAATATTAGGGCTTCGGTATCACGCCACAGGAGTTTGTGATATATAATGCATGAATTCATGTGTTTAATCATAATGAGTCATGTATTAGTTATGCATCAATTAAGCATTCAGTGTGAACTTTAATTAGAAAATGTTTTTACTTTGAGGGCGACATGATTCCTGCTCATGTTAACTGTTACTACACGAGCTTCATTCTTACCTTTGCCGGAGCTTTGATCCTGTTGTTGTTATTGTGGGAGGCCAGATCGACGTCTTCGTGGACGCGGTCCAGCAGCCACAGGAGGAACTCCAGGGCGTCATGTTGGGAGTTACCACGAAACTGTGAGCCGTACTTGGACACTATAGTCTAGAGAGGAGAGAAGTGTCATTTTTCAGCACAGTCAACAGAAGAAAAGGTTGGCATTGTACATTTCTGAAAAAAAAACACAAATTTATTACATTCTTATGTTTCATACTAGAGCCCGATTTAGCGAGTCAGTGCTTTGTTTCCAGTGGCTTTTTAGGCACCAAATGTGGGTGTTTTGTAGCAATTCAGCACTGATTTTTCAGCAGGGAGAGCTGAAATCAAAGTGTTTCTTTTTTATGCCTTCGTGCCAGCAGTAGTTGTGGCCGGAGGCTAGGGCTGGGTGATACGGAAAAAAAAGTCTTATCACGATATTTTTTTTATATCAGTCGATATCAATATATAACGCGATACACATCAAATCACTATTTGTGTCAAGGTTCCCTTTGACTCCTAAGTGAGATATGAAGATATCATAAGGTTAATTTTGGTTTAAATATTTATTTTCTGTCAGACACTGAACATGACAAATATACTGTAGAACAGGCGTCACCAACTGGAGGACCTATTCTACTAAAATTCAAAGAGGTCCAGTTACTAAAATTTACTCACAGCAAAGGTCCGAATCTCATACCTAAAATCAATATCACCATTAACTGAACATTTTTCTTTCATTAAGATTAAAGAACAATTATTTTGCTTCTTTTTGTGGTTTGTTTTTTGCCCTCATCGTTCACTGACCATGGTGTGTTGGAGTGTAATAATTTATCGCCCAGCCCTACCGGAGACACTATGTTTTCAGGTTGTCCATCCATCTGTCCCATTCTTGTGATTGCAATTTCTCAAGAACACCTCGAGAAAATGTCTTCAAATTTGCCACAAACGTCCACATGGATGATGAACTGATTTGATTTTGGTGGTCAAAGGTCAAGGTCAAACGTCACTGTGACCTTGCATCAGTCCCATTCTTGTAAACACATTATCTCAGGAATATCTTGAAGGAATTTCTTCAAATTTGGCACAAACGTTCGAGCTGGCTCAAGGATGACCTGAATAGATTTTGGCAGTCAAAGGTCACTGTGACCTTGCATCCGTCTCATTCTTGTGAACCAGATATCTCAAGAACACCTTGGAGGATTTTTTATCAGATTTGGCACCAACGTCCAAGTCAAGAATGAATTGATTCAGATTTTAGGTTAAAGGTCAGCATGACCTCACAAAACATGTTTTTGGCCTTAACTCAAGAATTCATGCTGTCTAAAAAAAGAAATAAAACAATGAAGTGATGTAATTTTATATCCAAAGGGTCAAAGGTCAACCTCAATGTTATATTTTAATATTATGCAAAAACACTTTTTTGGCCATAATTCAATTTCATATCTGAGGATTATAAGGGAAGACATTTGGTCAGATACTGAGCTGGTGACACAAATCTTGAAACAGTGCTGACTGTACAGATTTTTAGATACTGGTTACGATGGATGTGAACCGTAACAGAGCAATTTCACTGGTTCACGGAGGCATACAGCCGAGAGGCGGAAATTCTACTTTTCCAAGACATTAGTGCACTTCCATCTTATATTGTGCCAACAAAACATTAACAAGTTTCAATGTATCCACAACGTAATAATCATTAAAATGTCTGTCTGTAGTTTGCAGAAATGTACAATCACAACATTTTTTTCTGCTTGTTGGGCTACATTAGTCAACAGCAAAGGCGTAGGCTGCAGGGGACATGTATGAAAGAGGATTTGGGGTCCTCTACCAGAAACACTTGAGCATAAAAACATAATGTCCTGCATTGAGGTGAATTTTTAGGCACCTATTGTATAGCCTACAGCTACATAATTACTAAATGACGTTATTTCATAAGCAAGGAAAATGGCTCAGTGCTGTAACAATCCATGAATATATTCATTCCATCTAGAGAGTCCCATTTCTGTCTTCACTGAAAAACAAACACTGTGGTGTTTTAATTGGCTTTTATAATGTGACAGCTCGTTAGAATTAAAGCCGTAGTGGCTACCTGGAGAAGCCAAAAAACACAGCCTTGCAAAAGATTTCTCCAACGAAAAAATGTGAATCTCAAGCACTTCTTGTTTTTTGGTTTTGACAGCTCGGGTGTGCGTGCTGGGCAGCTCTACCCCTTCTCCACAGAACGCTGATCAGAGGAATCCCAGAATTGCAAATCTGCACTAACGCTCTTCACGCTTCCTTCGTCTCCACCTGGCCCACGCTCTGACTGATGCAGAGTCATTTCAGATTTTGGATTTGCAAAATATGCCTTTGTCTCAAAAACATGCTTGTTAATAAAGTTTAACTGTCAGAAAGCATTACCCCTTTCCTTCTCAAGAAAATAAATATCTGGAGAAATTTGCCTTTATAAAAGAAGTGTGAATAACATTCGTTTTTAAAAGTAGGCTGAAGACTACTTTAGCTCACACTCAGTATAATGTGACTTCAGATGTGAATGGCACCCGACTCAATTAGGCGGGAATTAGCTGCATGAACCACAGCTGGCAGCATGCAGAAGCAAAGGCAGTGATGAGAGATTATAGCAGAGGGAGCAGCAGACTGTAATCATTGCTCCATAATCCACTAATATGTGATATGCCTCTTATAGCTATTACACCACAACGTGATGTAGCATGTCTGATGATGAAGTGAGAGGCCTGTCGCTGAGGAGCTGCTGGTCGATTCTCAAAAAGACGGGCAGAGATATTGAATTTAAAAAACTCTTTCACTAGAATTGCCGCCTTCCGGTTGCATGCCTCTGTGAACCAGTCAAGATGCACTAAGAGTTTATATCGACGTCTGTAAAAACACGGATGCTGCACACACATCTTTAAACCTGTAGCACCAAAGATCTACAAAATCAGCACAGTTTCAACATGGACAACCAAGATTAGTGTCACCATTTCAGTATCTGACCAAATGTCTCCCCTTCTGTCCCTGGGATATGACGTTGAGTAATAAAAGTGTTTTTGCAGATCATTATGACATCACAGTGAATTTAACCTTTGACCTTTTGGATGTAAAACATCAACACTTCATTATTTATTTCATTTATCCTGTGCTAACCTTGTGTACAATTTTGTCACAATTAACCAATGGCATCTAAAGTTATGGTCAAAAATATGTTGTGTGAGGTCACAGCGACCTCAGACCTCAAAATTTTCACTGTTGAGTCCAAGTGGACGTTTGTGCCAAATGTAAAGAATTTCCCTCAAACCACTAACAAGAAATCACATTCACAAGACTGAGATAGACGAAAGGTTTCAGTGACCATGACCTCTGACCTCCAAACTTTAATCAGTTCATCACTGAGTCCAAGTGGACGTTTGTGCCATATTTGAAGAAATTCCCTCACAGCGTTATTAAGATATCACTATAAAAAGAGTAGGATGGCCACAAGATCCCAGTGATTTTTACATTTGACATCCAAACTTTAATCAGTCCATCATTAAGTCAGCAGATGTTTGTGCCAAATTTTTGGGAACTCCCTAAAGGTGTCACTGAGATAAAACATTCACAAGGATGAGATGGACACAAGGTCACAGTGACCTTTGACCTCCAAGTTTTTAATTAGTTGAGTCAGATTTGAGGAAACTCCCCAAAATGGTTTGAGATATCGCTTAGATGGACACAAGGTCACACTGACCTTGACCTCTGACCTCCAAATTTTAATCAATTCATTGTTGACTCCAAGTGAATGTTTGCGCCAATTTGGAGAAATTCCCTAGTGACATTATTGAAGTATCACATTCACAAGAGTGTGATGGACGCAAGGTCAGTGACCTTTACCTCTGAGCTTTAACCAATTCATTGTCAAGTCCAAGCAGATGTTTGTGCCAAATTTTTGGGAACTCCCTAAAGGTTTCATTGAGATATAACATTCACGAGGATGAGATGGACACAAGGTCACAGTGACCTTTAACCTCTAAGTTTTTATGAATTCATTGTGGAGTCCAAGTGCCAAATTTGAAGAAACGTCCTAAAGGAGTTCTTGAAAAATTGCATTTACAAAAATGAAACAGATGCAAGGTCAGACTGGTTTGACCTTTGAACTCCAAATTTTGATCAGTTTATTGTTGAGAACGAGAAGTGGGTGTTTGTGCCAAATTTGGGTAACTCCCTCAAGGAGTTCTTGACATATTTTGTTCACAAAATAAGATGGACGCAAGGTCAATTTGATCTTGACCTTTGACCAAATTTGTTGAGTCCAAGTGGACATTTGTGGCAAATGTAAAACAAATTTCCTTAAATTATTTATATCACATTCGAGAGTGGGACAGAAGAGTTCACAGTGACCTTGACCTTTAAGAGGTTACAGTGACACTGTCACATTTTAATCAGTTCATCATTGAGTCAGAGTGGATGTTTTTACCAAATTTGAAGAAATTCCTTCAAGGCGTTCTTAAGATATCACGTTTGCAAGAAAAGGACAAATGGATGAACAACCTTAAAGTATAATGCCTCCGGCCACGTCTATCCCAAACCCAGAGGCATAACAAAAAGCACTGAAGAGTCCCAGAGCAAAATGAAGCTAAGTGTTTCTCCAGTGCAGCACAATATAAAGCTGCAGGTGATTAAACACAAGATAGAGCAGACAAGTCTACTCAGATCAACTCTTGTTTCAAATCGAGCTAAAACAGGGCTGTTCAGTAAGAGCAGGGTAATATAATAATGAGTAATCGTTGGCAGTGGAGCCAGCACTGCGTCTTCAAAGTCGTTCTTCTGAGATGTAGTTACTGACAAGTGCAAAAAGTGAACATAAAAATTCATAAACAGAGAAAAACTGCTGGTGGAGTCTTGGCAGAGCGATAAGGTTCTCTAATCTTCTCCTCTGATCTCGTCTTGAAAGTGAAAGTGAAGCTTCCTTTGCCTCTTCGATCTCAAAGTCAAAAAGTGATGAGTGTTGCAATCCGACTACAGATCTCTGCAATCATTTTAAGAGAGGTCGACTGCAAAATACGACAGGAAATATAGAGCTGCTTGTTTGATACAACTGGACAGCTGCCTGTCTCTGCTGAGCAACGTGAACCTAAGAGCCAGATGTACTGTGAGACATATTTTTAATATGTAATATTTTCACTTTAATATTCGATCTGAAAGATTTTCCCCCCTCCTTAGAAAAATAAAATAAAATAATGATGAGACATAGATTTGTGTTGTGACAAAATAGTTACCTGAAAATAAAGGGAAATAATGTTTTAAAAAAAGTAAAAAATAAATAATAAAATAAATTTACAGATGAAATTATTATTATTATTATTATGAATATGGTTATACGAATACATTTTTTCATGTTTTATCCCTCCTTTAGCAGAAAAAAATTTGCACATTTACAAGAAATTTTACAAGAAATTACAAGAAATTTAAAAACAAACAAGAAAGTGACTGCTGCTGAAAAAAGTATCTATTTTCTTCTGTAACATAATTTTACATGTATGAAAAGACAAGAGAGCTGCAGGAGAAGGTTGCATTTTTACATTATGCCGTTTGTTTGGGTTTTTTTTAAAGTGTTGTTTTGGTTTTTTCTTGCCTTCTCTTGATCTCTGACAGCTTTAAACATGTATTCTCTGGAAGTTTTCCATGTATTTTCACACACATACATACAGTTTATATTCTGTCATACTCGACATTACAGCAGATGTTTCTCAGTCAGACTGACTGGTGGAGTCTCAGTGCAGTCGGCTACAGCAGATCCTTTTCAAATTAATGCCCCCGAATCCTTCAGGGTTGCTATTAACCGTGAGCACGACGGACACACACTAACCTAAAGCTGTTGTGCAGCAAAGTAATAACAGTAATTACCTTCAGAGGCTTTTGAAGGTGGCAATTGTCTCAGTGATATAATTGAGGTTTTTTATTGCTCTCTGTGGCATAATGGCCACTGGCCAGTTTGTAATGTGTGTAATCATCGAACTAAGAGATAAAGACGAAAGAGGAAAACACTCTTTCCTCTACATCATTTAGCTAATGGTATATATTTTAACAGCTGAACTACTAATTTTTAGCTCAGTGTTTCAGCTGTTCACTCATTATTTTAGATGACTTACTGTTAAATTAGTGATTTGTTTTAACCATATCCAACACTTTTATCTATTTATATGTTACTGTTTTCTTACTATTTTAACTTTCACTCATTCATTTAAGTAATTTTAAGTTTTTAGACTTCTTTTCTTTTTCTCTTTTTTGCATGCTCATTGTTTCTTTAGGACACGAGCAAATCGATGATAGACTGCATACAAATACTGGACGTAGCCATCATCCACTGGCTGGTGTTGTGGGACTGTTCTTTATTTATCAGAGGAGGGGGGCGGCTGGAGTGTGACTTTTTTATTTAAATTAAATATAACATACTACCTTTTTAAGTTGTATGACCCTCACCTAAGCCAAAATTACAAAACTCAAGTCTCTCTTTAGTGCTTACATTTTTTAAGTCCTGCACCTTTTTGCAGCACCCCTCCCCCTCATAAATAACAAACAGTCCCTATTTGAGGGAGGCCGGCGCCGCGATTAGAAGCACGCACAGAACGCCAAATCCAGTTAAAGTCTGACTGAGACGTTTACGTGATGGAAAAGCTCGACTTCCAATCAGATTATCTGGGTGCGTCAGTCTGATTTTGAGAAATTTGATTTAGTGCAATTTCAGTGGGACTAACACGTTTACATGTATTTTAAAAGCCCAGTTTTAGTCAGAAAAACACAATAATTCGACTTTTTCTTAAATTGTGTAAATGTACAGACTAGACCAATAAAACCAAAGACAGGAGTGGGGTCGAAGCAGTCGGTAACAAAAAAATTAAGCCCCTGTAATCTTTGAGATTTCTGTACACTAACTACTGTAACAACATCTGTTTATCACCTCTGCCTTCATTTTTTGTTATTTTATTTAATTATTTTTTGTGTGTTTATTTAAATTTTTGTTTGGTTTGATCTCCCTTTTGATTTTGTGGTATACCATCTTTGTTTTACCATATAAGACTATTAAATTTATATGTAATATCTGTTATAACTGAAAACCCCTATAGACACTGTTAAAAAAACAAACAAAAAAACATCATGACTGCTGTACTATACATCTAATCTGACTCACTGCAACCAGCAACATAGATAATCATTAAAAATCAACAAGGAGTCGGCAAATATTGACACATACCTGTGAGCTGACCCACTGTCGTCACATCACACACTCACTTTCCTAAATCAGTATCCACTGCCGGGAGGATGACATTCCTGCCCGGCTACTCCCTTCTTTCTCAGGCCTCTCATGTTATGGAAACCGATAAATTGGCTGTTGAGTAACTGTTTGAGTTTCAGGCTTCGTCCCCCGTGCAGGCCTCTCTGTGCAAACACCAAACACGCCGCCCTGCCAGGGGGGATGCAGAGAAACGCACAGGAACTGTCCAGATCAAAAAGCACACATCTGCTCCCAGGTTGAAGAAACTCAACCCTTCGACTGCAGCGTCAGGGACGCATCTGTGAGAGGGGGAGCTCAGGACGCGCCGAGCGGCGCAGAGACACGACGATAAAAAAAGCACCTCTCTGCTCCGACAGGACAGGTGGTGCTGGTATGTGGCAGAGCGCCAGGTACGCGCCAGGACTTTGTTGTTTTGTTTTTTCTCCTGACTGGGACTCTGCAGCCAGCTGACCCGCGAGGAGGCCACTGCTGACTCATTAACTTTGAAGAACTTTTGATCAAAGAGGATGATCCCACATTTGCAGAGGACATGTACATGAACAGCATAATTCATTTACAATAAAATAAAAAAAATGCAAAGTTTTCGTCCTGTTGGAAGGGTAATCGTCAAAAAAAGAGATCCCTTTCAACACTTGTCCTTTTATCGTTTCTTATCAAAATTCATGTGCGGGTGCTATAGGTAGTCCTTTTATCCGGCCGCTTTAGCTGAACCTTCCCGATGCCCTTCTGACAAAAACACCTGACGTTCGGAGGCCTGTGAAGACTGCTAATCAACTAAAGGCAGCAATAGATTAATTGAGCATTTAAATTAAGGGCTGATGCTTTCAGGGGGACTGTTTATGAGCGGTGTGTGCTGTCTGCAGTTCCCGCAACTGGGAGCTAATTTTGCCTCTCAGACACAAGCCTCGGAGCGATCTGATTATTTTATAAAGCCTCCCTCCAGGCAGCTGTGGTATTACTCAACAGGCAATTTCAGAAGGCCTGAGCTGCATGAACTCTGGACCTCCTACGGTCACAAACCGCAGCCAAGAGGCACAGCGGTGTGTGTTTGTGTGTGTGTGTGTGTGTGTGGGTGCTCTAACACAGGAAACATCTAATCACACACAAGGGGGAGTGTTTAGTGTTTTTTTTCTTTGAACCTATCTTTAAATCTTGGCAAGTTGTTTCCATGCTGCTCTCTCTGATTGCTGTCCTGAAAATATCTGAGTCTCGTGAGATAAGAGGAGAATAAAAGTGTAGAACTGGGGGAGTAAAGATGCATGATATTGTTGGTTTTTTTTTGTTGCTGATATTCAATATGCTGATATTCTTGGACTCATTTTGGCTGGTACCAATGTATGCACACGTTTTTCCACCTAATTGCGGAGAACATCGATCTTTCCTGTTGTGGAATAAACATATTACGTCTACTCTTATCACGATGGTGGAAAGTCTTTGTTTACCCTTTGAATCCTGAGCATATTGGCTTGATTTATGTTACAAGCATCTAAAAAGGAAATAGACCAATAAACAAACAAAAAAGACCTAAAGACAGTGCTATTTTTTAATGTAACATAATTTTAAATATGTAATTAAGAGAATTATGAATATAGTTTTGGGGACATTTTTCTCTAATAACTAATAATCCCCGTCAGCTCATTTTGTTATCATTTTCTTGTCACCTTTTTCTATTTTTTGCAATACGCAGGACATTTCTTTACAAGTTTCTAATCATGTTTTTCCAATATTTTGAAAGAAATCTCCACAATTAGGGTTAGATACTTGTGAAAGGCTTTTAAATGCAGAACAAGAAAAGTGATGTCACTCCAGGATTGAAGGGGTTAAAGCATCACCTGCGTGTCAGATCGGCAGAAAAGTTCACTTGATGCTGATATCTAATGTTTATCTGCCAATATCGATTACGTGCCAATATATTCCTTATTCCTATGGCGAGGTATTGGTAGTACGGATTCTGGTTGACCCGGGTGGTCGAGTCCTTCAGAGACCACAACAGAATAAAAAAGAGAAAGAATCAATAGGCAAGTTTCCATTACAGATTTGTGCAAAACTTGAGCGATATTTTCTAAATGTCGATAAAACACAATTGTGAGTTGACTGCATTTCCACCGAGGGATGTACTGCGACTTCTCCTCTCACAAAAAAAACTAAGAAGCATGGCGATGTTCAAAACATTAGCAGCTTTATTTCTATTGCAGCCACCGCACTAGCGTCATTATTTCCAATCCAAGGCCACGTAGGCGTGTTTTATAAGAAATAATGCAAAGGTGAGCCTCTTATTTGTTGGAGCAGCCACGTTTGAGTGATTTCTGGGAGCTGATAGTCCACGATTTCACAGAGGAAGTGTGGATTCAAAACTTTCTCAGAGTTATGTGATGCAATAACAGCTCTTGTAGCTCCTGCTGCATCATGGGAGCCAGTTCCTACTGACAAACACATAGACACAGCATCATGTGACTTAGAAAAGACTAAAATTTCCATTGCAGTTTTGCCAAATATGGGTTTTTCACCTGAAATACCACCTCATGTGAGCATAAAAACTTTTTTTGCAATAAATGGACATGTTTCCATTAGGCTTATTTTATATTCGCAAAGTTTAATTTACGCAACTTGAGGGTTAATGGAAACCCACCTATTGTTAAAATTGTTTTGGACTGTGACGGCTGAGTTTTCTACACAGCAAATCTCAGGTTCCTCATTACGACATATTCAAGTGTGAGGAAAGTGCCAGTACAGTAGGGGGTCAGGATGGTTCCTGTCGCCACACTTGTACCCTTTTCTTACAGCCTAATTAGCATTTCCAAGAATAGATCCATTGTGGAGTTTTTTTGTTCCCAGCTCCATATTATCTACTTCTTGCCTTGAACTATGGCTCAAAGAAATGCAGAGCAAAGAGCTGCAGGCAGATAAAGTACAGTTGCTTTTTTTTCTCACTCTATCTCCAGCGTGGGCAGAAAAGGAAAGCCTGAGGGTCTCCTGATAGGGCTGTGTCGCAGCCCTGATCCTCCGGGAGAGGAGATCCTTTCGTGCAAAGTGTTATAAGTAAATCTTCTCCTCCCTGAGTTACAGTACTTTGCATCACAACTTCTTAATAAACTGAATGTACAGTTGAGCAGTCACCCGTGCTTCTAATAAAACAGCAGTTGGTGCTGCAAAGGACGTGATGATTTAGTTAAACCTTTTCATACCTGGATCGTTATCAGTTTTCTTGCGCTGTGTTCAGACGCCTTTCACAAGTGTCTAAACCTCTGAAACCTCAGAAAAATGCTCCAATTCATTTTTTTTATTTGGAGAAAAGGCAATGAGCAGCTAGAAAAGATATGTGAATTTGTCAAAAAAAAAAAAAGAAACATTGGGAAAAAAAGGTATAAGGTGAACAAAATCATAGCAATATTTCAATTATAAATCTAATCATCATACATGTATTTAGTTATTCTACAAAAAAAGTATTATTTCAATATCTTTTTTCTTTTCTTTTTAAAGTCCTTTCTCAAGGTCATTTTCTTTTTTTCTGGCTTATTTTCAGTTCATTATCTTGTAACTTTCTGTAAATTTCCTGCTGATGTTTTGGGCCATTGTTCCCTTCTTCCACCAATGTCTTTGACAGAGATAAAGCCAATTTGCTCGGGTGTTGAAGAGTTAAAGTCATCACGCATCTATGGGCGATGTTCAGTCTGGAGCTCGTTGTCGTAATTACGGAGTCACCTGCTGACCCCGCGCCCTCAGACCGCAGTGACAGCAGCCTCGTTATCACCTCGCAGGAAAACACCGAGGTGACAGGGTGAAGCGGTGCACGCTTGTTATTGCATGTGGGAGAGAACGGCAGCTATTCTGCTGGCAATTAGAGCAAACGATGTAAAACATGACACATCGTCCTTTGTCCGAACATTACATTCAGACCGTGCACATCACAGTGGTGTCTACAGCAGTCAGTGTGCACAACATGTGATTACTAAACAGTAAGCCGACTCTGCACTTTAAAGACGTAGTTTAAGAGTATTTAATGTTAACAAATGATTCTGTAAGACTGCCCTTAACTTTATAACATCACCATTACTTTTCATCATAAAGCCGCTTTCTGTTATTAAAGGGTAACTTCAGCATTTTTCAACCTGGACCCTATTTTTCATGTTTTTGTATCTGAGGGACTACAAGGAACAACAGTTTTTTAACACTTTGCAACCTGAGCAAACTGGCTTGATTTCTGGGAAGAAAAAAAATCATGGGAAGAAGGCAGCAAGCAACTCAAGAAGAAACTACCCCAAAATTATCAGGAAATTAGGAAAAAGTGCAGGAAAATTACCTAAAAATAGAAAAAAATAACAAGAATTAGAGTTGTTAAAACAGTAGAAAAATGGCGCAAGACAGCTTCTGTGAGTTTTATGTTGTTGACTTTAAATGAAGTGCGTGTTATGATGATTAAATTGTTTTTACATGGAGTCTGGTGGGTTTGGTGAAAGGAATTTCGGAGCTGTTTCTGGTCAAACAAAAAGGATCTCACTCTTTGTCAAAAGGTAAATCTCTGTAGGGATCCTTAAATAATGTTACCAGGCACTTATAATAATAACTTGAGCCTGTCAGTGACAACAACAAGCGCTTTTTGTTGTTTAGCAAACAGCCCCAAAATTGCTATCCAAAACCCTCCAAACTCCATTTAAGAAAACAGCATTTTTAGCATGTACAGAGGCGGCATATTTGCATCTAACTGGGTTAATTAGGAGTTTATTTCAAGTAAACCAGAGTTAGTAACTGTTGGAACAGTGGAAAAACAAACAAAGATGATTTTTATTAATGATATATTTCTGATACTTTTGAATAAAGTGTTCTTTATGATGATAAAATTTATATTTATTAATATAAGCTGTTTCTGGTTAAACAAAAATGATCCTACTCTTTTTAGAAGCTTTGTCTCTGTCGGGATCCTTCCCATAATATTGTCAAACACTTAAAAGAACAATGTTATCCTGTCAGTGACAAGAACAGGCAACTTTTGTTTTTCTGTTTGACTAAAAACAGCCTCGATATCGCCATCTCAAATCCACAAAACTCCATTTAAAAAAATAGTAATTTATCACGAACAGAGCAGCGTATTTTCACATCTAACTGGATGAATTGAGGGTTTATTTTAGCCAAACCAGAGATAGTGATCATTTAAGTGTTATTTTGTTTCTTTTGACTTTGAATTGTGTGTGTTTTATGATAAAAAAATACAGTTTATTTAAATGGAGTCTGTCGGGTTTTGTGATGGTGATTTCAAGGCTGTTTCTAGTTAAACAAAAAGGATCCTAATCTTTGTCGGAAGGTCTCTCTGTTGAGATCCTTCCCTTAATATTGTCAGACACTTAAAAGAACAATGTGATCCTGTCAGTGGCAAAAACAAGCACTTTCAGTGGATGTAAATTGACGCTGCACATTTGCCCCTAGTGGTTACACTGCAGCCCGTTTTGCAGGAGCTCTGCATGATATTGGATTAATTAAAAAAAAAATGTTGCTCCTATTACTCACTTAGACACAAAAACATGGGGAAATGGACCCAAGTTGACAAATACCAAAGTTACCCTTTAAGCACTGAGCTCATGTGCACCTGTAGACTGGTGTTTTTGGGTGATGTGTTGCACTTTGGGTACCTTAAAGTCCACAGACAGCTGCGGGGTGTACTCCAGAGTCCACAGAGCCCTGACAAGTGACGCCAACTGCTCCGTGACTTCTCCCTTGGCGAGCCGCGTCTCATCAGTTTTCACCACCCCGTTAATCCTGGTGTGACTCAGGTCCAGCTTGTACCGCTCCAGCCCCAGGTACTCCGCCAGCAGGTCGGTGTTGCTCAAACACTGGACCACGGCGTTCATGAAACAGGTGTTCCCGTGGTTCTTCAGCCCCAGGACGCCCGGGATTTTGTCCGCGTATTGGTAAAGTAGTTTCTCTCTGCCGGTGCACAGAGACGAGGACGTACTCGAGGTGTTTTTCACCACGCGGTCCCAAGTCACCTGTGCGTCCTCCTTGATCATTCCCGAGCCGGCGCTCAGGGTGCAAGGTGCGCCATTCCGGAACCCCCCGTCGTCGTCCTCCGCGTCCTGCGCGTCAGCGTCTCCAAAGTGGGTCAAAGTACCCAAAGTTTTGATGATTCTGTTCATAAAACTCCCCACAGACTTCAACGATTTCCTCCTGAAAAGCTTCCCAGATTTCGGCTTTTTCTCTTTGCGCTTCTCCTCCTTCGATGTCGGCATTTCCTCCTTGACTCTGCTGTGTTTCTCCATGACGGCGCCTCTACTCCCTCGCCCGTCTATTCTCAGACTGATAATTGCGTAAATTCCGACGCCGGTGTGTCACTTCTCCGCCAGTGTCCCCTGTCCGGATAGCAGAGGGAAAAGCGCACAGAGGTGACACCATCGCGGAGCCAGGAGACACAACAGCTCACTGTTATTCCGCCCTGCGCTGACGGTAAACCTTCCTCATCCATCGCAGCACTTACTGAAGGCGTTCATTATCGCTCCGACGCCGCTGTCACCAGCGGCATCTCGTCATGCCCCGCGCAGCACGAGCCGCTCCGCCGTCCAGCTGCAGCACTGAGCGCTCCCCTCCCATCGCTCCCAACTTCTCCTGGAAAAAAGGCTGCTGATTGTGTGGCTGCTCCCTCCCACTTTCCTGCACATGCACGAGATAAGAGAGCAGTGCGCGCTGTGTGGGCTCGTGTGGTCAGCGTCTCAAACCAGTCTGACACTGAAATGGGTTTTAGTTTACTTTCTATCAGCGGTGGGAAAGTACTCAGATCATTTACTTAACTAAAAGTAACAATGCCAAAGTGTAAAATAGCCTACTCCATATCAGTACTTTAAGTCTTATCTAAAATCTCATCTGAGTACAAGCACAGAAACATTATTAGCACTATAAAGGTTCTTAGAGTATCAAATGTGTGAGTTTTGCTTTGTTTTTTGGGGTTTTTTTTGGCAGAAATATTCCCCCATGACCCCAGTTTTATTATATTCCATTATCAGTTTCTGATGTTGATACTGATACATGTATCAAAGCATACCATTTTACTGTTATTATTGAAGCACATGGAGGACGAAAATAAACTAAATAAATGTATAAATAATTGAATGAATATGGAAATAAATAAATATGAGAATAAATAAATGTTGAAATAAAGGCAAAAATAAATAAAGAATGAATTGATAAATAGATAAATCTTAAAATAAAACCGTAAAATACAGTAGATACATGCATAAATGTATAAAGTTGATAATTAAGCAGTACATAAAATTGATTTACTCTAATAATGTTGTATGTGTCTGTATGTTAATGAAGTAGGATAACCTAATCTTTGCATTTATTACTTTATTTATGTATTAAATTTTGTATTTATTCCAACATTTATTATTTATTTATGTCTTATTATTTCCATATTTTGTTTTTTTTTGATTGATGCTTATGTCAAAAACAAGTCATTTATATACATTCTATCTATTTACACACACACACACGCACACACACACGCACACACACGCACACACACGCACACACACGCACACACGCATATATATATATAAAAGTAACTACTGGCTATAACTGTCAAATAAATATATTAGGGTAAAAAGGACGGAGCATGTCTTGTATGAATGTGTGTGACCCGGGCAGCCTGCAGAGTAAAATTCATTAGCTAAGCCTTGGAAGGCATTTATCACAGGTTACAGTGTCCTGGATTATTACTATCATTCCTGAGCAATGAAGTACAGAGGAGCGGCACTGCTTATCTCTTTTACTCAGTGCATAGATTCGTTTAATCACACAGGCCTGTCTTACTAACGCTAAAAAAACTGCAGATTTATTGCAGCAGTGAGCACAAGCATTATGACTGACTCTCCTCCTCACTGCTAATGCAACATGAAGAGGGAGTCTGGGCCAAGAAGGGGAGCCTCCTACTCTGCTCCCCCTCAGAGTGCTGCTGGTGGGGGTACAGAGTACCAGCAGCAGGCTCAATTTCAAGAGAGAAAACAGCCTCATGTCACTGTACTGTCGACCCCGTGTTAACCCACGTATGACGAATAGAGCAAAACTGAAACTAAAATACTCTGTGCTGAGAGAAAAGCCATGAGTGCACACAGTCTGCCTGCACTCAGAGTACTATGAATTTGAAGGCCGGTCAACAACCAAGCAAAGATTCTCCTTTTCCGAAATCATCGGCCTCAAAGATGAGAAGGCAATAATAATCTTCTCTCTCAATGCCGTGCACCAAACAGGCCACATGATCATGTGAGCCAACACTGCAGATGCAAACTCCGATCAAATCAATCTATTTTTAACTTGCATGAAATAGGTTTCACATTAATCCGATTGTGCCGATGGGGAGCAACAAGCTGTGTGATATCTGCAGGACCCGGAGGACTTCAGTAGTCAGTATCCTGCATGTAGGTACCTCCAGCATTTGATACAATAACCCAAAACAAAATGTAAGGCTCGACCCAGCCAGCAGGAGTCATCATACTTCCCTGACGTGTGTTAGGTTTACTCTTTTATCGCCAAAAATGACATCTAACAAACTCAATGTCTCCTTTCAGATATCATGACCTGGTTAGAGAATCCAAAGACCATGCTGTGAGCAGTTTCATGTATTTTCTTTTTATCAGCCCAGCTGGCACCAGATGTCAATATGACGTCAAAAAGACATTTGACCCCTATGACGGACAGACGTTAAATAAAGGTTGAAGTGAAAACGGGGTTGGCGATATTTTAAATGTCCGATGATGTGAGAATTTCACATTGTGTGGACGTTGATGTTAAGTTTTGCAGATGTTGGGTTTTGCTGTTGCATTTTAAGCTAAATCACTGTGACATCAGCATGAGATTAGATGGGATTTTTATTGGAGCTGATGTTTTTTGCTGATTATCTGTATCTGCGTTTTATTTTAATGATCGCTGAGAAAAATGAATTAATTTAAAAAATGCAAACAAAGTATCAGCATGGGAGTTTTTTATATTCCAAATTCTAAATACTGAAAAAAAGATTTTCATTTTTATTGTTAGTGCATATCAGTTCAAAATATAGGTTATCACTCTAGACAACTAAAAGCCCTGAAAAGCCAATATCGTCTGAGACCTCATATCCATATTCCAACACCACATGACCCAGATGTGACAAAATAACACGTAAAAATAACCATAAATATTATAATCTTGCACCTACGCCCTCAACCACAAATCATACACAGTGTCAGTTTTGATATCATACATATGAAACTTATTTAACATATTTGAAGTTTGCAGAAACGTATAACGCCATCAGTTTCTTCTGCTGACCAGGCTGAAGCGCCACAGGCTGAGTGCCATCTGGTTCCATTATATTTCCCAGAAGACAGAAATCTGATATCTTCAAAACTCTGCAACTCACACCAAAACAATCTAGACTGATAAACAGCATGACAGTTTAGAGGAAAAATATGTGTCTTGATTTTGGGGTGAACTGTCTCTTTAAATCCACATTTTGGATGACTTCTCAGCTACAACAAACTGAAGTTATATAAATGTGCCGGCGGTATTTTTCACAGTCATTGACAGCAGAGGGGAGATGTGATGAAACTAGCAAAAAGCCATCAACTGGAATATTTCCATCGTTCGACTCCGGGGGGACGAGATGAAACATACAAGTTTTTAACTCCTGCAATAATGACCCCGGGGCAGCTCTGAGCTGCTGCCACCTATCATCATATAGGTACAGCGCTGTGCATGTTTGAGAGTTCGTGGCGAGGCAATAATCACCTCTGTGTTTGGCACTTGTCTCCTTCTTGTTTTGGCCTCCTCTCTCAGTTGTTATTTGATGCTATTTTTAGAGCAATTTTGCATTTTTTTCCTTCCAAAGTCAGGTAGCTTTTAATATTTCTCCTGCAGAGATGATCTCTCCCACGGCTAACATCTAATTTCCTCCCTCACTATTAAAAAAGAGGTGCACCAGCTTTGATACATACAATAGAGGTACATTTTCCTTCACGTGTGGCCTATATTTTACGATCTTTGATGTGAGAGAACATCTCACACAAAGCACTACACTTTGAACATTAACATATAAAATTATGATGATACAAACAAAAGAAGCAGCAAGGTGCATTTCTTCCAGTGCTGCATAATAAGATCACCAGTGTTGCTGCTTGGTAGTGGCCTAATATTTAAGACCTGCTCTGCCTATAAATGGAGAGGTAATTTGCCGGTGACGCTCTTCCCTTTAAAGAAGGAAATGTCATCCCCAAAGATGAAGTAGGTAACAGAGACCATCTGGTCGACTGAGTCATGTATGCCGTCTGCTCCGGGAACAAACGCTCCCTCGGCTAAAGAACAATACACTATCACTGTCACAGCGTCCCGCCACGGCTGCTGCACTACTGTCAAATATGACCATGAGCACACACGCACCATGCATGTTTGTTTCGGTTTTTAGCACATCTGAACTTATGGAGCACAGTGAAGGTTTAGAAGATAGTTTTGATTTATGTTCTGTACACTTTTCTGTTTCTCTCACAATTAACAGGCGCTTTTGTACCAGAAGAACTTTGCAGTAGTTCTACGAATGCCCCCTTTTTTAAAAAAAAAAACTGTTGTCTTAGTTTTAGGATGTTATTTTAGGGATTTTTTAGCTCTATTTAACTATTTCAGTTTTTTTTTTTTTTTAATCTTTGGGTTTTTTTAAAAAAAAATAGTTATAACAACGTAAATGCGCGTCTTTGAAATATTAGTAAGTGTAGCTTTTTGTTCTTCATGTTTCTGAGTGAGGTGAAAGTGCACGAGTTTAACAGTAAACCAGATTTTGGAATTACACTATTTCAATATGTGGATATGTGATTTATGATTTAGGAATGAGCAAAAGCTAAATAATAAAAGCCAGGTAACACTGCTATCCATCCCAGAGAACACAAAATATAACGTAATATAAGACATACATTTGTCAATAAATTACACCTAAATTACTCAGTTAACGCTTGGAAACCAGGATGGACATCGGTTTTCTTGTGCTGTGTTTAGTCACCCTTGAAAGGATATTAAACTCTTTGAAACCTGCGCACATTGGTTTGATTTCTTACAGAAACATGGGAAAAAGGCAGCTACCTATTTGAAGAAAGGCGACAAAAAATATATGCAAAAAAATTATTCATTTCTCAAAAAAACTAGGAAAAAATATCTTGAAAACTATATAATCTATAATTATTATAATGATGTATGTTACAGAAATAAAATGTCCCAAAAATTGCTGAAAATTTCACACTTTATATCTATCTATTTTATTTTTTTCTGTTAAATCATTATAATTTTTTGTGCTTATTTTTAGGTAATTTTCTTGTAACTACTTTTACTAACTTCTTGCTCATTTTTGGACCATGCTATTCTTGCCAAACTCAAGGCACCCATGGGCGACGTCACACTAGCTATTTCATACGCTCTACGCCACTGACTCCATGGGGAGCTCCCCAGAACTGTTTGATCCCAGAATGCATCGTGACCTGTGTTGTTTTTGGGAGGTATGGCGGACGGAGCTGCTGATCAGTGTAATCCAGGACCACCTGACTCGCCACAAAATGCCCACACAGACACTCGGCGTGATGAAACAACACGCCCCAGGAGGAAATCAATACTGCTTCGTGTACTCGTACAGCTCTGACTAAATTCAATGTTGTACAGAAGTTTCTGGAGGTTTAACAAGCCGATGGCCTTCATCAGAGCTAAACTGACTTAACCGTTTCTGTGATGTGAATTAGTTTCAGCAGAAAAGAAACAGAAGGGGTTGAGTGGGCGAGTTCTGGCTTCCACCGGGTCCCAGATTATGCAGGCCCCATCTGAGCTGGCAATAACACATTCCTTGTCAATGCCTTTAATCTTAATGCAGTTGGCAGAGGCCGTATGCTTTCTCATGGATTCCAGGAGCTTGTGAGTCCTGGGCAGGATCTCCCACACACGAGCAAACACGCACCTGGACGGAGAAGAGACAGCCACCGGCTTAACGGCACACATGAGGCAACTGACGCAGCGCTCCCTCCAGAGACGGTGGAGCCCGGGCTACGGAGCTATTTCTATTCATGCCCTATTTCATCCACGACCAGTCCTACTTTCACTGTATCTCAACTGGTATCAGTTACAGCAGGAAACCACACAGCAGGAAACAAACCAGCTCAAATTATAACTGCAGCAGAAATGCATCTTATTCCAGTCCCCTGGGCCTGTGGGGAAATCATTAATATATTTTTTGTTGTTGTTGGTATCCCCTGTTAGTTTATCTCTCCTCCCCGCCAAATGATTTGCCTGCTATCTCAGGTGGAGGCTGTCAAACTGTGGGTGGTGCAAACAGGGAGCCTCCTCTTTCGCATTTCAGCAGTAAACACACAGATTTTCTGTCACTGTTTGGCTGCAAAAAGACAGGCGGCTCATGTGTGAACAGATGTTTTGGTGAAGTTTTGTAATTATTAACACGTCATAAGTTGTCGGCACCTGTGCGCCGACAACTTATGAAGACGTGAAGGATGAACTGCAGAAAGGTTGACATATTTACGGGGTTACATGCAAATCAGAGTGAAAGCTGCTGGTTAATGATGCTTCTGTCAATCATAAAGTCTGCAGAACTGCAAAAAGCTCTGGACTTGTAACTGTACAGTGCCACTGCAAAAAGACAACACCAATATTTAACTGTGCTGCTTTTATAACTAAGGAAAACCAGCTTTTCCAGTTTAACCCTTTGAAAATAGAGCAAATTGGTTTGATTTCTTTCAAAAGATGGAGGGAAGGCAAAAATCAATTTAACAATGGCCGGAAAAAAAAAGTTGCAGAAAATTACCTGAAAATAAGCAACAAAAAAACAAAATAAAATTTAACTTTTAAAAAATTGACCTAAAAATGGCTGAAAATTAAATATATGTGTTTAATACACACACACACACACACACACACATTTTTTGTAACAACTTCTTCTATTTTAAATATAGTTTTCTGGACATTTTTTTGATAATTTTCTAATAATCCTCATCTATTTTTTTCAACAATTTTTCAGGTAAAAAACAGGGGTGGCAGGAGCACTTTTGGTGTTACTCAAACCACCAGTGCTCATGGAAGGGCATACATCAAAAAAACAACAACAACAAAAAACAGGAACTCAGGATGGTTTGAAACCAACACGTATCAGCTTACACCTTCTTCAGGGTTTGTGACACACTGAGACAAAATTTTTAGGTAATTGTCTTGTTACCTTTTAACTAATTTCTTGCAATTTGTGGGTCATTTCTTGCCAAGTTGCTCATGGCCCTTTTCCCCATGTTTTGTCAAAAGATATTAAATCATTCTGCACAGGTTTGAAAGAAACAAGAAGCTTGTGAAAGTGTCTGAACGCAGCACGGGAAAACTGATGTTGATCCAAGTTTCAAAGGGTTAAAGAGCACGTGCACACGCACGCACACGCACGCACACACACACACACACACACACACACACACACACACACACACACACACACACACACACACACACACACACACACAGCCTGACAAGCTATCATAAATACATGATATGACACCTCAGTACATTTGCAGCAACTTCAGATTACTTGTGTTATGGCTCCCTCTACTGGTTAGTTTTGAATCTGACATGCCAAAATTTGAATTTTTAAAAGAGAGCAGCCAAATGGGACAAAACAACACATGAATATTGAACAGATGATGGTGACACTGATGAACATACTGACAATCAGGACTGTCACAGTACACGCATCTGTTACAAAGAACACGCCACAACTCCTCACAGTCTCTGACTCGTACCTAAAAACCAAAAGGTGGCCAACCTTTTTCTACTGCTGCTCTCAGGCTCATGAATAACCCCCCATCCCACAACTGACAAGTTTAAATCAAAATTAAAGACGCACCTTTTTTCGCTTGAATTATTGCCAAGTGTCAGTGTAAAGAAAACACTGAATTTGATGGAAAAAAAGAAGACAACAGAGTTTGTATAATAATAATGTAATAATAATAATATTTGTATAATAATAATAATAATAATAATAATAATAATAACTTTATATTGCAGCTTTCAGGATACCCAAGGATGTTTAACACAATTGTATGATTTTTAAACAAACATACAAAAAAAAAAGAAAAAAACACAATACAGACATGGAATCGAAACAATATTCACAGGACATTATATGCTTAAAATTTCTCGAAATTGCTTGTTTTACACAAACTTCCTGCAGTTATTGCTTTCATTTTTCGGTTTAATCGTACAGTTTTTCAGATATTCTATATGGTTATGGTATTCTGAAAATAACACGTAAAAGCCATATATTTGTCAGGGGGCTTGAGCTTACTCAATGATAAAAAAAGGTTGGGAACGGCATTTTATAATTCAGTATTTACTCTTAAAAACTGTGTCAAAGGCACAGTCAGTGTGTGAATTATTGACTTTTTTTTCTCTGATGCAACAATCTTGTTATGTTGCCTTTATGGTAATGTTTCTCAGAGGACCTCTTTCAAGATCCTAAAATGAGTTTTCAAACGGGCCACTGACCTTTTCAACAAAACAGTTAAGTCAACGCTGCAGTGGCTTCAGGACAAAACTGAAGGAGTCACTGAGCGGCTCAGCCAGAGCCTGTTTTAAATTCCATTAAATATTTATTGGATGATGATGATAGCTGCTATGATGATGCTCCCCATCCAACTTGGCTGAACATGAGCTAATCTGCAAGCAAGAAAGGAGGGAGATCCAAGAGTGCAGCCAGGACCAAGAAAACTCTCCTCCAGAAAACTTGAAAATATTAATCAGTGCCACAGGGGCTTTGATAAAGTCAAAGTGGAATTCATTTTTTTATCAAATTGTATTTATTTTATCTAACCAACAGTCCAAAAACAGATTTTTGGACATCTTTTTTTATATTTTTGATATTAGAGCATTGCACTTAAAGTATAAAAATAGGTGGTATATGTGTGCTCCCCTGCAGAGGTATATTCAAATTTGATAATTAGAGTGAGTTAGGTTAATCTTTGTTTTGCCAACAGGTAAGTGCAAGTATAAAATAAACAGTATTTGTTTTAGCAGTAGGTTTAAAAACTAATAACATCAGAAATGTGGACTTTCACAGAAAAGAGCTTAACTCATTGACAAAAAGAAATTAAAAGAGGGATAAATTTAATGAGATAAAAAGTTTGCAGCAATTAAGACCTCACAAATTCAAATCTAAGACTATTTAAAAGTCCTTATATTTGTGAAGTTGAATTTAAACATTTCTGATGACAAAGAAAATTAAAAATTTAAATTAAATGTGTTTGAGTATTTGAGACAGCCATATTCTTATTTTATTTGTATATATCTATTTTTTAAAATATTTTATGTTTGTTTCTGTTCGTATTCTTATATTTGTGAAGCTGAATTTAAACATTTCTGATGACAAAGACAATTAAAAATTGAAATTAAATGTGTTTGAGTATTTGAGACAGTCATATTTTTATTTTATTTGTATATATCTATTTCTAAAAATATTTTGTGTTTGTTTCTGTTCGTATTCTTCTGTAGTTCCTGTTATATCTGTTTGCCTTGTTTGTTTGCATTGATAAGAAGAAAGAAAAATAATAATAAAAATAAATACAAATTTAACACATTTTTGTAAGTAGATGAAATATCTTGGAGTTGTGTATGCGTTTTGCATAAATGAGTGAATAAAAAAATAGATAAACAAATAAATAAATGTCTTACCTTTCACCTCCAACGGTTTTCATTACGACGTCACTTCCTTCCGCTCGTCGGCGCCTGATTTTAGCGTTTTTTTAATTAGCCTAATTTGGCACACCTGTGATACATGGAAACAATGAGGACGTTATTGGTAGGTTATATTTGTCTAAAACTTCTTGGCTCTTTCAGTTTAACCGGCCTTTTTTCATACCGAAGACATTTTGACACGTCGCGGCGGGAAAAGTGGTATAAAATATAAACAAAAAATGACACGCTAGCTCCACTTAGCCATGTATTAGCTTGATGCTAATACACAAAATGGCTCTTACTTACCGGGACACTAAAAACAATACAGACACTTTGGAGACTTTGACGGTGTATATTAAATTTAAAAACGACTGACTTTAAGTTGTACGAGCCAAATATCAACCACACAATCATCCCAACAAAGCGAAGATGTTATGCTAACTGGTTGCTAACCAAACGTTGGCTAATGTAGCAAAACGAAACACTCGACGTTAGCATGCGTTTGTGTTTGAGCGTGTACTTTTTGTATTACGTTTGGTGAATTATATTCAATAAGTAGAGTTCTGTGATAGTTTAGTAGTTATTTTTTACGCTTACTGTAAAGGGACAGGAGATGACAGTCTTACCGGGATCCTTCAAACATGTCCGACTCGCTGTTGACGACTTTTAGTTTAACGCTAATATTCAAAAGTCTCCGTCTGAGACACTTTAATGTCATTTTTATTAGCAAAACACGCGCTTTTGCTGCTATGACACGTCAAAATGGCAGCTGTTTATAAAAAGACAGGCGCATTTACAAATGCTAAATTGTATTTATTGAAGAGTAAGGTTAGATTTTATTTCACAGTGAAGCGGCTGAGATCTATTTTATTATGCAGCAGTAAATATATTTATATTTCATACTTACAATGACAATGCGACTCCAAAAGTTGTCTGTAAATATGTTTGTGTATTTAGCTTTGACGAACTGCCCCCCCCCCCCCTCCTTTTCCTCCTCAATGCATGCTGGGATATGTAGTTGCACTACATTACATTTTCTGCTACGTTGCATTACTACATCCAGATGAAAGTATTTTACTTTTTACTCCACTACATTTATTTCAAAGTTTTACTTCAAAGCTTACTTTGTAGATTTAAACTATCAACATAAAATGTAATAAATGGTGTGTTGATATAGATTAACCAATTAATGAACTCCACTTATGCAACAATATTGTGATGAACACATTAATGCCACATTAAAGAAACTATAATCGTGTGTGTGTGTGTGTGTAAATATTGTATACATATATATGTCTGGATTGGAAATTAACACAAGCCACCAGCCAAATGTTGATAAAATATGCAAGTGGCTAAAACAATGGTAATCCTATGAGAGGTAGATTTTGGAAAACACCAGTAGAGAAAAATTAAATTTCCAACCCTGATATATTTATAACTTATGCATATTAATGAGACTACTTCTATATTTGGCACTGCATGTATATTTTATGCAAATACTTTTATACTTTTACTTTAAAAAAATGATTGCGTAAGTTTTTTCATGTAAAGGAGTATTTTTTGGTATTATTTCTTTTACTTAAACACAAGATCTGTATACTTCAGCCTCTTGCTACCTGGTGCAGTACAAACAGTGAATAAAATGGGTGATTATAACAATATACCATGTATGTAGAGTTTTTGCACTATATAATACGAAATTTTGTAATTCAGCGAAGACTTTAAAAAATACAGTATTTTGAATATGCATGTGCTTGTACGACATGGACATTTAAAATGCACATTGATATAAATGTATACATTCATGTGCAAAAATAAATAAAAGCAATTTGTATGATTTATTTCATATTTTCTTATTTGCAGGGTAGATTCCACTACACTTTAAACAGGCCGAGAGGACTTCATATAATAACTGACAATATGACGGTGAGTTGACATTGTCCCGAAAATGGCCACAACAAACACCAGACTCCATTTAAATAAACAGTAATTTTAGTATGTATAGTGCCAGCATATTTTCACATCTTACTGGGAGAATGAAGGGCTTCGTTATACCACATTAGAGTTGGTAATAGTTAGAACAGTGGAAAGACAAACCAAACGGCTTTTATGAGTTTTATTTGGCATATGTCAACTTTCAATGAAGTGTATTTTACAATGATAAAATTACTCTTAATATAAATGGAGTCTGGTTGGTTGGTCTGTTGGTAGTAAAAACGAACACTTTGAGCAGATGCTAATTGACCAGTTTCAACAATTGTTGTTCTAATTCCTCAGACACTTAAAAATGGGAATATAGGTTCCAGGTTGAAAAGAAAAGTTAGAGAGAAAGTAAAACGTACCCTTTAATTGTTAGTGTTATCATTTATTTTATATAAATTTAGACTGATGGCACAAAAGCCAAATAAAATGTCCATCTTTATTCCAGGAAAAAAAAGATCACAGTGACATTTCATTACTATAATAGTCAGCCGACATCTTTGCGATACATTTCAACAGGCCCTCTATTTAATGCTTTGTGTTTTGCATAATGTGTGGTGAATCAGTGCCCCTTGACACTTCAACAAAAGTGAGGTTCATGCTAGAGCAGGCGCCGTTCAGAGCCGCCCGGCACAAAGGTCTTTATTAGGGTCACATTCAGCGTTGGCGGACCACCCAGCTGTGCGGATGGAGACACATTATGTTGCCCGAGCTTTGCCCTCATGATGACAAATGTGGAAAAAATAGTCATAATTCTCTCTTAGACATAAATGACCTGTGGCACCTTGGCTGAAAGGGTCTTCAGTTACACTCTGCAGCCGACCTCCAGGGTGGCATCTGAGCTGGGTGAATTATGCCAAACATGAAAGGCACAAAAGTGCAATTCAAAATGCCTTTAAAGCTCCTTGTGTGTAACATTAATCTTTGAGTAGGAAGCATGACCAAAAAACACTGTCTCCCTTCATGCACATCAATTCAAAAGTTTATTGTTTGCACCCAAAGAGCCACTTCTCCCCTGCAGAGGGCAGTATTTAGCAGAGAATGGTTTCTGCACATGGAAACTCCTCTTTGGAAATGTTACTGGGAGTTCAGAGGATCCATGAGAGGAAACCACAGAGGTGGCCCAGAACCATCATGTCGTAGGCTTTGGCACAGCCGATCCTCTAATTATGAATGACATCAGGCAAATTGTTGTAATTTGGGCTGCTAGAGTCGCTCCAACACAGTGGTTTGTCTTGAATTGCAGGATGTTTTATTGACCACCAAGTCTCATCCATCTTTATTATCATATTTGAGTGAAAGGACCAATAAGTTTAGTGTGTTTTTTGGGAAGCTGACTTTTATTAAACCCGGAATTCTTTGTCAATCAAACAATATTTAAGTAGACAACACAGAACTTTAATCAAAAACTCCTAACCTGCACTTATTGGATTTATCGTTTTTCAAGGTTTTATTGAGGACAATGACCTAAAAGACACAATGTGGGGTCTCTCCCAGCAGTAATAATAATATTCATGCTTGATTTACCTAAGCTTTCCTCTCTCTAATACCTGAGTTCAAAACCAATTTGAGATGTGTTAATTGAATATTAGCTGTAAAACAAACAGAACGACCCATTATTGTGGTGTTTAGGCCTCTCACTTTTCTGTGTGGCTCGACTGATCTGTGGCGGCCTGGGCGGCAGCACTTCAGTGTGGTCGTGGCCTTTAGATGAGCCTGATTGGCTGAGCCGGTTTTAGCACAGGGCTAATTGGATAAGCTTCTAATCTTCACACCATCGCTCCGCTGCTGGATCCTAGGTGAAGGATTACATAGATACTCCAGGGTAAAACAATTTGATGAATGCAGTTCAACAGCTATCATAGGTTTTCATACAGGAAAATATATATATATTTTTAACAAACTTGTGTACACAAGGATGTGCAAAAGCAGGTGGTTTGTAGAAGTTTTCTTCTGTGCCATTGTAGACAGACAGATGTGTACTTACTTAAAATTTCACTGTTACAGTGTCGCAGCAGATAAAAGACTAAAATAATGTGCAAAAACTGTACAATACAACACTTCACAAAATTCATGATTTGGTTCAATACAACACGGTGGCGTCTTGGTTTGGTATGTTTTTAATCAGCAAGAAAGAATAAATTCTGGATAAATTTCCTTGATTTTCAACAGTTTTGTTAAAACTAACATCTTAAAGCAATGGATCCCAACTGGTCCAGCCAGACTTCTCCTTAGTCCTTTGCTGAAGTTCCACATGTTAGATAAATTACCACATATTCAATAACATTTCACAAAATGTAAACAACATGTGGGCTTAAAGCATCATGAAATAAAACATAATGTAAGAATGGAGTGCAATTACTTAAAAATGAGTAAATAAATAGCACTGCAAACAAAAAAGTGTATATTTTCGCTTCAAGACCAGTGACTCTGCAAAAGTACCGCATGTCAATAGGCCATATAAGACTAAGAACAGGGCAATGAAATAGTTGCTCTACTGAAAAATAAAACAGGTTGGTGTGATAAATGAGGCCCCAAACAAAATCTGTATATTTGTGCTTAAAATAAAGGGTTTTTTTTACAATCTTGACACATTGTCGTGTCATTTGCAGCCCTTTCACAATAGACCCATGACCCACTTTTTCCTCACGACCTACCAGATGGGCACCACTGTCTTAGCATAGGATCTCTTTTGATTCCAAGCCATGTTGGAGGTTATTTAAATGACCCATCTTTTGGAGTGTCTTCTCAGCAGCATAAAAAAAAGCCTCTTATAAAATATTAAAATAGTTACGATCAAATACAAATGAATGAAACAATTCTGTTTCTGAAATGCCAGATGAATTTACTTGTTACTTCAATTTTTAAATATTTTAAATTTCAGCAAACTTCCTTTTTTTTCTCATCCTGTGTGTCTGTGTCCCTTTTTTATGATTCTGTGCCCCCTCTAATTTTGCATGTTTTTGCAGGTTTGCAGAGGTTTTCTTACCTCAGCAGCAATTTGAGGAGTTTGAGTTACAGGGTGGATAATTAATCTGTCAGTCTGGTCAGAGTTGATGAGATTAGATTGATGGATTAGAGGAGCAGCTGCTGCAGAAACATTTAAGTTTCACTTTCTCTGTGCTTGAGGTTCTACTGCTCCATCTGTGCCCAGAGGAATGGTATATATATTCCTATATATTCCAATAGCGTTTCTAATGAACATTGCAGCTCCCAAAATGTAAACTCCATTTCTGGCACCAGATGTTTCAATCATAAAAAAATAATACATTTGTGGGAAACCCTGTAGAACATTGTTTTAAACAGAAATTCGTCAGTGTATTTATTAATCAAATTTAATAGGATTAGTTCAAGGTATCATTCGGTTTGTAATGCGCACCGAACTAAAAGCCTCGTACCAAATGGTTCAGTACAAATGCATTTATTGTTACAACTCTCCAATACTTATAAATCTACAGTAATTAGCAATAATAAATATTTTTTTTAACCAATAGCCTACATAAATGAGAATATTTTACATGTATGTGTAATGCCTAAATGTGTAATGCCTAAATGTGTATTTTATTAAATCGCCAAAAGATGTGTTGCGAGACTGCAGACTTCTTAAAATCTGTTTTCAGTCTGTATTCTCTGTATTTTCCCTTTTGAATAAAGGTGTTTAATATTATTGTGGCCGGACATAAAGCAGATACTGTATGTGTTAGAGACTCTGGTATGCACTCGTATCACGTCTGTTTACAAAGAATTTCACATGATGTAGTAGCAGCGCATGGCTATGTTTTTGCAAAAGCACAAAATAAGATTTTCCTCATTTCACCTCATTGGCCGAGCTCTGCCATCACTGACGAAACACAGAGATGTTTATGCAGTAAAATCCACGCATGTAAAACATTGTGATCCATAACTGTGATTACGCCTACGGTGTGTTCTCAGAGAGGATTTGTTATTATTACATACTTCATACTCCTACTCTCAAATATTCTATTTGTCAAAACTTCAGATGTGTTTTTAAGTTATGACTACATACAATAAGTTGCTAAAATGTACACAAATTACAAAAGAGAGCCAGTATACTGGTGGCCAGGAGTGCCATGCCAACAGCTTGTACCGGGATATCCTCGGGTGGTGGCTCCTTTACATGTCACCCTTTTTCGATTGTGCATGCTTGTGCAGTGAGGAAGTCCACCTGAAGCGAGTCCAAATAAATTTCACCAAGTCTAAAGCTGGTTGAGACTGAGTTACAGCAGCGGCAGAGCGAGTTCTGTTGAGGACTGAGACCAAACCAGGCAATAAATTGTCTGCATGTCCTTCCAAAAACAATAAGCCTAGGTGGCCCTAGTGATAGCTGGGTTATTGTCTGGTATGTGCATTTCCAAATGTAAGACTGGCAGTATGTTTTAACCTCTGTGGGGCGGCCCAAAATATCTCAGGGGAAAATGGGGATGCAGGTCTGTCTTCAGGAGCTCTGTGCTGAACCCTGTCACCTCCACAACAGAGAAATACATAAGGTTTTGACGATTAATGCATGGAGGTCTGCTGCTTTACACTGGTGTTATACATAAAGGGAAACTGATTTTTTTTCAGCCTGGACCTCTATTTTCCCATGCTTTTATGTCTCAGTGATTAATGGGAACAACAATTTTTGAAATTGGTCCAGTAATGAGAGAGTGCTGCAGCCAGCAGCAGCAAAACGGGCTGCAATGTAAACACTTGGGGCAGGTGCACCCTGTTAATTTAAGTACACCAAAAGTGCACTGACAGGCTCAGATTGTTATCAGGGTTTACCACACATTTATTCATTTGCAGCCGCCTGCCATGATTAAAAAATCTGCCTCTTTTTGTTGCTGGACCATTTACTGAGAGTGCTGTTGAAATATATATTCCATTTGGTTGCATCGCAAGACACTCTCGGAGTGTAGAGCGTACTCTGGGCACAGATGGAGCAGCAGAATGTCGGTTGCCTAGAGAGTGACTTAACCGTATATTCTACTTGGTCTAAGAGTTTGCATTCACTCGCAGCAACTGCTCCTTTTATATATCGATCTGATCATCTCTAAACGGTTTGACAGATCAATTATCTACCCATGAGATAAAAACTGCTGCTGAGGGGAAAAAACCTTGTGCTGCTTTAACGAACCCACAAAAACCTCCAAATTCAGAGAGAGGCCACAGAATGACGTCGGCACCTCGACGTCACCCATTTGTTTTGGACTCACGTCTTGAAGCTTTGAGGCATTTTTATGGTCACCATCTTGGGTTTTTGGAGCCATGGATGACCATATTTGGATGAGAGGTGAAGAAAACCTTAACACTAGCTTCTAGCTTTGTTAGTGCTGTGCATTTAAAGCTTTGGTTAATTGTGATAACACTAATGCACACTAGTAAGAACACTAGCTATAAACAGGCTTAAAACCAATTCAACAAAATATGTTTAACATAAAAACCGAATATCCTTAGAGGGTTTTTTAATACAACCATACACAGAACAAGACTTTTTTAGCCGGCCAAAATGTTACAGTTAACATTTCTGAACCAAAAACAAACTCAAATAGCCACAGTGGCAGCTATGCCTATATGAATATATATGTAAATGTATAATGTAATTCAATATGGGAAACGCAACAACAACAAAGTAATGAAACCCACCTGTCACTCAGATGAGTTTTATAAAAAAAAAAAAAATTCAGCTCCCATACAGTTGTCATGAATGTGGAAATTAGCTATAGAGACCAAAACTTTTTTTTGTATTGGGCTATAAACATGTTTATTTCTGCTGTAAAGGTTGACATTTTAAAATGGGGATCCATGGGAATAAACTCCCTCTTGGAGCCAGCCACAAGTGGACATTACAGGAATTGCAGTTTTTGGCACTTTAGTCCTCGAGGTTGCCACTTGGCACTTCAGCATGCTTACATTAGAATTTAGCATTTAGTACAGCCTCTAGTATGGAAAAAGCCTCACTTTTGTTGATATATTTTAATGTCAATCATCCAGCAATGACTGAGAAAAATCTCCTCAGCCTGTTCTCAAGTGCTACAATATGTGTGCCTGGGTCTTTGTTTGTGTATTAGGATACGTAGTACAAGCAAACTGCAGACATAAAAATTTATGTGTGGCACCATGTTTCCATTAGTGTGTTTATGCCGTGTGTGCGCGGAGATCTTTGAGGTATTTTGAGAACATAAACTTGTCATTAATGAGCATCATTAGAGGCGATCGTTTGGGACGCAGCAGCTAGGTGCAGCAAGGCACTGCAAAAGAATGCAAGACGTAAGTCCAAGTTAATCAGCTCCTCCGTTGCTTTTCTTGGCGTTAGCCGGGCCCACCACAATGCCACAGCCCCGGAGGACAGCGTAATTACAAGCTGCTATCTCGCTAAATAGGGCTCTTGCTCCTATGCAGAACAGTGATGACATGATTAGTGTTTTCCTGCTCATCTAGGCCTTGTGAATGGGGATGATGACAGCTGTATGTGGCCGGGGAAACAGTGCTAGATTGTTCCTCAGTGCCTTTAAACATAACAGCACCTACCACAGAGAGCGCTTCTTGTGTGAGCCGCAGAAATGAGTGTTAGCAGAATAACAGCAATCTGTCTGCATTCCCTCATTATTCAGTTGAACTTGCGGTCTTTGGTATCAAAGAGTGCATGATTTTTGGTGGCAAATGAAGACAAATTGTGTTGTCCTGTGGAGTGATGAGAGGAGTGCGAGAGGAGGTTATATCCTCGCCACACACCGTATAACTAACAGATATGATTGTGTTTTCTTAGTATACTTTTTTTCTGCAAGAAAAACAGACTTGTGCAAGAATAAAACTCAGAGTAAGGCTCTAAATTATATGATAAACAGCTGAGCACAAATTCTTAGAACAAACCTGCAGACACTGTAAATTAGGCTGTAGAGTTTGCCTTTGGTTTTGCACCATCTTCAAAAAGTTGAGCTCTTTTAACCTTTTTGTTGTCCATATTTCATACCTTCTTTCTGCTTAAAGTTAAACTATAGTAGGTTGTTGCTAAAATGGGATGATAACATATGACCTCAGTGGAGTCTGCAAGTCATATGTCACTCTCCAAGCTTTCGCTGGTGTAATGTTACTGTTGTAAACATCATAAACATTGCTGTAATCTAGCCAGTCAATTTGTCTCGTATTTTACTATACTTGCAAAATTTATGCCAGAGTTATATCTTTGTTTCTCAACTTACTTTGCAAACATAGTTAGTTGGCTGAGCTTAACCTGACCTAACTTACTGCATTAGCTAACTAAGGGTCTTCATTTTACTTTTTTGTTTCCTCCACTGTTGTTTAGTGTGTTGTTTATTCTAATAATGGCATTTGCAGCTGATGTGAGGTGATCAGCTTAAATCAACCCAATGGATTACTCAAGATCACACCGGCAGAAATCTTGCTCTCTTCTTTTCTGTCTCTCGGCCTCAGGGCACCACAGGATGGATAGAAATGTTTCTGAGGTCCACCAGCACAAGCACGGTGCTGGGTACAAGGCAAGAGCGACTGATGCTGGTAGACGGTGCCCACCTAAAACGTCCTGTAACTCCATTTAAAAGCAGCGGACTTTAGCAACACATTTATTCTTAACGCAGCAGCCAAACAGCGCCTCATCACTACACAACTGACCAATACATTCTTATCCCAAATCGTCCTATATTTTCAGTTTTCAGTGGACCTCTGTGTCTACCTTGATTTCTACATCAAGTACATGGTGGGATTACGCTGCATGTTCTTGTGTTTAGGCAGCAAAAGCACATGCTGGCATGGATGGTCAGGTTTAGGCAAAAGAGGCACATGGTAAGGTGTAAAAAAAAACCATCACATTCAGACGGAAAGCGAACACTGGACTCCCTCACAAAAGCCCCGCCCCTCCAGCCTGTCCTATATGGACCTTGGTGCTTGTTTATTACATTGATACCGATAGCGTGTCAACCACTGTCCAGAGTGTATCATGCGGACACACACGTCCCATTCGGACACCACTCGTCTACAAATCATGCTGCCACGGCATATATTAACAGTAATGTCCAGTAGTGTCATGCAGACACGAGAGGAGGCTTTTGATGTCTTGTGCAGAAAACACTGCAAAAACGGCACTTTTTTACAACTTCTGAATAAGAACGGGCTGAACTGACAGCTACAGCAGGGGGAGATGGCAAAGAAGAGAGGGAGTGAGAGAGAGTTGTTGTTTACTCATTTGTTGTCTGATTAAAAAGTTAATTCATCACATTAAATGTCGTATTGCAGTTTTCCAAACTACTGTAGCTGCAGTCTCGTTGCTATGGTAATGTGGACTATGTCTGACTGTTAAACACCATTCTCTGTTTCAGAAAGAACGTTAACGGTTAAAAGGTACCACTGGCTGGAGATGGGCTTTTTTTGGAAAATGTTACTTTTTATTAGGAGAAGACCCCTTTGCTTCAGTATCCTCGTCCCTAACACCTGTCGAAATATTAAAGAGAACTTTGCACTCCATTAAACGCGAGGCCCAGTGAGGAAGCGGTGGGTTCTGTCATCAGAGTAAATCATGGATGTGAAGGAAGGCCTTCACCCAGAAACGCTGGGATCTGCCACAGTGTGAGTTACTGGCTCTCTCCTCCGTCCTGCAGGTGCTGGTTTGTGTAGCAGAGAGCTGCTGGGAGCTGGCAGAGGTCACTGGAGGGGGGGCTCTTGTACTGAGTGAGTGATGTTCGATCTAAACAGCATGTACAAAGAAGTCAGAGGGAAATGGCTTTGGCCTGAGAGAGGCTGTTAACAGTATGCTCCAATAATATTTCCATTAACGACTTCTCATTAAACTCTGTCTGTTTTCGGCTGCTAAAAGAGGGTCTAAGCTCCCTGCATTACACAGGCTCCATTTTATTTAAACTATAAGGGCCTGGGGTCTTTTATAATATATAACCCTCTCTATCACATAACTCACACAATTTTTCTAACTCACGCTTTCCTGTCGAGTGGATGAAATGTCTTTAAAGTGGTTTTACAGTATCAGCTCAGTGCAGAGGTATTCCATCCCAGGCGAGGGTTGCTCTTGTTATCTTTAAACTCCAGAGGTTACATCGATCCATAAATCACCCGGCCCGCGGTGTCTAAACGTTCCGGCTCGACCTGCCTGTCCGACGGTGGATTTATGATTCACGGGTGTAGCAGCGAGCGCCAGCGCGGTCTCCTCTGGGCTCGCAGGCGCTCTCCTGTGCACTTGTGTACATATTTAGAAAAAGTGTGGGGTGGCTGAGTGCTGTTCTGTTGTGGGTCAGACCGCCTGAGCCTCCCATTACGGTGCTGCTGCACCTTTTTAATGAGATACAAGGCTAAAAGCAGAGTGCACACTCCTGCTGGAATCCTTTATGCAGGGTTCCCATTGTCATGGAATTTCACTATCACATTTTCCAGGCCTGGAAAAGTAATGAAACTAGTAAAATCATTGACAACAAACTTGTTGGGTGCAACAAGTTAAATTATATCAGTGAAACATAATGCTAAACCTTCTCCGTAGCTGATGACATACCGTGTTTTTAATTTGTATTGATGTGAGACAGCATTTTATTTTTGTTTTTGTTTATTCATTTTCTCCCCCCCATTTCATCTCTCCCTTCATGTATGCCCACTGGGAACATCAAATGATTTTTTAAGCACTTTTGGCTTTAGGGGTGAGGCGTACAAAAAATTGCTGTGTTTTGTATTTATTTTTCCGCTAATAAAAAACCCCAACCTTCCAAATCCAAGGGCCCGCGATTTTGACAGGCTTGTTCTCTTTCTGTCTTTTGGAAGGCAAGATTTCTTTTTTTTTTTTTGCAATTTTTTGCAATTTTTTTTCATTAACATTTTTGGGGATTTTTTTTTTTTTTCTATTTTTTTTTTTTTTTTTTTACAATTTTTGCAGAAAGGTTAACGAAATTTACACTTTTTCCCCCTTTGGGGCATTTGTAAAGAAAATGTAAAAATTGTTGGTGACTTTTTTTTTGGAAAACCACGAGTTTGGAGTTTGGAAGGTATTTTTTTTAAAATTGCTTTTTTTTCTCTATTTATAAATAAATATTCTCTATTTTTTCTCTATTTATAAATAAAAAATCACCAAAATTACACTGCTTATTATAAACAGAAACTTGAAAAACTACAAATTATTATTGGATTTTCAATTTCCCAATGGTCCTTGAATACATCATTGGGGATGCTGAGCATATGTTTGAGCAGCGTTTGAATCATATATATGTTTGAAAAATGCTGGGCGAGTGGGACAAGGAAAAAAGTAAATATTGGATCCTTGAAAAGCCAACGAAAAGTTTTGATATTTTGTCCATTAAAATGTGTGGGAACCCTGTTTATAGGTGGGAAGAATCAACACGAAAAGACCTCAGGACAGCTTGAAGCACACAGATAATGTGCAGAGCTGAAACCTGAGGGAGGGTGATGGTAGAAGCTGTGCTGCAGGCTCTTTTTTTCAGTTTCACATTCATCTTGTGAAACTATGTGCTTTCAACAAAGCTTGGCAAAGAGGTAAATAGCAATAAAAGGGGATTGGAGTGTACATGTTTTCCTTGCCAAGTGTTGGAAAAAAGATATTCCCCACATTGAGCGTCTGGCAACAGAGCTTTGGCTGGTGATGTCATCTCCAGGTCCACAGTTTCTGTTTGTTTCACCTCCATTATATGTGAAGGTTCAACAGACCTGAATCTCTTGTGGTTTCTACCCTGAGACACATTTTCCCTTGTTTGGTGTCCAGTCGAGGCCTTACAAGGCTTTAAAAGAAGAAAAAAAGAGGGTATGTACAAACTTCATGCCTTTCTGTGACATGTCTGTGTAATTCCATTAGCAGTAATGCCTCCTCTCTGTTGCCATTCATGCTTCAGGAAATTTGGATCTGACATGTTTATTAGCCTGGCAGATAAAATGACGTGCTTTTCTCTTCACTGGCAAAGATGGCAGCTAATAGCAGATTGAACTGAGAGCAGAGACTTGGAGTGAAGTGGCGTATTAAGCCCTGTTCGCACGGGACGAGTATTACCAGGGGACCTCGTGTGATTTAATAATTACGCCCCGACTTCTATGTTTAGCATGGCACATTCGCATGGGATAAACAAAGTCTGCACATTGCTTAAATATACGAACATTATTCCGAGAATATGATGTCAAGACTCTGTGTAACATCCACTTCCTGAATAAAGAGAGCAACAACTGCTTAGAAACAGGCATTGGATGCACTAAATAGGGCTCCTACTGTCATGAAAAACCTGGAAAAGTCATGGAATTTTCATATAGCAAGTAAAAAGCCTGAAAACGGTTTTGTAACCTAAATATTCCGTAAAAGGTTTGGAAAAGCGAAGGAATTTTGTCACAAATCTGTTATAACAATAACAAATGGTGTGTTCAAGGATTGTTAAATATTTGAAAATAATTTCCATTTTTACACTTTACAGTTGTCTGTAATAAATAGATTTGTGTATTTTTGTAGTAATTTTCAAAGAGAAAAAAAATCGCCTTTTTTTCTTTTAAAACTGCCCAAAAAATAAAGAACATATAATTGCCTATTTATTTACTTATTTATTTATTTATTTTTTTTTTTTTTTTTATGAGGTTGTGTTGGGAAGTGGAGGGTATGAAAAGCTATAAAAAGAAAATCTCCCCATCTCAGCAACAGAGCATTTGGTGCACTTGTTTATAACAGCTTAAAAATTCATTACTATATTTTTCATTACTATATTATCTTAACTACCAAAAAAGACACACGTGCACACACAAGCAATTATTTTATTATTCACTGTTATAGTAAATAATAGAAAGAGGCTGTATCACCTGTTCCTGTGGACTGCAGGCATCTATCCGGTCTGATGCCTGGTTATGTAATTGGCCTCCGCAGTGTGATGTTGGATTGCTTTTCTTTAAAAAATTGGATTTGTTTTGACTTTTTGCTGCAGGCTGCTGCTTTTGAATTTTACTTTGGTGCTGCCATGCTTACATAATGAACATGGTAAACTTACACCTGCTGAACATCTTACACACAGATTACACATTTACATTTTCTTCAAAGCAGTTTGACCCCCAAATAAACCTGATTAAAGTCCATTGCAGTTGATCATATATCAAGTTTCATTAGGCTCTGGTGTGAAATGACACCTAAGGGCTGCGGTGATGCACAGTATGACTCAAAATTCATACCAGGATGAAAAGAAAATACTTCAATGATGATCGTATCTGGTTCTTCAATCAGTGCGCTGGAATGTGTAAAGCTTTCAACAGCCATCTGTGCCATTGTGACATTAAATTCCTCTGGTGGAAGTACGGCACATTTACAAGTCCTGCCCACGGTGTCAGGAAGAATTTGTCCTTTGCTGTCTCTGTGTAATGTGTGTGTAAGAGGATGTATGTTTCCTGTCAGTGAAGAGTAGTCTTCTTATTTCCTGTGTGGACATTTTAAACGTTTCTACACAAACATTTTCATTGGCCCCAGAGCTGGTTTTCACCACAAAAAGCTCGGGCATGCCAGCCGCCGTGTTTCCTCAGCTGGTGGATAACCTCCACTCCTCACGCATCTCTCCCTCTGCCATCAATTTCCTCCTCTCTGCCTCCTACCGGCCCATCTTTCAGCACTTGAACGGGCAGTCAACATGACGGGCTGTGGGTCCACGGTCTTTGCTGGGAGCCAAAGTCAAACTGAATCACATATGATGGACAGGAAGGGAAAATATAGTCTGAACTAACAAAACTTTTTGAAGCTTTATGAGACAATTGACTGTTTGCTAAACGCCAACTCCGACCACTGATAATCCAGATGAACCCTTAGCAACCGTGACTAGGCACAACAGGCCTGTCAAACTTCGAATTTCCCAACATTTCGAAAAGCTTTGCATCGGACTGTAGTAAGATAAAAAGGTAGCGCTTTATAGTACAGCTCACAACTTACAACGTACTTTAGAGGAAAGATGTTTGAAGTTACCCTCTAAGTATTTTGTAATTAAGTAAGTATTTGTAAGTATTGAGTACCTACGGGGTACCGTACAGGTTTATAGATCCAAATCGACAAAAAATGGGATCCTGCTAATTACCCCACAGGTAACCAGTGCTTGAAAAATACTTAGAGGATTGCTTCTTTTGTTTTCCCCTAAAATACCCCGCCCCGTAAGTACCCAGTAATTGCAAAATACTTAGAAGATAACTTCAAACGTTTTTTCCTCTAAAATAACCCTCCAAAATACCCTGTAGGTACCCAGTCCTTTCAAAATACTTAGAGGATAACTTCAGACATCTTTCTTCTAAAGTACCCTGTAGGTACCCAGTACTTAAAAAACACTTAGGGGATAACTTTAAACACCTTTCCTCTAAAGTACCGTAATTACACCATAAGTTGCGGGCTGTATTATAAAGTGTTACCAGATGAAATTTAAAGGGTTTATAGGGTGATGTGTTTTTTCCCCTCGTCACTACAAAACAAATAATACAAGTGCAGAGGTGCAAAGAATTGCCTGTATGGGGCACACGCTCAACCAGGTGAGCTAGAGGTCACCCTGGGTGTCTGTATTTTTGACGGGATTGAGAACTATACCTTTGGGATTTCTAAATACCCCGGTGGTACAACTTGATACCACCCAAGCGTAACGTGCAGGACAGTAGCGCAGTAACTTTCTTTATTCCCTACAGTATATGAACACACTTTCATTGCTCAATTCCTTCCTCCAACATCAAAGCTCACCTCGACACCCACCTCGGTGACCTCACCCTGCGGTTGCCTCACTCCGACTACGAGGAATCCAACTACGTGGCAGGTTTGAGATGAGGAAGCCAAGGGTGAGAACAACGCTCCGAGTGCCATACTTTGAAGTTCCTGCATGCTCTGGAAACAGGGCAAGGAATCACCTGCCATAAAGACGTGTGCGTAAGCGCTGAGCTATTTGTTCTGGTGCCTGGGTGGTTATGGGTCCCCAGGGAAGGCTGGCCCGGGCCCCTGTGAGATCACATCAGTGCGGAGCGGGCGGGAGTCCACCCGGAGGTGGAACTAATGGGCCCATGTGTTCGCAGACACTTCTAAGAGCCAGATGCTGGGAAGAGAGACGTCCGTCGAGTTTTTCACAACACCTCCCCTGGAGAGAGGAGCGGGGAGCGCAGTCAGGCTTCACACGCACGCTGGACGCAGAAATCGATGTATGCAGATACACATATCATGTTCATTTGGTTAAATGCAGTCAGGAATGCTCTCTGTTACACACACACCTTTAGTTTGTTGAGTCTACGCCGAGACTGTTTCCACTCTCCCTCTCGCTGATGCAGCACGCAAGGTGAAACGGTCTAATAAAAGGGATTCGGGGCTCACATCTATCTATTCCATATGATCTGCCCGCCCCAGTAAAAGTCACGTACAGACCCCGCTGCCTGCGGTTCGCCGTGTTATTGATGCAGTCTTGACCTCTCCGATCTGACGTCTTATTCAAAGTGGTTAATGATTACCATCTTTCAATGTGTTTCAGCTGTCGCACCGGTAATCCCCCCCCCACCTCTGCTCCATCACAAGGATTGTTCCTGTGGATGTCAACGTCTGGACATTGTTTTGACCTCATCTCTTCCTCACATCAGACACAGACAGGGTGAGTCATTAACCCATCTGTCCAATCTGATGTAACATCAGACACAAATCCAATACATTGATATGGGGATGAAGCACAGACTTAGGAGAAATACGTGTTAATGGCCACCTGGTTTATCTCAAACAAAATTAGAAACACTCAATAACTCCACCAGAGCTGATGCTGTCAGATGGTTATAGAGTCAGTAAAGGATAAATAATAATGTTTAAAAATCAAGATAGTGTGACAGATTGTCCAGCGAAAGTTTCTTTCTTTCAGGCAACCCTGATACACACTCTGCAGTCCTAAAAGGACAGCTCTCCCCAAAATCAAATTTCAGACTCAAAGTCATTTTTCCTCCTACCATTGGTGGTATGTATCTGTCTAGATAGCTGTAGTGTGAGTTGTTGGAGATATCAGCCATAGAGATGTCTGCACTTTTTTGGGTTGTGGTATTGTTTGTTGGGGGTTTTTTTTTTTTTTTTTCTTTTTTTCAGGTAATTTTCTTGGAACTTTTTGGGCCATATCTTGTTATATCTAGGAAATTTTCTTATAATTTTTTATTGATTTTTGGGCCATATCTTTTTTGCTTACTTTAAGGTAATTTCCACGCTTTTTGCTAATACTTTTGCTAAATTTTTGGCCATGTCTTGTTAAGTGGCTCATTGCCTTCTCCCTATATTTTTTGCAAGATATCAAACCAAAGTTTTTAGATTTCAAAGAGTTGATAGTAGTTTTGCTCGTTCGTGTGTGTGTGTGGCCTGTGTTCTGTTTAATGTCTTTCACAAATTACTCCTAAAGGAAACAATAAAGGTTAATCTAATCTGATCTACAGCTCAGGTTCCTACATGAAACTGCTCACAACAATGTCTGTGGAGTCATGATTTCTGGAAAGAGACATTGCTGTTGAGTTTATCAAATGTTGTTTTTGGCGCTTTGAGCACTGCAAGTCGATTGTCATCTGGTTTCATTATATCGGAGAGAAGGCAGACACATCCACGGCTGATATCTCCAACACTCGGCTCACACCAAAACTATCTAAACTGATAAATAGCACAACAATTTGAAAAGTTTATTTTAATTGTGAGGTAAAGTATCCCTTTAAGTGGTGGTGTTTTGAGAAATTGAAAGGGAATGTGTCACGAGTCCCCATGCTGCCCCATCCAGTCCAAACCGGAAGACTGGCGCAGTCCAGAGCACACAGATAATGTGTCGCCACCCTCTTCCTTGCTTGAGTATAACATCCTCGAGTTTTGTGTGGATCAAAGCGGAGACGGATCGCACACATCCTCAGTAAAACCCCACAGAGTGACTGTCTTCAGTGTCACGGAGGGTTACAGAGAGCGATTCCTCTGCGCCTGAGAGAAAAGGCTGGCGGCTGAAAGTGGCGGAGGCTTTCTGCAGAGAGGAAAAACATTAGGAGGAGGAGGTCAGCGAGGCCTCGGTAATGACTGCTTAATAACAAAGACAGAGGTGAGAATGAGTCAGACAGTAAGAACAAGATAGGAAATAAAATGTGACTCAATCCTAATCCGTTGTTTAAATTTCAAACTATACAACATCCAGAGGTGGATCTAGAAACTTTTCAAGGAGGGGGTCAGAGCATGGAGGTATTAAAGTAAAATCTGGATACAGCCGTGGGGGCGGGGCCTTGTTCATTCCTTTGAGAGCTGCTCAATGGTGCATGACGCAGAGAAAGCTCTTTTTCCGGGTTTAGAAATGTGTAAAATACCCGGATCTACTGGCCCATAGAGCATGCGTGTACCGGATTAGTGCCTCAGCTAGTTTGAATGGCGGTCTAAACAATGTAATCTTGCAGCTCTTTTAGACTTTCCAAATGTTATCGAACCGGATGGTTTACATCCAGACAGAGATAGAAGACGTTTTGCAGGGGTTTTGATGCTTACAAAAATTATTTACTGACTTACAGACGTATCTTTCCCCATGTTAGCAAACAGGGAAAAGTCTTTCTGGGCCAGTTTAATTCCGCTTTCGGCAACTATGTAAATTTTGCATCAACGCATGCCGCATGCCTGGGGGCTGGGTCGGACTGGGTAACTGTTTCAGAGAAGATCACCACATAATTAGAATCCATGTCTGTCCTGCTCCGTCTGTGCTCAGAGTACTCTATGAGCTCTGAGAGTGTGATGAATAACCAGATGGTATTTTTCAGTAGCGCCTCTAATGAATGGTCCTGCTCCAAAAATATAAATTAAACATGTGGCGCCAGATGTAAATAGTATGTGTCAGTTATTTTCTTCATGCTGTTTGGTATAAATATCAGAAAATATTAAAAGATGTCAGATCAAATCAGTGTTTCTCAAAACCCAAGATAATCTTCAAACTCTTGTTTGCCCACAACCCAAAGATATTCAGTTTATTGTCATAGAGGACTAAAGAAACCGGAAAATATTAACATTTAAGAGGCTGGAATCAGAGTATTGTGACTTTTTTTTTCTTCTGAAAAAAAAAAATACTCAAATCAGTTAAGCGATTGTCACATTAGTTGGAAATTAAATTGGAACTAATTGATTAATTGTTGCAACTCTGGTGTTTACAAGACACATAATTCTACTTTTAAGTCTAAACCAAGAAGTTAATTTACTCGTGACAAATACAAGTACATTATACTGAAGCCTACATTGTTTCAATGACATGATCAAAAGCTTTTTTTTTTTTTAATTACCAAGACTGAATAAATAAATTAATTGCAGGACGCATGCATTTGGACACTTCTTATTAAGGTGCTAATAGATTCACACCTCCTCCTGTGAGATGCAGATGCATTAAGATGCGCTGACACACTCTGGTAATGAGTGCGTGTCATTAGAAGTGCTTTGTTTATCAGCGTTTCCCTCGATCGCATGAGGACAGCTTAGCTGTTAATTGGTCTGAACGTTGAGTGCTTGTTTTCCCAAGAAAAACAAATCTGGGACCTGTTGATTCACAGGCACGGCTGCTTATTTTGTGTGTGCATGTAGCAGCTTGCGCGTCTTGAATTAAACACGGCTGCTCGTCTCTGTAGTATTTCACATTCCTGGTATCTTTAACGGAAAAAAAACAAAAAGCAGTCATCAGTTTTCCATGCAGGTTTACCACCTTCTGTCCTGCGTTTCATCGTGGAAAAAGGAGCTGTTGTCCATATGGGAGCAGACAGCTCACATCACTCAGGAATCTTTAACATGATTGGATGAGCAGAGAGTGTGAGTCAAGAGCGTTGAGCTGTTTTCTTTTCCTTGTTGAGCGTAACGTCGAGGGCTGGGCGGCCTCTGGTCAGTCACTCGCAGCAGGGATCACAGCGTTTTCTCTCAGATGAGCCTGGAGGAATTTTTTTATACTCATATTAAAAGATCCGTTCTTGTTGATTTAATGCTGTGCACGGAGCAACAAATGTACCAGCTCCAACGTGACTTTATTGGAGATCAGGGCGCACCTGACTGGAATGAAACATTCACTTGATGACACCAAAGTGTTGTTGCTGTCTAAGGCTGTAACTGAGAAAATAACAGATTTTTAAAAATACCATGCTGCTTAATACATGATAGATAGATATTAGTTATGTCACAGTCCACAGAGTTTAAGTTTTGGTCTGCTACATCAAATGGTCTCACTCCGAAGTTGTTACATGGCAACAGTCAGTCAGTGACCTTCCAGGTCAACATATGACGTTTTAGGTATCCTTGAAGCGTCAACATATGACGTTCCAAGTTCGAATCGAGAATGGGTAGGTAACCACGTAATATAAGGAGCACAAACACGTTCATAGAGCAGGTGTTTGGGGAGGAGGATGGGTCCCACAAACAACCAACTTTCATGTTGGAGTTCACATCCCGTGTGTGTGTTGTGTGTGTGTGCGCGCGCGCGCATGTACGCGTGCGCGCGTGTGTTTGTGTGTGTGTGTATGTGTTTGTTTTCTACACGAGTTTGCGTCCCGTGTGTGAGTGTGAGTGTGTGTGTTCAACACCACCTTACCATGTGCCTCTTTTGCCTTAACTTAACCATTCATGACTTTGGTGCTTATTCCCAACCATCGTAACGGTCCACGATTTTGTGTGAACTTGGGGACCGTGCCATGTCATCCCATCTCATGTGCATTTGTTGAAATCACGGTAACAGGCTGCGTCATCCCACCATGACGTCATCCCACCACATGCATTTGTTGACTCCGAGTTCGGAGTGGTGTCACAGTTCAGTATGTGTTCAATACAGCAAAAGAGTAGAAATTTCTTTCCGTCATTTTGTTGTTGTTTTACGTTCTTTAGCCTAGTTATTTATGTCTAGAAAGCTCTGTGGCTTCGAACAGCAGCTCTCACATTTTAGTGCAGAGCATCAGATTGGATTTAGAAATGCAGCCAGAGTCAGAGGGCTGGAGCAGATAGAGCTGTACCACGCCGACTCTGCTTTGCTCCATGGCTGTCGTCGTGGGGACAAGACACAGTTAAAAAAAAATTGAGATACAAGGAGGTGTCAATTGAAACATGATTTGCCACGCCCACACAGTCTGGAGAAATGCTATTATCCTCAAAATGAGCTGTTTTCAACTCGGTTTTCTGATAGTTTGGAACATTAATTTTCAGTCAAATTTGTGTAGATACTTAATGAGACTTTAAATATAAAACATGCATTCTTACTATTTCAAGCCATTTCAAGACAATAAGTCTCCTAACAATGCAGCAAGAACCCCAAGGTCACCATCCTGAAGGTGACTGCGTGTGCAGGTGTGTGTAGATAGATTTCCTGCTGGCTGGCGGTCTGACCCGGGTCCTCCTCCTGTGACCCTGTGGATGATTGCTGTGACTGAGACGTGTTTGATCCCTGTGCTGATGCTGGGCTTTTGATGGCCACCCCGCTTTGATGCCGCCACAAGATTGAATCCGACCGCCCTCTGTGGCTCACGTACACACAGTGGACCAAATAGCACCATCAGACGTTGTATCTAAACAGGAGGTGCTCTTTCCTCCTCCTCTCTTTGATCCCGAGCACTGATATTTGTCATTTTTCTGACATTCTGCGTCCAATACAGCATTTTTTTCACTGGAAATCATTCACTGAATCATACACGATGTCAGTATAAAGATAACTTTTAGTAACCCTTTGAAAGCTGATTATATTGGCCTGATTTATTTCAGATGAGGAGGAAATGACCCAAAAATTAGATAGAAATTAGTAAGTAAGTTAAAGAAAATTATTTGAAAATTTGTGATAAATAAATAATAATAATTAATAATAGATAAAGACTAGCTTTTTTAAAAAAAGGGTTACTAAAAGTTTTCTTTATACTGACATCGTACATTTCTTACCAAGTTGTAAAGAGAAAGAAAATTTAAGTAAAAGAAAATTATCTTGAAAATTAGTGATAAATAAATAAATTAATTGATAAAAATATTTAATAAATAAAGACCTGGAAAAGTGTTTTGAAAAATTATAATAATTATAGAAATAATAATAATTCTGTAACATGATTTAAAATATGTAATTATGATAGTTTTATATTTTTCCATAGCTTTTGTCTTTTTTCCCCTGGCTTTTTTAAAAATAATTTTCCAAATCTACTAATTTCTTTCGATTTGGTACATTTCTTACCAAGTTGCTTATTGCAACATGTTTTTGAAAAAAAAAAAAAAAAGCTGTCTGAAGGCAGCACAAGAAAAGTGATGTCGCTCTCGGTTTTTAATGAGTTAAATTTCTCCAGAGTCTTCAGTACATGTAGTATATGATTTTGGACAGACAAACTGCAACTTGACTGGTTCCATACAACCACGGGCGGTAATTCTAGTTATACAACAGCTCTGTTTCCTGACCGTTTGATGTCTTCCTGTATTAATCGGAGCGAGAGAGCGGTCTGATTTACTAGCATCTCAGGACCTCAGGACCACTTTGCTTTTACTCTGCTTTTATGTCGAGTTCTGCAGGATGGAACAACACGCTGACTAATGGTCAAAGCAGACCCACACCATTAAATAAAATAAAATTCACTTTCTGCTCATATAATGAAAGTATATGAAGACATTTTCATTGAATATGATTTATCGCTAAAGAAAAACAGCTTTACAGGTGCTGGAAGGCAGATTTTTTGTTACCTTTAAACGGAGCCAGGCTAGCTGTTTCCCCTTGTTTCCAGGCTTTGTGCTAAGCTAACTGGCTGTAGCTTCATATGAGACAGACACATGAGCAGCATCAATCCTCTCATCTGAGAAAACCTTTTCAGATGTTTTGATACCTTTGAAACACATTAGTTCATGAAAATTTTTACATGGGTAGCTCATGCTTTGCAATTTTTTTACCTTTACTCAAGCACTGTAATTACAAAAAAAAGTAAGGCATTTTTTTCTTCATTTGAGTATTTTAATTTTATGTTACAAACTTCTACATAGTTCTGAATTTTGGGAAAATATTGTAGTTTTTACTCCACTGTATTTGATTACTTTAGTTACTTACTTAGTTTAGTTACTACTTACTTTGGAGATGAAGATTTTATGAACCTATGATGAAATACTGTACGATGCATTTTTGTGTAGTAAATTAAACCAACCAACAGTAATAACGAGGAATAAAATTAGCACTGTTGCAGCCAACATTAACCCTTATAGGGCACGCTGTCATATTACACACACACTCGTATTCCTCTGCACACAAAATGTGCTTTAATGAATATAATTCATTAATATTAATATGTTATTTTTTTTCCATTGAAGCTCATGTTGCTGTTTTTAGGTGGCTTAAAACTAATTAATGAAGGCAGAGTTTGCCCATTTGATTATACGTATGTGACACACCGGTGATTGTAAATAAACGATTATGATTGTATAAATAATACAGCTTTATAGCACAAGCTGAAAGAGGTCGTATCTCCACCTGTTGTGGCGGCGGACAAACTTCATCAATAAATGGATTCTCCCTCGGTGCTTGTATATTGGGACGAGGGATCGAGCCAAAACCGTAGGTCGACTAAACTATGCATGAAAACGTGACTGTAACTTGCTGATGTTGTGACCAGTAAATCAAAAATAACTTGTTACCCAGCAGGTTGTGAAGGGGGACTGTTTTGAAATTGTCATTTATGAGAGAAAAACAGTTGAACATTTAGTTTGCAGCCAGTCTGGAAACTAAAGCGAGACATCCTGAGAGTTATCGCTCTGCCTCGTCCACACGAAGCGTTTTTCTAACACTAAATCTCAACATAGGTCAGCGCTCTGTTTTCCTACATTTCTGTCTCCCACTCGACCCAGAACTGTCTGGTAGCTTCTCAGCGCTCCGCGGACGGACAAGAGCAAAGAGAGAAAAATGGCGGATAGAATAAGTGATTGTGAGATGTGGGAGCGAGGAGTGTTTGGCAGCGCTCGTCTTGTTTGCTCAGTAAACCCCCGAGGCCTGTGTTTTTTCGCTGAGGGAAATGCCCGCATTGTTGGGCCCGGAGACCGTGGTTACGGGCCAGCCCGGGGCCCAGCCAGGCAGGTTGGGACAAACAACAAGATGAAGGTCAGCTAATATAGCAGTTAATTCTACTTCCTGGTCCCCATGACACCCAGGCAGGGTTTATTTGAAGATCCCAGACCCTGAAGTCACTCTGCACTTTGTTTAGTCCATGAGTATTTTTGGTCCGAGCCAACACTTTCAGATATTAATGTATTCGGACGAGAAGGAAGGGAGGGTTGAGGAGAGAGGAAAGGGGGACACAGCCGAGCAGCGAGGAAGAAAATTCCAACAACACGCCTCTCAGCTGCATATTTGACTAATTTCTTCAACAATGATGAAGAAGTTAGCTTCTAATTAGATTAATAATTTCCACATCCTTGAGGATTAATTGTATAAATAATTACAAAAATAATTAACTTTCTTTGATATTTAAGTCAAACCTGCATTTTTTACACAGTAATGATGTATGCTGGTGCAGTGATTTTAAATAATAATAATACTAATATTATGTATATACCTTTTATATAAAAAAAGAGTTTACAAAGTGCTTTGACAAACAAAGCAAAAGCATAAATGTCCTGTGAACACAAGCGAGATGAAACTAGGGTAGAGTTGGGATAAACTTAAAACAAAAGGACAGATAATGCACTCCTCCCTGCTGGAGGACAGATTACATATGCAGGTTAGTGATAACATTAGTATAGTTGCCTTCAATTTTTAAAAATGATACAAAAATAAAAACAAAAATTTTTAAAAAAAAGGGAAACTTATAGTAAAATCAGATATTTAGGACGCCACATGCCAAATATGGTTTAAAAAAAAAAAGATGTCATCAGGTGGAAAATAGTAAAAATTAATAATTCCACGGCAAAAGCCCAGAATGACTCCCAGAAATAATATAATGCATGTTTTTATGCTTTGACAGTATGAATGTAACAATTTTGTTTACACAGTGTATTTTAGACTTATTGTAGGAACTGAACCTGCCAAAATGTGTGCCATATGCATGAACAAAGCCAAAATAATTTTTTTTAAAAAGAGGAGTAAAAAGTGCATAAAATGTGCCAAAAAGTCCCCAAGGGTTAAGTGGCTATTGCAGAAAAAAAGTCGACCATAAACAGTATTATAAATGATGTTTTAATGGAAATCTTAAGTATTGAAACTTAGCATTTACAGAGCATATAAAATGTCAGTGTCAAACTTTGTTTGGTGTCCTCTTGTCCCCGTTAAAGCCTGGCGGGTGAAAACAGGGCGCTACTGTGAGGCAGCTGAAGGACTCTCCTCATGGCGCAGACTCCAATGAGATCCATCCACTCCGGCCTCCTCTGGACCCGGCAGCGTGCGTGAATAGACATTTAAAAGAGCCAGTTTATGAGCTGATGGTCTTACCGATCGTTTAACTTGGACCTCGAGAATGCAGCGAGCGGGGGTGTACACAGTGTATTTTAGAAATATAGTACACACCATCCAAAAGCCAAGTGGCTTAATCCTGTATGGAAATGGTAATGAGAAAAAAGAGGTCTAACTCTGTCTGTGTGCGCTCTCCTATCCTGGATGGGATGGAGGCCTCTCTAGTGGGGCTTCTCCAGGATGCATAAGAAGAGCCTTTGTGCTCCAATCTAGTAAGCCAGAAATACAGCTTTTTTTTGAACCATGTGCATGACAAGAAAGAGAGAGAGGGGGAGGCAGTTTGGGAGAGAGTGAATGAGTCAGTGAAGAGGTGGGGGGCAGGGGGGGCTCTGAAGGTGTCAAAAGCAGCAGTTGTAATAATTGTGTGTCTGTGTGTGTGCACATATATGTTTTTTTCGGGGTGTATGCGCCCATGTATGTGTGTGTGGTGGTGGTCACACACTGGGCTGATATCAAGTACCTCTTTAAGCCCTCCTTCCATCTCCGAAGGTGCTTCACTCTTTGTTTCATGGACCCCATTTCCCCCATTTCTGCTGCAGCCTGACTGTGAATGAAGGCTGGGAAACAAAAAGAGAGGCCGTCAACTGATGGAAGACGGCGCTTTAAAAAGTGGTAGAGTGGTAAATGATTTACATGTTGTTCTGCATAACCAAGCTGGAAACTCACGACACCTGAACTCAAACCGCGTCCAGGGCAGAGTGCATCTGGACAGTTATAGACGACATTAGCCGATTACAGCACAAGCAAAAACATGCAGGCCTACCTGCAGCAGACAGTGTAGGACAAACACCTGCTGCAGACACCTGTTGGACAATGAAAGTGGAGCGGACACAGGGAAAACACAGATTGACGGAAAATCTCATCAATGGTGGGGAAAGAGGTAAAAAAAGTGAAAGAAACAATGGGTTAAACCCTGCTGCTGACTGATGACATGTTGTGGACTGATCGAGCCGCAGCAGTTTGACATGCAGCATAATGCAGTGTGTGTAGTACTGACGGAGCGAAACCATGGCAACACGGGCAAAATCAAAACAATTTATTGTTATTATTATCAGATCTACTTACCGGCTAAAAATGTTATTATCGGAATCATCGGTATGACGTCATGAGTCCCATTATCGGGCCGATAATTATCGGTCCCTATAATTATCGTGCCTCCGTACTTTAAATTTTTATTCAGCGCAAACTGTAATGAAAAATGTGACAGGTGATAAACATTTATCAGGGAAGCAGGGAAGCGTGTTGGTGTGTCACATTAAAGCAAGCCAAATTCCTGAGGTTTATTTTGATAGTTTATTTTCTGGCAATCTTTGTGAACGCTTGCATGAATTGAAACTCACTCCGCTAGGTTTGTAAATTATATGATTGTTTCCCACATCCTCACGAGAAGCAAAGCAAACAGGGCTTGGAAATACATTTAGTCAGCTGAGAAAACACAGTGTTATATTGTTCTCTGTTTAGTCGGGTGCTTAGGAGCAAACAAAACAGCATCTGTGGCGCAGCTCGAGTTTTACCGAGGGTTAAGAAGAAGGAGCAGGGGGCCAAGTGGGTTTGAGAAAAACAAAAGACCGTGATTGCGTATAGTTTTCTGGCAAAAGTGGTGGTCGTCGAGATCTCATGCATAAAATCAGACTGAAAATCTGGCGTGATTGAAATGATTGAACATCCCTGACTGAAATAAAATGTAGTGACACGCATAAAGAAACGTTAAATGACGTCCTTCTTTGACAGTCGCTTCCCCTGAAGTGCTGCTGTGAATAGAGATTAGAGGTGGCGGCGTTAAAGGTCCGGGGCTGCTGGTTCATGTAAATCAGCCTCTGTGATCTCCTCTGGTGTTCCTCCTTCGTCCCAAACAACTAATCCACTTAAGTATCACAGGCCTCTCAGCTCGATCTCAATAATTAGATCTCTCCCTCGCTGTGCAATAAAACACCAATCATAGTCATTAAAACACTGGTCATTTACACCGCCGTTAATGAACGTCTCTTCACTCCACTGTAATTACCTGCTAATTAGATTGTTATTGGACTATTTAAATACCTCCTTTTCTTTTTTCTTCTGCTATTGAAGGCTCTATCGGGCCCGCTGATTAGGGTGTGTGAATGGGATTAAGCCGCCTGTGATGCTTCCTGTCCCACCATGGTGGTCATTCTTCCTAATAGATTTTTTAGGAGCTTTGTCCATAGATTTCTGGTTGTAGACAAAACTTGCGCTTGAAGAAATCCTCTTTTTCATTCCAGACTGAAAGAATCTCTACAAATCATCATGTACAAGCACGAAGTTTGTAAACTAGAGCCTGTTTACGCCTGGTATTTTCTATTTGACCTGGAAACTCGGCCAAAGTAGCAGCTGCACATGTTAAAATCCAACATTATATACAGACATATGCCTTCGTCTCGACATTCTTTATGACACCTTTAAATTAATAAATGGATATAAAGTTTATTATTAAGATCCTTTTGCAGATTATGCCACGCCCCAATGTGCATTGTAGGATAATACAGTTTCCCCAGATTTGTGAAAACATGGGGCACATTAAGGATAAATGGAGAAAGTGAGGGAAGGACGGGACCAGCAAATCAATGCACTGTGCTCAGCTCTAAAGTGAAATGAGATTTCTCAAGTTTTAAATAGTAAAATTGCGGTGATTGGACAAAATTACGAACTCACGCAGAATTTGCATTAATTGTTACGACGGCAAAATCCTGGAGGGACTGATTTATTTCGGTGATTGCGTTGATTCACTGCATTGACAGTCCTTCAGTGCTGCGTCTAACCCGTGTAACAGCAGCAACCGAAAGTTTGCTTGTTTGTCTGGGAGTCGGACAAAGATGTCAGCTAATATGGTCTAGGACCCGAACTCACCCTCCACGGAATCTGATCACCCAAATCACACTTTAAAAACTCAGGGGCCATTTGGTGCATTTTACACACTTTTTATTCTTCAATTATTTGATAATTTTGGATGTGTTCATGCATATGGGAAAACATTTGGTAAGATTGTGTATTTTTGTCTAATCTTGGAATTTCCAGTTCAGCTCCTACAATAAGTCTAAAATACACTGCACAAATTTATTATATTTATACTGTTAAGTGCAAAAAATGTGCCCCCTGTGATCATCCAGAAAAAAAAAAAGAAAAACTACTTTGCATGTAGCGTATTTTTTAATCTAAAAAAATCATGACAAAAACCTGGCATTTAAAGTGTTAAAATTCTGAAAATTAATGAATATTTGATATTTATGATTAGGACTGATGTTGGTTAAATAACTCAATGAAAGTAGAGAATAATACTTATGTATAATATATTTTTTGAACCTATATTTTGTGTGATTTGTGTTTATAATATTAAAGTGGGCCCTAAGGGTTAATACCAGGTGTCAACGGGACTTTAGATTGTTGAGTGATTTTGAGTCCACTTGGGTTTTTGGGCCTTGGGGGACACTGTAAGTGTCTCCACAGAGTTATAAAATGCAGTGTAACCGATGTGTTGTTATTTCAACGTTGCAGACGGCCGCAGCGGCCTCGTAACACTTAACGCTTACCTTTCAGGGAACAACAGAGGGGGTAGGGAACAATAAGGAAAAGGCAATAAATTCAAATGCTCCATGTATTTTCACGGGCTCAATCTGACAAAGAAATCAACGTCTTTTCCATCCTGTCCTCATCGGTGGACTTATAGAAGATATGTCATGGGATTTCACCCAGCCACTGGCTGTTTCCATTTCCTGACAGCTGTCAGCGCAGCATACAGTCCGAGGGCAGAGCTGCCACCACGGCGAGGACACCCTCAGCGTGTCGCATCGTCAGCGCCGCCCCGCCTGACTCTGTTTTCCGAGGAGTCCTCTCTCTGTTAACACGGAGACAATAGTAGCGGTGCGACGGGGGGGACTCATCTGTGTGGAAAGTTCCAAGTTGGTGCTGCTGATGGAAACCCGACCCCTGCATTCACTCCACTTTGCCGTAGTACGAAGGCCAAAAAGCTTCAGTCATATTGTGTCCGTGTGTTTGTTGTTCCAGCTTCATCTTTGCACATACTGAGAGTGAAGTTCACACACACCCAGATCTCTTTTCAGCTCTCCCATCCCGCCCAAATCATGGGAGAAATCACAGGGAGATTGTGCAACAGTCGACCTCGATGAGCTGAGGTGAAACTGTTCGTGTCCTGCAGGCACTATCGTGATCTCATCGCCAGAGAAGCCAAAGAACCCGAGCAGGCAAACATGCCTCCGCTCTCTGGTCTCTTCATCCCTTATTCCAGGGACACTCAACCTGCTTTGCTTGGGGGCCAGTTTTGCAAAATGACAGAGGGTCAGGGGCCAGTGGCAGCAGCCCCAGACATGTTTTAAAGACATTTTCAAGGATTTTTGGATGTTTCTTAGACTTAAGACTGTTTCTCAGATTTTAGGACATTATTAGGACGTTAGGACATACCTCAAATTTTACAACATTTCTCGGATTTTAGCACATTTCTGGGATTTTAGGACATGAAGGTGAATGTGACTTATATTGTGAAAGTCAAACACTAGAAAAGCACTTTACAAGTGCTAGATCATTCTTGGATTTTAGGACATTTGTAGGATTTTAGCAAGCATGAAGAATTTTAATGCATTTCTCATATTTGGATGTTTCCGAGATTTTAGTGTGTTTCTCCAAATTAAGACATTTCGAGGGTTTTAGGATGTCCCTCGCATTTGACAATGTTGGTAGGATTTCAGCACGTCTCCACTACTTTTGCAGGTCTCTAGGTTTTGGGGACGTTTCTCAAACCTTTGAACATTTCAAGGATTTTTGGACGTCTCTAAGATTTTAGTACATTTTTAAATTTTAAGACATTTCCAGGATTTCAGCACGTCTCTTGGGATTTAGGATGTTTCCAGGATTTTATGACATTAGGGGCTTAGCTCGTACCTCTGTCGGGGCATTCAGGAGATCCTCCATTTGCACTTTTTTTGATAAACACCTCCAGCACCTTTCTGAGACATCGCATCATTTCCAACTCATGTGTACTAAAAGTGCAAAAACTATTCCTGGTGTGAATTACTTTATTTTTATTGTGGATTAGAAACTAGCTGGGGGCCCAGATTTGGCCCTTGGGCCGTAACTGGAGTATCACTGCCTTACACGCTCTTTAGTCGGGGCGGTTTTATGGTTGGTAATCCTGGTGGCCTTTATATTAATGGAGAACACAGTGACTGTGTAATTGGTTGGCCCCTTTGGAGTATTTCACACTGGGCATTGTGGGAGCAGTATATCAATACCCTGTCCTCCAGCCAAGACAGATGGACTCTCATTTGGAGCAGGTTCAGATCTGTGTGTTTTTGTGTTTAACTCCCTGAGGAATAAGTTAAGGGGTTTCCACTGATGCCAGAACCTCCCAGCTACAACAATAACATCTGCGGTTTGGATTAGACACGTTGGTGATATCACCCTTTTAGTAATATGCCTGCATTATAGCAATCTTACAGCCAGCACTTATTGTGTGTGAAGTTTATGGAGGCGCAGGATCCAACACAAATGGTGATCTGAGCTGCTTGAAGTTCTTTGGCTGACGCTGATGTTTTAATTCATTTGCTTCATTTCATTGCTTAACTATTGGATTCACATTTTTTATGTCACTTTGACAACTTTCCCTTTAGAGAGTTCACATTTTTCTGAGCATATATGGTATATATTTTCAGGCTAGGAAAATTATTGCAGAGCCCTCTCATATTCAGAATACAAACAGCTCTCATCGAGTAACTTTGGATTTGAGGGTCTTCCTCTGAAAAGAAGTTGCCATTTTAATCCCATTTCCTGCATTTCTACATAGATTTTGAGATTCTCATAACCAAAATAAAATATGTAAAAATAATAAAGTTGGTCAACATACTACAATTTGCTAGAATAGCACTTAAAATGTTGAATATGCTACTCCTCTGTGGGATTTTTTGGACTATATCTGAGCAAAATTAGCAGCTCAATTCCCATTCTCAGACAGAATTTGACAGCTGTTCAAATGGTTGAATATTAAGTACCATTTTTTTATGGTTAAAAAAGTTTTTGAAGTTTTCCAATGAATGAGCACAAGGGGATATTGAAGGCATCAAAAGTAAAAGTAATGTTAATTTTCTTAATCATTAAGAAAGAAATCATCATTTTAGTACAAAATAATCATTGTAAAGATTCTTTTTTTCCATAATGTTACATTATTATTAAATTGCGCGTAAAGTGCTCCTTGAGCCTGCTGAGCTGTTAATCACTTACACTCCTGTACCTTGCTTTTCAACTAATTTTATAATTTAAAAAATAATTTTAGAAAGCTTACTTGCTAGGTTCTCAGGGCAAATGAGAGATTAAGGTGGTAACACATTTTAATTTAACGGAGCCTGACTTAAATTCAGGGTTTCACAAATGCCACATATTTCCCAGTTCTGTTCTGCCCTCATCACTGCCACAAGACAAAAAAAGTCAGGTTTTACAGTTTACATTTGGGCAGTAACGAAGTGATGTCGGCTCATGTTTTCTTTTTTACCCTGTAATTTTGGTTAGTGTAAATTGCTCTTAAATTTGGTTCTCAGTGGCATTTAAAAAGGCTTAAATCTTGCCTTTAGCTGTAGAAACCCCGAAACGACACTGTTTTTTAATTACCTGGTAAATGATAAATAATTACAGGGTACAGACAGAACCAGCTGGCTCAGACTACACAGGTCCTTTCACAGTAGCTACTGTATGTCATGACAAGAAATCTAATTATGTGTGGCACTTTCACTTAGTCAAAAAACCTTTATTATGAACTTAAACATACCCCATAACCAGCCACTCTATAATTACAGTAAAAAGTGGTGAAAAGAGGCTGCTTACCCAAAACTTACACCGTAACAAGCAGGCTTTCTCACACTTTTTTAGTGCTTTATCTTGTTTAATACAATATAAATATATAACATGTAATTTGTTCAATTTATGAATAGCTGGCCTCACTTCAATTAAACCCATATGTCCAGTTAACCTCAGTGTAATGGCTCCTTATTCCTTTATGATCTGATGATAAGACGGGGCAGAAACAGTCATCTAGTTTATTCCATGACGCCAGTTTTGATTGTTAGATGGATTTTGGAATTGGATCATAAGAAAGCTTTACTTTTGCCATGTATTTAATCGTTTTCTTATTTTGTATTATTATTTTTTAATAAGCTTTTTTATGGACATTGCGTTAAAAGCGCACCCTTTTTTGTTTTGTTCCTCAGCAACAAAAGTAATGAAAATGGCAAAACATTGCTCAGTAATTATGTCCTGTTTTGTAAATGTCATCATTTTGAAATAAAAAATGACATATTTCTTTGTAATATAAACAGTATCAAACTTGTTTTTCCCATTTTCGTGCCTCGTTACCCAGTAATAATATTACTACCCCATTTATCTGTCTTCGTCACCTTTGTCTCCTAACTGCTTGTCTTCTCACCTCATACTTACATACTGTTTACATTTGCAATAATTATTGTATAATTACACTGTAATTTTTGGCCTGTAATCTTTAGTGTTGCTAAAAATATCCTGCGGCATGTTTGTTGGCTTTCTCCGAGGAAATTATTTGACTTGAGTACTTATAATTTTGTATTTATGTTTTGCAAGCAAAGTTAAAATACATACTAGCTTACAATTACAACTGACAAAACATGAAGAATACTGCTGCCTCTGAGTTTTCTAGGTGTAAACGCAGTTACAGTAGTTTAATTTTCAGTATGTAGTGTGTTGTAATGACAAAAATAATGACACTTTTTAAATGTAAGAGGAGAAAAGAGTTAAAAAATGTCATTTCAGCTGGGATCATCCTCAATTAGTTTTTTTACACAGCTTTATTTCAGATGAATTAATTTTCAGTTCTATCAGGCTGTTCAATAGCCAAACACGTATCAATACTTTTCATTACAGCCATCTACAATTCAATGCAAAAAAAAAGTAAAAAATAAACCATAAAAACCACAAAAACCACATTGTTTCATGTATCATTAAATATATTCATTTGTGATAAACATAATATATTAGTATTACAAGACATTACACAACCATTTGCAATGGACACTGCTAAACAACATTTACAAGCCAATGTATAAACATGAGCAGATAATTATTCAGATATAATATTCATGGAGAGCAGAAGTCTGGTAGAAGTACCTTTCTGCAAACGCCTGCAAAACTAAATGTGTCGGTACAGATGAGTTGGCAGAGACTCGATAAGTGCCTTGTAGATTTCAGATACATACAGTATAATGCACAGAGTACTGAGTGTACCCATGTATTTGTGTGTGTGTGTGTGTGTGTGTGATCCTCCAGGTGCTCACGTAAACATGAGACATTTCTCTGACATTCATTTATTTGTCTGTCATTTATTAAGCCTCTAGTATTTAAAACTCTGGTTAAGTTCACAAGGAGATAGATCTAGTTAATGTTTAACAAAAAAATAAAAATAAAAAAGTAATACTATACAGCTATATAACACGTAGACAATCAGTCATGCCTTTTTGTCGAGTACCAAGTCTTGATCATGAAATCCAGTCCTCAGAAAGTCGCTCTGAGGTGCGAGCGTTTGACACGGCGTGCTGAGCGCACTGTACAATAAACATCTGTGATATCTTTATCACTCCACAGGTTATTTTTCCCACAACACTGAATACTGTATACAAAGTAAATGTGTACATAATTCACAATCATTGTTAGCCATCAGTCAGCTGAAGTAAATAGTGAGCATGCATTGTGTCAGTGGTTTGAGCATTGCTTGATAGGTCAATATTCTCTCTCTTTTTTTTTTTTTTTATGAGTGAGATGCTTTACTTCTTCAGTTTTCTCTCACTTACAAATGTTTTGGACATCCAACTTACATTTAGTCCTCTATTAGAGAATAAACACTATTGTTTTCTGTCGTGACGAATTGGGTTGTTCCCGTTAACCAGAAACACGAGTCCATACAGAGCAGCCGTAAGTCGCCAGAAAAAAATGTTGGCATCGTCCAAACCGCAAATTACATTTGCTTGTTTCATGTGTGTCATATCAGTGTTTCTAAATATCGCCGTTTCTAAAGTGAGGTATTATATGAGCTGACTTTGTCATCGGGAGGTGGAGGGGATGGTGGATGATGTGTCACCTAAGCGAGATGTCTGCCAAGCTGCTGATTGCTGTTTGAGGCCAAAAAAAAAAAAAACGGTTAGGATTTAGTGACTCGCTGTTTTTCCAGCAGAGATAGCGCCTTGAAAAGCCATTTTATTTTACAATGGTGCGTTTCCAGCTGGGATAGTGCCACAAAAAGCAGTTGCTTTTAACTGAAATATTGCTGCTATTTCTGCCAGGAGAGAGACACAAAAAGTGATTTTTATAGAAACATTACTGTGTTCCCTGCAGAGGTAGGTATTATAGAGACATCGCTGCATTTCCAGCCACAATAGTTTAACAATAAGAAAGTTGTTTTTATTGAGACAATGCCGCATTTCAGCCAGGATAGTGGCATAAAAAGTGCCCATTTATTATATAGAAATTGCTGCATTTCCAGCCAGAATAGAGGTTAGAAAAGTGAGCCATGAGAAGCAATTCTTTTTAAACAGAGACATTGTTTCATTTCCAGCCAAGATAGTGCCACAAAAAGTGGTTGTTTTTACAGAAACATTGACGTGTTTACTGCCAAGATAGTCCCACGAAAGGTTTATTACAGAGACATCGCCGCATTTCCAGCCAGAATAGTGTCACAATAAGCACTTGTTTTCACTGAGACAGTGCTGCATTTTTAGCCAAGATATTGCCAAAAAAAACTGTTGTTTTTTACAGAAACATTGCTGTGTTTCCTGCTGAGATAGTGCCATGAAAAGCTGCTTTTTATTGCAGACATCGCTCAATTTCTAGCGAGAATAATGGCATGAAAAGTGGTGGTTTTGTACTGAAATAGTTTTGCATTTACTGCCAGGAAAATGTCATACAAAGTGGTTGCTTTTTGACAAGACATCACTGCTTTTTCGGCAGGGAAAGTGCTCCCAAAATATAATAGAATATCATAACCAAATCATTTTTGTTCCTAAACGTGACAGTGCGTTAACCACAGCGTTGTTGACACGTGAAGTTCCAGCATTTCGGCTACATAATAGCATGCACATGCAACATATGCATGGTTTGCAGACATATACAATGCCAACATTTTTCTGGCAATTGGGTTGCATCAGTGAGGCAGTGAGGGTTTGAACTATACAGCTTTTTTTTTGCATCATATATGGGATTTTTTTTTTCTTTTTGGATGCCATTTCTAAAAATGTGAACATATCTCATATGTTCTAAAACTTTTGACTAGTAAAAAATAAGTGCATGGTTGACATGTCTACTCTACAACTAGCCGATGCTACGGCATCATCTACTAAAAATAATGTCTATGTATGCGCGTATGGTTACTTTACATTGCAGAGGTCACAACCACAACATAATGTTGATACATCGAGAAGCGCTGAGCAGAGACTTGTGATGTGATCATTATACAGAACGAGCAGAGGATCTTTATGGCATTTTGTTCCCACGACACCAGTCGTCCCACTGAGGTAACACTCACATACGAGCAGGGAGCTCTCAGGCAGAATGGCACCTATTATGTTTCCACAGTTATGAATAATTTTACATTTTTTTCACTTTCAGCTGTTAAAAAGTTTATCCAAAGTTTGGCAGGTTACAAGAGCAACTTATCATACATGAGTGGATTTCCTCAATGCCAGGAAATGTCTCTTCATTTAACTCGAAAATGCTTTACACAGCACAGTGGAAATGGATCCTCTGGAAAAACAGAAGAGTGATACAGTAGATGCATTGCTCTGTAACCCCTCGAACCTGAGCAAATTGGCTCAATCTTTCAAAAGCACAGGAGGAAGGCAATGAGCAACTTCACAAAAAATTACCCCAAATTAGCAAGTAACCTGTAAAAAGTTGCAAGAAAATATGCCTGAAAATTAGCGCACAAAAATGAAAAGAAAAATGTTTTAAAAAAAAGAGTCAAATGACTAAAAAAGGGCTAAAATGTCATTGTAATCAGCAGCTTTTCCTAATTTCGTGAAAATTTTAGGACATCTCTTGCCAAATTGCTCTTTGCCTTTTTAGCTGTTTTCAAATGAAATCAAACCAATTTGCTCAGGTTTAAAAGGTTCAAGCACTTGTTAAAGGCGTTCAAACGTAACACAAGATTCTGGTGTCGATCCAGGTTTCAAGGGGTTAAAACATCTAAATAAGGGACTCTAAAAAAACAGCGGCATCATGGGTAAAATCGTCAGGGCGTGACATATCTGTAACATTAGGTGCAAACTCTGCAATTACACAAAACAAACCTTGAAAGACGAACAGAGACAGAACAAATGTAGAATGAGCTCCTTCACGAAAGTTCCTAAAAAACACTAATCTCTTCGCTCCGACTCAGAGCAGCAGCACTCAGTCAATCCCCCATCTCTCCTACTTTTCACCTGTGTCTTTCTATCTTTTATTCTTCCAGTTTATGTTTTCATTCATCCTCTCCTCTTCCTCGCAATCCGGAGACGATATTATGCCTCCTCCTCGCCCTCAATCTCTCCTCTTCGCCAACTTTTAGCACTTCCCCCTCTTGTCACGCTGTTGGAACTTCCTCAGCCGGCGGCCCCACAGGTCCTTCCAGGGGATGAGCAGGCTCCCCTTGTCCGCCACCACGCCGCTCTGCCCGGGGGAGTCGTCGTCTGTACCCAGGAGCAGGTACTTCCTCCCAGGCTTGATCTTGGGGCACTTGCAGGCCACGTCTTTGGCGCGCACCCACAGCAGCTGGTCCCCGCGGCGGATGCGGTGCTCACCTTGTTTGTAGACGGAGATGATGTTGACGGTGAACTTCCACCACTCGCCGGCCTTGTCCCCTTTTAGCACGTGCACTTGGACCGCTGGAAGAGGAGGAGAGAAAATCCAGCGTTAAATCGATAGCTTGTATCATTAACGATACCCAACCAGGGAGGCTTGTTCCCATGGAATATACGGCATGTACCCCTGAGTGTACTGTATGTACCCCGGGTTACTGCATGTACCCCTGAGTGTACTGCATGTACCCCTGAGTGTACTATATGTACCCCGGGTTACTGCATGTACCCCTGAGTGTACTGTATGTACCCCTGGGTTACTGTATGTACTCCTGGGTTACTGTATGTACTCCTGGGTATATTGTATGTACCCCTGGGTCTACTGTATGTACTCCTGGGTTACTGTATGTACTCCTGGGTTACTGTATGTACTCCTGGGTATATTGTATGTACCCCTGGGTCTACTGTATGTACTCCTGGGTATACTGTATGTACTCATGGGTTACTGTATGTACTCCTGGGTATATTGTATTTACCCCTGGGTTACTGTATGTACCCCTGGGTATACTGTATGTATTCCTGGGTAACTGTATGTACCCCTGGGTAACTGTATGTACCCCTGGGTATACTGTATGTATTCCTGGGTCTACTGTATGTACCCCTGGGTCTACTGTATGGTACTGTTATTCCTGGGTTACCCCTGGGTAACTGTATGTACCCCTGGTATACTGTATGTATTAAACAATTGAATAGTTGGCTGAAAGTAATAAACTGTTGAAACAGCTTAAAGAAATCTGTAAACATTTAAAATAGTTACTAAAAAATAATGTGTAAACAGTTGTAAAAGTTAGCTAAAAGTAGTGTATAAAACAGTTGAAACTGCTAAAAGTAATGTATAAACAGTTAAAATGTTAGGTAGAAGTAAGCACTTTAAGTAACAGTTGCTACAAATCCAAAACAAATGAGCCTAAAAACAGGCAGCTTGGCAGTATGAAAAACAGTGTAATGATATCTACTTTCATATTGTCAACAGTGTTAAATAACATCCATTGGGGCTGTGGAGAACGGACAAAAGACGTTTGGGAACCGCTGACATAAACTTTAACACCTTCTTTTTTTAAGAGTTGGCATCTGTCTGAGGCCGCACACAGATGCCAACTCTTTTATACAACGCTGTATAAAAGGTCCAATAAAACCTCCTGTATAAACATGACCCAGAAATCGCTGACTTTGCTGCGTGTCACTGGTCCCTCCCCTCATCTCTGACCTTTGACCTCTCCTTGTTGTGCTCCTGAGCATACTCCCTATTACAGCAACAGTTGCCATAGCGCTCTCTGTGCGAGCACAAAGGGGCCCGGTGGAGAACATCTGAGAGCACACTTCCATGTGAGACGCAGAGAAACACTTTTCCTTCAGGTGGCCGGGCTGAGTTTTGGATATTAGGTTCTTTATTGCAAACATAAACGGCCAAAAGAGATTTTTTTCTTTTTTAATGTAGAAAAATGGCACATCTGCTAACAATATAACTCCTGAAACAGATCTTTTTAAATCGGTCTGTCAGGTGTTAGCTGGACTCTGAACACTGACAACCTCAGGCTACATTAAGCTAAACCTGGTAACTATTGGAGCGCCACTTGTAACGGATATTTTCATACCAGGAAATGAGTAAATCTCCCTCCGCAGAAGCTCCCCTGCACTGATTTTTTTCCCACCCCCACCCCCCCCACTCCCATCTCTCCGTCAGGCGGCGCAGCCATTACTCCATCACTGTGATTGCAACAAGAGGCAAACAGCTCAGCGGTGATGGAGCTAATCTGTGCTTGAAGTGAAGTGCTTTACCCCCGTGGGTTTAGTGAGGATGTGCTATTAACGCTGAAGTGTGTGGGGGTTTACTTACAACTGTGAGAATTAATCGAATCTGGAGGAGATTGAATTAGATGATGGGAAAGATCTGAGTAACAATCGGCTGCATGTGCGTGGAACAAATCTTTAATTTGTCTATTTATGTTCTATCTGTAACCTGTTTACTGCTATAAATGGACAGTTTGTCCCTTAAACAATAATACATATTTTTCCTCTTACCTGTAGCGCTATGTATTTTATCTGGATTGTTTTGGTGTGAGCTGCCGAGTGTTGGAGATATCAGCTGGAGAGACGTTGTACTGAAGTAGATGGCTCTTAGACTGCATGATTATGGCCAAAATGATAATTACTGAAGAGCTGTTAGTTTGTTTCCAGCTTACAGAGAATAAATCATCACCTTTGACTGCACTGCGGTGGTAGTGTGAGCAGCTGAGATGTTTGTTTTTCTGTTTGCAGAGCTCCAGTCGTGACTATTTAGTCACATTTCACGACCATGGAGCACTACAGGGATTTTCAAATACTGTTGATATCTGAACTAGAGTGCTGTTAGTTTTTGTTTCCAGCTTAATAAATTACCACATTTAACGTTGCTGCAGTAGCAGTAACTTCATGAGTGGTAGTGGCAGTCATATGAGCAAGTGAAGTGTGTGTTTGTATTTCTAGAGCTCTGTTCGTGACTGTTAGGTCACATTTTGCGACCACAGAGCACCTGTGCGATTGGAAATATTAGTAATATATGATGATTGATGATGACATGATTCAAGGCACCATGGCATGTTTTTAACTTTCTGTCGATGCTAACATTTAACCGTTGGCCAAAAGCTTCAAGTCCACAACAAAAACAATCAACACTTAAAGGAGACAGGCCCTTCAAAATAAAAGCACCATAGATCCTGCTTTGATGTATTTAATTATAACAATACTTTTTAAAAATTTTATGATAAAAGTACTTAATTTCACTTGATTACTATATTTTATGAAATGTTATTATAGCAGTAGTGTATTCAACTTCATTGTTCATTTAATAATTTTAGATTTTAGTTATTAGCATCAGTTAAAAGGAAATCTAAAAATAATATATCACGATATAGCCTTAAAATATTGTGTATATAATATTTTAAAGCCATATATCGCCCAGCTCTACTTGCAAGATAACATCTATAATAATAATATCTAAAGTTTATTTCCTTCTCATTTTGTTCAAACAGCTAGGTATGTTAGCTTTTTCTTTGCCTTCCTGGCTGAACATGATCACTTTCAGTGTTCATCAGTCGTCCGCCATCTCTGCCAAGAATGAAGAGAACCGGAGGAGTGGGCTGTTTGAGTATGTGTGTCAATGCATGGTGTGAGCAAATTGCACACAATTTCAGAAGAAAGAAGGTTTGTTGGGCTGAGTAGAGCGAGCTCTCACAGCCCTGCCATTCATTGCAGCCCTCTCCTTCATCCAGACACATAAAGGGTGTGTGAGGGGGAGGGAGGAGGGGCCACTATTTGTCTTCCCAGCCACAGAAAAAGTTCCAGGAGAATCGGGATGTGTTTCCGACCTCATGAGCTATCCGGGTTCTGCTCCCAGAGCCCCATCCAACTCCGCAGCGTGAGAATCCGGCGGAGATAGCGCTCTCCTGTCCAGAGCCGAGGAGACTCGGTTACAGCGTCCAGTCTCTCTGCCTCTTTCTCTTTCTGCCTCAAGTATGTTCTCAGTCTGCGCCGCTTATTTAAACACACACAAATCCACACACCTTCTGCCACTCTGAGCTAAATAGACACCAGAGAGAGGCACAGGGTCAAACAATCTATGACAAAATAGTGCACGCTGACACTGTTTGGTGAGAGATAAGTGTGAGATGATCCTGCGCTCGCACAATGGCTGCCAACCGAGCCTCCTTCACAGCCAAACTTCCAGCTGGGTTTATCTTCTTTGGGTGGTGTGCTGCAGCTTGACACCGCATGCCACCAACAAGCAAGGGCTAATGAAATTAGAGCTCGCTTAATTACCGCGCTGAGGCCCCTGTCCCCTCTGGTTATCAGCTGAGTGAATGATCAGGGACCTGTTACCCTTGGGTGAGCGCAGAGGGGTGGCCGGGGAGGCTGGGGGGCCCTGCCTTTGAGCACTATCCCGGAGCGTCGGTAAACATGCGGCCCTTTGATTCATTGTCCCCCCCTGTGGCAGCAGGGGAGGGTGCGTGTGTGCAGAGGAGGGTGTCAGGCGAGAATATAATCCCTTTGTGATCCCCCGTCTCCGTAGCTACGGCAGTGATGAAAAACAAAAATTGAATAAACAAAACATATTTCTTTCTCTCCGGGGTGGCAATCCGTCACCGTCTGCCTAATTTACCACCTGTTTGTGCCCCGAGGAATGCTCGGTGCCGGCAGAGCGCACAACTGTGTTTAAACAGAGGGCCCCTTCCCGTGACCCCCGGGGCCCTGCAGCACCACTCACACATGGGGGTTGTGGCCCCCAGAGAGAACAGAGGAGAGACCCACAAAAGCAAGGCGACAGGCCTGAGAAATGAATTAGGCCGAGACGGAGGGAGTGCATGCTAAGCACGGGGTTCAAGAAAAACCTGGAAAAGTCATGGAATTTGCACATAGCAATTCCCAGACCTGGAAAAGTTTTAGAAATCTAAATATACCCTGTAAGTTATGGAAAAGTCATGGAATTTTGTTTTGACAAACCTGTGAAATAACACATGATGTGTTGAAGGATTGCCAGATATTTGAAAATTGAACAATAATTTCGGGTTTTAATGTTTTTGGCTATGGGTGGCATTTTTTAAAGAAAACATAAAAATCACCTAAAAAATTAAGAGAAAAAAATTACCATTTAAAAAAAATAAAACAAATAAATATTAAATATTAAAGGAAAAAAACAAAGCTCAACTTTTTTAAGAAAGAGAAATTGCCAAAAAATTTTAAAGAACCCAAAAAATCCTATTTTTCTTTAAATTTCACCTAAAAGTCTTCTTTCTTCATAAATCTCCTTATTTTTAAAATGACCTACATTTTTTAAAGAAAACATACTAGCAGTTAAATAAATACATTACACAGCCATTTAAATATATATATGCCCCTCCCCTAAAAGCCAAAATAAAAAACATACCTCCCTCCCAGTGCATGAAAAAAATATTTGACACCCCCTCTCCTCTCACAAATAAAGCACACTCCCTAAGTTATATGTAAATATTCCTTTCTAATCCTGTTCTGAATTTATTATTTTATTAATTAATTAATTAATTATATTTTGAAAAGCTTTTATATAGTAATGAAAAAGAACCGATAAGGAGTATCGATGGTCATTTCGGAGTACGGATGGTCTTTGAAGTTTGCCTCAAAGTCGTGGAAATTTATTGGTAAAAATGTGTATGAACCCTGTAAGCGGTGATGTCTGTCATCCTGCCTCAGCGCAGCTCAGGCAGAATCATCTGCTTCCAAACTTTTTTGGGGAACTTCAAAGGGAAAAGCAACAGGAACCGCCCGCTTTGCTTGAATCAGCCTGACTGATTTATAGACGCAGAGCTTGTCTCAGCTCTGATGATTAAGATTTAAATCAGTGGAAATATGAATAATGGCTGCATTTGGCTTCCTAGCAAAATTTAACAAATGGCCTGAATTACTGTCTGCTCAACTGTAAGGGGGAATAAAATATATTTGGCTCAATGTTCACTTGGACGCTGTTTAAAGTCTATAAAGATGAAGTTTCAGCGATGATGATTTTGAATGAGAGACAAGTTTGTCTGAAAGAAATCAATATTAGGGGAGCTGGAGGGGTTCGAGCGGGGTGATTTTTAACAAAGAAAAATGTATTTACAGACTCTTACTGTGTTTTTAGAGGATACAGTGCTCGCAAAAACCTGGCTGAGAGGAGACTACATCCTGTGTAACATTGGATCGGCCTTAGAAGATTTTTATGTGCGTTTCTGTGGTTTACAGATGTGGATCCACAGTTAACAGATAAACTGTTATATTGCGATGATTAATGGTGCAGAAAATCCAAAGAGCGCAGTGGATCGTTTGCCATGTGAGTGAAAGGCAGAGCTGCACAGTTGGATAGTGCATTTTAAAAAAACAGTCTCTTTTCTATTCTTATGTCCTCCTGTGCTGGAATTACAGGTATGATACTCGTCTTTGTTGTGGTTTTTGTTTGAAGCATAATGGCTCAGTATCAATCATCAAAACGTCCTCTCCTTCCAAGTTTTTGATTTGTGAGACACAGCTGTCTTCGCTTTATTCTGGTGGTACCAACGCTTTAATATATCATTTCAGACCCTGTAATATGTTGTTTATTTACCTGGCACTGCATTGTTAGATGTATTTCAGCTGCACCACTTTCTCTGTGGATTCATTGACAACTTCATGTGATTGCTGTGTGTGTTTTGGCGTCTCTTATCAGTTTGGGATTTGCTCTAAAACGTCTCAGAGTTTTGCCAAATGCCTCGGGCCGACTGAGCTGGATGGAGCTGATCTGCCATACTTGTGTGGTCTGTTCCTCTGCAAATCCACCGTACGCTTACCAAAGCTGAGACATCCACACTTTGACTCTTAAAGACCTTTTTTTACAGCTGACGTCATTAAAAATATTCGTGTGCATGTTGGTAATGAAAGTGGTGTTTTGCTCCGGCTGTTCTGACGAGTGATCGAGCTTTAAATGTTGTAATAAAGCTAGTGACAGGATTTAAATATCTGTTTGTGGTGTGTTTGGTTGTCAGAATCAGTATTCCAACAGTTCTGCCAAATTCGGTACAATCACAATGGTTTCAAAGCAACTCGTACTCTGTCAGCAAACTTCCTGTATCATTATTCTTTGGTGTGTCCCTTATCATTCTTTGTCCCCTCTCTAAATTTGTTGGTTTTTGCGGATGGAAACACATGAATTTAACAAACTTACTAAAAAAGTTTATGTGCTTGCATGAGGTGGTATTTCAGGCAATTTGGAAAAAACATATTTCGCAAAACTGCAATGGAAACACTTTTTTGGCTTCTTTAGGTCACATGATGCTATGAGGTCACATGATGCTGTGTCTCTGAGCTCGTCAGTAGGAACTGGCTCCCTCATGATGCAGCAGGAGCTGCAAGAGCTGGTATTGCATCACACGTATAAAGGGCTCGCCTTTCCATTATCACTCCATAACACGCCTACGTCGCCTTCGACTGGAAATATTGACAGTTGCAGTTGCGGTGGCTGCAATAGAAATAAAGCTGCTAATGTTTTGAACATCCATTGCCATGGTTACTGGGATGTTATCACCAGAGGAGAAGCTGCATAACACCAATTAAGATATTGCTTAAATTTTGCACAAATCTGTACTGGTAACCAGCACACAGATAGATCCACATTTGCCAATTTGTTTTTGTGGAGCTCAACAACATATTAGACTCCACCATACCTTATGTCCTTATGTGCGTTATCATTTTTTACAAATTATGAAAGGTGCTGCACAATACTAGTCTTGACTAGATGTAGACTGTGACTATAAACCTGCCACTGGCCGACTACTCAGGCTGGCACTCTCCCCCTCTACTGTTTGCATTTTACCATTTTTATATGCGAGGAACAACAACCTACAGGCTGAAAATGTCAAGTTTTGATGAAGTTTTTGATTGTGCAATAAGGCATTCCTGCTTTGCTGTTTTGGTGAATTGATGTGAAGAGTTACAACAAATAAAACAACTTTTGAAAACACCTCGGAAAAGCCCACAGTCAGTCTCGCAGGACTCTTCCACCCACATTGACACAGCACTGTGGAGACTGATTAATCTAAGGGAGATGAATACAGTGCAGCCGTTCTGACTGGCCTTACGGGATATTTCTGCTGTTGTGTGACTGTACAAGCGTTCAATAGTGATCTGAGAGTAAATGCTGCCTGCTGAACCGAGCTCACAATAATTTTTCACCATTTGTATAAAGACTTTCAGCTGTATCATCATACGTGTTACTTGACAACAGAAAAAGAATTAGATGTCAATGAAAACACTTGTCCTGTGTGATCAGATCAGCTGTATCAATACACAAAAACGAGCAATTTCCAGTGACATATTGTTGGCTGACGGTCATACGTCTTGAACAGCTCAGTTTTATGTGTCCAGACTTTAAAATTATCCACGTTTATGTAAACCTCAGTTCTGTCAGTTTGTCAGCTGTCAGTTTGGTGTATGAAAGCTCTCAGCAGAGGGAAGATAAAATGTTTTCAGATTGATTTGTGTCAGCTGACATCGCCTCAGGCTGTGTAAGTAAGCCATCGCAGAAATATGCAGAAAAGCACCAGGGTGTGGATTGGCGTCGCTCGGGTCTGATTAATTGAGACATCTGACCTTTTGACTGCTGGCTGACATCTGGCGGCAAACATTCCTGCATATTGGACTCACTCACCGTAGTCTTTTTTACAGTACTTCTTCATCGTGATCTTCATCTTTCCCTTCGAAGCTTTACAGTGAGACTCGCAATCTGAGGGGAAAGAAAGAGGGAAAGAGAGTTAGATAGTTACTTTCATCCTGCATCGATCACACTAAAGCATCATCACACCAGCGTCTAGTGCACTGATACTCAACTTACTGCCCACGGGCCAAATCTGGCTCCTGATAGGGAGCCAGTGGCCCCCCAAACCATTTTCGAATTCACAGTAAAATGCAGTGATTCACACTGGGAATTGTTTTTGTACTTTTAGTATACATAAGGTGCCAGAGTGCATAAAACAGCATCGAAATAGAGCTTGTTTATCAAAGAAAGTGCCAGTGGAGGATCTCCTGCACCCCTGACAGAGGTCCTAGCTAAGCCCTTAATGTCCTAAAATCCTAAAAATGTACTAAAATCCTAGAAATATCCCAGAATCCAAGAAATGTATTTAAGAAATATCTGAAAATCCCAGAAACATCTTAAATTTCTCCAGAAATTTCTTAAAATCAAAATTGTCCTAAAAACATACCAAAATCCTAGAAACAGATTAAAATCCTAGAAATGCCTTAAATTAAGTAATCTCCTTAAATCCCAGAAATGTACCAAAATCCTAGAAATGTTCGTAAGTCCTAGAAACATCCTAAAATCCTAGAAACATCCTGAAATCCGAGAAATATCCTAAAATGTCCTAAAATCTGAGAAACCTCCCAAAATCCTAGAAACGTCCTAAAGTCCTTGAAATTTCCTAAAATCCGAGAAATGTCCTAAAATCTGGGAAATTTTTGGGAAATGTCCAGAAATCCAAGAATTGTCCCCAAATCCTTTTAAAAATGTAATAACATGTATGGCACTGCTGCGACAGGTCCCTGGCTTCCTGTCATTTTACAAAAGTGCCCCCCCCCAAAAAAGCCATTTGAGAGTCCCTGGTCTAGTGGGATGCATGTGGTCCTCTGCGTCACAGGTTTTGTGGGTCTCTGAGATGTCTTTCAGTGAATCTGGTTGTAGCTGACACAGATGCTCCTGTGTCTGTCAGCACGCTCTTTACTACACTCCTCCCAGCTTTTCCACTCCAGCCTGCTCCCTCGTCAGTGTCCTGGCATGCATTGTGTGAGCTCCGAGGGCTTCGGAGGTCACCGCCGCACAAAGGAAGGTCACGGGGGGGAAATTAGCGAGTGACCTACTGAAAATTAGCAGGGACCTTTAGCAGCATCTGAGCCACATGAGGCGAGAAAGTGGAGGCTAAACGTTTTGTGGCCCCGGGAGAAAGAAGCTCGCAGACTTATGATTAATGTCTCGGCGGTGTCCCTTTTTACCTGAACCTGCCAAAGGGCTTTATCGATGGCCGCTGCTGTCACTCTGTCACCGCGCCAGCTACCTTTTGTAATGAAGGAGCCAGTTTTGGGACCAGAGGCCAAACTGAAAATTGAAATCATTTGTTCCCTCCACTTTCCACTGACTGACACAAATTGGAACCAGATCATCTCTGAGTGTCGCCCCCCTCCCTCTCCGCCTCTCCCAGAGCAATAAGCCTTGTGCTCTTTTCTGGGGGGGTGGGAAAGCTGGGCTGGGCAGCCTGCAGAGAAAGGAGGGGGCAGTTGAGAGAGAGAGGGGACCTTTCAGCTTGCCTGAATATGGACAAACTTCATTATTTCTTCCAGCCCTCTGTCCAGTCTTCCCCTTTCTTCCCCATTATACTCTGTGTGAATGAGGTTGCCTGGGTAATGATTGAGGAAGAAAAAAACGCCCCTCTCCTCCCTCTCAAAAAAAAAAAAAAAAAAAAAGAGCGGTTTGGGACGTGGGATGAGGATCGAATTCATGTATGTAGAGAAAGCATTTCTGCTGGAATGCCTGGCTGCTTTCTGGGGTGGCGGGAGAAATAAGAAAAGAGGAAATCCCAAAGTAAATGAATTTGACGAGTCCATATCGAGCACGCCTGATTTCCATGTAAATGAAGTGCCGAGGGCGGAGGGGCTCTTTATCTCCCGCTGGCCCCTGGGGGCCTTTATCATACCTCCCTTTGATAGCTGACGTTGCCCATTAGCCCCTTAGCGCGGTCGCCGCACTGGGCCATTACACCCGCAGCTCTCATTAAGGGCCAATCTCCTGCTGCGAGGACAAACGCCCCCTTTGTGTGTCCCCGCAGCAGTGCCACGTTCATTCTGCGGGGTCCCTGGGGACCACACTGCTCCTAATTTGGAGGGTGGTGTCTGTGTGGAGTTTCTGACAGGAATCCAAACTCCACACAGCCTCGCCAGTCACTATAGTAGGAAGTGGGACTCACAACAAAGCTGAATGAAGTCAGTGGCGCCACTCTCATCAGACGCTGATTGATGATCAGAGGTGACTCAGCCCATTCAAACAAACCTGCATCATGCTGAAAACTCATTAATATACTGTAATTTAATTAATACCAGAGCTGGGACCAAGTCGGTGTTTTGCAACTCACAAATAAAGGCTCATTTAAACTCTCTCTTCAAGGTAGATATGTTCATGTCAAACACTGTAAACGTCACTAGGCGGGTTTCCATCAACCCTGAAATTGCACAAATTGCGAATTGAAAAATACAGCTGATGGAAAAAGTTCCATTTATTGCAAGAAAAGTTTTTACGCTCACATTAGATGGTATTTCAGGCGATTCGAAAAAGCCATGTTTCGCAAAACTGCAATGGAGACACTTTTTGGTCTTTTCTAGGTCACATGATGCTATGTCTGTGTGCTCAGTAGGAACTGGCTCCCTCATGATGCAGCAGGAGCTACAGGAGCTGTTATTGCGTCACATAACTCTGAGAAAGTTGAGTGGATCATCCGAAAGTTTTGAATCCACAATTCCTCTGTGAAATCGTGGGGGGCTCGTCTTGCCATTATGGCTCTCATAACACGCCTTCGTCGCCTTCGATTGGAAATAATGACGGCTAGTGAGGTGGCTGCAATAGAAATAAACCTGCTAATGTTTTGAACATCCATTGCCATGGTTACTGGGATGTCATCACCAGAGGAAAAGTCACATAACATCACTCAGTGGAAACACAATCATCTCACAATTGTCTTTAATCAACATTTCGAAAATATCGCTTAAATAATGTGCAAATCTGTGATGAAAGCGTGACCACTGTCCTCATACTTCCATGCTCCCGAGTCAAGTCCCAAGTCCTTCATTTAGAGTCTCGAATCCTAAACAAGGCAAAATGTACTCAATACTCAATATAAAGTAATACCAATAATAAATTTACAAAAATGATGAATGCTTTTTAAAATTGCATTTTTTTGTTAAAACAAATTCAATTTAAAAAAAAAAACCTTACCCAGCTGTGAAGTTAACCATTGCCAAGCATTAGCATGTTAATATTAGCCTCCACATACACATTTTTGTGCAGTTTTTACAAAGTTGGAAGATGTTGCATCTTAGTCTGTAATTTTCAACCTGTATGTTTTTTGTACTGCAATTTTTTTTCAACCATGACATAGCTTTTGTACATGCTACTGTTTTTATACATTATATTTGGCCTCATTTTCTTCTCAGCTGGTGCTCAGTAATGTAATGTTAGTTCTTCTTGGCTCTCTCCTGCTTTCTCAACTTTTTAAATAACATACTTTTTAATCTTTAGGCTTAGAGAGAGAGGTATCAAGTATTTTCAAGTCAAAAAGCTCAAGTCCAAAGTCCAGAGTCATTAGTGTTGAGCTGCGAGTTTTTTGTGTTTTAGTTGCAGTTGAGTCTAAAGTCAACAAATCTGTGACCCAAGTCCAAGTCATGTGACTGCACGCCTATGATGAACACAGCCGAGCAAACCGTTTGCAGGTTGATTACAATTTCCGAACAAGGTGATTGGGATGATGAGAGACACAGAAATTAAAACTGCAGGTAAATATTTTTGCTGCGCATCATCTAATGTTGACAGTCCAACACGGAGGCTCCTGTCAGAGCACATGAACAATGGGGTCGGGCAGGGCTTCACTGTCGGCGCAGCCAGCCTTGATTGAAATACAAACTGGTGCAAATGAAGCATGTAATCAGATTAGGGCTGGGACCCAGGGGAGGCTGCTGGGCAGGCTGGGAATACAGGCGAAGAGGCCGCAGGGAGCACTGGCAAAATATCTGGAGTTTACATCAGCGGCGCTCAGACCTCACTGACGTGTGTTTAGTGGAGGAGTGAGACTGTGAATGGATGGAAAAACATGCATGTGCTAAAGTTGTATTTATAATTTTGTGTGTGAAGGAGCAGTTACTTCAGTTTAGGCTCCGCACGTATACAGATACTTTTGAAAACCAACATTTCCTTCTTCGTATTGGCTTCTCGTCCACACACAAACAGTTTTAGGTCACTAAAACAGATTTTTTAAAACGCAGTTTTTTCAGGACTTTGGTTACTTTAGTGCCACAATGTTACCTCATCCCCACTCGTCAAATTTGGCTACTTGGGCAAATATTTTGCAGCTTGGGCAAAATATGATGAGTCGGGATGAGATCACATTGTACCGTGACACGGAGAGGGTCGGGGATTAGGTTTAGCCCTCAAAAGTTGCTCAGGGCCTTAGTTTCACTGTAATTGCAAAAAGTGCAATTATATTAAAAATTAATTAAAAGAGCAATACCACTAAATTGTGAAATTGAGCTTGAAAACAAAATTTGTAATAAAAAAAAAGTTTTATTGTTAGTAAATCAGGTAAACATGTTACTCACCTGACGGCTCCTCGTAGCTGGTGTAAGTTGCTGTTGGAGATGCAACTGGGATCTCTGTGATGAGGAGAGGAATAAATACAGACTTTTACATTGTGATCATATTGCAACGCATACAGAATAAAACTTATGTGATGGGAAATATATGTAGTTTAATTTCCTGGTTATTCTCCAAAGAGCAGAACTGCACCCCTGTAAAAAAAACCCTCAGATGAATATGAATGGATTTAACAGGATGCCTTGTTAATAAACAGCTGATTTTGACACACAGATGTGCTGAAAAATTTGTAACAAGACCGTGAGTTTCCTATTAATGTTCAGTTATAGGTACAGAGAGCCAAGGCCGCCGGTCTCGTTAAAGTTGGAGCTGGCAGGAAGTTGGAAATCACAAAAATTTAATATCATGCTATTAAAACCAAAAGCCATTATCTCAAAAAAATATATACGAGAAACCAAATATATTCTCTAAAAAACCCATTTCCTCCAACTTTTACACCACATTTGTTTCCTTCCCAACAAAATTAAAGAAATCCTATTCCAGCAGGTTCACAGGTTTAAATTATCGCTGTGGATTCGAGCCAAACAAGTCCACAGAGACCATGTCCAATTTCCACACACAACTTTATCAGAAATGTCAACCTCAGTAACATAGTGGACGATTGTTGGTGTGCACGTGTCCTCACAGACATCTCTGTTATCTTATCTGTTCGTGCCAGCCAGCTACTTGATGCTCCTAGCTGCAGCAGCGACCGGCGACCTGTCTCTGTTTCTGTGAGGCGTTGGCGTTTATTGCCGCGGGCCTGGAATCTGCAGGCAGCAGATACAGCCAATAAACATATCAGCCATCATTCCCTTGGACTGTTTCTGTGGATTTATGGCAAGACGAACAGTTTAACAGTGTTTGAAGGCACACAGGGCCATGTTAGGCAAGCTCTAATGGTCTGTTTATCCAGGCTCTGGTTTAAACAGACAAATATCTATCCAAAATATCTGAAAAATAACACGAGATGAGTGTGGGCCATTAATTCAGGCGTAACGAGCGCGTCCTGTCCTTTTCAGGTTTGAGGTTTTCTGAGGGTTAGGTATTTATGATGGAGTCTAGGTATCAAAGCTTGGACTGTAGGATTTGGCTAAGCTGGCTTTGCTAAAGGCAGAGTCTCACCAGAAGTTGAAAAATAAGCAGAAATGTGATCAATAATACAACTGGAAATCCCACATCCCACAACCCTTTCCCACCAAAATTAGCACTTGCATGTGGTTTTTTCAAATATGTGTAAACCCACTAAATAAAGGAAATAGACTACATTCCCAGAGCCAGTGAACACACTGCTGCAGCAGATGAGTCTGCATTTCTGTCAGGTTTTGTGTGTGTGTGTGTGTGTAGATTGGTTTGTTGGTGTGTCCGTGCAACATTACAGACAGGCAGAAGAACAGGTAAACAGTCGACAGCAGCGGGCACAGAGGTCTATGAAAACTTTTCAGTGGTTTCTTCTCTTTATATATCTATTACTTATCCAGTCTCTCTTTCAAACTCTATGCGGACTAATTTGTACTAATGTTTGAGCTGCTTAGGAGGAGACGGAGGGTAATTAGCGACAATAAGTCATTGCATCTCACTGGTTAAAGAGCAGAAATTACCGTGTTCACCTGAGTGTTATGTTTCCATTAATGCCAGTTGAAGCCGAAGGCAGTAAAAACACGTCTACCGCAGAGTCATTTGACCTGGATGTAAATGTCGATCTTACACATTTTCATTGCATGAAAAAGCCAGATGTTAGAGGGTTTTTTGTGCAGTGGGAATGATGCTTTAATGAATACACTTGCATTGTAATTCCTTTGAATTTTTCTCATCAACTTCAACTGTACACCAATAGCAAGCTGTTTTAACAGAGTTGACCTTTGAGGAAACTAGGGATGGGCATGAGTACTTGAATACTCAATTTGGATATTGGTATTCAATAAACGTAAAGAGTACTCGCCGCCCAACCTACCACATGTAAACAACAGTGGTTAACAGAAATGTACAATGCCAACATTTATTCGGGTGATTGCGTTGCAATAAACTATGAAGTATTCCTTATTTAGTAAAGCGGTTGTTGAATGTGTAGTTAACATGGAAAATTAACTGGATCCAGTCATGGTGTGTGAGGGTGGTAGAAGCCGTCCTTACTGATGCAGGGGGCGATGGGAGAGCGGCTCTGCTGGTAGCCTTTGGCACAGCGGTTACAGGTGATTCCCGTCACTCCGTCCTTGCAGGGACATTGTCCTGTTGTCTGGTTACACGTCTTCCCTGCTGCTCCAACCGGATGGCAATCACATGCTGTGGAAGGAAAAAACACAAGAACATCAAGCTACAGATTGAACCCGAGTAAACAAGTTGTGATTTTAGAAATGAAAAGCAATTTGCAAAACCAGCGCTCTTACAAAACAAATATCAGCTTTCAAATGGCTACGGCATGTCTCCGCCCTGCCCTCTGCTGACTCTACATATTCCATACAATAAAAAGTCATCCGACACGAAAACCTAGAGAGGAATCACTCACATTAGAGCGAGCTGTGTTTTGCTTCCAGACCATCACAGATGGGGAACTGGGCCCTGCACCAGCATAAAACCTCAATCAAATTAAACCGCTTCCCTCCGCCCATAATGACCATGGGATTCTTCATTAGGTCTGCTCTGGAAGGCACGCACAAGAGTAAATAACTTGATTAATTATAGTATTTCACCCTCACCGCACAGTTTCGGTCTACTGTGTGTAACGCAAAATGCATGTGTGCAGAGGGGCGTCTTTGAGCTTCTTGAGAGCGGCTCTTTGTGTCCTCCGCAGCGTTGTGATCAGACACTCTGTGTGCTCTTCAGATTGAGTTTCCAATGTAAAGCTTTTTGGCAAAGAGTTCCTTACAGGCAAATACTGCCTGAATAATGTTTCCCATTAATGGACGAGTGGAACGCACTTCAAAGTCTGTTTAAGCTGTTAGTTTGGAGGATCGCACGTTAAAAGTGAGAAATTTGTCTCTCTCTCTCTGTTTGTGTGTGTGTGTGTGTGTGTGTGTGTGTGTGTGTGTGTGTGTGTGTGTGTGTGTGTGTGTGTGTGTGTGTGTGTGTGTGTGCTCTGCCAAACATTTACCATAAAGCCAGTGTTTGAAGTGGAAGCCCAGCCTCCCTATTAGGCTTGCATGTGTTATATGTACCAGCAGAGTCATTTGAAATGTGCTTGAAGTGGTCCAGCGGAGGTTTGAGTTGCTTTTAGTTGGAATTTATGAAGCTTCATGAACATAACGAGATGCTTGTTAAAGCTTTTCTTTTTTGTTTTTGTTTTTAAAGGTTTAACTTCTTTGTTTTCTTTGAGTTAATTTGTATCGTAAAAGTGTCTTCCCAGTTTATCTGTTGACAAAAATCAAATGGTTAATTTTTTTAGGGATTACGTTTATTTCTTCTGATCATTCAACACTGGTTTGTTCTTTACATAAAAATGAGGGAGGGCTGGAAACTATAAATGCAATAAAATAATCATCACATAGGATTCCAGTAAAAATGAACAATGAGATCATAGAGAGAAGTTTTCAGTCTGACCGTTTCTAAGAATAAGGTTTGCTTTTGACTGCTACTGTACAGAGTTTATCGACCAAAAATTAAAGCCTGAGCATGGCTTTGCGAATACGAAATGGCAAACAATGCAAATTTGTTCAATGTTTTCTTTAACTCTTCAACACCTGAAGACTGACTGTGCAAAAGTGAATTTGCAAAAAATGCAACATATCTAAAAACCTTGTGATTTGTTTGTTTAATAAATAAAATGTCCTTGTTCCATAGTCCAAGATAGGAAAATCTGTTTAATCTGTCCCAAAACAGTCTGTCCCGCTTAATTGGCCTATTTGAAATGCTGTTAAAATACAAGTATAAAGTCCTGACGGCCTTCCTACTTATTAGCGTTTAAGGTTATTATTATTGCTAAAATTGGTCAAATTTGTCTGCCATGTCAAACTATGAAAGTTTCTTAAATATAAATCGACAGTTTTTAAGTATAAATTTGATCAGGTTTTGTACCTTGTCCATTTTTATGTCAGCTTATGTGAGCTCGTTGGGGTCATTTACGGCTCGCTGTCGGATATCAGCTGCTGCTGCTGCTGCTGCTGCTGCTGTGTAAGCTCGTGCTAACCGTGCAGAGAGAGCAGCTCCTTCAGACCATCCTTTAGCATCGCTTCAGCGGCAGTAATAGCCAATCACTGCCTCCCTCCCATCTAACCCCCACGACATCATCACAAAGAGATTATAATTTTTTGGGGGAAACTCTAAATACTTGTAACAAGCTTGTAATAAGCTCTGAATCCGAGACGGCATTATAACAGTTTTTGAAAATGTCATTTGCCCCTGCATATTTATTGCTAAAAATGACCTATAAACATTAAAACTTCTCAATTTTGGGTGCCCAGTAGCTCAGTTGGTAAAGTGGGTGGTCCATTTACAGAGGCTATGTTTTTGCTGCAGCAGTCGCAGGTTCAATTCTGACCTCACCCTTTAATTCATGTCACCCTCTCTCTCCCCCTGTCATGCTTAAGATGTCCTGTCAAATTAAGGCAAAAAGTCCCAAAAATAATCTATTAAAAACGGGAAAAAAAATCTTTTTTCCAGAAAAGTTGCCATGAAATCAGGCATTTCAGGTTGCAATAATCCCAAAAACAGCGTGCAAAATCCTGGTGGGACTGAAAGAAAATGAACTTTTGTGGACCCACGCTTCACTTGGCAGTCTGACATAAAGAAAAAAATCATAATGCGAAAAAATATCAAAATAATTTTGAATGTCGTTGTTTTTAGAGCCAGTGTTTCCTTTTTCAATGCCAAATTTTAATTTTGATGCCAAACCTTAAAGTAATGTAATTTTATTTAGACAGGGACCGTGCATAATTAAACTTTAACCTCATATAAAACAAAGAGAGACGCAGGTCTTAGCAAATTGCTATTTTCTGCCTGTAGTCTCTGGGCAAGTAGGTGTAACAATAAATAGTCACAGTTTTAGCTCCACAGTACAACTCGGCCTACGAGAGCGTGTTGAGAGTTTGTATCGGAGATCCGTCTCAGACGCAGCGCTGGGATCGATTTACTGCATGTGGCTGTGCTGAACACAAGCTTGATAGATCTCCTGCACTTTGCTGAAAAATGACAAATGGTTGGTCGCAGCATTGTTTAGCTGCGCCAGTTTAAACATTTTCACAAGCTATATTTGGGGAGTAGTTTGGTTCAGGGGGATGCCTCCTGCTTTGCCTAATGAATGGATGTAGCAGCATCCATAGATCTCTGCAAAGTCTGTCCAAACAGCTGGATCAGTAACCTGAACACTTAAAGCCCCTTCGCCCCTTCATATACGCAGCACGGTGCTCTGGGATCAAACCTAAACAGCCTGATTGCTGCCTCCCTCCTCAGGTGACAAATACAGGGCGATGTGACATCACTTAGAAACCTCTATATTTATTGTTCAAATCAGCCAACCATCCCACTCTGCTGTTGTTGGACAGGAAATACAGCGCTGCGCCAGCACAGCCAGGAGGAAGTCTGCTTTCATTTCCCATTCCTGAAGGCCCCCCTTCCTCCCTCGCCAACACTCCACATCTCAAAATGTCCTCGCAACGATTTACTTAATCGTTGGAGGTTTAGTGAAAAAAAATGTCTCTTCTGCGCCTACATCTCCAGCGGCAGCGTGGAATGCCTCATGCTTTATTTCCCAGATTAACAACTTCACCCCTCATCAAGCGCAGTGTAAACACGGCTCTTGGAGAACCACAGTGCACGCCCCCCACCCCTAACAGTTTGTTTTTTTTCCCCCGTCCCCCTCGTACGTTTGGCAGTCTAAGCCCTTAACTGGGCTCAGCGAGTCCACAGAGATGAAGCTGGTACATGGTTCACTGCACCGCACCCCTCAGCAGCCATTCAGCTCCGCAGGACCCCCACTGCAGGTTGAAATTAATTAATCTGTCCAGTTTGGAGCACCGAAGGCAGGGAGGCTGTGGTTTTGCATTAGGGGACTTTTGGGATTTAAGTGGTGCAAAATACAGTCAGTCTGTCATTACAAGACAAATGACAAAGCAGCACCGTGATGTTTCATTACCTCGTAGATTTCATTCAGTCTATCATGTGAAATGTGGAGTAAATTAAACTGTTATACAAAAAGAGCAACTTTTCATGCTGAAAAATGAAGTCAAAGTGCCCAAAAACTTTAGTTCCTCTAATGTCCACTAGAAGCTGGCTCCAAGAGTGATTCAGTCCCCAAAAACCCTCACGTTAAAATTCATGTTAAATTCAAATTCTGACAATATCAATATTTGATATTTATGATTAGAATTGATGTTAGTTTATTTAATGTATAATACTTTTTAAAGCTTGATTTTGAAAAGCGCATTTTCTGTGCAGAGTCATACAAGTGTGTATAATATTAACGCATGCCTGAAGGGTTTTACTTAATTACACACTTTTGACAATTAAAAATCAATCCATTAACTTACTTTTTTCAAAAACAACTCACTGTTCAAAGACAGTGCTTATTTATTATACTTATCAGGTCCTTCTTATTACAAAACAGCTTGGAAAAAATAAAAATGCATATCATATAAAAGCAGGGAGGCTACAAACACAGTAGAATGCAAACAAATATCAAAATAAAATATTTTTTATAATGCCTGTGTTTTATTTTATAGTGGAACTTGTGCAAATGTTTCCTTTTTCAATGCTAAATTTGCCTTCCCATGCAAACCTTCCCGTCACTGTTCTAGTTCTGTATATCTGCTGCCTTTTCTTTTATTTCATGCATGCTGAGTCAGAGTGGATTGAGAGCTGAGCACTGTTGTGGCATGCAGCAGGAAATATCATGTTGCTGTTTCTGTGTTTAAATAGCCAGCGGTGTACCAGGGATGGAGGCACCGCAGGACGGGCATCCCGTCATCAGCCAATCATAGCTCAGCGGTGAATGCTGCTCAAGACCACAAAATGTTCATCTGCCCAAAGTCACTCATGTTTCATTAGTGTGGTAAGTAATTGTGATATAAATGTACAATGGCATCCAGTATTGTGCAAAAGCAGCATGCAAAAGTACTGCCATAAAATCTGTTTGATTTTAGAAGATTTTTCCCTCATATAAACAGACTTTCTCTCCTAAAACAGCACATTAACATTAATGTTTGCCAGTGTTTGTAGGCAAACATGCTGTCACATGCTCTGAGACGGGCCACAGATACTGTGTACATTCATGGGAACGCCCAAAAAATGTCTCAAACTTTTACTCCGAGGAGAAAAACAAAGTATTCGCCACCATTCTGAAGATTTGCTGTGTGGCTTTTTGCATGTCGAAAAACCTTAAAAACCTTAAAGAGTATTTTGCAACTTGGACCCTGTTTTCATATGTTTCTGTGTCTGAGTGACTAATAGAAACAGCATCTTTTTAAAATTGGTCCAGTATTATGAAAAGTTCAAATAGCAGCCAGGATGAAAAACACTCAGAGCACGTTCATGCCTTCAATGTGCATCCACTAAAAGTTTGTTTTTGCCAGTGACAGGCTCAGATTGCTATTAGAAGTGTCTGACAACATTATGAAAAATACATTTTGATTGACAACTTGTTAAAAATAAAATGCGTTTGTTTAACCAGAAACCGTCCCAAAATCCCAATCATCAAACCCAACTGACGACATTTAAATAAACGGTAATTTTATCATCATAAAACACACTTCATTCAAAGTTGACAAAAACAAAATAAAACTCAGAAAAATAGTTTTGGTTTTTCCTCTGCACTCTTCCAACAATCCCCAACTCTGGTTTGGTTGAAATAAATCCTTAACTCACCCAGTTCGATGTGAAAATACGCTGTCCAGCTAAAATTACTGGGGTTTTTTGTTTTTTTAATGGAGTCTGGTGGGTTTGATGATGGCGATTTTGGGACTGTTTCTGGTTAAACAAAAAGCATTAGACGCTTTATCTTCAGCCACTTCTAAAACAGTCTTGAGCTTCCAAGGACTTGGTGTTCTTGCCACTGCAAATCCCTGTTTAATAACGTTACAGCACGTCGTCAAAACATAGGCTAAAGGCGCTGCTGTTGCCCTGAATTTACCGTCTCGAAACTTGCAAATAACTAAATAAAAAGGACGCCTCTTAGCTATAACTGAACACTGACTGTATCTATGCATTTTATGCATCTACGGGATATTTTTGCGGTGAGTGTACAGCCAGAGTGACAGCAGTTTGTTTGCTCAGCGGCTCAGAGCTTGTCTCTACTCCCCGAGGTGCTGCGAGACAGAAGGAGCCCAGCTTTTGTCTCCCTGCACATTAATCCTCGGCCGCTCGCTCTCACACCTGACGTATGCGCTCACACCTGTGTGTGCGGTGTTGTTCTCAGCCCTCGTGTTGAATAGAGGAGAGGGACGATTAGCGAGTTGTTTCCACTGCTCTGCTCGGTGGATCAGCTCACACCTCTGTTCTGTTTGTCATGTTTGTCTTGTCAGGGATCCACAGACGACCCCAAAGAGCCGGGAGCTGCACGGGTCACTTCACCTACACCAAGACAGGTGGGCGCTTTTCTCCTCAACTTCTTAAAGAATTCCTTTAATGCCTGAAGTGTGAAACACAGAGTGGAAGAAGTACACAGATCCTTAACTTAAAGGGAAGCTTTGGTATTTTTCAGCCTGTAGTCTGTTGTGAGTAATAGGAACAAAATTTTAGAAATTGTTCCAGTATGGCAGTGGTGAAATAGGCTGCGATGTAACCACTTGGGGCGCGTTCGTCCCTCAATTTATGTCCACTAAAAGTGTTTGTTTTTGCCACTGACGGGCTCATATTGTCATTCTAAGTGACAGCATTATTGAAAGGTTTCCTTGAAAGAAAGACATTTTTGTTAAAGAGAAAGATCATCAGAAAGTTTTAAATCCACAATTCCTCTGTGAAATCGTGGACTATCAGCTCCCAGAAATCCCTCATACGTGGCTGCTCTCACGTATAAGGGGCTCGCCTTTCCATCATCGCTCTCATAACACGCCTACGTGGCCTTCGTTTGATAATAATGACGGTTAGTGCGGTGGCTACAATAGAAATGATGCTGCTAATGTTTTGAACATCCATCACCATGGTTACTGGGATGTTATCGCCAGCGGAGAAGTCGCATAACATCACTCAGTGGAAACACAGTCATCTCATTGCGATTGTGTTTTAGCAACATTTTGAAAATATTGCAAGTTTTGCACAAATCTGTAAACCTGTCCACTAAGAGCACACAGATCTTGAAGTCAGTCGACATTTGCCAAAGTTGATTTCTTTTTGTGCAGCTTGACAACATATTGAACTTCACATACCTTTGCCATGTTGCATGTGCGCCCTTATGTGCGTCATCCCATCGCAATTTTGTTTTATTATTTTTAGATTTATTATTTTACATTGCAAAAATGTTGTTTACGTTTTGTGCAAATCTTAAATGGAAATCCGTGTTCTGATGCATTGATGTGTAAGCAGCACTTTGCCACTGTAACTGATTACCTAACTGATAGTTAGGTAGTTTATTCCAGTGTTTCTCCCTCTAGACGTCATAATATAAATCTGAGAGGCTTCTTGAATCTTTGCTTGGACTTTTTGTTTTGTTTTTGTAAGGGATCGCATGACATAAAGCCTATTTATTTACACTTCTCTTTAACAATTAAATATAGTGGAGTAGAGGAATAAAATAACAGAAGTGAAAAGTAAATAAGCACCTTAAAAGTACAGTATTTCAGTATATTTTCTGGGCTACTTTACACTACTGTGAACAGAGTACTGCTGAGAAGCATGTGTATAAAACATTACCTGAACCCAAACCTCAGAGGAGTTTAAGCAGGATTATTGGTTACTGTTTATTAACACACTCACCAGCTAAAGATTTAGTCTTGTTTCGCCTCACTATCTTTGCGTTTTTTTGGCGCTGTGTCTCTTGGATGTGCTTACAGTCTGGCAGCTGGTTGCTACCTTTTTATAAAGCCTGAAACTCACCCGAGTGCCCATAAACGCCCCAAGCACAGAGAATAATAAGATCGAGTCAGAGGGCGGAGTCACTGTAGAATAATACACCACCTCACACTGACGGTGGCTCACAAGGGACCACTGATTCCTTGGGGTTTTTTTTTTTAGTAAAATCCTGCATATTATCAAAAAGTTAAGCTGCAAAAACACTGTTGACAGTTCACATAAAACATTATAATATCCAACCTTTGACACGTCCTGTGTCATGTTACCTTTGCAAGCCCTCCGGTGAGAAATGGACTTGGTCATGTCCCTGTAGTAACCCTCCTTGCAGTAATGGCAGTGGCGTCCCGCCGTGTTGTGGCGACAGTTGAGGCAGACGCCGCCACTTCTCCGCCCCGACAGCTTGTACAGCTCCATGTTGAAACGACAGCGGCGGGCGTGCAGGTTACAGTGGCAGGCTGAGGAAAGAGAGAGAGACACTGTGACATTTTGCAGATCGGCGAGTCATGATGCCTTTAAGTGAAATAAAACATTCAGCACTCAGATTTAAACTATCCCATGTGGCACAGTTTGAAAACCATGTAGCTCCGGTTGTGCAGATTTTTTTCATGTTTTCACTCCAGTTGCGTGGTTACATCGTCCCCTGTCAGTTGAGAAACTCCAAAACTCGTGAAACCAAATGCAGTGTCATCAAGCTGCAAAACACTGCTGTTGTTCTAAGCTCCTGAAAAGCTGACATTTTGGAAACATGAGCTTGTTATCTGACAGCGATGAACTCGGCTCACACTGGCTACAAACCCTCCAATTTGCAAATGTGGTGCGGAGCCAACCGCAGTCAGTCTGAGATCCTGAGAAAATGCATTTACTTGAAAAACATCGCAATCTTCTGGTATGAGTTTGTCATTTTTAAGACAACAGGTTATTGAAACAGATGGTGTGGCTCGGCCTGCTTTGGTCTGGCCGCAGAATAATGGAGCCTCTTAAAGAAACGTCCTGGTTCGCTTGGCCACCTGCTTGTGAATTTAACCTCTGACCCCCGGTGATGTCAGGCAGGAAAACTTTCTTCCGCTCTCCCACACATCTGAGAGACTGCTGATTTATTGTCATTGCTATTTTCACTTGTTAATATCGACCCCAAGTTCATATTTCTCACGCAATCATGCACTTGCGATTTTAGGACTCTCTTATGGAAGCCCAAAGTGGTCAATATGAAATCCATTTTTTTAAAAGACATGAAATAAATAATCACATGAATGAAATGTGTAAAAATGTATAAATGAACCAGCATCTTGTAATAACAATTTATTAGGAAAATATTTAAGCGAACATCATTAATGTTCAAAAATAGAGTTTTAAAGTAATTTTTATGCATTTATAGACTGTTTTCATGTCTTTTAATCACAGTGATTTTGTCACATTTCTCTCTAAGACAAGCAAACTCAATGTCTGCTGCCAAATTTAGCCCGTTAGCTCCTGTTAGCTCGAGCAACAACGTCAAAGTAATGATGATGTAACCATCTTCAAATACAGAGATTAAACACAGTACACAGACGCAGTAACACCTTTTCACTGTTTCAAGAGAATTTTAATAGAACTTTTTAATCCCATTTAAATTTAGGGTTCCCACAGTCATTAAAAACCTGGAAAAGTCATGGAATTTCACAATCACATTTTCCAGGAGGCCTGTAAAAGTCATGGAATTTGTAAAAATCATTACAGGTTTTTAAAAAGTCATGTAATGTTGTTGTGAGTATTAAAATGTTTATTGTAATCTTCCATGAATAACCTTCCACGTTATGTAAAATTACAGCAAATTTATTTTCTGTAGTTGTCGACGTAACGTAGCATCATGTTGCGTACATTTTGTAATTTTCTCTCTGTGCCCCGTCTCTCGCGTCATTTTTGCCAGCTGAAATTATGTTTAAATAGATTTTGAATCTAATATGTTTGTAAAACACTGGGGAAGTGGGCCAAATAAAAAAAACAAAACAATTATAATGGTTCCTTGGAAAGTAGTGGAAAAGCATGAAATTTTGTCCATAAAAATGTGTGGAAACCCTTTTAAAAATGTCAATATAATACATATTTTTTTTTAAAAGCTGGCATTTGTAAGAGGCTATTTTGAATTAAAATATCTATAATTTGATAAGAATTAAATCCATTTTTTTTAAATGAGAACATTTCCTAATAATGAGTTGAGTTTTAATAAAGTCAATAATGTTTTACACAATTTATTAATGTGATTTGTTATTTCAACATGACTTAATTAATTCAATACTGAACACTGTGGGGCTCCATATTCTCTATGATCATCCTCGTGTTTGTGATATTTTACCTTTAAGGTCACTTTTTTCCTTCATGAGGCTGAATCAGCCACGTACCAATCATATGATCGGCCCTCACAGGCCCTCGCTTTCCCGTAATCTCTCCATCAATGCGCCCGTCTTAATGTTATTACAGCGAGATGCTGGCGATTAGACCGCCACATATGCTCCACGTTCATCAGCGGTCTGAATCACGTACAGACCAACTCACACCTGCCAGCAGGGACCCGAGCTGGCAGGTGGCTGGGATTCAGAAACACTCCTTCTGAATGGGGGGCCCAGACACACACACACACACACACACACACACACACACACACACACACACACACACAGAGGTGTTTGGCAGCTGTCACAGGCTTATCTCCCACACCGCTCTCCCCAGGGCTGATCCAACACACACTACAGCGAGCTTTGAAGAACACACACACACACACACACTCCTCCCTCTCACTCTTTGCTGCTTTCTTATCCCAGATGTTATCTCCACTTAAGGGAAGTGTGAGGGGAAAATGCAGCGGGGCTTTTTTCATGAGCAGGAAATGGAATGCTCTTAGTTTTCGGTTCCTGAAGAAAGACGATGCTGGTACTACACTTTTCATCTTCCAAGATATTCACACACAGATGTGTTTATTGTAACACTGCAGCCGTCACTTTATAGAACAATATTACTTTATTTTTACTTTAGAGACAAAATAAAAACTAAAGTGGGCTATGCATCATCATTTCTATATTCTTCTTTTCTGTCAATCCTGCACAGTCAAATCAGTGAAGTCTGTGATTCTTTGGCATACATTGATTTGTGTGTCTTTTCCCTCTCAAAGGTAAAAGTGTACTTTCTGTGTGTGTGAGAGTGTCAGGAGATTAATAAGCGCTATCTCCGCAGCTGTCCCCAGGCCCTTCTAATGAGCGCTGTGCTATCTCATCCACACATCCTCGCTCTGCTCACACACTTGTTGTCCAGCAGGGACAACAGCTTGAGCGCTGATAAGACGTGTTTAGAGCAACAGGCTCCAAATGCCCCTCGCAACATCGGCCGCACGTTTGCCAGATAGCTGTGTACCATCGAAAAGTCAAAGCACAGGTGAACTTTTTTGTTCCTCAACAGTTTGGTCTGCGTATGAAGAGACCAACCCAGTCGCCTGTACAAATGTTAGTATTATAAGTTTCTGAAAACCACAGATGCGTTACATTTGTACGTTATTATGTAGTAGATATGTTCACCATGCTGTAATATAGGTGTGGTTCGGTGTAGGTACAAAAACGTTTGCAACTCTCCTGGAATGGTGACACAGAAAGGGGTAGCTAATAAACGCCTACATGTGGGTGCTAAACGCCTCTGGAAACACAGATGGTTGTGTTGCTGTGATAGTTGTACTATCCTGGCAGAAAACGCAGCGATGTAACTGATTTTTGTAGTGCTACCACTGCTGGAAAAAAGTGTGGTCTGTTGGTAAAAGACAATCACATTTGAGGGTAGTAACACCACAGGAAAGGAGCCGTGTGTTGCCAAAAAACACCCACTTTTCAGGGCTTAATATTTGCTGGTAAACAGCTGTGGGTCACTACAAACACCCACATTTTGGGGCTTAGAAGCTGCTTGAAAAACAGCAAAGGGTTGCTAAAGAACGTCCACGTTTGGGGCAAAAACAGATCACTAAAAAAAAGTCCCGCATTTGAGAGATAAAAAGGTGCTGGTAAAAGAGCAATGTGTTGCTAGAAAAAAACCAAAACATTTTGGGGATAATACCTGCTGGAAAAGCAGTCAGGGTTTGAAAAAAAACACCCATGTTTTTTGACACAAACACAGCTGTATAAAGAACATCCATATTTTGGCGGTAAAAATCCACCGGAAAAACAGTCATGGGTCACTTGCTAGAAGACACCTACATGTGGGGGCTACAAAGCCGCTGGCAAAACAGCCTCAGTGCAGTGTAGTTTCCAGTGAGTATTTCACGTGTATCCTGCATTTTACAAAATGTTTACACTTTAATTCGGAGCTGTAATCTAACGTGTTAACTGTTTTTAAATACAGCTAAATAAAAAAATGGGTACCCACTTCATGGGTATTAATGAACTCTTTTGACACTTCTGCAACATCCCCCACATACACACTACAGGTGTTATGCAAGCATTGTATAATCTCCATATGCTCTGCAGTGAGTCCTAGAATCAAGTATATTTAATTTAACTTCAACAGCATGTGAGAGAGAGAGACGTGTCACTAAAAACTAAACGTGATGCCGTCGTACATGTGCAGACATTCACAAGTGTCTGTGTGTGTGTGCGTGTCTCTGAACCACTAAACCAACTGTTGTCAGGAAAATATGGCTCAGTAATCCTTTAAGGGCCAAGTGTTGTCTTTTCCTCAGATCGCAGGCTGTGATGAACCCTGTTTGATCTGGCACACGTCACCCCGCTCACGATATGAGTGACTGCGCGGGATTATACACAGCCAGAGAGTAATTGGTCCTGAATAAACAACAATTGTGCAGGAATTTCATCTTTCTCCGTCTCTGAGGAAGCGGAGCATTCTTCAGTCTGTACGCTTAAACATCTGACACCTGTTGACAGCGTTGGTAAATATCTGCCTCCGCGGCGGCGCTGAGTTCCTCGAACCATCCATAACCAAATTTCATTAGAGATCATCATGTACAGACGTTTGATTGTTTCTGAAGTGCGCTCTCTGATGTAGACGGGACCGAAAAACCGCCTCCACCGAGCTGTGGGATGCGCAATTTCCATGCAATATGCACACCCACCGCGGACGCTTCCTTCACTGCGGCTGATAGATGGCACTTGAACATAAATAGATTGGAATAGCATCGCTCAGAGTGGGCCCTTGAAACCAAATGAAAGCAGACCCAGAAAAGACACCTTGTCCTCTGGATGTCCAGTGAAAAATCAGTCAGCAGCTGATGTGCAGTAACCGTTTCTTTATTAAACACACTTTAAGTATGGAGTTTTAATTCTTTTTTTCATTTAATTATGTAAACGATATGATATGTTTTCTAATTTACTTCTGTCATAAGCACTTAAGTGCTATTTTTTGCAGTGAAACAGTGTAACATTTACTGTGGCAATTTTCTGTTGCTTAAGCCACTATATGTGTGTAAGCATCCTACATCCCAAGAAAAAAAAAAAAAACGTCCTAAAATCCAAGCAATGTCTTTAAATCCTAAAAATCCTAGAAACTGTGACTGGCCCCTGGCTCCCTGTCGTTTTGCAAAAGTGGCCCCCAAGCAAAGCCGGTTGATTATTCCTACTGTAGTTCATACGCTGTATATGCTAAATCATTAGCCTGTGATTTGTGAGTTTTCTGAAGTGTTACCAAAAAATAAAAGTTTAATGGAGCTTTGATGGATGAAGTCATGGAGAAATCTTTTTTTATTTGTATTCCTTACTGATCAAGCAGTGATTATTATGTTTTATTCTCTGGAAGCAGTTCCTCTGTAGGATTATAAAGACATCACTGAGCTGCTGATCACATCATAATCCATAAAAAAAAGATGGCACAAATATGCCATTATAATACTGGAAGGCTGAGAGTAAATCATAAATAAATCATTGTCATAAGGAGACTTTTCTAGGAAAGTGGTATCAGCTGCCTCACTGAGACTCATCGTTATTGAAGCCAACACTCGAACAAACAGGCGTTTTCTGTCACACGGCACCCGTGGACTTTCTCTGATGAAGCACGTTTGACTCGGTAACGCACAAACATAAAAAGCGAGCGCTCTGATCCGTCACCCTCAGCTGCTTCCAGGCCGACTTCCACCTCAGTTTCCCACAATAAATATTTCGATCACACATCACTGCAGCAGCTGTGAGTTTGATGAGGGCGCGGACAACAACAAAGGACTTCTGCAACAAGCACTCCACATGATGAATCCTTTTACAAGTTTCCGGACTGCTTTTGATGATTTCACTCGAGCTCCCCCCCAAAAATAATGTAAACAGTGAAGGGGAAAACAGTCGGAGCTGTCACGGGAGATTTTTATCTCGGCGCAGGTTTACGCAATGACCTTCGAGCACCGCTTCATCAATAGCAAGCCGTCACCTTGGTGTCACATAAACAAATAAAGCATCAAGACATGCGAGCCAGCATGAGAATGATTTAAAGAGCTTCTTTGATCGAGTCGGACAGAGATGGCATGACTAAGACAAACAACGGAGCTGGAACACGAGGAGTTAGTCTGTGTGACGTGGTTTTAATGAGACACATATTAAAAAAAGGAAGGAAAATGAGCAAACTGGGTTCACTTTGCTGCACCTGCCTCTGTGCTGATGTCTGAGCTTTTTTTACGTGATGTCACTCCATCATTTCAGATTTCCTCTATTGTACCTCCAGGACACCAAATAATGGTTCCTGTTTTCCTGTAATCATGAAAATCAGCTGCTACAGTCTGGCCAGAACTTCACAGTTTGAGTTCATACTTACAATTTAAGGACAAAAACATAAACACGTTATAGAAAAGTGGAAAACATGACGTGTAGCTGTGCAGCTACAATCATACGCTTTAATTTTATAGCCCGTAATACAGTAAACAAGCTGCAAGGAAATCAAAAAAGCTGCAGTTCCCTTAGTGGCCACTAGATGGTGACTTCCACAGGAACCCCAGAATCTACTGAAGGGACTAGAAAAATTGCAAATATTCAATATTCATTATTCAGTTTAGATAGAAGATGCACTTTATTTCATAGACTGTTTAAAAATAATTGATGCTGCCTCCATGACCTCACCTATAACCTTGTGGACTCTAATTTTGAAACCTTGAGTTTGGCATTTTGGCCGTCGCTATCGTGGACTTTTTTGGGGGGAGAGAGAGTGGGGACGACATGCAGCAGAGGATCTCGAGCGGGAGTCGAACTCGAGGCCGCTGCAGCAAGGACACTGCCTTCATTCATGGGGCGCCTGCTTTATCCACTCAGCCACCGACGACCCACTATCTTAGACTTTTACAGCCAGAAGTGACCATATTTAGACTAACTAGAAACATCTGGCTTCTTTTTGTTCAACCAATCATTGAACAAGAAATTATAGGTGACCAAAACATTGCAATTAACCTTAATAAACTGAAAATCCCTGAAATAGAAACAGCCTATATTCTGTGTATCTGGGGGTTTCCATGGAAACGCTACCTAATTTAACATTGTCACTATGATCGTGTTGCAAAATAGTACTGAACACTAAATACTATTTCATTGTTTTCCTTCTTACAGTTTTATGCTTTCATGATGTTACAGCACTTTGCTGTTAATTTTACAGACATTTTTTTACAGTGTGGTCTATGTACAGTTTACCACTCTGACTAGTTTAGTTAGCTTGAGTCCAAAAATTTAGTAAGCATGATAGCAACGCAATTTTGTCAGTCTGGACCTATTTGCCTTTTTTGGCTTGGACCAATTAACCAGATACAGCGAGCTGGAGCGGACTTTAAAACGTCGTCTCAGAGGCCTTTAGGCGGGGTTTTTGTTCTTTTCTGTTAGGAACTATTATCGCTGTCGACTTCAGGAGTGATATCAAGGCCAAAGGCTAACAGAGCAGTTTAGCTGCATCTGCCCGGCTCTGTGAGGACAGATGCTATCAATCTAATGATGCCATCACGGCCAATTTGGCAGCGACACCTCGGTTCCCCGTGGGGAGTTGTGTCTGCTTGGCTGCCATAACAGCACACAGAGGAACATAATGAGCCATCACTCAGCTCACCTTTCACCTCTGAGGAGCTGCCAAACCACACCAGAGTGCACTTTGTGCCCCGAGACCAGATAAGAGATGAAAAGGTTGAAGCTGAGCTAATGAATTGAGTTATCCCCGAGATGAAAGGCTATCTGAAGCCATCTCGCTCTCCTGCTTCGTCCAGGTCTGAGCACGTTCCCGTGTCTGCGTCAAAAATCTGTCACTGTGTGTGTCCAGTTTTAGGTACAAACCGGACATTGTTTTAGCCAGAAATGATTATTTTATCATCATAAAGCCAAAACTGCTCCTTACCTTAACCGAAGCGCTATAACCACAGATGAAAAGCCTCATTTATAAACCTTTGTGATAGCGTGTTATCCACAGTAGAGAGCCCGCAGCACAATCCTAAAGGACGTTTCCAACCAAAGCGGTAATTATTCTTAATATGTACGGGGACATTCCTGCAAAGTCAGAGGTCAAACTTATCTGCAGGTATTTAGTGTCTTCCTCAAGGACCCGACAAGAGGGCTTGAACTCAAGTTGTCTTGTTAAATAAGTCTCACTGAACACTACATATATATATATATATACACACACATACACATATATGTATATATATGTCTAAGTAACAGGAGACTAAATCATGTGTTGTGGAATCAGACTCAGTTTATAGTAACATGATGTCAGTAAATTTATCCTTTTTTCATTATTATTTATCTATTTATAATTTCTTAAGTTTTATTTGCAATAACAAAGACACACATGTCATACAGATGGGGGGTAGAGGTGGTTACAAGTTAATTACATATAGAAAATCAAAGTACTACTAAAGTAGTAAATTATTTTGATGAATCAACTGTTTTTAGTCATTTTTAACCCTATGAAACCTGGACAACTTAACAAGTTGAACTTCAAAACTTTGAACCCCCAAACAAATGTGGACAAACTTTGGAAAACAGGAAAAAAGGCAAAGAGCAATTTGGTAAAAGATATTCCACAAATTGAAATTAGACACACAATTACACAATAAGAAACTGGCAGCTAATGTGTAAGTTATTTTAATTTCAGAGGCGTAAGATAAATACTATCAACACATTCTGCATTATTACCTGTTCAATATCAGGTGCAATATCGGTTTTTATGACTTTTTCAACCTCATGCTAATATGGCTTTCTATTCTAGTTTTTATCTTACTTTTGTTATTGTTATTCTTCTAGGCACTTGAGTTTACACCTTTTATAAACTTCACATTTATCACTTAGTTGCATATTTAGTTTGTGTGTGTTTGTGTGCTTTCTGTCCTCTCCCTGCCCCCCTCAGTGTGGGAATACGTCTCCCCTGACTTTGCACGCCTTGTCTCACCATGCAGCATGCGGTGATGTCATGGGGGGCGTCCCCTTTCTTTACGAGCGCAGCCCTGTGATCTCTGGTGGAGATCAATTAGCTGAGCAATCAGCCCGCCCCTTGCTTTTGTGTGAGTAACTGCTCGTAAACCGTCCGGTTGCCTGGTGAACGGGGAATGCACTGCCTCAACATAAACAGCCACCCAAGTCAGCCTGGCCGGGGCAGCGCGGCGGGCTCCGTCTCAGCGCAGTATACGGTATGTCATTAGGTAATGCAACGTGACATCAGCTCACGCAATGCACCATTAGCATTGCAATTTAAGATGAGCTGGTAATAATGTGTGTGGGTCACAGTAATGAGCTGTTAGTGGTGACGGAGAAGAACAGTAGTTCTCTCTGATGCCACGTTGATCTGCATACTGACTGTGCTGACTAAATGCAAGGTTCGTACGGTCATGAAAAACCTGGAAAAGTCATGGAATTTGCAAATAGCATTTTACAGGCCCCGAGAACTAAATATACCGTCAGTTTTGAAAAAGTCATGGCATTTTGTTTCTCAAACCTGCTTAATAACACATGTCAAAGGACTGTTGGGAATTTTAAAATCCAACGATAATTGCCATTTTTACAGTTTGTGGCTGTGATAAAAGATTACATTTTTGGTGATTTTTCTCCAAAAAATAAAATTGCCAAAAACTTTTAAAGGAAAAAAATTTTCCTTTAAAAGTCATTGATAATAATCATTGATAAGTTTTAAAGAAAAAAAAATGCCAAAAACATCCCAAAAGCCTAAATAAAACAATAAAAAAATAAAACAATAAAAAAAAGTTTTATTTTTTTATTGTTAAATAAAACAGTCAGTTCTAACCCTGTTTTGAATTAATTATTACTTTTAATAATATTTATATAAAACAGCTTTTATATACTAATTTAAAAAAGTTGTTTCACAGAATTATGGTCTTCAAGATTTGCCTCAATGTCATGGAAAAGGAAGTTAATCGGTAAAAACATGTATGAACCCAGAACATACCATAACATGAATCTGTTCTGAGAATCAGCATAGCGTTGTTTATATATGGGATGCATTTGCAGGACGTATTGTGCAACATGTCACATCTCCTCTGCAGTTTGTAAACTCAGACTAATCTGAACCATGACCCGTTTTACACACAAGAAAAAAGAGCTGACATTTTGTAGCAACAACATGCTGTAATTGTGCAATCAGTAATGACCGGAGTTATTCACTCTCCTCTCTAAACAGCCGCTGCTCTGCGCTGCCAATGATAACACACCCTCTCTTATGAATAATAATGCATAATGGCCAGCATATCTCAGCCCATTTATCCTCTTGTTGCCGGGTTGGGAGCGGTCCAGGGGAGGCGGGAGTGGGCGTACTGCTGGTTCACTTTGCTGGAACGTATGCCGTGTAATTGCAACAATCTCGCCTGGGATCTTTGTTGCATGTCACCCGTTTTCTATGACCCATTCGTCTTGTCTTTGTGTACTTTTAACTCGCTAATTAAAGCGGCAATGACATGGAAAAATGGGAAGAAACAGGAGAAAGTGGGACAAAGGAAAACACAAAGAAGAGGGGAAAAGAGGAGCGTGTATGTTAGTGTCGGCTACAAGCTCATTTAGATTTTATTCCGAAGTCTGGGCTGTTCTCAGGGCCTCTCTTACACCCGATCCTGCCCATATCAGAGCTCATGTAGGCCTGTCACGATATCTGCATTTGTTAGATGATACATTGTCCCTAAAATAATTGCAAGAGACCGAATTGCAATGTTTGTTTTCATTAACCTCCACGTCACGTACATTGAATTAAAAAGCGCTGAGCAACTGCTGCCTCAGTTGATTAGATTTTAGCCATCCTTAAAATGCTCACCAACAAAATCAAGGAATTGAAGCCATTACTTCAAAGCAGCCAGGCTCCATTGACAAAAAAACATAATTTTACGTTGCAGAACACAAAGCCTTGACTGGTTAGTATGTAAGGTAAAGGCGAGCAATATTAAATATAGTGTCGGTTCTCAAACTTAATATTCAAAGAATATTAAGAATCTGATTTCTGTTCAAGTCTTAAGGCCCAGAACTTACGTTTAACTAACAAGCGATGTACATTTAAGTTTAAGGAAGTCTGCGACTAAATATATCCAACCCAAGTGGAAAAGAGCCACAGTTTGACTGCAATCAGTTGCTTAAATCAGCGCAACTCTAACTTTAAAGCAACACACATGCAAATGTTAGAAATATTCAAAATTCATTCCAAGCTCATGAAAAAGAAACGGCACTGTTTGCGTGCAAAAGGTTGCTTGTGAACTTTAGCAGCTCCAGCTGTCGACAAAAATCTTCACTGACTGATTTTCATGCAAAGTTTCGTTGTCCTCACCTCTGTAAATTTGAGGTTATTTCTGTTTGAAATGTCTGTGCTTTGTGTCATGGTGGCGTTTAACATTTCCACCTTTCACAACTCGTCTTTGAAAACGTCCTCACCGCACTGACGTCGTAATGAACACTGACAGAAGCCCGCAGGACAGAATGTGAACTCTCATTAGCCGTTCACTAACTTGCTTATTTTGAACGGATGACTCTTAGCCAACCCTCGAACTCTTACACGTGACGGCTTAACTGACATGCTTGTCCGCTGTCAACGTTGGCATGACAACCGTGTCAAACAAGGAAACGATTACGTCTAAGGCTTAATCCTGGGCCAGGATCGCTGTAACGATCTCCAAGTTAACTATATTCTACAAAACTAACAATGTATTGAGGTATAAAACTTGTTTTTAGGTAGAAAACACACTTCATTACATCGTATTGTTGCATTCCTAATACTTAAGGTGTGGGACGGGTCAGGACTGACTTACTGTTGGGTATGGATCTGGATCAGAGTCCAGACTTTGAGAACATTTGATGTTCACTGATACTGATTTTTTTTAGTTGGCTAAAATCTGTTTTGCTGTGGCGCCGTCCAGAAGAGAAAGCCGTTCAGCTTCTTTGCTGGTAGATTTGGTTCATCAAAAGCTTAACAGTACGTAAAATTTGCATACATAAATGTTACCATTTGATGCGCCGTAACAGATTATCTTCAACAATTCACATCTGCAGTCCCTCAGCAGGTCAGAACAAATACACAGCACAATGACCAAAACTAAAACTGATAAACCTGTTCGTATATACAAGAAGGTACTTCTAAAATTATAGTACTGTTATTAGTGTAGCCCAACATCAAGTGATGCCTCTTGTGACTTATAAAACAAGTTTAGCAAAGTCAGATCTTTTACTGGTTTGGAGAACTCTGTTTTTATTCTGGCATCATGTGAACTTAAATGTTGGTAACATTCTTATGTAAACAAATTTTGGCAAAAAGATTGAGTTGATGTCCATAAATCAAACGCTGAGTCAATAACATAATTATCGAGGCAGGCCTAAGGTCATGTGTTTGAATGTAGCATTCAGCCAAATCTTAAACTGAGTCATTTTATCAAATGTGAGGTTTGTTTCCTGAGAGTCGGCTGCAGGAAACAAGACTGGACTTAAAATGTCCAATTAAAGCATAAAGCTGATGGATTGGTGGAGGAACATCCTGCTGTCGCTGGTTGGCAGGAGCTCGGGGCGTTGACTGGGGAATACTTCCTCTTTACTCTGTGTGTGTGTGTGTGTGTGTGTGTGTGTGTGTGTGCATAAACAGCCACGCAAGTGCGTCAGCAGCGACACATGCCTGCTGTGACTGTTGTTAAAATATTCTCCTGAGTAATAATCTCATAAAAGCTTATTAATTTTCTGATGTTTGTGTTTGATGCGGTGTATATTTTCGTTAATGGACTGGGGTGCTCCCACAGTGTAGGTGTGGAAACAGGCCGACTGAGCGCTGCTCCTTTCCTTCCTCAAGTTTATTTCCTCAAGTTTATGGGAAAGGTGATGAAAAGGTCCACGGTCATTAAGCTCGATAAGCAGATTCTGTTCTCTTCGTTCTGTCTCTGAGAAGTTTGCAAACAGGTTTTAAAGGTTCACGTGTTGCAAATGTAGTGTCTTTCTCGCTAGATTTGGCGACTTTTAAGACCCCCTTTGCAACTTTTTTTTTTTTTTTTTTTTTTAGTGGCTAACAACATATTGAGCAACCTTCACTCCTCTGTGGGTGTGATGTGAAATCATCCAAACATCATCCAAACGGAGACATAACTGAGCTGTGAATATGCGTATTTAATGACCGATCACTGATCTCCTTTTATTATTTATCTAAGTTTGATTTTGTTTTGTTTCCAAGGCAATTGTGATCAGTTTAAAGAGATACAAACAACCCAGAGCATTTTTCCCCTTTAACACCAAAGCATTTTTCCTTGCTAAAAGCACCAGACACTCCTTAAAACCTCTGGAAACGTGGCTTGAAATAGTAAGAATGCACACACTATATCAAAGTTAAGTGCTTCGCTAAGTATGTACAAAAATCTGAGTGAAAAATAAAATCTTCCAAACTATAAGTAAACCGAGTTGAAAAAAGCTCATTTTGAGGATAACAGCATACCTCCACACTGTCTGGGCAGATCACGTTTTGATCGACACCTCCTTGGATACCAGCGGTGTGAACTGTCTTTCGTCTCCATGACGACAGTCATGGAGCAAAGCAGAGTCGGCGTGGTGCAGCTCTATCTGCTCCAGCCCTCTGACTCCGGTTACGTTCGTAAATCCAATCTGACGCTCTACACTTCAATGAGAGAGCTGTTGTTCGATGCCACAGAGCATTTTTTTCTCCATCTATTAATGAACAGTTTAGTCAGTTAAGTCTAAGACAGAGTGCCAGAGTCGCTCTGACACTCCCAGAGTGCAGTGCTCCTGAGAATCCAACGGTACATTGCAACAGCGCTCTGGATTTACCAACGGTCCAGTTTGGGCCAGAGTGCTCCCCTGCACTCAGGGTGAGTGTTTCTGAACGCATCCTATTTGTAGCATTATTGAGGGATTTCAGTTTGGCATGTTCAATTAGTATCAATTGACAGCTGAGTTTGATTGATCCATATTACATGATATGGATCCGGGATAACCACGCCCAAATCAACCCAGCTTCAGGAAACTGTGAAAAAACTAAAATGACAATATTTTAGATTTGGATTAAGACCAATGCCTGATTATTTTTAGGGGTTTTTTTTATGCATGTCAGACCCTAAATTACATATTTAGAAAGTTTTTGGTGATTTAGAGGCTTTAAAGAAACACCCAGCTGGAAGCGTTGGAGAGCACTTTGTAGCGTTTTTCAGCGGAGACGTTTTGTTTGTGTCTGGATGCTCTGATATGGAATACCCACAGAAGTAAAAAATGTCAGCGTAAAGTAGAGTTCTTGCACTGGATGGAGGAAAGGCTGACGCACATATGGAGAGAGGTCCACGTTCATGAGCAGAAACATTAATATGCAGTATAGTTACGTATTTCTTCTCCATAGTTGTTCAGCATTTGTAAATGTGAGATGTAACAGTTGCGGTATTCGTCTCTCTTTCACTGTGATTGAACAGCGAGGTAAAAAGTGATGGACTCAGAGCTACTCAAAGTTCAAATTTTTTCAACTTATGGTGTTCAGAAAAAAAATTAATTCAATTCTGTACCCAGAAAAAAACAATCAACCCTCAGAGCTAGAAATTAAAAAAATTAAAAAATTAAACTGTCAGAGCTAAAGAAAAAAAAAATTCAGAGCTAAAAAAAATCAACTCTCAGACCTAAAAAAAAAAAAAAAAATTATTGCAAACCTGCAGCATTCAAAAAAACGCTTTGGTGGACATGACGTCCTTGTGTGAAGTCCCGATGGGTTCAGTCAGACCTCCTCCCACACAGGAAAATAGGTCTAGTAATGCGTGACTGAGACTTTATCCCACCTAAAAGGATATTCACATCCCGATGGCAACCTGAGACACGTTTCCTTTGCAGATATCATCGCCAAAGTCCTCAAAGTTTCCTATCACCTACACAAGTTTACTCACAAGTTTAGTTGGTTGAAAAGAACGTATGACAGATGACAGATTGAGCAAAACATTTATGAGTAGTGGCACCATATTTTTTCTGTACCTTTTCTATCTTTTGAAGCTAATTGTCTAAATTACAGTAAGTCCTTTACTCTTTAGTCTTAAGAGTAATTTAGATGATAGAGATTTTGGTTTGAGTGTTGATACAGCTCGGAGACATCTTAAAAATCGCTCATTTATCCTAACCGAAATCACCGACTTGAGAACGACCGGAGTATTTCCCTCCAGTTGGAGCTTGTATTTACAGTAAACCTGAATGCCGCATAATTGAGCCTGTGGTGAGAGCGGACGTTCTCCAGACTAAACCTGTATCTAAACAGGGCCAGGTTGCTGTGGGACTCTGCACGCCGGCGTTCGGCGGCGGTCCAGATCTTCCCCACAGAGCGGGGAGGTTATTTTAACACTCCGGCACGTGTGTCCTCCTCTGTGTGGAGGGAATAAGGGAGATGGAGACAGGAAGCCACGAGGTTGTAAATCATAAAGCTGAGGTGACAATCCATCCTTCTTGTGGCATGTTTATTGTGCTTTTCTTCCCTTTTCTCCAAAGGCCTATTTATAACCAGCCACATCCCCAAAAATATCTCCCCCGTGTGTTTTCAGATTGCATCAAAACATTTAACCCTGTTGCTCCTTTTAGTACGCTGGAGTTTCAGGGCCACATCGAGGGGAAAAGTTTTTTTTGTTAGTATAAAGTCAGAATATTATGAGAAAAGCTCTCAGTATTAGGAGAATAGATATAATCTCCCCTTTCTTGTAAAAATATAACTTTATTTTCGTAAAATTACGACTTTTGTCACATATTACAACTTCATTCTTGAAATTACAAATACAATTTTATTCCCCAACTATTCTGACTTTATTATGACTCTAACACTTTTTTTCTTTAACATGGCCCTAATCAAGGCGGGATTATCACACTGTTATGAGGTCTAGCTGTTCTGTATAAAACATGCGATTGCGTAATGAGGGGAAATCAGTGTCTTGCCTTTGAGCCAACGGGACAAAGTGTTATGCACGGGAGAACTTAAAAGCAGTTAGTAGCTAATTCAAAGAGGAAAAACAGCAGCCATAAATGCCCACAAATTGGAAAAACAACATCTCTTTTTACACAGAGATTCTTAGTCACATCTTTATGCCACTTTAGCATTTTTACACAGAACCAAACAACGGTAGGATCATGCTGCTCCAGTGTGTGATTTTAGGCAGCATGCCGGTATCCCAGAAGCAAGAAAGGCATGACGGGCGTGACATTTAACCCTAGACTGTATATAAAGATGGACAACAGTCCCCCAAAGTGTAACTCTGAAATCTTGACAAACTAATTGGTGCTGACTTTACAATGATAAAGCTTTGAAATTGAATAAAAAAGGCACTGAGCAACAACAACAAAAAGTGACTCAAAAAAATAACATGAAATTGGAAGAAGTTAAAAGATAATTTCCAGAAACTACCTGAAATAAAAAACAAAATAAATAGCAAAATAAATATAATTAGTATAATTTGTTTTCTGGACATTGTTTCCCTTTTTTATGTGTTAATTTTTTAGTTTCTAGTTCTGTCTTCTTGTTTAAGTTATTTTTCTTGTCACCCACCCACGTTTTTTTGCAATTTGCAGGACATTTCTTTCCAAGTTTCTCATTGCTGTTTTTCCATCTTTTCAAAAGAAGTCAGACCAAAAGGTTGTGGCACAAGCTCAAGAAAACTGATATCTACAGGTTTCAAAGTGTTAACTCAGTATTATTATTTTGATTCCTAACCTGACCAGACCCGCTGACTGTTTTTCCTGTCCCGTCCCAGTCACGTGATGAGACATGATGACATTGACTCCCCTCCTGTGAGAATTTCACATAAATCCCACAACTCACAGGATCCCTTTAGAAAATGCCTCTATTACCCGCCACGCCTCTTTTGGTTCCACGAGGCCAGCATGCTGTCTAAAATCACAAATTGAAGCCAGACCATACAGTTCTGTGTAAAAATGCAAATGTGGTGTAAAGAAGGAATTTTGTAGTGTCTCCTTATTGTGATCACTGTGTAAAAGGGGCTAAAGTCTCAACAATCACAGATTAATTTTAGTTGCATGCAGTTGTTTTCTATTTTTCATTCAGTTTGTGGAGATATTCACTGACAATTTGCACTGATTTGGCGTGAGCTCACAAGCACACAAGCTCAGCTCAGGAAAAAGGGCACAGCCTGAACACTGTCACAGTTTCTCTGTATAAGAAGGAAAAACTTTGGGAATTAAAGGTTAATGATTCTGATTATGGAAACATTGAGAGGTCATTGTAAAAGTTTTCTTACTACTGCATCCCAAAGTTTGTTCTGGTTGCTAGGTGACTTCCAGGACATGGTAGCAAAAGGCTTCCTGAAGCACGCCAACTGTTGGCGATCTTAGCAGGAACTCACTGAACCTTAAAATACGGTACTAATGAGTAAAACAAATGCTACAGGCCTACCCAGATTAATGGAGACACCCAGTGTGAGGGAGGGACCTGATGTCAATCAAACTGATGTGATTCAGCTGTTTGGACTGTACCGTAAAATGTATTTCATGTTCATTTTCACGTTTGCTTTCCAAACTAACCGCAATGATGTCATCGGGGTTATGGGAATTGTTGGTTCCAGTATTTAGGGAACAAAAATTGAAATATTTTAAAGTACAGTAAATTTAAAACACCTTATGTGTCCCATGAAGGCAATTAACAGAGACACTATAAAAATTGCGTAAAAATGCAAGGAGCCGTAAAATATACATATATATATGCAAAATAAACAGATAGACCACTTAAATTTCGAACTAAATATCTGCTCACGGATGTTTACTGTGGTATTAAAATTGCACTTGCTGGCAGAACCAGTAACCATGGCTGGATTTTTGTGATATTCACATTTGCATACATCAGTTGACATCCTGCCCAAACATTGCAGCCACCTCTGTATCTTAAGCTCTCCTCTGCTCAGTGTGACAGCTTCAGTGTTTAGTTATACTCAGCTCTGCTCCTGTCACTCCACAACAGAAAAACCTGCTGTAACAGAGCCCAGGTACTCATCACGGTCTAATCTAACATGGTCTTTGGGCTCTGAGGTCATTCTTTCCCCAGCTGCCTGCCCAAGTGGGAACCAGATACAGCCAGTTATCTCTGACTCACTATCATGAGAAACTGAGCCTCGTTATCTGTGTAAACAAACCACATGGCACACACACACACACACACACATACACACACACGTAAGTGCATGCCATGAGCTGTGAGTTTACATCACACTCTCAGAGAAAGGAGGAAACCATCTGATGTGCGTCTCAGAGCTCACTGATCAGGAAGGAAGTGACTTTCTCCTGCTTGGTGTGAAGGAGACATGTGTCCCACAGTGAACTGGACATGAGACGAGGAGAGGGTGGGAACAGGAGGGCTGCTCTGTCTACTGGAGGACTGTAAGGCAGTGATACTCAACTTACAGCGCACAGGCCAAATCTGGCCCCTGATAAAGTGCTGGGTGGCCCCCAGACAGAGACGTTTGTAATTTCAGTTTACATAAAGGTGCCAGAGTGCATAAAACAGCATCAAAATTGGGCTTGTTTATTTAAAAAAAAAGTGCCAGTGGAGGATCCCCACAAACTAATGTCCTAAAATCCTAGAAATGTCTTAAGTCCTAAAAACTTCTTAAAATCTAAAAAATGTCCTAAAATCAGAGAAATATCCTGAAATCTGAGAAATTACCTCAAATCCTAGAAACATCCTAAAATCCTAGAAATTGCAGAAAATCAGAGAAATGTCCTAAAATCTTTGAAACATCCTAAAATCCCATAAACATCCTAAAGTCCTAGAACTGTCCTAAAATCCCAGAAATGTCCTAAAATCCTAGAAACTATTTAAAATCTGAGAAACGCCCCAAAATCCTGGAAACATCCTAAAATCTTAGAAATGACCTAAAATCCTGGAAATGTCTTTAAATTCCAGAAATGTCCTAAATTGTGAGAAATGTTCAAACATCCTGGAAACATCCTAGTCCTAAAAATGTCCTAAATTCCTAGAAACATCCTTAAATCCAAAAAAATGGCCTAAAATCATATAAATGTACTAAAATCGATGTAACGTCCCAATGCTAGAAATGTGTATAAAATCCTAGAAGCATGTATAGCGCTGCTGTAAGTGGCCCCTGGCCTCCTGTCTTTTTCCAAAATTGGCCCCCAAACAAAGCACGTGAGTATCCCTGCTGTAAGGTAATCCCCTCACTGCGCTCCCTGTCTGACTCAAAGATCTGAACCGATCACAAACACACAGTCTGCAGAGGGAGGACTGCAGCTGATGAGTCCCCAGGTTTCCCCTCCTCTGCGCAGATGTGGGGTATTTATTGTCCCGTGGGGACCGGTGTCTGGTAGCCTCTGTGTTCTCCTCTCCTCCATCCATCCTGCTGGATATCCCCTCAAATCCAATAAGTGGTTCCTCATTCTCTCTCTGAGAAGAATCGGTCACTGGGGTATGAGAGGGATGGAGGCAGAGTGCAGGAGGATGCAGACATCCATTATGGAGCAATACAGACTCTTGGACGGCTCGCACTGAAGTTATATGGAAAAATAAATATGAAACGGGAACCAACAACTCCATTTCCTCTTCAAAGCGGCTTGTTATGTCTAAACTGTTTTTTTTTTAGTGTTTTTTGGAGATAAGTGGCTGGAGCAGGATAATTAGCAGACATTCCTGATGCTTGGTGGGGTGTTTTGTCTGATTTATTATCATACTCTACAACATTGTGAGTATTTATTTTATTTTTTTTGCTTGTGTGATGGCTTTTCCGTTTCACCCTGCAGTTACACCGACAAAACACTAGTTGGGGGTGGAGTTTCTTTGTCACTGTGTTGCGTTTCTCTCCGTAAAGTTTGATTGATTCAACCAGCTAGAGGGCGACTGTAGGCCTGACATGATGCAAGATTTCACCTACAATTATCGTGGCCAAAAGAATTCACAACAGTAGGAGAAACATACCACCGGGCTACTCTGTAGGGGGCGCTACTGAGTCATTTTGTTAAACCCAAACGGCAAAGGCAATTAGTTTTCTAAAAATAATAATAATAATAATTCCTTCAGTTTTCACCTTAATATATAAGGCCCCAAACTCTCGATGAAAACAATTAACCAGTTAACGATTATTCCATTCCGTCTTTAAGAATTTAATCAAACATGTAAAATATAATCGACCAATCGATACGTTTTTATACAATATGTTCCTGAAAGTAAGCAAAAAAAAAAAGTAAAAACAAGAAAATGCCAAAATAAGTGCAGCAAAATATATTTATGTTTCTTTAAAGCTCACAGCAACATATTGCTTTTACTATAAATTTGGCATGGTAACGTAATTGGTGATCAATTAATCGATCGAATCAATGTTAATTATTTAATAGACCAATCGATGCAGTCCTGTTAAAGTAAAAGCAATATGTTGCTGTGAGCTTTGATTGAGAGAAAAAAACCCTTTTTGTATTGTTTGAAATCAGCAGTTTTTATGTTTTTTTCTGAATAATCAGTCATTTTTACCAATAATCGATTAGGGAAGGTGCTTACGATTTGCAGCCCTTCTCCAAACTATTAAGAAGGACCCTAAAACTGTAGTAAAGCCCCTGCAGACTTACTGTAAGTGTTGTTTGAGGATCAAGACTTTATTCGACTATAATTAATCCAGTTGTCAGCCGCAGCCTTTGTCTCGCAGTAAAAAGACCCCTGTGTCGACAGCGCAGCGGGGAGGATGGGACCAGCCAAAGGAGCTTATGCCTCCACTGCAGACTTCCTTAATGCTTTTTGGGGTTCAGAGGGGGAAGTGGCACAGGGGGTGAGTCGGGTAAGTGACACTGAGGAAGCGTGTTGTGTGTGGGCGTACAAACGGCGCTGTCACTGAGCTGGCTGTGTCGGGTGGCAGCGCAGCAGGGGAGCTGGCCGGGGGTCTGAAGCTGAGCTGCGGAGCGTGTCACTCCGCTGGCCCATTAATCATTCCCAGCCTGCCCCGCTCCAGCGCCTCAAAGGGGGCTCGATGCGCACGCACTAGGTGGTCCCGATGCCACCCTGGAAGCCAGCGGCGTGTAGACAGACGGTGGACACAAAGAGTCGAGCATCCACACGTCGGCTCGAACATGTGCATGTGTTTCATCTCGGCTCAGTGGACAACGAGGCGCCCGGTGAACAAACTGAACAACCACAAACAAACAATCTGACACTCAGGATCCACCTCCTGCATCAGTGTTGTTGTGTTAAAGTGTGTACAAACAGAGATGAGGCCCGAATCGTTGCACTGCACGTCGGGCCACAGTTCACACTGACTCACTGAATACATGCAGCAGTAATGACTGTGTCACACTCTGTTTGTGCACCTGTTCATGTCAAAATGATATTTACTTTCCTACATTTTTTCAGTTGTTAGCAAATTGTTTATAAATAATAATCAAAACTTAATTTCTGTTTGAAACTCACAAGCCCCAAAATTAAAAAACGGAGTCACATGTCATTCCCCTCTTTCTCTCACACCAGCTGTCACAGATGCAGGATATCAGCATTTATCAGCCTGTACAGTAAACCCGTTACATCCTCTTTGTTTAAGTATTAAGGAAGACGCTGAATCCTTTTCATGTTTAGTTGTCATATAACATTTAAAGCTGTTTGTAGTAGTTCATATCCGTGTAATGTCCATTTATTCATTTGCATCTTTTGCAGTAGGCGGGTACTTCTCCATTTCAAGAAGCATAATGATTGATGTTCAAAACATTAGCAGCTTTATTTCTATTGCAGCCACCAAACTAGTGTCATTATTTCCAATCCAAGGCCACGTAGGCGTGTTATGGAGCCATAATATAAAGGCGAGCCCCTTATACATGGGAGCGGCCACGTATGAGGGATTTCTGGGAGCTGATAGTCCACAATTTCACAGAGAAATTGTGGATTCAAAACTTACGGATGATCCACTCAGCTTTCTTAGAGTTATTTGATGCAATAACAGCTCTTGTAGCACATAGCCATAGCATCATGTGACCTAGAAAAGCCAAAAAGATAAAAGTTTCCATAGCAGCCCTCTGACTCGTTCGTGAATCCAATCTTACGCTCTATTCTGAAATGAGAGAGCTGTTTTTTTAATCCACATATTGTTCTGTTTCTCCTTGAATTAACAAGCATTTCACAGTCACTCGGTTCGGTGTTTTGCTGCTCCTTTCCCTCAGACAGAGTGTCCAGAGTCGCTCTGACACTCCCAGAGTGCGGTGCTCTGGATAACTGAATGGTACATTGCAACAGCGCTCTAAATTTACGGTCCAGTGTGTGCCAGAGTATGCCGCGGCACTCACAATGAGTGTTTCCAAATGATAGAGAGCATTAAGGGATTTCAGTTTGGCATGTTAAATTAGTATCAAGTGACACCTAAATTTGAATTTTTGATTGGCTTTATCCATATTACGTAATTATGGATCGGAGATAATACCGGCCAAATCGACCCAGCTTCAGTAAGCTGCATAAAAACTAAAACAATAAGATTTCAAATTTGGATTGAGGTTCATTTCTGATCATGTTTTATGCTTTTTTTTATGATGCATTTAAGACCCTAAATTACATATTAAGAAAGTTTTTGGTTATTTGGGTTCCCAGAGGCTTTAAGTGATGAAAAAAGGTCATAATCTGTATTCATTTTCACTTCTCCCATCGGAATGAAAAGATTTAGGGCCGCTAGTCTCCTAAAGGGAGTGGTAAAAACCCACGTGATGCAGATAAAAACATATTTGACGAATACACGTGACAGGTATTCATTATCTCGTGACTTCAACAAAGAAAATGTGACAGCGATTCTTGAATTCGTGTCGTCCTGACTCTACCCCGACATTCCAAAATTCACAATTACACACGGAGAACAATACTTCTTAAATTGGCCTTCGACTGTGTCGCCTCCAGTCTTTCTTGCAACATAAGCCTTTGGTAAGAGGTTTCTCTGTATACAACCAGACCATAAAACAAAGACATGTATTTGGGGGATCTAAAAAAAAAAAACCCAGTGTCCTCTGGGTAAAGGCTGCATGTTTTGAGGATTTTGTTTTGTTGAGCTCATAATTCAAGACAGACATGATGGTTTGAGCCAGAAAGGTTTCACTCAGGCTTTTAAGGAGCGCACTGAAAAAATCTGCCATGCTGAGGATGGCGGTTTGGAGAGGTGACTCTGTGTTTTGAGAGGAGTTTGTTAGCTTTGATTTCACGTTCGTACCCTTCGTTCATTGGGATGTCGGATATTGACTGAAAGGTGATAACTCTGTCAGAGGGCTTGAGACACACATGACCAATAGGAGGGTTTCCATTAACCCTCAAACACGTTAATTTCGAAACTTTTGTCAGTAGGAACTGGCTCCCATGATGCAGCAGGAGCTACAAGAGCTGTTATTGCATCACGTAACTCTGAGAAAGTTGAGCGGATCATCTGGAAGTTTTGAATCCACAATTCCTCTGTGAAATCGTGGACTGTCAGCTCCCAGAAATCCCTCATTCGGGGCTCGCCTTTCCATCATGGCTCCATAACACGCCTACGTCATCTTCGATTGTAAATAATGACGGCTAGTGCGGTGGCTGCTTTAGAAATAAAGCTGCTGATGTTTTGGTCATCCATTGCCATGCTTCTTGTAACAGTATTGTGAGAGAAGTAATGGTGTTTTATCATCATTTTGAAAATACCGCTTAAGTTTTACATAAATCTGTAATGGAAACCATGTGACTAATTTGCAGAATACGTTGTCACCACATTTTTTTTCTCAATCCCCGTGATTGACAATGGTTCCTGTCACAGTTTCCACAGAGCTCATCTCCAGTTTTCTGTTGCTTGTTTCAGTCAGAGGAGGTTGTCACGCGCGTCCTGACAGTTTCAGCCGCAATTATATTTTTAGATTCTCTCTTCATAGTCCGAAAACGAGCTCACTTGGGTCTACTTTTGCTGATTGAAAGGGGTTGGTTTAATATATATTTGCTTCAGAGTCACCGCTGCCTGCTATTACTTTCTCTGAGCTCCCATCGGTCAGACCATGTGAACTTTCCTCCCCGGTCCCCCTGAGCTGCACGCAAGCTTTGACTTGTTCTAGATGACTGAGACTCGTCAGTCCGTCTAATTGGCACTTTGCTCCTGACGGGACGTTCATGCTGCTGTTATGCCAAAAAAGTATCTGAAAGTCTTCTAACCTGCTACACACCTGTTTCCCATTTACCACTCAAGATTTAATGTCCGTTTTCCACCTAATAACTCCTTTTTTTTCTCCCCACATGTTTACTCTTATGTTCTCATAATTATTATCTCAACTACTATTTCTATGTCGTCTTGATGAAATGCAGTTTGCATCGTTGTGTTTAAGTATTTAAACTATTTGCACAGCACATTTGAGGGTGTGATGTTGTTCAGGTTGTTATGGGCCCTGGGGAAAATGACAGTTGCCCCTATCATCAGTAATGAGGATCCAAACAACCCACAACAAGAGCAAGACGCCTAAAACCACGTGTATTTTTTTCCCTCTTTCTATTTTCTCAATAATTAGTAATATGCACCTTTCAAACGTGATTTTTATGCTTCCGTGCCGGCAGTAGCCATAACCAGAGACATTATATTTCCGGGTTTTCTGTACCTCTGTTCCATTCTCGTGAACCCGATATCTCAAGAACGCTTTGAGGGAATTTAAAAACATATATAAAAGATTGGCACAAATGGCCACTTGGACTCAAGAATAAACTGATTCGAATTTGGTGGTCAAAAGTAAAGGTCATTTTGACCTTCTGTCCGTCTCATTTTCATCAACGCGATATCTGAAGAACACAGGAAGTTTACTCAAATTTGTCACAAACATCCCCCTGGACTCAATAATGAAGCTGATACCTTAAAAACAACTTGAGAGAAATATCCTCAAATTTGGCACCAGTGTCTACTTGGGCTTATCTATAAAATGATTTCATTTTGGTGGTTAAAGTTTAAGTTCAATGTGACCCTGCATCACTCTCATTCTGGTACACAATGTTTTGAGAACACCTCAGGGGAATTTCTTCAAATTTGGCACAAATGTTCATGTAGAGTCAAAGATGAACTGATCAGAATTTGGTGGTCAAAAGTCAAGTTTACTGTGACCTTGCATCCATCTCATTCACATGAAGTGCTATCTAAAAAGGGCCTTGTGGGAATGTCCTCAAATCTGGCACAAATGTCCACTTGGACTCAGGAATGAACTTTGGTGGTTGAAGGTCAAAGCTCAAGGTCACTGGGACCTCAAAAATCCTGTTTTTGGCAATAACTCTAGAATTCATACGCTGATTATGACAAAATTTCACACACATTTCTAATGGGATAAAATAATGAAGTGATGATTTTACATATCCTAAAGGTCAAAGGTCAACTTCACTGTGACATAATATTCTGTAAAACATTTTTTTGGGTCATTAACCAACATCATACTTAATAGGTGAGACTAATCTTGAAACTGTGGGGACTGACGTGATAATTCGAGTTTTTCTGCATGATTAAAAATGTTTAAAACATTTGCTGCTTCACCTCCAGCAAAGAAACTTCTCTTTTGCCAACCAGAATGAGGTTAAAGGTCAGACCAGAAGGAGCCTTGCTCATGGGTACTTCAGTACAACAGAGGATTGAACTCCTTGACATCACCTTGCGTCTATATCTTTACCATAACTGTTGCACGTTAAGTCAGTTTCTTGCGACGAATTAACTTTGTAAACGCAGCTTGTTTCCATTCCTGCAGCGGACAGTATGTTAAACTAATATATTTAAACACGAATCTCATCAGAACAGAAGTCAACAAAACAAAAACAACCACAGAAATAGCCGTTTCCTCTGGCTATTGTTGACTAACTTCATGTGAAAAATCAAAACCCTTAAATATGTCTCAGCTTACACATTAAATGGAAATGGCTGCCTGTCCGCTGGCGCTGGCACACAGCGACGGTTCAGAGAACGACAGCGAGAGACAATGAGGGAACCAAAATACCAGCGGACGAGTGAGACAGAAGAACATCTATGACATCATGCTTTACACGAATTCTTCTCTCCCGTCACATGGAGCTAAAAATGAGACCCAGATGGTGAGCGGGCCGGGCCCAACCTGGCAACCCGGGGGAGGCGGCGGCACATTCACCATCAGCAGAAACGGTGTCAGTGGTCCCGCATGGACAACAATGAGAGATGCTGTCAGCCTGCGTCCCCAAAAACATCTTTGTGATTCAAATTATTGTAAACTGAACAGGGAATGCGACGTTAGGGAAACGGGCCGCGGTAAATGTGGTGTCGTTGTACTGGAAGTGCTGGTTACCAGTCTGTCCCCTTTTCTCTCTTTCTGAGCTGCTGTCATGCAAGTGGTGGTTTAAAGACACAAATCAGCAGTTTTCTCAAAGCATTATTAATTGGGTGGGTTGGGCGGGGGGGGGGGGGGGGGGGGTTGAATAGCAGTAAAATAATAATTTGATTTGAAATACGGTCTGCATCCATAAGGAGTCAGCTGTAACACCATGAGCTGCGAGAAACATCGAAAACATTGGTTTTACCATCGATAAACTGTTTGGGACAGTTAAGTAGTTAAAAATACTGTATAAATGATTGAAATATTTAGCTAAAGGTAATGGATAAATGAATAAAATAGTAAGACTAAGGTAAACAGTAAATACTTAGCTAAAAATAATGGATTAATAGCTGTAACAGAAGTAATTGATAAATAAATTAAGTATGGTCTTAATAGCCGTCGGTCATAGTTACGGCTAAAATAGTTAGCTAAAGATAATGAATTGCTGACATATTTAGCTAAAGGTTATGGGACAATGGTACACAGTTACTTAAAAGTAATAGATTAATGGTAACAGTAGACAGTTTGAACTAATGAATAAATGAATGAAACAGACTAACGTAATCAATAAATACTTAGCCAAAAGTAATGGATTAATGACTGTAATAGTTAAAAGTAATTGATGAAAAATTAAGTATTTAACTGAACGTAATGGAGAAATTGCTGAAATATTTGGTAAACGGTAATGGATACATGAATGCAACAGTTAGACTGAAGTAATCAGGAATATTTAGGGAAGGGTAATGGATAAAGGGCTGAAATATTTAGCTAAAGATAATGGATAAAGGGCTGAAATATTTAGCTAAAGATAATGGATAAAGGGCTGAACATTTATGGATAAATGGTTGAAATATATACCTTAATGTAATGGATAAATGGCTAAAATACTTAGCCAAAGGTAATGGATAAAAGGTTTAAATATTTAGCCGAAGGTAATGAATAAATGGTGAAATAGGTATTTCTAGAACTATTTAGCTAAGGAAACAAATGTTTAAAATAGCTACAGGTGATGGCTATGGCCGAAATAGTTAGCTAAAGATAATGTGTAAATTATAGACACAGTTAGCTAAAGGTAACAGATTAACTGTTACAGTAGATCATTTAAATTGATGGATAAATGGATAAAATGTCGAGCTTTTAACAGTCTAACTTCGACATTAACAGTTCAATTTTATGAAAAGATTATTGAAACAATTCCCAATTCTGTTCTGTCAATTCTGGTTTTGGGTCTTATATCTAAAAAAAAAAGTTTTGATAGCACTGGTCTCATCACACAACATAAAAGTAGCTGAGTATTGATTTTAGCATGCAAATGCCACTTATATTTGTACTCCAAATCTATTCTTCCATCTTTATCACCAAATCTGCTGCTTCTTTTTCAAAAAAGTAAGCATGCATTTATATTCTGCACTCTATTATTGGAGTTGTTAGAGACACTGGGAGCAGAGCCAGCAGGCGATTGATACAATCATAGCCTAATTCAGCTACCTTGTGGGCGGCAAACACGTCGGCTCTTCCTCACAAAGGTCTCTGTGTAGGTTTAGTCAAATATTTTGAGCAGAGCACAAAACAAAAAGCCCTCTACTAGTGCAGATAGTAAGTGACTGTGATCACAGAGACACAATTTTCTTTTACTGCACAAGGCAGGATGAACTGCTGAAATTACAAGTCTCGTAAAAATTAACTTTGTCATAAAATTCATTTAGAGTCAGATAAGCGCCTGCCAGCCGTAAAACAGACGTGAAAGTGAAAGTTTACTCTGAAAGCACATCAAACACTTAAAGAAACAAAACGGATCGAACTTCCAGCCGACTCTCAGCCGCCATAAAACAGAACATCGCATGGCACGGCGACAGCAAAAACAGAGTCAAAATTGAACAAATGTGCAAAATTACACGTATGAGTGACTGAGGCTACCATTTTCAACTTGCCTCAAAACCCACTTGGCAAGTCGGAGTTTCCCACAGTTCCCTTCACAGCCCATCAGTCAGGCCGGAGAGGAGCGGGGGCCTGACTGTCAGGGGTCAGTGCTACGCTGAACATGGAGAGAATATGAAGCAGCTGCCTGGGACAGGAGAGCCTCACGAGCCACCGCGTGTGCGTGTGTGTGTGTGTGTGCGTGTGCGTGTGCGTGTGTGTGTGTGCGTGTTTCTCAGGCTCATTAGCTCCTTTACATAAATGATTATGGGCTGTGGTCAAACATTATCCTGCATTAACGTTAGTGTAAAGATTTTCATTTTCAAGTTTTATGCAGAGGTTTTTTCATGCATTTGTGAATCTAATGCTGAAAATGTGTTAAGCTTTCTTGCTTTTTGGCAAATATTGAGTTCATTTTATTAATAGTAACATTACAGTAATGAATGACTGCCATATAAACAACAGATATGAAATAAAAACTACTCCAAAATACAGCCAGGCCCCAGGACACAGACACATGAAAGGCCGCCCATCCATTTTATGTCTCTTTTTAGTCGTTTTGTATCTTTGCGTAGCTGTTTTGTGTGTCTTTGTCATCGGTTTGCGTGTCTTTTTGGTAATTTTGCATCTTTGTTGTTGGTTTGCACTACTTTGTAGTCAGTTTGCATCACTTTGGGGTCCCTTTGGGTCTTTTGTCGTAGGTTTGCATCACTTTAGGATCATTTTGCATTCGTTGTTTGTCTCTTATTGGTCGTTTTGCATCCGTGTTGGCATTTTGTTTCTTTTTGTGATCTTTTGTGTCTCTGAAGTCATTTTGCATCTTTGCAGTCATTTTGCCTCTCTTTGCAGAGTTTTGGGGGGTTTTTTTGGCTCATTTGTATCACATTAGGGTCATTTTGCATCGCTCTGAAGTCTTTTTGCATCTTTTTATTATCATTTTGTATCTTTGTCTAGTCTGTTTGTGTCTTTGTGGTCACTTGATGCATGTCTTTGTATTCCCCTTTGCATCAGTTTCTGGTCATTTTGCATCTTTTTGTAGTAGGTTTGTATCTCTTTGTAGTTATTTTGTATATCTTTGTAGTTATTTTGTGTGTTTTTTTGGTCATTTTGTATCATTTTTAGTCCATTTGCACCACTTTGCATATTTGTATCCTTGGTTTGTGTCTCTTTATGATCATTCAATTAACTTTATGACAAAAAGTATAAAACAGTCACTTCATGCATCTATCCATCCATCAGTGACACTAACAAACCCGCTCCGATCACCTTGTGCCTCTGGTGGGTGAGGCAGTCTGTGCCGCCCTGTGCCTGGCCCTGGTTATATACAAATCTGTAAGTTGTGCAGCTCCAGCTGATTGTGAAAGCTGCTGCCAACACACATGACAAAAAGACTGAAACCTTGCATGCAAAGTCATGAGAAACGGCCTTCTAGTCTTACTTTCTTGATGCCAGCGAGTGAAACACAACCACACCTATCTTTCTCACTCCTCTATATGAATGTCCTCCAGCGGGGAGGAAGAATCCAGACAGATCATCAGCACCAGCCACTCTGCATCCCCACCGCCACACCATACGGACCCTCCGCTCAATGGAAACAACCCCTCCCCTGGCTCGTCTTCTTTCACTGATAGGTGTCAGGCCACCCTTATTATTTCCTCTTTGGACAGAAGACATGCTCAGTCTGACTTTCTTTTCTGCGGTTTTATCTGATGACACCGCTCACACACACACACACACACACACACACACACACACACACACACACACACACACACACAAAGAGATGGTGAAAGGGGGGCCCTCCCGCTGACAGCGAGATGGATGCCATAAGTGACAACCTTTTGTTTTAGTAAAATACACTGAGATGCTGGCTGCGCAGAGGCGAAAGGCGGAGGCCAAAGGGAACAACTTGTTCACTTGTTCCGTTTGGTTAAGCAAACCGTGGCACTGTCGGAACTTGTTACTTTTCCAGGTTTGTTTCGCTGAAGCTCAGAGGGGCTCGAGCTGTTGATAGAAGCATCACAGCAAATACACTCGGTATAAAAAACTCACGTCAGGCTTCAAATTACCACGCGCTTTGTCCTCTCTGAATGCTTTACTGGCTCCAAAGTGGCAGTTTATACTCTACGTGCCAAAAATGTCAATAAAACCGCCTTAATCGCCCATCCGATCTGTAATAGCACCTGCTTATGGAAACACAACACGCCCCTGCAGTCTATCTCCGCAGCTGCAAGGTTTCCTTCCCATTAAAGCGCCACTACAGTCGGAAACACAGGTCAGAGCGCAATTACGCATTCGGACAGGCGCACTTTGTTTGTGGAAATGACTTCCTGGCCTTTTCTTTTCTTCTGGATGTTGATAAAAATCAGGGTCACAAAAGTGCATATAAATACACGTAGGCCCTACTGAACGAAACAGCTACAGAAACTTGAGAAACAGCAGCATATTTTTATTATTATTTATTATTGCATACAAGAAATATGGAGCTATAGTTGGAGCAGCATCTATTATATTTCGGCAAAACTGTGTGCGTTTATGTTTCTATTAAAATGCGGATCTGATTTCCGCAAATGAATCATTTTCTCCAACAAAATAGAATCACTGAATTCAGTCATCTATTTAGATAATATGCATTTTATATAGGCATAAATGATAGAGATTTTATTATTTTATTTGGGGAACAGCTTTATGTAAATACATGTTACTTTTTTGTTTTGGACTCATTAAAAGTTGCAATAACGCCAAAAAAGATTAATTTTAGGATAAGATTAATCATTAGTTTAGCTAAAACAAATTGTTATATAATTTAATCCTGTCTTGATGTTAATCATCGGGGTTTTTTTACTGTTCAGGTCGTAGGATTTCAGCTCGAGGCCTTCTCGTCTCTCTCTGCCAAAATCAGGATTTATTTAGCCACAACCAAATTAATTAAACCCTGATTTTAAGTCAGATCACCGCTAGTAGCACAAAGATTTCCCTGTGCTAACATCGAGAATATTTTGGTTTTAGATGAGCGTTGCATCTGTGTTTTATTCACGAGAAAATATAAAATGATTTCACATTAACGAATAAACATCAGGCTGGTGCATAGTTTCCTGTGCGTAAAGGCAGGACGCGGTGAATATGCTTATTTGAAACAAAATCTTTTACACGAATTAAATAAAACATTTAAACAAAAATAGATTTAGAGCTAAAATAATTAGAAAAGTGAAGGAGAAAAGAGGGGATGCCTTACCGACACACTCGTTGGCTTCCCGGGCCGTGGCGCGCTGCCATGGTCGGTCATAGTGGAAAGGTTTGCACCTGTCGCACTCCGGTCCCGCCGTGTTGTGTTTGCACTCACAAACCAGATTCCCCTCTCTGTCCTTGACGCACTTCGACGCGTGCCCGTTGCACTTGCACCGTCCCCCGACTTGCAGGTCCGACACGGCATAAAAGTAGGAGTCTCGGGCCAGCTCCGAGTCGTCCTCGTTCTCGTCTCCGAAAGTGTGAAGCCGGCTGAAGATCACCTTGATGTCGGTGGCCGTCACCCAGTCCTGCAGCACCGGGGAGTTGTCGAAGTCGTGCGCGGACGGTCTGCCGTCCAGGGTGCTGAAGGCGATGAGTCCACCTGTCAGAGGGTGCATGTCCGTGTGGGAGTCCGTGCAGATGGCCTCCTGCTCGTTCTGCTTCGTTATTGCTGCTTTATTCTGCCTGTTGTACATTTTCTTGCACTGAGTGGAGTAAAACTGAAACGGCACCCACGACTTTCCGTAGTCCATGGACTTGTAGATCGCCATGGACTCCGGTCTGGGTGAGCAGAACTGCAGGCTCACATAGGTGACCTCAAACTTTTTCCCCAGCGACAAGGTGAGCGTGACGTTCTGCGGGTACTGCACGTAGTTTTCAGACTGCCAGCAGGTGAGGTTGTGCGGATTGTTGAGGTCCGTTAAGTACGCAGGTGGATGGGACTTCTTGGGGTCCCCGGCGTCGCACGTGTGACAGTCCCGCGTCCTCTCCTCGCCTTTCTCGGTCACCACACAGTACCTGGCGGCCGGGTTGCCGCAGGTGCTGGACACGCGCACGTCCTTCCCGAAAGCGGAGTTGACGAAGTCGGGGATGCACCTCCGAGGGTTCCCGTTCTCATCATAGCACGGGTCCGGAGGGGACGACTGTGCAGCAAACATGCTGAGCCCGTATCCTCCAAAGACCCGCTCGGTTAGCGCACAAACTGTCACCAAGGTGACCCAAACCTCCAAAATCCTTTGCATTGTAATCCGTGCACCGCAGGGACTCTGGCGCTGAAATGTAATGCACACAAAATATCAGATTAATAATTAATTATGATAAAGCCAAAATCAAATCACTCAAAATAAACGATTCTCTGGTGCGTAAAACTTAAACGCACAAGCGAAAGAGAAACAAAATATTCTTACGAGGCAAAGAAACCCAGGACTCTTCCTCCAAATAAACTGCTCAGTCTGAAAGTGAACTCCTAACAATTTGGAGAGCAACCTATCCCGTTTACGTACGAAAAACTACTGCTATACTTTCCCCCTCTGTGAAATTCCTAAATAAAAATAAGATCTGGCAAAAGCCCAGCTGGCTCTGAGGGTCCCTCTGCCTGTCCTCTCAGTCACACCTCTGTCCACCTCTATCTCTTTCTGTCCCATTCCCTCTCTGTTATAATAGGAGAAAGGGGGTCCACTCATTCAGAGGAGACGGAGCCTTTGGAGAGTCTCTGCGGAGGGAGAGGGAGCAGCGACATCTTCCGGAGCATTGCTGGTACTGCAGGTAAAAACACCTCAAAAGAAATGTGATGCATTCAAACTTGTGATTTGAAGATACAAAAAGAGTAACATTTATTTATATCTTAAGCAATTTGCCTTAAAAACATGACTTTGTCTGTCTTGATTTCTTTTTTTTGGTCATGTTGCAGCATTTAGCTCCCAGGGACTGTTTGGCATGTTTTCTGCACTTTCCATTCTTCATTTCTTAAATTCTTTTGGCTGTGTTCATGCATATGGCATACATTTCAGCAAGATTGTTTATTTTTGTTTAATCAGTAAATTTCCAGCTCAGCTCCTACAATAAGTCTAAAATACACTGTGAAAACTAAATAGTTAAATTTAGTCTGCTCCATTGAAACCGATTCAAACTGACATTTTTGACCCCACAGCCATCAAAGCATAAAAACCTGCTTTTATTTATTATATCTGGGTGTCATTCTGGGCTTTTGCATTGGATTTTTTAAAAATTATTTTCCACATGATGAAGTCATTTTTAATCACATTTGGCACATGGGAAAAAAATACATGCTATTTCCACTAGGTGCACTGTCACAATCAGTGTTTCTGCCAATCACTGACACATCCCAGACTGTCATAATAATAAGAGGAAGAATCTACTCTGCATGTAGTATATTGAAGATGCATCTGAGGGAACTTAAACCCAGGAAAATTTACAGTTCTGAAACAAAATTTTTAGATTGGGGATGCCAAATTTTAAATGACTCAGTGTCATTTTAGGGAGCCAGCATGTAAGGGCCACACAGGAAAAAAGCACACACTATGGCTTTTTTTCAATGATTTATAGTAACAGATATGTTTTTAATGACATTGAAAAACACTCCGCTCTCTTTCTCCGCCGTTCTCTCCGCTGGTGTCTCCCAATGTCTGATTGGTCTCATTCTCCGCTGGTGTCTCCACCAGTGTCCGCTCAGCTCTCATTCTCCGCCGTTATCTCTTCCGATGTCTCAGAATGTCCGCTGCGCTCTTATTCTCGTGTCTCCGTCAGTGTCTCCGAGTGTACGCTCCGCTCTCATTCTCCGCCGGTGTAAGCGGCTGCTGTCTCCTCCCTCCCTCCTTCTGCTCCGTGTGTGTGTGATGGGGACATGATGAGAGGACATGATGAGGGGACATGATGAGGGGACATGATGAGAGGACACGCTGGACGCGGTTTGAGTTCAGGTGTAGTGAGTTTCCAGCTCGGTTCTGCTGAAAGAATAAACTGATATCTGATGTTTGATTCCTTCCAACAACAAGCAGAACAACATGTGAATGTGCAGAGATCACAGAGCCGTTATTTAGGGACGGTTCTGTAGCTGCTGCTTCCTGACAGTTTGGGGAACGTTTCTCTCTATAGATCCACTAGAACTCAAACACATTATTATTTTTGGCATTATATTTGTACAATTCAAGTTGACATAAATGTCAGTTTTTTGATGAAAATGCACAAATTAAATTCATCAGTTCTCACCACATCTCAGCCTTTCATACTCTCAGGTAATGAAAAACAAAGAAAAAGAAATAATCAGTTATCGGTATCTTATCGGACACGAGAAGCTAGAAATTATTGGTTTATTGGTGAAATAATCATTATCATGAATCACTGCTTTTTGTGCGCTTTTCTGTTTCGAGCTTTGTTATTCAATGTTTATTTTATATTTTGTTCATTTTTTTCCACCTCTGGCCTGAGGCATATAAATACACGTAATTATTTTATTTTATTGTTTTAATTCGTGTAAAAGATTTTGTTTCAAATAAGCATATTCACCGCGTCCTGCCTTTACGCACAGGAAACTATGCACCAGCCTGATGTTTATTCGTTAATGTGAAATCATTTTATATTTTCTCGTGCTTTAAACAGCATTTTATGTATAAAGGGTGCTATACAAATTAAGATAACATAAGATAAGATCAAACTTTATTGATCTCACACCTGGAAAATTCACTTGTCACAGCAGCTCAAACAGAAATTNTTATAATAAGTTTTTAAATTTTAACACTCACACATAAAGTACTTTAAACAGCATTTTATGTATGAAGGGTGCTATACAAATTAAGATAACATAAGATAAGATAAAACTTTATTGATCCCACACCTGGAAAATTCACTTGTCACAGCAGCTCAAACAGAAATTTAAAAAGTATACAAATATAACAAAATATAAAGTACTCAAGACTATTTACAGTATATACACATTTCAGCGAAGATTTCTACAGTGCGATACACAGTGTGGAATAAATATTACATAGAGATAAAAACAGTGTAAACATATAGTATTGCATGAGGTAGGAACATTATGCATGCATAAACCTAGATCACTGATGTGAAATAGTTATTTTGTGTGATTAATTTGTCATTAAGTGTCAGTGATAAGATCTGCCATGTGAAAGACTCCTCCTACAACATCAGTAGATTGTGTTCTGTGAAGCACTTCAGCCCAAAGACTCGCTCAGTTCCTGTTTTGCAGCACATGCTCTCTGACTCTGCAGTCGGACGGTCTATTTTTGAAAAGCACAAACCCGGGAGGATGTGGTCTCGGTATTGTTTCCCTCCGCTGCTCAGCTGTGGTTGATCTGGGATGATCCAGGACACTGATAACAGCAGCAGATGGGTAAGACTTATGTGTCTTACGTTTTCATTTCTAATCTCTTTTTATGTTTAGCATGTTTACAGTACCTTCAGAGTGTCTGTATTTAATGTCTCATGCCTGTCTGAAGGAGCTTTTTTTATACTTTTACCATTTCCATAAACGATCTCTGTAGTAGGAACAAGCCTCTGTTGCATAACGTCCATCAGATCTAACTGCAAAGTGTTCAAGCTCTGCATGTTTCCTGTTCCTCTTCTTCTAAAAGCTGCTGAGGGCTTTTATCAGTGCACTGAGGATTGCACAGTGTAACATTTATTTAGTATTTATTAGATAATATTTTTTGTATTAAAAGATACAGCAATAATTATAATGCAGCTGTCACCTATCTTGTTTTTCCATCTCTCCTCCACTTTGTGCAATTAAAGCAATTAAATAATCTTCATTTTAGAGCGGGATCAGCAGAGATCGGTGCTGCAGAGATAAGTGTTTTTGCATTGTGGCATTAACTGTCAGGTTTGCATGGAAGTGCAGGACAATATAAACATACAATGGAGCAACACCTGCTTCCTCAGCGGTGACTGAATAGACTTGCAGAAGCTGGATTCGCAGGTGCTGCAGAGCACAGAGCTGCTGCCCTAATGCACAGAAGATATGCGTGTCTTCACGATTTATGCTGCAGGCTTCATTTATTTTAATGTTAGATTGATATGATAATTGTGACTGAATATCATCATTACTTCAGCCTGTTATCAGATTATCACTGCCTTTTATGCAGACCGCTACTTCTCTACAGTGATCCCCAAACTGCAGACACTTCTGCAGGTTCAAATTCAAGAAATCCAAGAGGGGAAGAAATAGACAAAAATATACACTGAGTCAGCTGGAACGCCTGAAAGTTGTTGCAACTGAGGGAAAACTGAGCAAATAGTTAAAAGTCATGAATAAGAAAGATGAACTGGTTTGCAAAAAAAAAAAAGAAACCTGGATCGACACTACCTTTCTTTCTTCAGATCAAATTGGTTTGATTTTTTTTTCTTTTTCAAAAGCATGAAGAAAAGGTTATGAGAAATTTAGCAGGAAATGCCCCACAAACTGCAAGAAATTAGTAGATTTAAAAAGTTTTACTATAATAAAAAAAACTTTTTACTTAAAATTATTTTTGCAAAATCATTATGATTTTTGTTTTTTTAGGTTTTGTCTATTTTATCTTCTTTTATTACTCCCCCTTTTTTTCATGCTAATTTTTGGTAATTTTCTTGCACTTTTTAAAATGAATTTTTTGGGTCATTTCTTCTAAATTTGCTCACTCTCTTCTTTCCATGTTTCACAAATAAATCAAGCTGATTGGCCCAGGTTTCAAAGGGTTAAGATGTAGTTTCTATCCCGTCTTATTAATGCTTCCCGGAAGGCCTTTTCCTGTTTTGTCGGGCTCAGGTGACCCCAGTTTTCCAGTCGCACACGTGATTCAACACTGGTCACAGTGACACATCTGCCACAGCTGGGCACAAACTGCAGCTTCCGTATGCACATCGACATCCTGGAAGCCAAATATACTTAAGAGGAAAATATATTTTCTCATCGAGAGGGAAGTCTCATGGCAGTCTTTTTTTCAATTATGTCTCTTTAAATAGATCACAATAGGCACAGAAACAGACCCCGGCTTGGGAATAGTCTTTATTACCCCAGTGAAATGTTTCCAAAATGTCCATTTCATTGTGTGGTCGGTGTGGTTTTACTTGTTTGTCATCAAATGTCTGTGCATCCTGACCACAGGTGTCATGTGATGGGTACCAAGCAAAGTCCAGAAATGTCTTTTTTCTTTTTTTGTTCATAACTGTTGCACTTTATTGGGTTTTGTTGATTTTACCCTTCAACATCCTCGGTCAGAAAAAATCGACAGAATTTTTTTTTGCATTTTTTAATTTCCCTGGTGTTAAAATAACTTTTTTTTCAACAGACGCCCATACACATACATACCCTTTTTTTTTTTTTTTTTTTTTTTTTAAAAAGGCCTTTAGTAAACAGCTGAGACGGCCCCTAAATAAAACACAAAGAAAAGATCAAAATGACAAAACATGCTATTAAAATGCTTGTAATATGCAGTTTTCCAGCGTGTATCAGTTTGTGACCATTAAATGAGAAGTATTGCCAGTATTAGTACTGTTTCCATGTTTGTATTCGAGATATTTACCACCAGCAGGACTGTAAATGATAAACATAGCCAGATTCTTGTCTTTACCTTGACTGACATTTACACTTTTGATAATAAAACACAGAGACACTTGTCTGTGCTTGTTAATCAAGATTAAATGGGAAGTAGTCCTTTTGTCACATTAATTTCTATCCCACTTTCAGTCATGAAATGTGGTGTCAGCGGCTGATTTTAAGAATGAAGTAGAGAAGCAGGAGAAGTTGTGGTTGCTGCTTTCGACCAGCTCATCTCCGGTCCGCACACGCAGCCTGTGACTCACTGGTTTTAGTAGGAAGTGGCGGGCTGCGTTTTCTGCCCTGACATCTTTGTCGTGGACATTTGTGCTCGCACCCCTGTTTGTGCAGACCTTTTGTGTTTGATTGTCTCTTGGGAGGAACAATAATGATTATGGAGTGCTGGCAGCAGCAATAACAGGAAGTTTGGATGACCAAAGAGACACCATTTATTGGTTCAGTCGAACACAATAATAGGGCGTGATTCTTGCTTTTATTTTGGGACTTCCTGGAGGTTTATCTGCTGTGGATGTTGTGATGTCTCTGCAGAAGATGATGCTGAGGATGGAGCAGAGCTCGTGCACTGAGGATCGGATCCAGCATGTCCTCGAGCGATGCCTCAGTAGCCTGGGTGTCGACACTCCTGACAAACAACTCTGGAACGGTAAGACTCAATTTCATACCTCCGATAACTGTATATGACCTAATATGAGTTCTCAGTTTGCACCAGAGTACACGTGGCAATAAACAGGGTTTATATGGTCGCGAAAAACCTGGAAAAGTCATGAAAAACTAAATATACCCTAAAAGTCATGAAAATCTGTTCACAAACCTGTGTAATCTAATGACAATTTCTTTTTTATGGTTTCTTGCAATGATTAATGGTTTAATTTTGGCCATTTTCAAAGAAAATATACAATGTTTTCTTCAAAAAAAAAAAGAAAGACAGAAAAAATGTTTGCGATGAAAACTGCCTAAAAATATGGAAGAAACAAACACCAAAATGTTTTGTAAAAAAAAAACTAAAAGTTTAAAAAAAACTTTCTTCCCTATAAAACTCACAAAAATGTTTAAAGAGAAAAATCACATTTTTTAATGCACAAATAATTTTAAAGGGGAAAATGGCTAATATTTTTGATAGAAGTAGTTTCCTTTTAAAATTGGTGGTAAAATAAATACAAAATACAGCTAGTTAAAGTTGTACAGCCCTCCCCGAAGCCAAAAAAAACCCCATAACTCCACAGCGCTTAAGAAATAATTAAACATGCCGTCACCTTTTTGCAGTCCCTCACTTAAATCAAAATGTTCAGTTCTGATCCTGTTCTGAATTTATTTATTTTTTGGAATATATTTATAAAAGCTATTATTTTTATTCATGAAAAAGAACTGAGGAGTATCGATGATTGTTTCAGAGCATGTATATTCTTGAAAATTTGCCTCAAAGTCTTGGAAATGTAGTGGTCAATAAAGAATAAAGATGATATCTTAAAACCACGTCCTGACACGCTGCTGTTGAACTGAACTGAAATATTAACTGAGTGACGAAAACACCACGTGAATTTTAAACTCTTAAATTATCAACACATGCAACCGGCAAACCAACTGGGAACATATTGTCCGTCTTATGGCGACAAACGGGAATTGAAAGTGGTGACACTCAGAATGAGGAGTGACTGAAAGTGTCGAACAGGATCAGTGTCACAGAGTCACATTTTGAAATACTTAACCCTTTGAAATCTGAGCAAATGTGCTTGTTTTCTTTCAAAAACATTGGAAGAAGGCAATGAACAACAAAAGAAATAAACCAAAAATTAGTAAAAAAAAAAAAAAAAAAAAGTACAAGAAAAGTAGCTCAAAATTAGTAAAATAAATAAATGAAATAAAAACAGGAAATGACCTGAAAAAAGAGTGTAAAAATCATAATAACTCTAACATAATTTTAAATATGTAACTATGATAATTAGCTATATAGTTAGATATTTTTCCCTAGCTTTTTAAAAAAATATAAATCTACAAATTTCTTGCAATTTGTCGAACTTTTCTTACCAGGTTATTTACTGTCTTTTTTGCCATTAAAGACATTTTTTAAAAAAACACAATTTGCTCAGGGTTAAAAGGTTAAATTACTTGCGAAAGGCGTCTGAAAGCAGCACAAAAATTGTGTGGTCAGTCCAGATGTCAAAGGGTTAAGTGAAACATTCAGTGGTGCAATCATCTTTCGCTCCTCAGCACCCTTTAGAGTATTGACTTTATATTGCGTGTTTACAGCCTGTTATCAGAATGAAACCTGAAAGGAGAAATAAGTGGTGTGTGTTTCTGTCTGCCTGCAGCTGGCCTGTGCATCAACCGCTGGTGTTTGGAGGAACTTGTGAAGAGAGATGCCCACAACTTCCCCATCCTTCTACAGAAAATACTGAGAAAAACAAAGGAGGTCTGCAGCTTAAAAACAACATCATGAGTGTAATATGAAGAATGATGGTGTGTTTTAATTCATGCTTTTATTTTTTTACAGGTGCTAGAGCAGAATCTGTATGATCTGGTGGTGCCGCTCACGCTCCTCTTCTCCTCAACCCTCCTTAGAGTGAGTAGAAGAACCAGCTCGTCTCCTCCAGATTACTCTGTTTCGTAATTAACCCTTAGGGACTGTTTGGTGCATGTTCTTCACTGTTTTGATTATTTTGGCCGTGTTCAGGCATATGTCACTCATTATTGCAAGACTGTGTATTTTTCTTTAATCTTGGAATTTCCAGCTCAGCTCCTTTAATAGGTCTAAAAACATTAAAAACTAAATTGTTCCACTGTTAAGTTAAAAAAATGCACAATTGAAATCAATTCAAACTGCAATTTTGGGTCCCACAGCCATTAAAGCAAAAAAACATGAATTTTATTATTTCTGGGTGTTATTCTGGGCTTTTGACTTGGAATTGAAATGTTTACTATTTTCCATCTGATGATATCATTTTTACCATATTTGGCATATGGAAAAAATAAATGCTATTTCCACAAGGTGCACTGTCATAATCAATTTTGCTGCAAATTATTGACATCATCTAGGCTTTGATCATCGAAATAAAGAAAAAAATCAAAATTGCATGTAGTTTAAGGTAGTGGCATCATGACAAAAACCTAGAATTTAAAGGGTGAATATACTAAAAGTTAATGAATAATTGATATTCATGATTAGGACTGATGTTGATTAAAAAGTTACTCAAATAATGTATATATTAAATAATTAATATTTTTAAAGCTTTATTTTGAAAAGCACACTTTTACAGAGTGGTATTAGTATTTGACACTGCACAAAAAATAATAATGTATAAAAATCAATGTTGTTGCTAATCACTGACATATCACTGACATATATTACTGACAATATTTTTGTGTGTTTTTTCCATCTAAAAACATAGTGGCATCATGCCAAAAACCTGGCATTTAAAGGGTAAAATTTGGGAAAAATGAATTATTATTTGATATTTCTGATTAGGATGTTGGCTAAAAGATTAAGTCAATGAAAGTAGAAAATAATGTAAATGCATAATATTTTTCCAAGCCATTTTGTGCACACAGCGGTTTGAGTGTGTGTAATATTAAAGCAGGCTTTTAGGGTTAACATGGTCATTTGTTTCAGGCTCCTCATGTGGCTCAGGACTGCAGCGTGCTGCAGGAGGCCTACCTGTTGTTCCACAGCTTCCTGGCCTGGCCTGAGCCGTGCAGCTCCGCCAGTAAACGGCTGCTGATGATCATCCAGCAGGAGCTCAGAGCTCCAGGTAACTCTGACTCTGCACTGCAGTGAAACACAACGGGTTAATCTCCCTGTGTTTGGTTGAATTTGTGAAGAGGGCTGTTTTTCTTGCATGTCTCTGCGGTGAACAAAGAATTCAAAAACACAGAAGAGGCGGTGGAGGTGGATGGTGGATGGTGTGACACCTGTGCTCGATGCCTGCGTATCTGCAGAGCACAGTTTGAGACCACGAAACAAAGCAAACCGGTTTTAATTTTGCAAAGTCATCACTCTGTTTCCAGTGGCTTTTAGGCACCAAACGTGGGTGTTTTGTAGCAACTTGTTGCTGTGTTTCATGTCGGGATAGTGAGGAAAAAAGGTAACTTCTGCACACTTACTCTTTGCCATGCAAGTTTATTCAAAACATCATTTCGACCCCATTTGGGTCTTCATCAGGTCAGGTGTTTTTTGATAGCCTTGCACGTATGTGATGTGCGTATAACGACCCTCTTTCAACCTCCTGTCGAAATAGTGACACAGAAGCGGTTGTTTTTCACTGACACACTGCTGTGTCTTGCCCAGTACCTCAAAAGGCGTATTGTTTGTTTTTTTTTAGAGATATCGTTTCTTTTCCTGATGCGCCTCTGAAACTGGATGCCAAAAATGATCTTTTCTTAACCAGAACCAAATTGTTTTTGTGTCTAAACCTAACCGTGTTGACACACAGCACTGCTGAAACATAAAGTTTTTACTGCTGAAATGTAAAATATCTGTGGTGTGCAGAAATGTACAACACCAACATTTTTTCTGTCATTGTGGTTGTTTTTATATACAAAGGTTTTACCAAAAAATGCATGTGCTTTTGAAGTAGAGCACGAGAATGGCTAAATGAGAGTCTGTAAACAGATGTTTTATATAGTCTTGCTGTTGTTAAATGTGCCCCCCCCCCCCCCCCCCCCATTTATTTCAGTTCATCAAAATGTATCTCAGTGACTGAATTCTCTGTTCACATGGAGGCATGTGAGGAAAACAAAAAAGTTCTCTTCCCAAATTCAGTGAAACACGGAGTGAGTAATTGATATACAAATTGTCATTTTGTGGGTGAAGTGTTTCTGTAATGGTTTTTGTTTGGAGTAGGTCACATGACTGGTGCTGCTGACAGGTACTCGAGTTCATCAGACATGGAGCAGGAGTTTTTAGGCGTTCCTCGTGTCTCAGTGTGACTTTTCGGGGTGATGTTTACCCACTGAGATAAACTAAACTGTGTACTTGTGTTGTAGGTATTTCATTTCAGAGGCTGGTTCGGACGGAGCAGGGTGTTTCCCCTAATATTCACTGCTCTAAGACCATGTGAGTTCACTAAAACTTAGATGTTAAAACAAGCTAAACACGTCAAAGACGACACTTTTAATTTGAATTGACACGTGACTTGATTTATAGGATTTTTACATCATTAATCTCAGTGTATCCGATGTTGTGTGTGTGTTTGTTTTATCAGGACGGTGCTGTTAGTGAGCTCAGACGAGGACGTCCCTCCGGAGGTCCAGTCTGTGTCGGAGCAGCTGAGCAGCACCCAGCACTCCAGCACAGACGTCACCATCACCCTCATCCTGCACGCCTTCCAGGCTGCTCTGGGCACCGACCGTGACCTGCAGGCGCTCCACGCCGCCCTGCAGTGGCTGACCGGCGTGTTCTAGACGCACAACTTCTCTTTATTCTTTCCTTCCTAAAACAAACTTTTCTGCTGTTCCTCCAGAGGAAGCGTCCAGAGGAGCTGGAGCAGCTGATGGAGGCGGTGACTGACCGCATGGAGACAGCAGCCTCGACAGCAGATCTCAGCGCGGCGAGACGAGTTTTGCTGCACAGCATGGAGAGGCTCCGAGAGAACGTCGCAGGTCCTGGTCCTGCTGATGGCTGCCCAGATACTGGTGAGACAGATAACACAAAACGCACAAACAAAGTGGAAATAGATAAATGTGTGAAGTGTTGCTCTGATTATTCTGCTTTCTATTGTCCTGTAGTGCCTCCTTAAAGCAGTGATACTCAACTTATGGCCTGTGGGCCAAATCTGGCCCCCGATAGAGTGCCAGGTTTACTTTAAGTATACATAAGGTGCCAGAGTGCATAAAACAGCATCCAAACAGAGCTTGTTTATCAAAAAAAGTGCCCTTGCACCTCCAACAAAGATGCAACCTAAAAACAAAGAAACATCCTAAAATCCTGGAATTATCTTAAAATCCTTGAAATGTTCTAAAATCCTAGAAATGTCCTTAAACCCTAAAAACATTCCTAAAATCCAAGGAATGTCCTCAAATCCTAGAAAAATCCAAAAATCGGGGAAATGTCCTAAAATCCTGGAAACATCCTAAAATCCTAGAAATGTCTTTAAATTCTAGAAATGTCCTAAAATCTTAAAAATGTCCTAAAATACAAGAAATGTCTTATAAGTACAAAAAATTACCAGCTGGACATCATCATTTGAAACAGACAGTTCATGGGAGCGTTTTTGGGTCTGGTGCGGTGCAGTGCAGTGCATTGTGGTAGTTGGAGGTTTTCTACCTCTTGAGCAAAAATGTCCTTTTCTCCGTTTTTTCTCCGACTTCAAAAGTATTTGTGTCTTTCTGCTGCAGAGACAGACTAGTCTTGTTAATAGACCATCTTTCCAGCAGTCAAATACTTCTTTAACCTGAGCGTGACCTCCTCTCATCAGGAGCTGTTGAGACTTTCACGCTGCCGTTCCCCAAATGTCACACGTGCTCCTGGGAAAACGACAATTTTGGTAACTAGTCCAACATAAGACAGCTCTCCAAATGCCTGAACTGGAGGTTTATATATAACCTTTCTTAAATATTTTCTTCTTCAGATGTTCTGAACGATGTTCTCAAGAGTGAGTCCGAACTGGACTCACTGCCAGAATGTTTCCTGAAAAAGGACGAGGACGATAATAACGACACCAGTGTGGACGAGGAAGACGAGGTGGAGGGAAACAAAGTGGACGACGAGTTTCAAAAACCACCGCATCTCCACCACATCCTCCTCCTCGAGAGACTCCGGCTTACTCTCTGTCCTCCAGCTGGTCCGTGGTGTCCACGCCGTCGGCTCATCGGGCGTGGAGAGTGACTTCAGCGAGGACACGGCACACGAGGACACAGAGGAAGGACAGGAAAGCCAACCAAAGCTTCGAAAGAAGCCCAAAAAGAAATCCAGATCCATCTTAGGCGTAGAGCGCTTCTCCATGCTTTTTAAAAATCCCCGCAGCCCGAATAACTGCCGGCGCGCTCAGAGTATGGGCTACCGGAGCGATTTTACCAAAGACTTTCAAAGAACTGGGTCACAGCTCAAACACTCCAGGTCCAGACACGCTCATCCTCTGGATCCGTCCACCGCCGCCCTGGATCCCCTCTCCCCCCGGAAGCACGTGTGCGTCCGCAGGAGGCCAATCCTCAGCTGCGATGAAGGCGATGTGGCACAAGTGCCCACCCTGGTCAAGGTGGTGGTGTTTGGAGGTGACAGAGAGGCGGGCAGGCTGGCCCGGGCGTACAGCGACCTGCAGCAGAAAGAGAGTAAATGCCCCCGACTCACCAAGACCTGCAAACTGCAGTTTTACTTTGTTCCCACCAGAAGGAGAACGTCAGGAAGCACAGGAGGAGGAAACACACCGACTGACTGAGGGGACGACAGGAAGTTCAACCAAAATTGTGGTGAGACGGCTGATTCAGTCTTTTACCTGTACATGTATACAGAGGCCTTCGTTTACCGCCAAAATTAAATTTAATTAAAAATGGGTAAACCTGCTAAAAATAGACTAAAGACTCCTTCCCACTGCCAGTAGAGCAAAGCTGTGTACACGGCTCTGCAGAGGACAAGTGTGCCTTTTGTGTGTGGAGTTTTTTTGGGGTTTTTTTTGGTGTGTCCCTTTGACGTCCCGGACAGACCAAAGAACAGGTAAACAGCAGATGCAGAGGTCTGTGAAAACTTACCAGTGGTTACTTCTCTTTATATATCTCTTACTTATTAAGTCTCTCGTACAAACACGGTGCAGATTAATTTGTATCGGTGTCCTTGCATCTCAACGGTTAGGGAGCTGAAATTAGCACGTTCACCAGGGTGTTGTGTTTCCATAAATGCTTATAACAACTGCTGATAACTTATCAATAAAGCATTAACAAACAATTCATTAAAGTGAGGAATTGTTTTTGTACTTTAAGTACACAAAGGTGCCAGAGTGAATAAAACAGCAACAAAGTAGAGCTATTTTATCAAAAAAAAAGTGCCAGTGGAGGATCCCCCGCACCCCTGACTGAGGTCCTAGAGAAGCCCATAATGATGTCCTAAAATCTTAGAAACCTCCTAAAATTAGAGAAATGTCCTAAAGTCTTAACACCGTCCTAAATTCTCTCATAATCAAGCCATTCATTAAAACCTAATGCATTAACCCTTTCTAAACGGTGCCTCATTAGAAAGTGGAACAGATAATAGTTTACTGTAATATAATGACATGAAATGTTATTTATGTGCATTTTGACTGAGGTGTTAAAAGTTTTTATTCTCTCCGTCTGACAGGAGAGTAACGGCACTGTAGTGGAGGACAGCACCACCGATATCGCCCACATGTTGGGCATGATGGACCCCTGGTACGAGCGTAACGTCCTCAGTCTGCTCAGCCTGTCCTCTGACGTCCTCTGCCAGGTATCTACCACACTGTTTGACCAATAAGAAATGCAGGTAGCTTTTTTTTAGTGAGTACTGGCTGCATTTTCAGCTGCTTTTAGACAGCTTTTAGACTTTGCTGTTTTTCCAGCTGGGATTGTGCCTCCAAAACCAGGTATTTAAAGCCAAAACAGGATTGATTTTTTTACTGACCATAACAAAGTGGTTTTTATACCTAAACATTGGATTTCTTGTGATTCTGTTGATTTAAATGTCGTTACACCTGTAAACCAGTTCATAAAACAATACTTGACATGTGAAAAAATGTCGAGTGTAAAAAAATGCCGGCAGCCTCAACTGTCAAAAACCTTCTGATTTGCTTAAAATTTTGTGAATTGAATTTTACGGTGACACCTTTTTATATAGCTGCACACAGATGAAATCACTGTGTGTGTGTGTGTGTGTGTGTGTGTGTGTGTGTGTGTGTGTGTGTGTGTGTGTGTGTGTGTGTGTGTGTGTGTGTGTTCTCTGTGAAACAGACGGCAGGTAAGGAAGGAGGCTATGAGTCAGTGAGCAGCAGCAGCACGGAGAGTCTCCCCCTGTTGGCAGACTTCGTGCTTTATTACTGTCGACATGCAGACCAGCCTGTTCTGGTGCAGCTCTACCAGGCCGAGGTCAGAGGACCACCACACACACACACACACACACACACACACACACACACACACACACACACACACACACACACACACACAGTCTCTCACTGCAGTAAATACGTAATTATTTCTTTGGTTTCTTGCTCCGCTCAGCTGACCCTGGCTGGAGGAGAGAAGCGAAGGGAAGTTTTATTCACTCTCTGGAGCTCGGCCACACTGCAGGAACCAGAGCCGTTAAGGCCATGGGTGAGTCACACTCTGACAGACACATAGAGACAACCACAACACACACAGACACACACAAACACACACAGACACAGGACCAAAGATATCGCCACGTTTCTGCCACGGTTATCTTTTGTTTGAGACAGCCCAACATCGCACAGTGTATACCAGGCTTAATGCAGTAATACTCAGCTTAAGGACTGCAGGACAAATGTGGCCCCTGATAGCGTGCCAGGTGGCCCCCAACAACACTTTTCTAATTCACACTAAAAAAAAAGCCATTAAAGTACTTTAGTATACATAAGGTGCCAGAGTGCATAAAACAGCATCAACATAGAGTTTGATTATCAAAAAAAGTGCCAGTGGAGGATCCCCCACACCCCCGACAGAGGTCCTAACTAAGCCCCTAATGTCCTAAAATACTAGAAATGTCCTAAAATCCGAGAAAGGTCCAAAAATCTGAGAAATGTCCTTAAGTCCAAGAAATGTCCTAAATCCGAGCAATGTCCTAGAATCTGAGAGAAATGTCCTTAAAATCTGAGAAATGTCCAAAAAAAAATGAGAAACGTCCTAAAATCTAAGAAATGAAATTTAGAAACAAGTGTGTGGCTGTGGCGACTGGCCCCTGGCTTCCTGTCATTTCACAAAAGTGTCCCCTAAGCAAAGCCCGTTAAGTACCCCTGCTTTAACGTGTTATTTTGCAGGTGCTGCCAGCAAGCGGTTTGGAATAGATGAAGAGCGGGAGGCTGTCCCTTTAACACTAAGTGTTGGCTACAACAAGGTATTTTTCCTCCCACAGGTTTCCAGTAACACAGATATATTTAAGTTCACATTCGCAGCTATTTTTATATCTGCTGTCTACACCCAATTACAGGTGGCTGTTAGCGGGAGGAGTCAGTGGATGCAGACTGAGAAAGTTTGCACATCGATAAATCTGTACAAAGCCTGCAGGAACCCTGAGCAGCTCGGTGTGTGGCACTGATAGTGTTGCTCTTTTTATCATGTGCCAGTGATTTCATTTTGTTTGGGTTTTTTTGTCCGCACTGTTTTTTTCTAAACACATCAAATCTCATCTGTCCAGATTCTAGAGTCGAAAGTCTGCAGCTGACGATAACAGAAGTCCTGAAGAGGCAGTGCTCCAAGTCTAAAAAGGGCTACAACCAGGTGAAGGGTTAAAATGAGTAAATAAAACGTAATGTGCACTCCTGCTTATGAAACTCCCCCTCCTCACACTTCCTCTCCCTCCACACGCCCTCTGGCAGCACATCTCTTTATCGCACGTGAAGGTGGACAAGGTGAAGGTGAACGGGGGAAAAGACGGGACGACCTTTGCTGTGTGTCTGGATCAAGATGAGAAGAAGTTCATCCAAAGTGTCACCAGGTACAACAGGTCGAAGGTAGCGGGTAGATTTATTAGTGGAGACATTTGTCGTGATCCTGCTGCATCTTTTGGAGTTGAAGGATGAGTTGATTAAACTCAGCAGCTACTATAAAGATTCCAGCTGGTTCCTGGTGATGCTGCTGCTGATGGCATCGTTCAGTTCCTGCAGGGCATTTTTTGAATTTCCTTCAGAGTCTTGTGTCCAACAATGGCTCCCAACAGCTTGATCCAGGATGTTAGGGGTTAACCATGTCTCTGTGAAGAGCAGTCTCTGATCTCCCGTTACTGAGTGAGCCTCAATCGCATCTCATCCACTTTATTCAATGGTGACCGGAAATTAGTCAGAAGAGGTCTTGGTAGAGGACCAGATCTCGGTCCAAGTCGGGTCAGCCTCGCCCTGATGCCAGCTCTCCTCCTTTTTTCGTCTGGTGCTTTCGGTTTCGTTTCTCCTCTCTGGTCTGACTGGCCCCTCGGTGTATGCCGTTTTTGGGGATCCTCAATCTGCTGCATTCAGTCAAAACCTCACACAACTTTTCCTGATGTTGATAAGTGATTCTCCATCGCTGAAAAGCCGTGCTTCAGCAGAAGGGTCCATGTTGTAGAAAAATAGAAAACTAGAGCAAAATAGAGCAAAAAGTAGCAAGGGTCTAAGGAGCTACAGGCTGCAGCATCTACATGTGCTGCCGTCATCAGATCATCACTGAATGCCAGATCGCTGAACCTTTACTTAAAGGAATACTTCACCCGTTTTTTTATTGAATTTGTAAAGAGAACTTTGCTTTTCTCACCTGCTCCAACAGTGAAAGAAGAATCCGAAATTGGAGAAAATTCATCCAGGCCAAACACATGCATTTTTACTAAAACCGTATGATTTAAAACACTTACGCTTCCAGGTCGCACATGTGGGTAAGCGTGTTTTCAAACATCATTGAGCAGAATTCAATTATATGCGCTTGCTTAGGAAAACCACCCGTCTGTGCATGAGACTGTGTCGTTTTAAAATCCTAATGTTTCAGTGAACATGCATGTGTATCTGGATTATACTGCACAAGTTGTGTGAGAGTTTGTAACAGATTTTTTGTTCAGCAGTGGAAGAGGTACTCTGATGTTTTACTGAAGTAAAAGAAGCAGTACCACTGTTTAGAAATACTCTGTTGTCCTCCATTCTAACCTTTATTTTTTAACGGTACACTATGCAGGATTGTCAGTTACAGTTTACAAACGCTCAGCATTTATTGATGTTTTTTTGCCGCTTTGACTCTCGGATGTGTGCTAGCACCTGTCGCTGCCTTTTTTTAAAGCCTGATCTCACCTGAGCGCTGTGAGGGTTTTAAAAATGCCAAACACAGAAAATACAAAATACATTCTGCAGCGTCTCTGCAGAAAATATACCGCCATGCGCCGAAGCCCGAGTCATGGTCAGATACGCGTCGTTGTTGCTCGACAGAAATGACAGAAAAGTGTCACCTGACATTTTTCTTTCACGTCACACACACACCCGGAGATTTTCCTTATGTTGCCGACAACATCATGTTTTGTCAAACAATGCGATGTGGCTTTTTATATTTTTGGCTCGTAATAAGACGCTTGCATAGCCTGCGCTGCTATTTTTTTTTCCCTCCTCGTACTCAGTGATGCTTCTGTTTCTGCAGGTGTGAGGTGTCTCTGTGCTGTAAACCAGGAAGCAGCTCAGACTGGAGGTCCTACAAACCCTCACCTGGACAAGTCCAACCTCTGCACCCGTCCTACTGCTCCCTGCTCTGCCTCCCCATCACCTCCTTCTCTGCCTCGCACCCCTGACATACTTTTTACTACAAAAAAAGAGGAACTTGTCACCAAAAAACAGTGGTAGAAAAGATCCAGATCCAGGCACTCAAGATGGTTTGAAAAGCATAAAAGACCTTTAATTCAAAGGGCTAAAAAACATTAAAAAGATGTATTTTTAATTGTTTTTTTCATTGTTTTTTGGTTGTAAATTCCTCTTTGTTTTTTGAAGTTTTCCCCTCCATCAGCACCGGTGGTTTGAGGGGCACCACAAGCCTCCTGCTGCGTGTCTTTTACACTTTTTACTTTTTTACTAAACACGGAGGTGATACTTTAAACCAAAACAACACCGGATTCAGAGCAGAGATGATGAGTAGATGAGTGGTTTGTGTCACTTTTATTGACCTACATTTATTTCAGGTTTGTCCTGATGCTGGTATCAAGGTGTGTCACATTATTAGTACAAGAAGGAGCGTCTGACTGGATTGTGTTTTTCCTCGTTACATAATGAACTTTATGCAACTTCAAATATAACATTAATGCCAGTGCTCTGTCTGTAGAGCTGGCTGTACTCCAATTATCTGCTGTCAGGAGCGTAAAAAAACTGATTACTTGATTACCGCTGTGTACGTCCTGTCGATCCACGACAGAATTAACCCCCTTTTTTTTAAAGAAATGTGTAATGAAATAAGTTATTTATTTTGAAATGACAGCAATAGAAACATTATTTCTTTTTTATATATTTTTCAGAGAATACATTGTATTGTTTGTCGTTGAAATAAAATCACACTTCAGTCAGTTGTGTGTATGCTTTGTTCTCACAGTTTAAACAGTGGCTGCTTTTGACTGAACTTCCTCCTATGAGTCACTCACTTACACAACAGACACCAGCTGTCCGTATCACGTTATTTCAGTGTGAGGCAGCAGCCGTGAGAGCAGATACGGTGATGAGCTCCTCCGGGTCACTGTGGACGGTGTGTGTGCGCGTTTGCTCATGTTGCTGAAATTATCCTGAGACTCTAAAGAGCAGAAAAGATGGTTGATCCTTCAGGTGAGCTCTCAGTCTCTCTTTGACTGCTGCAGACGTCATAAACAAACTTGAAGTATAATGTGAATTTGACTGTTTAATTATAGAAATATGTGTGTGATCTTCATTTACAGCTAACGTGAGCCTCTCGCCTGAGGAGATCAGCCTTCACAACGACATCCAGGCTCTTCTCAAAGAGATGAGCAGCCAGAGCGCTGCGCAGACAGGTAACTGCAGCTGACGGGGTTTTTTTATTTTGGTCCTGTGAAATTTAACTAAACCGCCCATACAAGGCAAGTGCATTAAAAGCTGTTTTAGTACGTGTACATGCATGGTATCATTTGAAAGGTAAAACACTAAACAGTCAGAATCACCGAGTGCTTCTGTCATTAATCCAAACAAACAACAACAAAAACAAAAAACAAAAATCATGGGAAGAAAAAAAACAAACAAAAAAGTTGTTGAAAATGAGCAAGAAATTTGTTTTAAAAAATAAAAAAATAAATATAAAGAAAAAAGTATAAAACAAAAACAGAAAATTATCTTTCCTTCTCTGTAGCAATTGTAAATATAGAATATAGACAATTATAAATATTTGGGTTTTTTTTGCACATTTTATCCTAATTTTTTGATAATATCTAATAGTCAATTACAATAAAAAAAAGAGGAAGAAAAGCGAAATGACCAGGAGAAAGTGCTTAAATAAATAAAAAAGCTTTGTAACATAATTTTAAATATTTAATTTTGATAATTATAAAAAATAGTTTTACTTAGTGTTTGTATTTTATGCCTTGACATTTTTTCCCTAGCTTTTAAAAGATAATTTTGAATCTACTAATTTAAGTAATAAAACTATAATTATTAGCTTCTTTATTAATTTAAAGCTACACTCTAATAAATTAAACATAAATGCAGACACCCACATACCTAAAATCAAAAATCGACAGTTTTTAATGATTATAGGAAAAAAGAGGAGATAAATATCCAGAGATGGAGCGCTGGTCTGTGTTTCTGCCCTGCAGGAGTGCGTCGATGGAGTCTTCAGAAGAAGCTGGAGGCCGATCCGTCCGGCAGCGTTTCACTGATCACAGTTTTGGTCAAAGAGCTCAACAAGAAGCTGAAGAGGATCAGTGAGGTTCGTTCCCTCAACTCTGCTTTCAGATTTCAGTCAAAGTTTTTTTAAAATTCTGCCATACCCTTGACCCTTTGAGACCTGGATAGATATTTTATTTTTTATTTTATTTTATTTTATTTTTTTTATTTTATTTTATTTTATTTTATTTTATTTTATTTTATTTTATTTTATTTTATTTTATTTTATTTGTGCTATGTTTTATTTCAAGCGGTTTAATCATTTAAGAATAAATAAGTTTGACTGCTTTGGCAGTAAGCAGCTTGGCAAGAAATCTTCCACAAATTTCAAGAAATAAGGAAAAGGTGACAAGAAAAAAGACCAGATTTTTAAGGGAAACAGGACAAATGTCCAGAAAACTATAATCAGAATTTTGATAACTATATATTTAAAATGATGTTACAGATGAAATATTACTATTTTAGCACTTTTTTGGGGTCATTTCTTGTTTTTTTCCCTTTCCTTTATTTTTTTTTTTGTAAATTGCAAAAAATACATAGGTAAATCAGTAAAAGATGACAAGAAAATAACCTGTAAATTAGCTTTGTGTTATTATTAGATATTAACAGAAAACTAGGGAATAATATCCAGGAAACAAGGAAACATTTTCTTGTTCTTTGTTTTGTTTTTTCTTCTTAAGTTTGGGTCATTTAATTTTTAACTAATTTCTTCCTTATTTTTTGGTCATGTTTTATTAAGTTGCTCATTGCCTTTTCCTCGTGTCTTTGTAAAAAATCACACTGGGTAGTTCAGGTTTCAGAGGGTTAAAGCTCATTTAAAAAAAAAAAACACCTATTAATATAACTTTATTTTTGACGACTGATGCAGATTCATAAAACACGATCCTACAAGCGCGTCGTTCCGATGCTGCACACGCTCTACTACACAGTCCTTCAGGTAAGACACACCTGTGAGAGTCTAACTGACATTATAATATAATAATAAAGTCTGTAACAGCGGAGAGTTTTTTACACTTTGATGCAGAAAACAAAAACAGAATCACTGTAGAGCAGAGAGTTGAATAAGTATTGTTAGAAGTATTTTCTGTCTTTATTTTGGCAGTCCGGTGTCATGATTCCCACCAGCCTCTACCAGACGCTGTACGAGTGTTTGATGAAACTGCTGATTTTACCGTCGCCGTACTCTGCTGTGGTCCTGCACACTCTGAGGAGCATCAAGATGGAAATGAGCACACCAGGTATCATGATGCACAATTTCCAAAAAGCTGAAATATAATACAGTGTGATGCTCCGCATCATCACGTTACGGGCCCCTGGGCAAAAATGTTTGATGGGCCCCGAGCCAACCTGGTGGGGTGGTCAAGTTTGTTTATCTTATTTAGTAAATTAGAAATAGCATTCAGGGCATATATTCATTCATATGTCATATTGGCCACTGCTGGGTAACCTATAACCTTTAACTTCATATCATTATTTATTAGTTTATTTACATTTTGTTTTTCTAATCTGAATCTATAAAGTTACTACAGTTATCAAAAATGAATATAGCCTAGTGGAGTAAAATGTACAATATTTGTCTGAGATGCAGTGAAGTAGAAGCATGAAGTCGGATACAGGTAAATACTCAAGTAAAAGTACCTTAAAACTGTATGTAAGTATAGTACTTGAGTATATGTTTTTGGTTATAACACTGAAAGAAAGGCGTACTAATACTCAACTAAAGGTCTGACAACAAATAGACAACAAAGCAGCCAGGGGTTATTTTATTTAATTTATTGTTTTTTTTTTTTTAATTTTTATTTTATTTTATTTTATTTTATTTTGCGTCTTCATGTTTAAAATATTAATCTAATTCTTCCCTCAACAGGCTGCTTATATCAGAGGAGAGTCACTGCAGAGCAAAACCTGAAGACTGAGAGTTTCACCCGGCAGGAAAAGTGAGTTTATCCTTTAATTAACAGTCAGATTGAACTGAAACGCTGCAGGGCTCTGAGTCAGCTGCTTCAGGACTCTGCTGCTGGTTTCCTTCAGGGTGTTTGTGCTCGCTGACCCGGCTGTGTTTTCCGCTCCGCTGGAGGCGGCGGCGCGGAGACACTTGGAGGCGTCCAACTTTCTCAGGGACACAATGAACGCAGAGATCAACGTGGTGCAACATGTGCTGCAGACGGGACTCGGGGCGACCTGCAACAACACGAGACTCGCCCAGGCTCTGGAGGTGAGCAGGTTTATGAAGATTAGGTCACAAAAGCGCGAGATTTTCACGGCACAATCATCGTCTCAGAAAGTATTATTTTTTCATGGTGTCAAAATGTATGCTATCACACTATTATCTTTATTTTTATTTTTTTTTTTAAAATGTATTTATTTATTTATTTTTTTTTATTATTTAATTTAATTATTTTTTTTAAAAATATTTTTGAAATCCTTTTCAGCATATGGGAAAAGATGGTATAGTATGAGGAAATGTCAATTGATTTTTAAAACTATATTTCAAACATGTAAAACAGAAAATGGAGAAATGATTCTTGATGGATAATGAAAAACATAAAGCAAAACAAATTTTTAAACACATGATGACTTGGTTTACATATTCGGAAAGGAGTGAGAAGTAGTGCAAATTTATTTAATCCCATTCTTCCTCATAAATCATTGAATTTTAATTAACCAGCTTAAAATTATTAGATATTATCTTAAAAAAAAAATGAAATATTTTTAATTCTCTTAATTATATATTTAGAATTATGTTACAGAAAAAACAAACAAAAAAAGCATTTTCTTTAGACCCTTTTTTTCTTTTTATTTGTTTTTGGGGGGTTTGGGTTTTTTTTTAAACTATTTGACTTTTGAATAAATTCTTGCTAACTTTTGGGTCGTTTCTTGTTAAGTTGCTGGCTGCCCTCTTCCCATGTTTTTGAAAGAAATCAAGACAGTTTAGCCAAGTTTTAAAGGGTTAACTGCATAAATAATACATCTAACTGCGTTAGTCTTTGTTTTTTTTTCTTGTGTCCTTTGTGTATTTCAGGCTTTAGGGGAGCAAACGGTGGAGAAATATTTCCAGGAGGTGGTTGCAGCCGTGGAGATGAGCGTGAAGCTCGGCGCAGGAGGTCGAACAGTTTATCTGAAAAAACTAAAACACATATACAGAGACATCTTGTCCACCTCCACAGAAGGTTTGTCTCCTGCACCCTGCTGTCAGAGCACAGATTGGTATAATCAGAATATTTTGGCGAGACTGTCACAGTTACGCTGTTTTCTCAGGAAAAAACAGTCTGAATCATTCTGGGTGCAGCGCTGCGATGCCCCCTCCAGAGGTCAACTTCATCTTGTGGACAGACGAAGATGTCCTATGTGAGTCAGACAAACAAAAACTGCCATCTTTTTGTTTTTCTGTCAATAAATTAAATAGTAAAAATGTCTTAAATGTGTCTGTCCAAAAGGGAACGTGCTGGCAGACTTCGCCTGTGGTTCCTGCTCTAACTCCACCAGCATCGATGAAGAAGACAAGGACAAGAGAGACTCGGTGCGGTCTGAGGACAGCGGGATAGAGAGAGACCTGAAGGACTTTGAGGACGCAGTCCCGTCTCCTGTCACACACACTGCACCAGTGATCAAACGGAGGAACGCCTTCAAGTCCATGAGGCCAGGAGACAGACTGAGCCTCATGAAGGACAAGATGGACACGTTTCCCGGAGGCTCTGCGACCTTAAAGAAGACGGGAGGCGTCACACGGCTCGGGTGGTGGTGATGGGGGACGACCGCGTGCTGGGAAGACTTGCAAGGACGTATCACTCCATCCGGTGAGCAGCTGCTTTGTTATGAAAACTTTCTGCCAAATAGTTTGACAGCAAAGTTCGAAACGGCACGAAAACGTGGGAAAAGGCATTAAGCTACTTGGCAAGAAATGCCCTGAAAATTAAAAAAAAAAAAAAAAAAAAAAGATTTTTAAAAAAAGTAATAGATGATTTTCTTCAAATTCTTGTTATTCAAAATCTTTGTTGATTTTTAAAAATATTTTGGATTTTTTTTTTTTTTTTTTTTTGAAAGGAAGGAAAACATTTTGGCAATTTTTTATTATTTTTTTTAATTTTCGCATTTTTCAAAGAAATTAATTTGGTGTTATTCCCCAAAAAAGGCACTTTTTTGCCAAACATTTTGGCAATTTTTGTTTCCAGATTGTTCCAGCACAAAGTTCAAAACCAGATCTGTGATGATATGGGGGGGGCACCACGATTGCTTCAAGGTGCACACAGGTTTTGGCGCAACATATGCTGCCATTCAGAGAAGTCGGATATCAGGCAAAAATAGGGGAAAAAATCGCCTTTAAAACTTCAAAATGAGTTCTCTTACTGAGTGTTGTTTAAGGGAAAGGTGATGTCATGCAGTGGTAAACATGCTCCTGTCACGACGTTTTTGGAACGTGTTGCAGACGTCAAATGCAGAATGAGTGTTTATCAGTTTGATTATTAAATATGTTGCATTTGTGCTGTAGTCAGTTGAATACTGGTTAAAAAAAAAAAGATTTGCAAATCATTGCATTCTGTTTTTATTCACATTTTACACACTTTTTTGGAATTTGGGTTGTATATTACATTTCATTTCTGCCAATATATCCTCCTAAATCCTAAACACTGGACCTTTAATGTTCTGCATGTGTTCCCGACAGAGAAAGAGAGTCGAAACGTCTTCTTCTGACGAAGAAACTGAATCTACGGTTGTACTACGTCCCGGTCAGCGACGTGGAGTCGTCCGTCAGTTTACCTGCGAGCCACGCAGACTCGCTCAGAGCGTCGCAGACTGACTGGTATTGTGCAGAGGACTCTGAAGGACTCTGCAGCACTGGTTATTCCTCACCGGATCGCCCGCGCCAGGACGGAGGCAGACTGTCTCTCGCCGCCTCGTTGGGCAGAGCGGATCCGTGGTACCACAGCAACGTCAACAGTCTGGCAGCTACAGTCTCCAAACTGGGAGAAATGGTAACCATTGACTCAGCGGCCATGGCAGCAGCACACATGATTACAGCATAACAATATCAACAACATAATTTAGTCTATGCATGCTAACGTTAACCCTTTAAAACCTGAGCACATTAGTGTTATTTCTTTCATGAACATGAAGAGCGGGCAATGAGCAACTTAACCCTTTACAACCTGGATAAACGTCAGGTTTTTTTGTGCCGTGTTCACATTTTTTACGTACAATTTAAGCCTTGAAACCTGATTTATTTTTAAAAAATGACAAAAAAAAGGCAATGAGCAACCTGACAAAACATTGCAAGAAATTCTTAAAAGGCATCAAGAAAATGAAAATAAAAAAAAATAAATATAATAAAAATGAGAAATTATAATTATTATAACCATGTAGCTAGGTAATGTTTCCAAAAAGCTGTCCAAATTTAATTTATATAAAGGCTCACTTTTGTCTCATTTAACCCTTTAAAACCTGAGCAAGTTGATTTTATGTCTTTCTAAAACATAGTGATAAAAGGCAACGTTCAACTCCACAAGAAATGTCCCACAAACTGCAAGAGATGATAAGAAAATAATGTAAAAATTAGTTTTAAAAAAGAGGGCAGGATTATAAGAAAATTATCTTAAAAAATAGGGGAAATTGCTACACTATAATAATAACAATTTTTGAAATCATGTTACAGAAAAAAAAATATTAATAATTTATAAATAAATAATATAACAAAAAAAAATTAATAATAATTTTGTAGGTCTTTTCATGTTTGTTTTTTTTTTTTTTAATCAAAGTCTAAGTGTAATTTTTGGGCAATTTCTTGTTAACATAACTGTCTGTGGTGAATGTTCCTCTGACACCGTGTTCCCTCTCCGCTGCAGCACTCTGATCACAGCGAGACATCACAGCAGAGTCTCTTCCTGCTGGACGCTCTGTCTTACTACCTGCGCTGTGGGACGCAGACGGTTAACCTGCCGCTTTATTCTGTGAAGGTACAGTACACGAATCTGCTCCACTCTTACTCTCCGCTGGTGTCCCCGCCGGTGTCCGCTCCGCTCTCTTTCTTCGCAGGTGTCCCTGCCAGTGTCCCCGCCGGTGACCGCTCCACACTCTCTTTCTTTGCTGTTATCCACACCGGTGTCCCCGCTGGTGTCCGTTCCACTCTTATTCTCCACTGGTGTCCCCGTTGGTGTCCGCCGCTCTGCTGTCTTTCTTTGCCGGTGTCCCCTCCGGTGTCACCCTGCTCTCTTTCTTCGCCCGTGTCCCCGCCGGTGTCTCTGATGGTGACCGCTTCACTCTCTTTCTTCGCTGGTATCCCCACCAGTGTCCCCGCTGGTGTCCGCTCCACTCTTATTCTCCGCCGGTGTCCCCGTCGGTGTCCCCATCGGTGTCCGCTCTGCTCTCTTTCTTCGACGGTGTCCCCTCCGGTGTCCACTCCGGTGTCCCCTTTGGTGTCCGTTCCACTCTATTCTCCACCAGTGTCCCCACCGGTGTCACCCCGCTCTCTTTCTTCACCCGTGTCCCCACCGGTGTCCCCGCCGGTGTCTGCTACCCTCTTATTCTCCGCCAGTGTCCCCGCTGATATCCCTGTTGGTGTCTGCTCTGCTCTCATTCTCCCCCGCCGGCGTCGTATATATGTGTATATATATATATATATATATATATATATATATATATATATATATATATATATATATATATATATATTTTTTAATTAATTAATTACTTAATTTTTTTATTTATTTATTTTTTTTCTGTTAGTGTTTCTGTTAGATGTGTGAGTGTTTTATTGGAGCTCGCTGAAGTGTCTCCACTCTTATTTCTTTTTACCGGTGTCCGCTTCGCTCTAATTCTTCGCCGATGTCTCTGCCGGTGTCCCCGCTGGTGTCCGCTCCGCTCTGATTCTTCGCCGATGTCTCCGCCGGTGTCCCCGCTGGTGTCCGCTCCGCTCTGATTCTTCGCCGGTGTCCAGAGTGTTTTGTTGCTGCTTGCTGGTGTGTCTGACTCCAGTTTGTGTTTAGATGACTCGCTCTGGATGTGACGTGAGCTCTGTGGTGGACGAGGTGTTTGTGTCGCACCTGGAGGCCAACCTCCCAGAGTTCAGACACCTGAAGGAGAGGATGAAAAGTACGTTTCCTGTGTGTGTGTGTGTGTGTGTGTGTGTGTGTACTGCCATGACATCATAGGTAGATATAAGTGAGGTTTTGTCTCTGACAGAGGAGCCGGCTGCACGCCGAAAAAAGTCATCAGTGGATCTCTTTGGGGCCGTCATGTCAGTCAGTTATTCAAAGGTTCGGTCCTTTTCTTTAATGGTCACTGTGAACATTTTCTCACAGCAGCATCAGCAGCAGGATTTGGGCTAATTCTTACATCCTCAACAGATGTGTTTAAGCAAAAGAGAAGTCCTGAAGGGAGGGGCGCCCATGGTGTGTGGCGTGGTGATTACATCTGAGCCGGCAGCTTTCGCATCAGGTTAACCTTCTTTTTTAATTTGTAGTTAACAGATTTATGTCACTGTAAGAAATGCAAAGAGTTAACATTGTCGCTTTGTGCAGGAGAGGATCACCTCACTGTCAGCTTTGACAGTTTGAACCCCGGATACAACACAGTAAGATTTTTTCACTTTTACCTAATATACAGACAAAATCAATGTTTTTACTGTTTTTACTACTTGTATTTGAAGTAGTATTTTTATAGTTTTGTTTTAACTGTTTTAAATTTGAGCTTCATTTCTTTCAAAAACATGGAAATAAGGCAATGAGCAATGAAAAAAGAAATTACCCAAAATTTTGTAAAAAGCACGAGAAAATTACCTAAAAATTTGTAAAAAAAAAAAAAAAAAAAAAATAATAATAATAATAATAATTAAAAAAAAAAAATAAAATAAAAAAAATAAATAAATAATAATAATAATAATAATAATAATAATAATGAAAAAAGCTTAAGATTATATTTTTTAAAAAAGAAAAAAAATATCTGGGGAAAGGGCTTAAAAACAATAATTCTGTTACCTCATTTGAAATTTGCGTTTTAAAACGAATTTTCTAAATCTAAAAACATTTCTTACCAAGTTGCTCATTTTCTTTTTTCAAGGTTCAAATGTTTAAATACGTGTAAAAGGCCTCTGAAAGCAGCACTGGAAAGTGATGCCACTACAGTTTTTTAAGGGTTAACTGAACTTTAAATGGAAATTTTTAAGCTGTTGTGTTTTGATTATAGACGATCCAAACGCAGAACATCAGCATCAGGACGATGGAGAATCGAACGCTCGCCGTGTGTTTGGACAAAGACTCCCGCAGGACTTACACTGATGTTCACAGGTTATTTATGACACGACAGCTTTTTCTCTCCGTCGTAACGGAAAACTTTACCTACAAAATGACCGTTTGCACATCAGTAATTCACCTCATGCTTTGTTGAAATTGTGAAGAAAACAGCTCCACTGTGAACGAAGAATCCAAAAACACAGAAAATAACTGATGAATCAGAGTAAAAGTGGTCCACGTTTAACAAATGCTGAATGGACAGTTTTCTACTCACTTGAAGCAATTTAAAACAAAACAAAAAAATGCATAGAAAACTATATTTATAATTAATAATAATAATAAATATAACAGATTTAAATATGTTAAAGGAAAAAATATTTACAATTTTTTTTAATTTTCACCCCTTTTTCTCCAGGTAAGTTTTTGTACACTTTTGCGTTTGCTTTTACTTTTACTTTTTTTTTTTTTTTAACTTTTCTTTTTTGATTAATTTCAGGTGCCTTCAAATTTGCTCAGGTTTCAAATGGTTAATTTCATAAATTGTACTCTTTGATTTATGTTAAAATTACTTGACTCAGCTGGATGGAAATATTATAATTGACCTAAACCTCAAACAATTCTACTGTTTTAAACGTGGTGTGCATTTGAATTACTGGATTGCACGAGCAGAAGTCAAACATATGCGCTTCTCAGATCTGTTTGTTTCAAATAGCAACATTTTAGTGAAAATGCATATTTTTTGGGAAGTACTGAGCATACAACTGGATAACAACTCTTGGATTTTACTGCACGAGCTGTATGAGAGTTTTTAAAAGATTGTTTTGATATAGTCTTTGCTGTTTATTAAAGGTTGACCCCTTTTACTTCAGTTTTTGGATTCTTCGCTCACAGTTGAGGCATCCGAGAAAAACAATGTTTATTTTTTTATTTAGTGGGTGAAATATTCCTTTAGACAGATTAAAAAGTGTGTGTAATGTACCTTAATGTCCTCTGCAGGATAGAGATTTCTCCGTGTTTGGATCCAGGATGCAGCATCCGGTCCAGGTTTATTGTGAGTCTGGACCGAGAGCTGCTGATCAGCAAGTATCTGGACAAAGTGCTGTCACTGCCGATCCACAGCTTCACTGGTGTGACCGCCTGATCCAGCTGCCTGCTTCATGTGTGCAGATTTCTGCACGCTGATGTACATAATGCTGCATCAACACCAAACTGTGTTAAGATGTTTGTCAAATTTTAATTATCTGCTATAAATACTAAAGAGGAGGTGTTAAACTAAAAAATCAAAAGTATAATTAAAATGATTTCCACTCAGCAACACTAAAAATAATCAATTTAACCATATTATTCCAATAATGTACAGTATATATAGTTATACAACACTAAATGCGACCATTTGATGATTTTAAGTATATTTTATTTATTTTGCTGCTAATACTTCTGGAGTTTAAGATCATGAATTCATGATGTGTGTTGAATTTGGGAAATTTGTTTAAAAAAAATCCTAATAACAAAGATGTAAAAGCTTTAATAAAAATAATAGCACTGTGAAAAGTTATAATAAAAATAGTTTAAATAGACAAAACAAGGATGAAAATTATGACAATAGATCTAGATTTAAAAGCTATAATAATAACAGTTTAAAGGTATAATGAAACTAGAGAAAATACATAAAAGGGACAAAACAAGAATGAAAATTCTGACAAAAGTTTAGATTACATATTTAAAAGCAATAACAATAAAATAATGGATTAATTTAGCAAATAATGACAGCTAAATGAAAGCTATAATAAGGAAATAAAATACTGTAGATAAAAAAAAAGGACAAAAAACAATAATGAAATGTTGTTAAAATACAACAATAAATGTTGATGCTATATTACTGATAACAATAAATAATAATAATAATAATAATAATAAAATTGTTACATAAAATAAAGATTCAAAATACAGTAAAAAAAAAAGACACCACAACAAAGGTAATAAAAAAAAAAATAATAATAATAATAATAATAAATGAATAGAGAAAATTTTAAAACACAAATAAGTGATTAAAATCGTGTAAATAATCTGTAAATTAAACCGTGCTGGTGCTCCTGTGTGTGGTGCAGTGAGCCATCCGCGCCGTGAGGCGGCGCTGCAGTCCTGAGGATCTCCGTCCAGGTGTAACATCACAAACAGCTGCGTGAGTCACCGGTCAGACGGTAACAGGTGTCTCCTCCGTCACAAACACCGGAGGCACCGGACCGTGCGGGAGCTGCGGGAGCTGCGGGAGCTGCGGGGGCTCGAGACGAACGATGAGCGTGGACAAGTTTAGAGAAGTTTTTGCGGGGCGGAAGTGAGAAAGGTAAAAGTTTGACGTTGATTTTTATTTTCTTATCTGATGAAGTCGAGGCGACGCGGAGTGACACGTCCACGTCTTCACGTCCTGCAGGAACAGGTGCATCCAGCCGCACAGGTGACGCTCACATCGACACTGCTGACTTTATCTGAGTGTTTCTGCAGAAATAAATGTTATAATTCTATAAAACACAGAATAAAACATGAGCATACATTTTATTTATTTACAACCGTAACAAAAGAATAGTTGTAAATACGAACAGCCTACATGTTATGGAACATTAATCCTGAAAATCAAATGAATTTATGTTATTAATAAAGCGGAGACAAACCAGGTGAAAGGAGATTTTGGGCTTTTAAGCTTCCATAATATATTTTCTATAAGATTATAGCGGAGAAAACTTCCAAAATACACATTTAGATGTTTTTTCTCAGTTCTGAAAATATCAATTTGCATGTTTTTTTTATTATTATTATTATTATTATTGTTATTATTTATTATCATTATTATTTATGCAATTACATTTTGAATTGCTTTTTATACATACATTATCATTATTGTTGTTGTTGTTTTTGTCACCGTTTTTGTACATTATTATATTTATTTGTGTTTATTCTGTTTACTAATAGTGTTATTATTTAAGTAGTAGTAATTGATAATTTTACTTATTTATTTTATTCATTTGCATGTTTTTTTTTTTAAATTAAAAAAAGTGATAGCCTATAACTGGTTAAATGTTTTGTCGTGTTCACATGTGGTGTCTTATTTCTGGTCTAAGTTTTTTCTTTTTTTTATACTCTGAGCCAGAACTCTCAGCAGCATTTACCAAACTTTCCAGTTTTATTCTTGTCTATATTTTAAAGGCTGGTTTAATTTCTTTCATAAATGTGGGGAAAAACGCAATGAGCAACTTGGCAAGAAATGCCCCAAACACTTTTTGAAATTTTTAAAATCAGAGATTTTAAGCATTTTTTTCAGGTCGTTTCCCTGTTTTTTGTTTGTTTCTTTTTTTTTTCTTTTTTCTTTTTTTTTTTTTAACTTTCCAGGGTTTTTGGTTGTGTTTTTTTTTTTAAATTTTTTGTTTTTTTTAAATATATTTTCAGGTAATTTTCTTCTTGCTGATTTCTGGCTAACTTCCGGGCCATTTTTTTCTTAAGTTGCTCATTGCCTTCTTCCCACGTTTTTGGAAGAAATCAGGCCAGTTTTCTCAGGTTTCAGGGAGTCTTAATATTTCTGTCTCTGTCTCCCAGTTTAACTCCACCAGTCGCTCCATGTGAACCTTCTCAGTCATGAAGCGGAACAAAACGATCGACGTCCGGCGAGCCCTCGCTCTGGCCAGCACCTTCAACTTCCTGTGCTCCTGCGCCTCGGCCTGCCTGCTCCCCTTCCTCACGCTGTACCTCCGACAGCTCGGTCTGACTCCCGCCATGACGGGCATCGTCATGGGCGCCAAACACGTCATAACGCTGGTGTGGAGCCCCGCCTCCAGCCTGCTCTCCAAACACTACAACAAGAGGCGAGCGGTCATCGGCGGCTCGCTGGTGTGCTCGGCGGCGGCAGCTCTGGTGCTGCTGTTTTTCCCGGCCACAGGTGTGCACACGCACACCTGCAACATGACGGATGTGAGAACTCAGAGCGCGGTCACGAGCAGCGTGACGCCGGCCACGTTATTGAGAACTCACCCCAAAGTCGACCCATCTCCTGTTTCCCGCTCTGCCGTCACTCCGCCTGCAGAAACGCTCGCCGAGACCAAATCTGCTGCTGTTACGACCACGAAAACTGACGATAAATCTCGTCAGCTTCCACAGGAGGAAACATCGGCGGCGGTGGTCCGAGCCGGAGAACCAAAGACCAGCAGCTCCGTGACGCCACAAACCACCACAGCAGCTCCATCGAGGAACAAAAAGTCAGAGCGAGGAGAAAAGACGCCGGATGGCGAGCAAACGGTGACGCTCGCTGAGGCTAAATCTGCTGCTGATACGACAAGAAAAGCTGCACTCGATCGGCACGACGAGGACAAATCCCGTCGTCAGGACGACGTATCAGCCGCTGAGAAACCGAGGACCAGCAGCTCCGTCACGCTAAAAACCATCTCCGCAGCTCCAGTCAGGAACAAAAGGTCCGAGCGAGGAGAGAAGACGACGGATGGCGAGCAGACGGAGGGCGAGTTTGAGTTCCTCGGCAGCCTGAAGGTGATGGACCCTCAACACCAGCTCTTCTTCTTGGTCCTCATCACCGTGTCGGTTTGGGAGGTCGCGTCGGCGCCTCTTGAGTGGACCGCGGACGACGGCTTGTACGAGTATTTGGACTTTGCGGACGCCTCTGATCGCTACAGCAGCACCGGGGTTTGGGGTCTACTCGGAGCGGCGTGCGGCGTTGGAGGAGCTGGCGTCCTGGTCAGCCAGTTGCGCTGCCTCATAGCTGGTCAGACGCCTCGGAGCGCCGTGCATTTCTGCTGCTACGCCGCTCTGTGCGCTCTCACCCTTCCTGCCGCCGCCTGTCTTCCTCTCTACCTGAATAAGAAGCGAGATCGAGCCAACGGGCTCCTGAAGGCGGTGCAGCTGGTGCGCGGCTCCCCCCGCGCTCTGCTCTGCGCCGTCACCGCCCTGCTGGTCGGTGTGACAAACGCGGCGGTGGAGAACTTCCTCCTGTGGCAGATGCAGGATCACGGGAGCAGCGAGCTCCACATGGGGCTGTCCCTCGCCCTCGCTCTGCTGTCACAGGCCGCCTTCCCTCTGCTGGCCCCCCGCGTGTCCAAGCTCCTCAGCCCGGGTCGTGTCCTCGCCGTGGCGGCGGCGAGTCTCGGGCTGCAGTGCTTCTATTACTCCTTCCTGTGGGGGCCGTGGGCGGCGCTGCCCGCTCAGGTGTTGAGCTGTTTTAGCGGCGGGGCCCTCTGGTGGGCCGTGAGGATGCAGTGCGAGGACATCGCCACGCCGGGCGCCGAGAGGAGCGTGAGGAGGGTCTACGGCGCTCTGTCTCTACGCCTTGGTGGCGCGATGGGGAGCTTCGGCGGAGGCTTCGTGGTGCAGAGGTTCGGGCTGGCGTGGCTGTTCAGAGGGGCGGCGCTGGGTGTGATGGCGTGGTGCGTGTGTCTGCCTCTGCTGCAGTGGAAGGCTCCTCGCCAGCGCAGGATCAACTATTCTCGGCTTCTGGCGGCAGACGCCAGCGAAGCGAGTGACTCCGAGTCGGAGCAGGAGCGAGACTGGCTGGAGAAAGCCATGGAGGACGACAGAAGCAACAACAACTACGGACGCAGGACAAACCACTAACGCGTGCGGCGTGAGAGCACGAAGAGACGCTTCAGAGAGCGCGGAGAGCGTTTAGCTTCCCAAAATCACTGAGTCATTTCTGTCAGTATGGAAACGATCTTTTCCCAGCAGGCCTCTGCTCACAGACGCCGCTCTTCATCATCAGGGAGCAGATCAGACGACAGACGAAAACGTTGTACGTTTCTGCAGACGATGATACGTTTATCAGCATTTTTAAAGTGACGGTATAAGATCTGACGTCATCAGGAGGGGGACGAGATGTTCACGACCAACAACAACAAAAGCCGTTTTGATTTTCTGTTCGACTTCTTTCAGGCACAAAAGCATTTTTTTTTTTTAAACATGCTGCGGTCGTGTTAAATTATCGCAAAAAGTGATTTCGCTGCATTTCCTGCCGGGTTAGTGCCACAAAAAGGAACAAAAAAAAAAACACGAGGCTTTGACGAACAAAGCAAAGCAGAAACGGGATACACAGACGGCGAAACAACAGAAAGTCAAACTGTCGCACTGAACACAAGCGAGAGGAAACCAGGTCGAGTCAGCATGAAATTAAAAGCAGAGGACTAGAAATGTACGATGCAGGACGCATAATGTAAAAATAAAATAATACAAAAAAATAGACCAAAAGGAACAATAAAAGCAATAACTCCACAAATAAAAGGAAATAAAAGAGATAAAACATAAACTAAAAGGGTAAAATAGTCAAAAAAAAATCAAAATAACTAAAAGAAATAAAAAGACAAAATAAAAGTGGTTGTTTTTACGGAGATGTTGCTGCATTTCCAGCCGGATTAATGCCACAAAAAGTGAAAAATGACTTTTTTCCTGGCAGGTTAGTGGTACAAAAGCGGTTATTTTTTGACACCAACATCGTTTCCTGCTGAGACGGTACCACAAACAGTGTTTTTTTGGGTTTTTTTTGCAGAGATGTCGTGTTTCCTGGTGGCGCAGTGGCATTAACACCGGGACAGTGTCTCCAAAAGCGGTTGTTTTCAGAGACATCGCTCAGTTTCCTGCTTGAATAGTGACACAAAAAGCTTTTTTACTGAGACTTTTCTGTAGTTTCAGCTACATAACAACATGCACGTATAACGTCTCCACCAGGGCTCAGCTGATATTGTTTTTTTAGGGCCGATACTGATTATTAGTACTTAATGAGACCGATAACCGATATTTGGAACCGATATGCATTTACAATAAAAATGAAAATATTTGTTGAAATTTAGAATTTGGAAATACAACAAACACCAACACAAAACTTGTGTTTAAATACCTTTAGCAAATCTTTAATCAAAGCTGCGACATTCAGCATCACATACAGCAAGTTCCCTGCAACTTTATTTTATGACTTTCAGTGAAAATAAATATAAAAAGGTTAAAAAGTTCCTCCTATTCTGGCACTTTCTTAGCATGTATTGCAGACTGTCTTCCCTGGTGATGGTTTAGTGTAATACGCACACTTTTTCACTTATTTATTTCAGCATATATTTAACGGCAAAATGCCAAATTTCGCCTCGATAACCAGCCAGGCCGATAATCTGTATCCACGTTTGCAGAAACGTACATTTATTGTGCTGTTTTGGTTGCAGCTCAGCCCAAAGCAGGATGACTGATGATTGACAGGTTTAATCAGAAAATAAACGCTGACTTCTGACTCTCATCGCTGCTCATAATTTTTCCATCATCACGAAATGTTTGTCGCATCTGGTCTGTAGACTGTCGGCAGCCGCACTGATGGACTTTGGGGAGCCACCTGAGCCTTCACAAATTTGCATTTGCATAAACAGTCATTCCCTCACAGAGCAAACGTGCAGCGGGATTTTGGGTGGGCGGCAGCAGGAGGACGCGGCTCCAGTGTAAACAGCCGCCGTGTGCACAAGGTGAGGCTGAGCTGCGGCCTCCTGCTCCACCACACCCAGCGCTGTTTGTCTAAGGTCCCCGCCGCCAGTCTGTGCCTTTCTGTGCTCTGTGTGAACCGAAAAACCGATTAAACAAACTGAACGTTAATCAGTCGTGTGTGTTTAACGGCTGTGAGTTCAGCAGCTTCACGCTGCGTGGTGAGATTGTCGTTATGTGGGCGTGAGCTGGTGTGTTAATTAGTGTCAGACGGTGTTTGTTTGACCTGTGTTTCAAAGTCACTCTGAGAAACACGCCTCGTATCAGATGGCTCATTATGACCTGTTAGATAACTGCAGAGCGCGGGGCCAAATGTGGGTGACAGAAGCTGCAGTTTGATGCAGCAAAGTCAAATTTCACAGATATAAAAAGCTCCCTAGTGGGTTTTTTTTGTGCAGAAAGTTTCTTTATTTTGCTGTTTTTTAGTCTATTACAGACACTCCTACTGTGAAGAGTTAACTTACAGGCAAGGCAACTTTATTTGTGCAAAACATTTCATACACCAGAGCAATTCAAAGTGCCTTACAGAGGAATAAACGTCATACATTAAAGGATGCAGACTTACAATAGAAGAGTAAAGGGATATAAAAGGTCAAATTAATCACTAATAATTGTATTCTGTACTTATCCTAAAAGAATCAGCTGTTTTACAGCAGAAGGATCTTGCAGCATTAACTTCTCTTGAGGTTTTGCAATAAATAAATATTCTTACATTTCATATGAAGAGCAATCAGCAGCCAAAATAAATGTTTGCTTTAGATCCAAATCATCTACTTCCAGAGAAATACCTTCACACTGTTTTTTTTGGGGTTTTTTTTTACAGTTTGGGGAACAGTTTTGAGTTTTTGAGTGTGATAATAATCCAAAAACATCAATATAATTAACGTAATCAGCTGCAGTGAAAAGTGATGGTGAATATTGATTCTCCTGTGATGTTAGAGAGCAGCAGACCATTGAAACAGCAGCTGGCTGTTATTTTATCCTCTTATTTAATGTTTGAGCTCCTGATTTAACTCCACACATTTACACTCTTTTGGAAACAAAGTCCGTATTCAGTTTAAATAAATGGATTTAAACACAGCGTGGAAATGTTACATTTACTCAAGTATTTGTACATTACTAAATCTCAGAGGCAAATATTATTACTTTTTTCTTCACTACAGTTGTCTGATAGCTTAAAGTTACTTTAAAGATTACAGTTTCATATTTAAAATGAGAGATAGAGTGCATATATAATACTTTTTATTTTCAGCACTTTTAAAGGTCTTTTTTGTTGTTTTACTTTTTTTTTTGCTTTTTTCCGGTAGTTTTTTGTAACTTTAATTTTATTTTATTAAAATTATAATTATGAGGATAATAATTATATGTTTTTATTATTATTATATGCATTTAGTGATTTATTGCTAAAAGCGTTGCCTGTATTGTCCTGTGTTATTTCCTCCTGTCAGCAGATGTCGCCCCGCAGCTCAGATCAGCTCCTCCGCTCCTCCTGCAGCTCTCATCCCTCCTCCTCCTCTGCAGGAGTCGCTTCAGCATCTGTTGGCTGCTCTCCTCCCGTTATTTTCCCCTCACACATTCAGCAGGGCTGCATGGACCTCTCTGCCGTTAAATATTAACTCCCAGGGCTGCACATATTTGATTTTTTTCTCTGCAGAGTGTTTGAGAAGGAGACTTTTTGCGAGCAGGATGGAGAAAGAGAGAAGATCCTCCAAACAGTACGGATCTGTGGAGAAGACGCAGCTGGAAGAAGCGGCGGAGAAATCAAGTGAGTTTGGAGAAACGTGCACCACGCATGGTTTGTGTTTGGGGATGCATGTTTAAATAATAGTGTTACTGTTTGAGCTGTATTGCACCAACTTTGAGCAGAGCGACTCAAAGCTTCAGGTCTCTGCAGATTCTCACAGTCAGCATGTTAAAGTTGTCTGTCTGCAGGATTTTAGACCTGAAGAGGGACAGACCTGTAAAAACCCCTGTGTTTCTATAACGAGTGGAGATTTACTGCAGAGTTGTATATTAAATTTAAACGTCGTATGTTTACCAAGAAGATACCTGAAATGCAGTTTATTGATATTTATTTGAAAAACTGCTTAAACATCTTGTTTTGTCCAACCATTAGCCCAAAATATACAGATATTCAGCTACTGCCACATAAAACAAAGGAAGGACACTCATTAGATCATCTGAGAAGCTGGGAATGGAAAATGTTTGCCACGTTTTGACTTAAAATTCACAACATAGTTGGCCGAAAGTGCAATAATGTGAACTTCAACTGGGCAAGCAGAAAATTCAGAGAAAACTAAGATCCTTGTAATAAATACTATAATAATATTTTTAGTCATTGCTTGAGAATATTTTCCCTGTTATTCCAAAATATATATATATTTTTCCAGGAAAATTCCATAGAAACCAACATAAAATTAGAGTTAATGGAGACACCTTAAATTTTTTAATTGATCGTGAGATTTTAGTTTTGGCGTTCCTCAAGGCTCTGGTCTTGGTTTTCTGTTATTCCCATTCTACAAGCTTTGTTTCTGTAATAATAACAGAGACAACGCTGTGTTTCCACCAGCCGTAATGCCATAAAAAGCCATCACAATCCATCAGGGATTGTGCATCCAGATGTGGGGATCAGACGCCAAAACATGACTTTTTTTTCCACAACAAACATAAATACTGTAAAAATGTGCAAATGTAACACGTGCGTGGTTTGCAGAAACGTACAACGGCAACATTTTTTCCAGCAATGGGGTTGGCATTTTACTGCAAGAACACACACAGACACACATCCATTTTATTTTATTGCTTTCTATTGGAGCACATTTACCACACGGTTGACTTTAAGTGTGCCTTTAGGGTGTAACAATATTACTGTAACTGAGTTCTGTTCAAAAACACACTGACTTTAAGAGATAAAAAAGAACTGACACTCAGAAAAAAAATAATTGTTTCTTTAGATAAACACACTGTAACAGTAACACAGAAATTTAGATTTAGTATTGATTACTATTAAAGTAATTTATTGAGTCTGCTGGAGGGCTTGAAGCAAAATAATTGAAACAAAATGAGGCTGTTTCAACAATAAAACAAATTGCCTGCTGATAGTTAATATCTTTGCATTCCTGTCAAGATCAAGATGAACTTTAATGTCCCCTAAGGGACATTTGTCTCGGGCTTCAGTATTATGCAAAATTGCAACTTTGGAGACAGTCAGTTGATACAATGAGGTGAAACACACAGAACAATACAAACAAAACACTGATTATGAGGATCAAATGTCACCTCGAAATGAGGAAAGAAAGTTTGCATTGCCTTCAAGTGTTGCCTCTCTGATCACAATAATATTGCACCAAAAAAAGAGCAATGCTGAATCAAATCATTCATTTTAATTCTTTTATAAACCCCGCTATCACAAATCACAATTTGCCTCAAAGGGTTTTTACATCATTCAACATCCCTCAGGCCATCACATCCGGAAAAACTCCCTAAAAAAACGTTTTAACGGAGAAAAAATGATAGAAAACTCAGGAAGAGCGACTGAGGAGGCATACCTCCTCCAGGACGGATAGACATGCAATAGATGTCGTAAAGAACAATAAAATAACAGTAGATAATAGACAAAATAATGCATTGAAAAAGAGACAGAAACAGAGAGGGAGGGACAGAGGGGTAGAGATGCAGAGCAACAACAAAAAAAACAAACAAAAAAACAAAACAAACAAAAAAATGGCAAAACATACAAAAAATAAAATATTTTTTTTAAAAGTTCATAGATGTATTTAAAAATTAATTAAAAATGTAATTGCATAAAGATTAAAAAAATATGAATGAAGATAAAAAGAAAGATAAGATAAAAAAAAAACAATAGCAATGTCATGCACAAGGATAAAAGTAAGATATGAAATGAGCTATTACACAAGCATAAAATAGGATAAAATAACCAGAATTAAAGCAACATAAGTTAAAATAACTTATGAAACGTAATACACATGCAGATCAGCAGATGCATGTGCAGGTTAGAGGAGTGTTTGTGCAACCCTGAGTGATCCGGCGTGTATGATTGTAACGTCTTTTCACACAAGGTCAGGTAATTAAAAGCTGATCAGAGCTCTGCTGGATGACTCATCGCTCCCGGTGAGGAGGAGGAGGAGCAGCAGCGGTGCAGTTATTCAGTGAGGTATTAGTGGAGTCTGATCGGATCATAGCAGGGGGCTGAATGTGATCTGGTTTTAACATTTAGAGCTGCAGGTTTGACTCTCGTTCATAAAGTCATGTGTGTTTGTCTCTGACTGTAAACGTTAAGTTTGTCTTCATGTCTTCATGTGTCTCCAGAGTCTCTTCACGGCCGTGATAACAAATTTGGTTCCTTGCACAAACATTCAAAACCCCCGTGTTCAGAGGCCGTGTCCTGGTTGGCTCTTTGCTGCATGTCGTCTTATATGTAATAAATTCAAAAAGTCAAAAAATAATAATATTTTTTAAAATTCTGTTGCATTACAACGTGTAATTAAAATCAATTTGCTTTATTGGAAGAGTGAACGTGTGGCTACGTTTAGGTGCAAAAACACGTGGTTGTGGTTTGGGAAAGATCATGTTTTGGCTCAAAATACCTGGTTTTGGTTGCAGAACACCTGGCTGGAAAAAACTGGGAAAAAAGGTAACAGCTCACTACAAAACACCCACGTTTGAAGGCTGAAAAGCTGAAGGAAATGCATCACGTTGTCCGTAAAAACACTTTTTTTGTGGTTAAGAAGCCATGTTTAGGGCTAAAAAGCAAGAATAACAGCGATTTGCCACTTAATAACATTTATTTCTGGGGCTGAAAAACTGGGGGAACAGGATGGGTCTTAAAACCACACAAACAGCAATGATATATTAAAAAAACTCACTTTTGGTGATTGAATTGTAGCTGGATAAAGAGCGATGGGTTTCTAAAAACACTTATATTTGGGCGTATTTCTGATATTTATGGTGCTTTTGTCATTTGTTTGTTTGCAGTTGAACATTAAATGTTTTAATCTAAAAAACAAACAAATAAAACACGTTTAAAGACTCAAAATGCCACGATTATAACTGAATCAATGTGCTTTGTTCTCGTGTGTCTCTCAGCAGAAGATGTCGTTTCAATGGCCGACTCCACCATCACGGTCGAGGACATCGAGGGCGAGCTGTGCAGAATCGAGCGGATAAGAGACATCCTCATCCGGAGAGAATCTGAGCTGAGATACATGTAAGATCTGCTTCTTCAACACGACTTCTTATCTCCAGTAAATAATCAAATTTGGTTTATGATTAACCCTTTGTAACTTGAGCAAATTGGCTTGATTTCTCTCAAAAACCTGGGAAGAAATCACTGAGCAAAAACAAAGTAATCACCTCAAATTAGCAAAATATTAGTAAAAAACAAACAAAAAAAGAACAAAGAAATTACCTGAAAATTAGCAGGAAAAAGTTTTTTAATTAAAAAAATAGCGGAAATGACCTGAAAAAAGTGCTTAAAAATTATAATAAATCTGTAACAGTTTAAAACTGTAATGTTTCAAATGTAATTATGATAATTGGCTATAAATATTGTTTTTCCTTAGCTTTCTTCCTTTTTTCCCTAATCGTCTCCAAAGATTTTCAAAATAATTTTCTGACTATGTTGCTCTAAGCTGCTTATTGCCTTTTTTTTCCTTTTTTTTTTTTTTAATATTTTGGGTTCAAAGGTCTAAATTTTGTTAAAACCGTCTGAAAGCAGCACAAAGAAAGTGATGTTGATTCAGGCTCCAAAGGGTTAAAGATTGGATGCAGACACGCAGTGATGACATTAGATGATAAAACATGCTCCTCTTCTATCATGTTGCACTGCTTGCTCCTCTGCACACACACACACACACACACACACACACACACACACACACACACACACACACACACACACACACACACACACACATACACACAGAGATCTCAAAAGCCGCCCTTCACTCTTTACTCTCTCATCCTCGCTTTTAATTTTTTCACTCTTTTTCTGCGGAGACCGTCCTCATTATTTTGACACATGAGGACAGAGGTGGTGGAGCGCAGAGGGAGAACGGCGGCCAGCACGGCTGCACGCTGCGAGCACACGATGGATCACAGAAACAGAGAAAAACACTTTTATTTAGGTTTTTGCTTTTGTTTTGCTGTGTGAGCCCTCAAAATAACTGAACAGTGATGAATGTCGGTGGTTCATGATGACTTTTATCAGTTTTACATCAAGTTTTCGCTCCCACGTTCACCAGAATCCAGACAGTGGAAATGATGCGTCCGCTCCCAATAACGGACTGTTTTCTCGTCTCCACCTGCATGCATGTTTCTGCAAACCATAAATATGTGGCATTTGTGTGTTTGGCGGGACACCCAGGAGAGAACGCTCTGTTTAAGACCAACAAACAACAACCCTGCATCCTAAATATTTGGGTCTGCGCCCTGACTGAGAGCTTTCTCAGCCTGCACAGTCCTGCAAACACGTTTGTTTATAGTGATGAGCCAAATCAATCAGGGACATTTGAGTATTTTGTCCTCTTTGGCGCAAAGACTTGAGACGTGTGACCTCTTCAATGTTTTGGAATAAGCTCAGAGTTTTGGGTTTGGCACCACACGAAGAAACCCATTGTTAAAGCACAACCTGCGTTTCTAAAAACAGCCTCGGCAGTGTTTCTGTCACCAAACCTGGATGTTTTTAGCGGCACACTGTGGCATGTCACGCTGACTGTTTTAATGGCACATTGCAGCATCTTGCAGCAGCGTTTTGAAGCAGTTTGTGTTACTGAGAAAGGGTGGGTTTTTTTTTACCCAAACTTGTATGTTTTTTTGTCACGTCCTAATGTTTTCCAGTGGTGTTTGGGCCGCAGAGTGTAGGTGTTATGTCATGTCGGCATTTGTGGTTCTGAATCTGGCTGAATTTTCTATAAGACCTGGGTGTCACATCGCAATGGTTTGTAGGTGTTTGAGGCACCAAATCTTCGTGTCTTTATTGACACATCACAGCGTTTCCCAGCAGCTTTTGAACCACTGAATTTTAAAGCTTTTAACCGACATATCACAGCGTTTCCAGTGACGTTTGAGCCACAGAACCAGGGTAATTGTTGCATTTACCAGCAGCATTTTAATCACCAAACCTGAGTGTTTTTCACGGCCCATCCCTGATTTTCCAGCGGCTTTTGCTCTTCTGAACCTGGGTGTTTTCACCGACGCATTACAGCATTTTCCCAGCTGTGTTTGCTGCCTTTAAGCCACGGACCACCGCTGTGTTTCTGACCGACCTGTTCCTGCTTCCTCGGTGACTTTTGTGCCATTAAATGTGGGATGTTTTAGCCAAAACATGATGTTTCCTAAACATAAACAAGTAGTTTTCTGAGCCAAAACCTTACCCACGTATCCACATCACTGTTAAACATTTCAACATATCCGCTACAAAGTAATGCAAGTAATGCAAATGTATCATTTATGGTGCTGCAGGAACGTACCATGGCAGCAGTTATTTTGGTGCTTGCGTTGCCGTGCTGCACGCAACATTAGTCGTGTTTTACTGAAATCCTGCTTTTGATGCAGCACTGACACTTTGACTGCGACATAAACACGACACGTTTGTTCGGTCTGAATAACACTCCTGAACGGCAGCGTGAGTCATCCTGAAATACATACTGCTGAAGCACAGCACAGTTCAGTGTTTCTACCACTGTAACAGCAGCCTACACACACACACACACACACACACACATACACACACACACGCGTGTGCGACGGCGCCTGATGTTTTGAATCAGAGTCCGACGGTGAAATGAGATCTGATAGTGTCAGCTGTGATTCACTCAGAGGGCAGCGCGTCGCTGTTATCTCAGCTCATAAACTCACACACCTCGCCGTCATCTCAGGACCGTTTTCTATGATTTCAAAGCCCGTTGAAGAGGAAAAAAACAAATTTGGAGATCAGGTTTATATTTCTCACACTCACATCACCTGCTTTTTGTTTTCCACTCAGGATGGACGACATCCAGCTCTGCAGAGAAATCACACGGCTGAAGACGGAGCTGCAGAAACTCGTCTCTCTTCCAGGTAAATTAAAAAGCTTCAAAAGTGTCTCACTGCGTGCCGTTTGTCGTATTTAACCCGCAGGCGTTTTACTCACGCATTCTTTTTTATTTGCTGTACTATCTCTGAAGAAATGACAGCAAACTGTAGCAATGTGTTTTTTCTCACCAGCAGTTAACTGTGAGAGGAGGCCTGGAGGGAATTTAAGTGTCAGAACGAGCTGGTTGTGAATAAAAATGCAGCTTTTTAAAAAAAAAAACTTTTCAAGTATCCTCAGACAAAGACAGACTTTATATAACAATTCTACTCTCGAAGCTTTCCTGCAGAATCTTGGTTTTATACTTTCATACTCTTCTGTTAACTGAGTTTGTAGATGACGGCTCTGCTGCAGAAGTTTGTTTTATCTAAAATAAAGTTTTCCTGTTGACATCTGACAGTTCTGGATTTTAGTGAGCTGAATTCATATCAGGAGTGATGCAAAATAACAAGCCCACATGGTGGTTATATAGATGGTAGTAATAAAATAATAAAGCATCCAGTAAAATGGACTAAAATGTATGAATAAATAGTCAATCAGTAAATAGATAAAGTTCAATTAAAAGCCAAACTAAAAAGATAAATCTTGAGTTTTCTTTTTAAAATTTCGCCCCCCTCTGCGGCCCTCAGGTCTGCAGGCAGGCTGTCACACAAACATGGACCATAGAAACACAAAGATGCCTCACCGTGAGTTTTAGTTTTGATTTTTGGGACTTTTAAAAGGTCACGGCCAGAAGACAATGAGGGTACGAGAGGACTCATAAGATTAACGCAGATCTGATAAAAAAAAGACCATTAAGATCTTTAAAAACTAATAAAAGGATCTTAAAATCAGTCCTGTCCTGTTTTGCTCGGGTTCACGATGTCGGTCTGCCTTTTTCTTTTTCTTCTCCTTTAATTTATTTATTTTCTATTTTATTTCTAAAGCGACCTTGAGTTCTTAAAAGGCGCTACATAAATCCAATGTATTAATATTATTATTATTATTATCATCATGTGACTGTTGAACAGACGACGACAAGTCGAAGGAGGACAGAGAGAGAGAGGAGGAGCTGCTGCAGCAGATCAGCAAGCTGGTGGAGACCAGAGACTTCCTGGTGGACGATGTGGAGTTCGAAAGGCTCAGGTGAGCTGCTCTGTATATCTGATACTTCAGTGCAACATCTCAGACTGTTGATCAAACTGTGAGTTTTTTAAAGAATTTTCTGATCCTCATGTCTTTAAGTCTTATTATGTATATCTATAATAGTGATCCACCGTCACTCAGATGATTTATTTTCAGTGTTAAATTAGCTTTCACCACTTTTAAGAAGAAAGTTGTTAATGCGAAAGAAAATATCTTTGAGCGACATCGTGATCGCTCTCAGAAAGACTGCAGGGATGCAAGAGGACGTAGATAAACGTTATTAATAACAGCGGTGAAATGCACATGTTAGAGCAGCTCGGGACTCAGGAGGAGAGGAAAGTGCAAAAAAAGTGAAAAAAGTGTTGTGAAACCGTTAAAGTGTAACAAAAGTACAAATTAGATGAAATGAAAATTAGTGTAAATCATAATTACCTTATCATATTGATCAGTGTGTACATTACTATCTGATTTTATCTTATTTTACAGATTTATGTATTTTTAATGATATAATTCTATCATATTTAACAGTTTTACTTTTTGTGTTTTGTTATGTAATTTTAGCATATTTTATTGTGTTATGTTTTATCATTTTATTTATTTATTTATTTTTTTACTGAGTCCTTCTTAATGACACATTTTCTAACCTTCAGCGTGGATTTTGGGGTCAAAGTTTGATGTAAATGCTCTGAGTGGAGGATTGTGTGGATGCAGCAGATATTTAACATGGTTAAGAAAATCTTCCATACTTGACAAATAAATAAATATTGTCCTTCACAGGGAGAGAGAGGAGGACAGAGAGATGGCCGCCTTCTTACAGTCCAAATTCCCCAAAACTCTGACTCCAAAAGGTGAGTGCAACCATGAAGCTGTCGTGTGCAAACTCCCAATTAAAGAGAAATCTCTGACTGCAGTTTTCTCTGCAGCACCGTGTGTGTGTGTGTGTGTGTGTGTGTGTGTGTGTGTGTGTGTGTGTGAGAGGTGTGAGGACTTTTTCACGTCGGCGAGTTGTAATCCTCTCGCCTCTCGCACACACACACACACACACACACACACACACACACACACACACACGCCTCGGTAATCCCAAACATTTCACTGCTGAACGATTCGGTGACACCTGCAGCTCCTGGTGGTCACAGCGAGATTCTTAAAACTGCAAATCACCTTTAAACAGCTTCTGTGAGAGAAACACAACAAAAGAGCAGCTGATGTCTCTGTTTACACAAGACGATAACACGGCTGACTGCAAAACACGAGGCGGGTTTCCGTTAACCCTCAAAATACGCCTGAAAAAACTCCATTTATCACAAAAAGTCTTTACGCTCGCAGAAGGTGGTATGTCAGGTGATTTTTAAAAAGCCATATTTTGCAAAACTACAAGGGAAACACTTTTAGTCTTTTCTAGGTCACATGATGCTATGGCTATGAGCTTGTCAGCAGGAACTGGCTCCCATGATGCAGCAGGAGCTACAAGAGCTGTTATTGCATCACATAACTCTGAGAAAGTTGAGCAGATCATCCAAAATTTTTGAATCCACAATTCCTCTGTGAAATCGTGGACTATCAGCTCCCAGAAATCCCTCATACGTGGCCGCTCCCACGCATAAGGGGCTCGCCTTTCCATCACGGCTCCATAACACGCCTACGTGGCCTCGGATTGGAAATGGTTAGTTTGGTGGCTACAATAGAAATAAAGCTGCTGATGTTTTGAACATCCATCACATGCTTTTTGGAATTTTATCACCAGAGGAAAGTTAAATAACATCACCCCAATGGAAACGGATTTCTCGTGATTGTGTTTTATAAATTTATATATATCGCCTAGGTTTTTTTGCAAATCTGTGATGGAAACCCACCTCTTATTCTGGGAGGAAAAGCAGTGACATCTCAGTAAAACAGAATTGCATGTCATGACACTATCCTGACAGGAAATGTAATAATGTCTAGGTCAACAAAACAATCACTTTTCTTGGAAATAATCCAGCAGAAATCACAGCAAATCTCTTAAAAATGAATCACTTTTTGTGGCAGTATCCCAGCAGGAAATGCGGTAACATCTCCAAAAAATAATTTGTATTTCATGGCACTATCCCAACAGGTAACACAACAATATCTCAATAAAAAGTTTTATTGTGGCCGTATTTCTGCAGGAAAAACAGCAACGTCTCTGTTTAAAAAAAAAAGGACAAATGCAGCGATGTTTCAGCTGAAAACTGCTTTTTCAGCCACTGTCTCTGCAGGAAATAACGTGGTCTCAGTGAAAAACAGACACTTTTCTCAGCACTGTCCCTAAAACACAGAGACAGGTCGCTATAAAAAACCCACATATGGATGCATCAGAGCCGCTGGAAATACAGCAGTGACTCAGTAAAAAAACGAGCAGCTTTGAGTGTTTGCTGGTCTCAAACAAACTGCAGCTCGTATGTTTGAGACGTGTGAAATTTGCAGTTTGCGGAAACGTACGACGCCAGCATTTTGTTCTGGTGACTCGGCTGCGATCAGAGTGTGAACGTGCTGCAGAAAATACGAGTTCACTGTCACGTCTCCTTTTCAATCAGGTGCTTTACAAGATCAAAAAGTGGCGACCAAATCTCAGCAGACGTCGGCGCCGTTCATCACTAAAACTGGACTCACACTGCTGAAAGACTGCTGCGGCCTCACCTGCGCCGTCATGTAACTCTGTGTGTGTGTGTGTGTGTGTGTGTGTGTGTGTGTGTGTGTGTGTGTGTGTGTGTGTGTGTGTGTGTGTGTGAAGTGAGATTATCTGCATTCATCTTGATTATGCTCGTTTGAATATGATGTACGAGACGTGTATTATATATTATGTGATCTGCTGCTGTGACATGTTGTGTTTAAACGTCTTGCAGAGGAGAAGCTGACTGACTCATAGATGTAATAATGCTTTGTGTCAAATTACGGTAATCAGATATTATTATTATTATTATTATTATTATTATTATGGCTGCTCTGACTTTCTATCTGTGATGTAAAAGACACTGTGGGGGGTCGATGTCACTGAGGGGAAACTTGCTGTGGTTTTGTAGCAGAGAACTGCAGCCTGGCATTATTGTAATTATTAATTAACCTCTTTTTATAAATCTTTGTTATTACTCAGTTAACCCTTTGAAACCTGGCTTGATTTTCAGAAGGCAATGAGCAACTTATGAAGAAATGACTCAAAAATTACCAAAAAAGATACAAAAGTACCTAAAAAATAGGAAAAAAAACCCACAACAATAATAAAAAAAGGAAATCACCTGGGAAAAAGTGCTTAAAAATAATAATAATTTTGAAAAATAATTTTAAATACATAATGATGATCATATTATATATATTATTTTTGGACATTTTTTTTTTAATTCTAAGGCTACTTTTTTGAACAGTTTAACAGTTTAAAGTTGCTCAATACTTTTCCTCCCCATATTCTTTAAAAGAAAGCAAACCAATTTGCTCAGATCTCAAAAATTTAAATGACTGTGAAGGCATCTGAATGTAGGACTAGAAGACTGAGGTCGATACTGGTTTCAAAGGGTTAACCTTTTGAAATGATTTTGGCTCGATTTCTTTGAAAAAAAAAACACAGGAAGAAGGCAAGAAACGACTCAATAATGAGTAAAAAGCACAAAAAATGTGTGAAAATTAGCCAACAAACAAAGAGGAAAAGGGAAAGTTTTAAAAAAAGGAAATTACCCAATTCAAGTAATTTAAACATATAATTAAAATTTAGTTTTAGAAGTTTTCCCCTGAAAATGTATTTTATCTTTTTTACAGATTGCAAAGGCATTTCTTACCGAGTTACTTAATACTATCCTTCTTAGTCTTATCCTAGTTACTAGTTACTACTTTTGTTTTCGGCAGTCTGAATCCATCACACAAAAAAGTGATCCAGGTTTCAGAGGGTTAACTGTTTGGTCCAGTGAGCAGTAGCAGGACCTCGGAGAGAGCTGCAGTTTATTTAGATGTCAGATGACAGTTTTATGTACAAAAATGTAACTGCAGGAGGCTGTACTGTGATGTACACAGAGTTGAAAAAAGTGATGCAGATTTCAGTTTTTTATTCTGTAATGAAATCCTGAACGTTTGATTGCTGCTCAGTTAACACAACTTAAACCAAAGTCTTTGTCTGATCCTGGTGTAATTCATCTTTAAGTAATCTGAATACTCTTTAGGTTTTGTAAAAAAAAAAAGAAAAAAGATTTTCAAAAAGTCACTTATTTTGTGTGTTTATGACTGTTGAATGTATCATCTTTACAACGCTGTTATAATAAAGACTTTTAATGCTCTTCTCTTTTCAGGCTGCTGAGCATTTTTGTCATAATCATCACGTACGTAAGTCACTGCATTCCTCAGCCAGAAGAAGCTGTGAAAAATATAAATCTTTATATTTTGTCTTTTTTGAAGAATTATTGTCATGTTTATTTGTCATTCATGTTAACACATTTTAAAGGGGAACCACAGACATTTTTAAAAATATTATTCCTACAGTCTAAAATACACGTGAGCGTGAACATCTCTGTCATGTCCAAAACTAAAGCGCTAAAAACTATGATTTCATCGAGTATAACGGCCGGGCACCACAAAAAATGATGGCATTGTACATTTGTGCAAACTACATTACATTTGCATGTTTTATCATCAACATTTCTAAAGTTTTTTTTTTTTTTTGCCAAGTCACTGTTGTGTTTCCTGCTGGGATATTGCCGCAATAAAAGCTTTTTTTTTTTTAATCAGACATCATTGCATTTCCAGCAGAAATTGTGCCACCAAAAGCGAGAAATTTAAGCAGCGTTTAAGATGAACTTAAGTTGTTTTTGTGCCTAAATCCAACCGCATGTTAATCACAGCTTTGCTGAAATGCACAGAAACTTAAATTCTAGGTGCTAAATCGCAGGCAGCTGATGTTTCTCCTCATTAAGAGGCTTTTTCAGTTCTACGTTTTTGCACGAAACATGAAACTTTTGTTGCAGTTTGGCCTTTTGTTCACACAACAACAACAGCGTATGCCCGGCGGATCATGGCATGCATACTACGGCGTTTTCGGTTGTTTTACGGATCGTTTTCACAATGTTATCATATGAACACAGATTTTAAGTTAAGGACTTTTCTGTTTTTAAAAGTGGCCTTAACTGAGGAAGATGAGAGAGGTGAAACGTCTTCAGCAAACCGAAGCAAGTCCAGTGTCCTACGATTTAGCACCAAGAATTACTGTGACCGGGATGACTGAGAGTCTTTACCAACAAAGAAACTTAAAGTTTCCGTATTTCCATCACGAAAAAATCTACAAACAACCGATCTGTGGTTTCCAGAAATGTACAATGTAACATTTATTCTGGCATTTGGGTTGTAAACACCTGACCGACTGTAAACAGCATCTGGTCGCCATCCTGTGTGTTATCACTCTGATCTGTGTGTGTGTGTGTGTGTGTGTGTGTGTGTGTGTGTGTGTGTGTGTGTGTGTGTGTGTGTGTGTGTGTGTGTGTGTGTGTGTGTGTGTGTGTGAGATGTTGTTATCCAGCATTATTATTGTTCACTGTGCTGAGGAGAAAACCAGATGGTTTCAGTTCCACATAGCCTACCATACACACACACACACACACACACACACACACACACACACACACACACACACACACTCTGCAGCCACGGATGAGTCACACACACAGAGATGCAGCACCAGCGAGACAAAGACCACTGAGTTTAATTTGTCTGGTAGAGCAAAAAAAAGATGCGTTTTAGTAGTAGAAATGACAGACATGAGCGGTGCGTGTGTGTTTTTACCTTTCTTTGATTTTCAGAAATTAAACTTCAATTATTGCTGCTGTGTAGCAATGTGTTTGAATTTTGAAAAGTGACAGAAAGAAAAAAATGGTCAGCACAAATCAGCACAACTTTCCAGACCTGAAATCATTAAACCTTGAAAGAGATCTTTTAAATAAAGTATCTAACAGTACTATGGCGGAGTACGCACTACAGTGCACCCAGAGTCTGAATCTACAACCTTTGACATGTTAATATATTATATTATATATAAATATTTTATTATATATTATGACTGAGTTGCCTGAGCAGTGGAGAAATGACTGAAGTGACTTCATGATGCTTAAAGGTGCTTTTTTAGGCTACATGATATCAGAATTCAAAATGCTGTCAAAAATTCAGTTTTTGACATAAACGTCTGAAACTGAAGACACTTTATTTACCCTGACAGCAAAATATTGTCATTTTTTCATTAACATTGGAGCTTTATTTTGCGAGTATTTTTAGCAGCTGTTTACAGTGATGCACTGTGGGCTCAATTTTTGACAATTCGATAATCTATGTGTGTAATTGTGCAGGAAATTCGTGTGTAGATGGTGTGTAGTGAGTTTATGCAGGAGAGTCTTCAGATCACGTGTAGTGAGTTTGGTGTGAATTAAGCAAAAACTGTGGGAGTCGACTGGTGGAATTAGTTTAACACTTTAATGAAAACGGTGATGGACTTCATAATTTGCACTACGTCAGAATCAACAAAAGTGTCTTCATAATTAGGTGTATAGTTTAGCGAAAGTATATAATCATACAGGTGATTTGTTATGAATTTTCAACATTTTGAACTTTAAATAGCCACTGTAGCGCCACCATCAGGACTTTTGGCCCCTAATTTCCATCGAGGAAGTTTATCATGGGACTGGGCGTACGTGCAAGTTTGTTATATTTTCATGCATGTGAAACAGAGCGGCCCAGCCCCTAATAATGCACATATTCTGTGTATTGTCCACACAGCCTGTTTTCCTGCAGAGTTGCGGTCTGCTCGGCGGGTCTGTCCTCGTGGCGGCTGATAAAGGCCGTCACAGCTGGTTGCAGATTAACAGACCTACAGCGCTCTCCTCTGTATTTAATTTGCAGGCTGAGGAGTCTAATCAGCCGGCTGCACACTGTGAATACAGACAGGTTACTGCCAACACGCTCTTAATTGGATGCTTGTGGAAGAAGCTGCTTGTTCTCGTGTGCAGACGTCAGACAGTCCCTTGAAAGGTGATATCATGCTCGGCCAGTTAAAGACTTGATTTTCTTTCTTCTTTGCAGCTTCTGAAAGCGTTTAATAACCTCAGGCTCAGAGCTGGAGAATCCACTTTATGCTTCTGTACATGTACTTTATGTTAAACGCTGCAGAGTCCCTCCTGCCTCCAGGGAGTGAGAGATCTTTGTGTGAGTCTGTTTCCAGCTGCTGAGAGCTACGACGGCGAACAAAGGCAGAGAAGGTTTAAATGGAGGGCGAGAGGAAGTGTGATGGTACAGAGATGGCAGATGAGGTGAAAGGTGGTGGGACGGAGCGCAGAGAAAGATATCAAACTTGTCTCTCGTCTAATTATGGCTGTGGACTCGCAAAGTCAAAGCAATTTAAAACACAAACCCCACATACTGCCTATACCTGTCACATGACCAGCCTGGATTATTGCCTGGATATTTTGGAGAATTAGAAAGTTGTTAGAGTGCTAAAGTAAGAAATTAAAGAAGTGAAGATTGAGGCTTTTATTGCAGGAACTTCCTGTAAATAGCTGAAACCCAAACTTATTTATATACTGAAAACATTTCTGGCAGTGATGCTCAATTTAAAGCCCGCAGGAAAAATCTGGCCCCCGATACAGTGCCAGGTGGTCCCCCAATCATTTTTTTATTCAAAATAACAGATTCATTTATCCTGGGAATGTCCTAAAATCCTAGAAACATCCTGAAATCCCAGAAATGCCCCCAAAATGTCAAATGCCCCAAAAAATCCTAAAATCCTAGAAGTGTTAAAAAATCAAAAATAATGTCCTAAAATCCCAGAAATGTCCTATAATCCGAGAAATGTCTTAAAACCCCAGAAACATCCATAAATCCTAGAAATGATCTTTTATATGGGGATCAATAGAGTATTTGTGATTCTGTTTAACTAAATGCATTAAACTTAGCAGAGGTTTATATTGTTTGATAAGTAAATGTATGAATACAGGTGTTATTTACCTTTTAATGCATAAAAATACCTAAAATACCTACAAACTATTAATAATCTAATATATAACTGATATTGGTTTCTATGTTATTTCCACTAAAATGTTAGTGACTGTTATTACATGCATTTGTCTTCAGTAGCGTAGCAACCATTGAGGCTCCATGCAGCTGCATCACACACACACACACACACACACACACACACACACACACACACACACACACACACACATCACACACACACACATCACACATGCACACACACACGAGACCATCACTCAGAGCAGATTTAATTGCAGTTCCCTCACACAAACTGGATTTCACACAGTGTAAAGACCGCAGGCTCGGCTCTGTCTGCAGGAGGATCAAACAGCGAAACTCTCTCTAAAAATACTTTTCTTTTAAGGACGACATCAGCGATGAGACACAGCCTGGATGTTTGTCCGCTCTGTGATCGCCCACATCAGCCACATCTGGTGCTGTTTTAACGGGCGCTGTATCATCTGTGCTGTGAGGAGTGGGCCGAGCGTCCAAACTTAATGTGCGTCTCGAGCTGGACTCTGAGTCACTGTGTGTGAGTCACACACTCACATCACGGACCAAACACAATGTGCCTCCCAGCATCACTGAGGTAAACATCCACAAATGATCTGGAAGGTTGCAATTAATGTGAGACATAATTATCCAGAGGTCTTTAACCCTTTGAAACCAGAGCAAATTGACTTGATTTCAGTGAAAAACACAAGAAGTTGTTATAAGAAAAATACCTGGAATTTCACCAAAAGAAAAAGATCAAAACAAAAAAATGAAAAATAAAGATGAAATCATTCATAATAATAATATGAATAACATGAATAATATGAATAATAACTAACATTTTCCCTTTTATTATTGTAATTTTTTACAATAATCAAGTTATCTTTCTCTCTCTTCATATAAAAATTAATTTTCAGGTCATTTTCCTCTGATCTTGTCCTAATTTCTTGCAATTTGAGGGACATCTTTTGTAAAGTTGCTTGTTGCCTTTTTGGCCATGTTTTTTTAAGGGTTTCAAATTCTTGGAAAAGGTGCTGAAAGCAACGCAAAAAAAACAACAACAAGCAAACAAAAACACACATAGAAACCCTCTTCAAAACCATGCAATGCATCTGGACCCACCTTAAGGTTTTTATTATGTCAGTTTGTGAGATTTAATGTTGCATATTCCCATTTACATATTCCAGTTTGCACTGGTTTTGCATCTTTTGGGGGTCATTTTGTGTATCTTTGAGGCATATTTGTTTTTTTCTGGTTGTTTTTTGGCTCTTTGTACTTCAGTTGCATCTCGTTGTTGTTGTTTTGTGGCTCCCTGGGGTGTTCTTGTGACTTTTTTGCAGGCAAATGCAGGGGCACCACTGAAACCTGTTCAGAAATCCATCCACGAGCATCAGGCAGCAGGCTTTTACCTGACAGTGTGAAATGTGAAATCAAATAGTGCACCCATGTGGCAGAAAACCACACACCACAGACACTGAGATTTTAACCCTTTGAAACCTGAGCAAATTGGGTTTATTTCTTTTCAAAACATGGGGGAAACACTGCAGATATGTCATATATACACATATAGTACATTTTATTTATAAACGCCTTTCTCAGCACTCAAGGACACTTTAAAAAGATAAAACAATTATAATAAAACAACAGATAAATAAATATATACATATATTTATTCAAATAACAACAACGACAACAACAATATAATAATAATAATAAAAGAATTGGGTTTTTCAAAATCAATAATATATAATCATGATAAAAACCATAGCTGTTATACTCTTTTAAAAAAAATTACCATTCAGTTGGTTGTTGTTGTTTTGTTTGTTTTTCTTTGCTATTTGTTTGTTTTGTGTGTGTTTCATTTTTTGTGTTTGTTTCATTTTATATATATAGATAGATAGATAGATAGATAGATAGATAGATAGATATACATTTTTTATGTTTTTATTTTTTTAAAACATGCAAACACTGCAGACATACTGAATAATAATAACAATTCTAATTAGAATAATTATTGTTATTATACTCAATGATGTAAAATACTAATGAGCAAACAAATTATGCTTCTTTTAAGAGTTCACAATTTTACTTTTCATTTTATGTAACTTTTGAAAATATTCTCATATATGAAATTGGTTGTGCAAACATTTGTTGTGCATTTTTGTGTGTGAAAAATGAAACATATCTGTTCCTATATATGAATAATACCTGTCTTCTTGCAGAGAGTGCGTGTGTTTGGACGTGTGCTTGTTGCGGGCTGCTGTCGCTTTAAAGCGTGACGCAGCTCAACTGTTGCCCCACTTTGTTGTTGAGCAGCAGCCGCGTCAGACCTGCGGGACGGTGCGGGGCTGGGCGCTGCGTGTTCGGCTGGTTCGGCCCGGGGACGTCGGTGCTTCTCGGGGCCCTCACCGCCCTCATCATGGAGTTTTTACTGGGGAATCCGTTCAGCACGCCGGTGGGGCAGCGGATCGGTGAGTTTGATTCGTATAAAGTCGTTACATTGTAATAATCAAACGCTTCAGTGCGGATCATCGTTATCACCGGAGTCAATGCACCGGAGACAGTCACACCTCTGTCCACCTGCTGCTGCAGGATTTTATCAAAAATGACCTTAACACGCGAGCTAACGTGTTAATGTCAATGTGTTTCAACAATAAATCTATATTTATTAAGACTGGCGGAGGAGCAGCGGGGGTTTCGGTGTGATTGACGCGTCAGCTGACCAATGATCTGTCAGAGGCGGGACTAAGAGACTCTGAGGCTCCATCTGATTGGTTGTATTTATGTCTGTTAAGCTGCCAATCACTGGGCGGGACCAAAAGTGGGCCATTTCCTCCTGACCCAAATTTGATGCACATTCAACTTAATGACCGCACATGTGTCTTCATTCAGTGGTAGACAATGAGAGTCAGTCACTGCAATAATCGGATTGGCAGATTTAATTATAGTAGTATTATTCATTGTACAAAATGTACATTATTATAACAACAACAACAAAAAAAAATGTATACACCCACCCCACACCTTTATATCTATAAATATATAAGATCCTTGAATCTGATTTAAGCAAGTTTACTATTTGAAACAATTGAAAAAATTGTTCATTCTATAATGTAAAGCATAATAAAAGTATTTTGCCCACAAGCTGTGTAACTAATGTCAACATTTATTGGCTGAGACATATATTGAATTCACTAACAAAGCCGACCGTCCAAATCAATTGCTGATTTCATTTTCTGTAAGTTAAATTTAACTGTAAGTTCATTTACTGTAAGTTCATTTAACTTACATAAATAAAGGACGTGAAAGGGTCCCAGTATTGATCCCTGTGGAATACCTCAAACCACAAACTTAATTTTGGGTCCAAAAATCCAGTGGAATATATAAACGGAAGTGTTTATTATAATTATGATGTCGTAAGAAACATGTACTAAGCATTCAAATGACAAAATCATTGTATTAGTAATCAATAAATGCCACAGTGAAGTGTTAATTACTACACTGCAGTTTCATAACGTTTAATATTATATATTCACTTCATTTTCACAGAGGCTGCAACCAGTTCCAGCCTGCCGTCAGAAGACTGGACGCTCAACATGGAGATCTGCGACATGATCAACAGCTCAGAGGAAGGGTGTGTGTGTGTGTGTGTGTGTGTGTGTGTGTGTGTGTGTGTGTGTGTGTGTGTGTGTGTGTGTTTTATCTGTCAGAATCAGGAACAAACTAGTCCTCTGGAGATTACATGCCTCTGACCGTTGAAAATTCTCTGATTACAGACCGAAAGATGCCATCAGAGCCATAAGGAAAAGGATTGTGGGAAACAAGAACTTCAAGGAGGTTATGCTGGCGCTCACTGTGAGTGTTGCTCCCTCGTCAGCGTCCTCATTTTCAGGATCATACTTGTGTTTAAGGTTTCCGCTAGAGCACGTTTACATGCTTTAATGGCTTTCATGATAGGTCCTGGAGACGTGTGTGAAGAACTGCGGCTACAGGTTTCACATCCTGGTGACGACACGGGATTTTGTAGAGGGTGTCCTGGTGCGGGCAATCATCCCGAGAAACAACCCTCCGTTAATCCTGCATGACAGAGTGCTCAGCATCATACAGGTACAAACAACAACATAGTTAGCGGCATAGGAGGAGAATACGTTGTTACTACAGCTGCTGCACAGCAATGGATCAGTGCTCGGCGTTTTGAGGAACAAGAGGAAAAATCATCTGTTTCTAACGAGGAGGCAGAAGCGTTTTTAATGTGCACCGACTGGGACTTGAACTCACAGCCTCTAGACACCAGTGGTAGGTTGTTATTAAGTTGAGCTACCTCACCAGTGTAGAATTTAGAGGTGATGCAGCCAACCAGCACGGTGCAGCGTAACAGCTGTATGTGTATTCACAGGCAGATTTCAAACAAGTGTCAAAAATTTGGTTATCAAGAGAATTTGCATACTTCATCTAGACAACATAGAAAACATCTGGAATGTCTTTTTGAAAGTTTTTAGGATCCATCAGTGAAAAAATGATGCTTAGAAATGCTCTTTTATCATCGACTGCTGTAGGCTAAAAGAAGGCTAAAAATTATCTTTTTTTCATGAACATTGAAACTTTATTTTGTGAAAATATGCAGTACTTTTTTACAGTACTGTTTACAGTGATATATTTTGATGCACCATGGGCTCAGTTTTTTGTCATTTTAAAATCTGTGTTTTTGTAGGACAGTATAAAGATGCAAAAGAAGCGTTTTGGTGTGACCCAAGCAAAAAATAGTCTCTCAGTTTTGGGTAAAAACAGAGTGATGGACTTCATAATTTGAACTCGGTTGGAATTCAAGAGTTTTTGTAATTGTGCCTACAGTTTAGTGAAAGTCACAAAGCAATAGTCCATACAGGTGATTTGTTATGAATTATCAGAGTTTTGAACTTTAAATAGTTGCCGGACTGCCACCATCAGGACTATTTGTCCCAAATTCCTGTTGTGGAAGTTTAGCACGGGACTGGACCTTTGAGTTGCGTTTGGTTTGTTTTCGTGCTTGTGAAGTTAGATTTTGGAAGAACAAATACAGGACGGACCGGCTGCAGAGTCGTCCCTAATCATCCTTGGTGTGGTCACGTTGCTCTGCTGTCTGATTGTAATTTGTGGTTTTCTTTCGTGTAGGCGTGGGCTGATGCATTCCGCAGCTCGCCCGACCTGACGGGCGTGGTGTCCGTGTACGAGGACCTGCGAAGGAAAGGACTTGAGTTCCCCATGACAGAGCTGGACGGTTACTCCCCTGTCCAACCCCAAAAAAAGGTACAAGCATGGCCGGTGCGCTCACTGCTAAAATTTCGGTGCTGTCTGTCGTCTTTGGTCATTCTTTCGGGTCATTTCTGTGCCTTTGCCTATCAGACCGTGCCTGGGAACGGGCCTGCTGTCACCTCTCTGCCCGCCGCGCTGCTCTCTTCCAAACCTCCGCTCATCCCTCCGCAGACCTCTGAGCTCAAACTGGCCCTCGAGGGGAACAATGCCTTCACTCCCAGCCAGGTGACGGTCTCTCTGCGCCGGAGACGGATATTTAGGAGCAGGGACACGCAACCTGCTTTGCTTTGGGGGCCACTTTTGCAAAATGACAGGATGTCAGGGGCCTGTCCCAGCGGCCCCATGCATTTATGTTTCTAGGATTATAGGACGTTTGTAGGATTTTGGGACATTTCTGGAATTCCAGGACATTTGTAGGATTTCAGCATGTTTCAGAGATTCTCCGAAATTTAAAGGATTACAGCACGTTCCTTGAATTTTAGTATGTTTGAGGGCTTTTCAGAAGTTTCTAGGATTTTAGGATATTTGTAAGATTTTAGGCAGTTTGTAAGATTTTAGGCAGTTTCAAGGATTTAGTACGTTTGTAGGATTTTAGGACATTTCTGGGATTTTAGGTCATTTGTAGGATTTTAGCATGTTTTCAGAGATTCTCCGAAATTTAAAGGATTACAGCACGTTGCTAGGATTTTAGCGTGTGTCTAGAATTTTAGTACGTTGGTGGGATTTTCAGAAGTTTTTAGGATTTTAGGATATTAATAAGAATTTAGGCAGTTTCGAGGATTTAGTATGTTTCTAGGATTTTAGGACATTACTGGGATTTCAGGATGTTTTTGAATTTTAGTACATTTATAGGATTACAGCAAGCTTCTTGGAATTTATCATGTTTTCTAGGATTTTTGGACATTTCCTGGATTTTAGCATGTTTCTTGGATTTAACACATCTCTAGGATTTTAGGACATTTGAAGGGATGTTTCTTGAATTTTAGGATGTATCTAGGATTTTGGGATGTTTATAGGATTTTTGGGATGTTTTTATGATTTTAGGGCATCGGGGCTTAGCTAGGATCTTTGTCAGGGATGCAGGGATCCTCCACTGGCACTTTTTTGATAAACAAACTCTATTTTGATGCTGTTTCATTCTGGCACCTTACATATTATAAAAGTGCAAAAATAATTCCCAGTGTCAATCGCTTTATTCATAATGTAAATTAGAAAATGTTTGGGTGGCCCCCCAGCACCCTGTCAGGGGCCATATTTGGCCCACGGGCTGCACGTTGAGTGTCACTGTTTTAGTGTATGAATTCGGTTTTCCTGTAAATCACTGGTCTGTTTCCATGTTGGCTGTCGCACAACTCCTCCACTCTTCGCTCTCCAAGACTAAAATCAATATTTGTCTTTTGTGAGGAGTACTCGCCGTGTTTCTTCAGGTGATGTTATTGATTTTGCAGATAAAAAAGCTGAAGGCGGAGCTGGGAGTGGTGCGGAGCAACCTGACTATGATGTCAGACATGATGAGTCAGCTGGATCCTGTCACGGTGAAACAAGCAGACATGGAGCTGCTGGAGGTAAAAACAAAACAGACAGACTCCGCTGTTATTCATGTATCTGTGTGAGAACGTCTCCTCCATCCAGACATGTTGAGTAATAGCTTCCTTACCTTTAACTGATCTGGTACGTTATATATTTTGTGCTGCATCGGCCCCCTCAAACCCCCGCCCACACATTCTTTGTCTGGTTGTGTCATTAGCAGTTATACACAGTATGTAAGGATATGCAAGACAGGATAGTGAAGATCGTCCCCAGACTCAGCGAGGAGAAGCTGATTGAAGAGTTGCTGGCAGCTAACGATGAGATGAACACCGCTTTCACTCGCTACCACAGGTTAGCCATGTTTATTATTAGGGACTGTTCTCTATTTATCAGAGGAAGGGGGGTGGCTTAATTTTGTTTTGTTTTTTTTTTAAATCTCCCCGAAGCTACAAATATTTTTCCTTTTGTCTCCCTGAGTGACTTGGGGGAAATGCATGACTCTCCCTTCACCATAAATTAGTTGTTAATTTCTTAATTTCTTTTTTTTTTTTTTTTTTTTTTGAATTACCCTTTAATGAGATTTAAAAGGTGAAGGCAAAATCACAGAGTTGAAAAAAGCTGCCGTTTTTCACTCTTGTCTTGCATGTTGGTTAGTTTGTGCAAATGGTTTATTTTTGGCAGAATTTTAAATGAGACATGCAGAATAAAGAGATTTTGATGAAATATCACAATTTCCAACAATAATTTCTCTTGTCACAGTTTCTGGCGAGGGTAACTGGTGTAACTTTAGTGATTTTTAAAGAAAGTATGCCTTTTAAAAGAAAAAGAAGAGAATTAAATGACAGAAGAAATTAAATTAAATCACCAAAAAAAAATCATTCAAAAAATCAAAAAACATTTAAAGAAAAAAATTAAGAAAAATTAAAATTATTAAAATAAAAGTTAAGGCCAACTTTTTTTTAAAGACATACCTTCCAAACTCACGGGACGCAAAATACAGCCATTTTAAGTTGTATGCCCCTCCCCAAAGCCAAATTAAAAAACGTAAAGTCCTTCCTGGTGTTTATGGTAATATTTGACATGCCTCCCCCTATATACACCACACCCTGCCCTCTATTAAATAACAAACATTCCCTTATTTGCACCTTATTTGTTAACACAATAAAAGAATGCTAATATTGATAATAATGATGTGTCATTTTGTTCCGCTTGCAGGTTTGAGCGACGAATACCAAACGGTCAGAGCACAGCAGAGAAGGTAGAAAACGCGGCCGAGATTTTAAAATCGTTTTTATTCAGCTCAACGTCATAATTTTATAAAATGGTTTCAACATTGATTTTTCTCTCTTTGTTCCTCAGAGTCACACATACGTCAACCTAACAGACCTCAATCTGACACCTGAGTCCGTCACCAACGACAGCGCGCACAGCCTGTCAAAATCTGCCAGTTTGTCCAGTCAGATGGCGAGACTCAGTAAGTGCTGCAGGCACACACACACACACACACACACACACACACACACCGACGTACTGCACATGCTCAGTGTGTGTGTGCTTATCTTATGCTCTGTTAACTTCTCGCTGTTCTTCTTGCAGGTACAAGTGAATCAGACGACACATTATCGCCCAAAACTAATGTTGCAACTCAGCAAAGACCAAGGTACAAAACTCTCTAAACCTTTTTTAATGACCTTAAGCTGTTATTTGTGACCAAAAAATCAAACTTCAAATGACTTACATGACTGGCTGGATTTTAGTAGTATTATTTTTTTAGTAGTACTATTTTTATTCAGTCATCACAAACAACACAGCAAGGACAAAAAGTACAATATGTATATACGTTTTAGATAACAGCCTAAAATAAATAATGTGTGGTGGTAATGACTGAGACTGAGATTACATTAAGCTACCCGTCTGAAGATGATGATAAAAATGATTTTTTTAATTTGAAGAAGGAAGTTTTACATCCAGTCACAGTGATTATGTTGACAAATACATCCGTTTTGGTTTCGCACGGTCTCGATTAAAAAGTGCTAAACACTACCTTAAATACGTACAAAGTCTTAGCTGAAACTCTGAGGTTTTATGTGCAACAGAGTACTGAGCTCACCAAGATATTCATAGTATTTAACAGCCTGTCTGAGTTTTATTATTTACAGGACGGAGGAGAAATTAGGGGGGAGGATCTGCTGACAGCAGGGTTCCCATAGATCCTTAAAAAGTTTAAATTCATTAAAAATAAGGCCTTAACTGCTATTAAAATTCCTTAAATTAATCTTTCCAATGTCAAAAAAATTCTCAGACACCAGAAGTAGGATTTTATGAGTTGTTTTTTATTCTGTTTATTTATTTGTTGTATGTAATGCAACGTTGAGTTTCCAGAAAAGCGCTACATAAATACAATGTATTGTCATTATTAACATCTTCAATGCCAATTTTATTTATAAAGCACATTTAAAACAACCGTAGTTGACCAAATAATCCTTAAAACGAGGGACAAAACAACTAGAAACTAGTAAAACAGGATAAAAAGAGTAGAAAATAAAACAGAGATACAGGAAAAGTCCATTTGGACGCTCCCCTTTTACAATATTATTTCACAACCTTGTAAAACGGTCCTGCACGCAGCTTCCCCTGATGTGAACACCAGCTGATTTACGTCGTTATTATGGAGGATACCGACACCGAGCTGCTCCGTGCTGTGCTGCTGTTGGACACAGACACAGAAATAGCTCGACTCCGTTAGTTAACCCGTTAATAACCGTTAACGTGGTCGTTCCTGTCACTGTGTGTGTGTGTGTGTGTGTGTGTGTGTGACAGGAGCAGCATCACAAACACTGAAACGACATTTGTCTGTTTTAAAAAAAAAAGTATCTGAATGCCGACTAAATGAACTAATATTCAAATAGCCAAATATTTGGATCCGGCTTTACTTCATCGAGTGTTATTGATGAATTATGCTGATGTTTTTTTTCAACCTAACACACAGTCATGCAACTTTTTCTGCAGCTAATTCTCAGGCATTTGCAAATGTTGATCTTTGTTTTGGAGTTTAAATCCCTCTAAATCCTTTTAAGGATGGGTGCCAGCATTTCGACCAGTTAACTGAAGTTTTTAGCTTACATGGCAGTTAACCAGTGTCCGAATGTTGTGTTTCAGCGAGCGGAGCGACGCGGCGGACGGCCTGGCTCAGGCGCAGGACAGCAGACTACACAGCGCTGGAACGGTAAGAAAACGCGCCGAATAATTCCGGTTTATCACAGTTTAGGTCACAAGATTCATCGTCTTTCTGCTTTTTCTGAGCTGTGATGTGACCTTAGAGAGCATTCGAAAAATTGAGTTCAGCTTATGATGAAAACCCAAAACTATCATACTGTAGAGCTTATTTCACACCAGCTTTAACTGAAACTCCGAGGTTTTATGTGCAACAGAGAGCCGAGATATTCATGCTATTATACAGCCTGTCTGAGTGTCATTATTTATAGGACAGAGGAGACATAGCCAGCAGGGTTCCCACAGATAAGTTAAAGTGAAAGATACTTTCAGGGACGTTTCTACAATTTGATTTTGTTTTTTTGTGTTGGGGAGTGGCATCCAAATAGCAAGAAAGTAGTAAAAAATTACAAGAAAATAATAAAAGTAAATGTAAAAGAACCAAAAGAGGATATGGTCAGAAAAAGTGATGAAATAAATAATTATAATTTGAGTAATTATAAATGGAGGGTTTTTTTTGTATTTTTTCCTTTTTTCCTTCCTTTCCTTCCTCCTAATTTTCTTGTCACCTTTTCAAATCTTTTTTGCAATTTTCTAGACGTTTCGTGCAAAGTTGCTTTTCACCTTTTTCCCCATGTTTTTAAAAGAAATCACAATAATTAGAAACGTTTAAAAGGTTTAAATGCTTTGGAAAGGCAGAAGAAAACTGATGATCTGAGTTTGTTTGTTTATTTCAAACAACAAAAAAGAAAGAAAAGAATTAAAAAACAACATAATTGAAACATTTATAAATATGTCAGTCAAAACTGCATCACTGTCTTGTGTTTGAAAGGGAGTTTCAGCTGCATCTTATGTTTATTTTACAAATTTTGAATTTGTTTGTAAAAAATTCACTGATTTTAAAAATTCTGCATTTCAAAGGTCTAAAAATCTGAAACCTAGCTGCAGGGGCGCTGTGGCCGTTTCAGTTAAGAAATAAACTGAATTACGTGGCCTGTAAAAGGCTCCTGGGTTGAATAAAGTTTCTTTGTCTCAGTAACTGTTTTCCTCCTACATCACCTGTCTGTGCGTACCTGAAGGACGACAGCCCGGCCTCCACCCGCAGCTCCTCGCCAAAGTTAGATTGGATGATTAAAAGGGGAATGGTGCGTCTGAGTCCTGGTTTTACACGATTCCCCTCCACGCCCTCTGTCTCTGTCTCCTGGTTTGGTCATGAGATTTACTGTCGCTGTGGTCTGGATTGCTTTTGCTTTTTGTTTTTTGATCTTTTTTGGGGTTTGGTGGTTCAGGTGTTGAGATGAAACACGGTGGTTTGCATGTTTTTATGTGGTGAAGAAGACAATGAGGTGTTTTTGGAGATTGTGTTCACGCCCAATTCCGAGCATGACGATGTTTCACCGTGCATTGTTGTCGTACCTGCCATGCCGGTTTTTCCTTTGTTGTTTCCTTTTATTTTTTTCTTTTTTTTTTTTTTTGTGGTTTGGTCAAATTTTCATAAAGTTTAAATATAAGTGTTCGTGTTTTTGTTTTTGCACTGACCGTCATGTTGCTTTCCTTCTTAGATTCCCATCAACCAGTCGACTGTGATGGATGATATTGAGAAATGGCTGGAGCTGGATGACGAGGTAACTGACTTTAGCTTTATTACATTTCTCCAAATTAACCCTTTAAAAACTGAGCAAAGTGGCTCGTTTTTTTTTCCAAAACAAATGAAGAAGTTAAAAATTAAGAGTAACCTAAAGTATAGCACACAAAATTCTTCTTCTTCTTCTTCTTCTTCTTTCTTCTTCTTATTATTATTATTATTATTATTATTATTATTGTTGTTGTTGTTATAGATTTTTAGTCATTTTCCATATAGTTAAAAATTATTTTTAACTTCTAAAAATGTCTCTGTCTTTCTCTCTTTTTTAAAAACAAATTTTCTAATAATTTTTCAGTTTCTTGCCAAGTTGCTCATTGTGTTTCTAGTCATATTTTTAAAAGGAAAAACAAACAATTTGCTCAGGTTTTAAAGGTTTAAATGAATTATAAGGAATTATTATGATCAAATATTGTGATTTTAAAACAAAATGTGTCTTTTCTGTTTTGTGACGCAGTACGATGACTTTGAGGACTCAGATGGTGTGACCAGTGAAGGTGAGCATCTTTACAGTTCACTTCCTTCCCAAAATACGTAGCTGTTATCGTCCATTATTTGATTTGCCATTCGTGCACGCCCACAGAATTTGAGCAGCTGTTTTATGCTGTATTTACTATATATTTGGTAGTTTGTTATAGTAGCAGATTTTCTCACAAATTAGGTTATCTGAAATCTAAAAGTACATGTAAAAAAACATATATATATATATATGCAAGACTTTCTAAACTTAAGGTTTTATCACATTGCACTACTTTAAATATATTAAAAACCTAATTTGTACCCATCAGTTTCAAATCTGCTGCTAAATATTTCTGCATGTGACCCATAGGTGGCATTAGTGGCTTAAGTGGGCACGTGGAGCCAAATACTTCAAACCTGTTGAGCATAAAAACTGTACACAGTAATGCTTTTTTTTAGTATTTACTCCAAAAGGTCTGCTGCCATATTTAATTTTTTTTTTGTTTATGTAACAGAACAAATAGTTTTGTTTTATTAGTATCTGTCTTAATATATTTATTATAGTGAAACCTTCTTAGCAATAAATCATTTTCTTTTATTCTGATAACAGGACTTTGTTATTTTTATTTTATTTCATTTTATTTTATTTTATTTTTATTTTATTTTTTTATAAATATTTATTTCTATATAATGTTAGTTTTAAAATGTTAGCACTCTCGCATGTTTGAGCCGCATTTTATGTATGAAAGGTGTTATACAAATAAATTATTATTATTATTATTAGCAGTTCATCAGTCAGGTTAAATTTAATTTTTTTCAGTACCACCACTACTACAACAACTGCTAGCCGCTCCAAATCAGTAACTACCATCCTTATACTTCTGCAGCTGCTGAAGCACATTTTAAAATCTTCATCCCATTTTTTCATTCAGTAAATTAAGTTTTGCCGAAGTGTTTTCTCATCTGATCCTGCTTCTCTCGCTCGGCAGAGTTTGACCGGTTTCTGGCAGAAAGAGCAAAAGCAGCCGAGCGTCTGCCGTCGTTGAGAGCTTCCTCGCAGGACACCAACCACTCCGAGTCTTAAGCTTCACCTGAAACCTGCCAAACTAACACGAAGCTCCTGCGCCGCCGGCGGAGGAATTTCTTTTAGCCGAATGGTTGAATGGCACATTTGACACGGGACCTAAAACCCGTGTCTGAGGAAGGACGTCCTAGCTGTGTTTCCCGCTCTTAAACTGGGGAGCAAATGTGTTTTTTTAACTGATAAAAATAATGTTATTATATATATGAAGGGCAGACGTTTTTACTTGACGCTTTGTGGAGGGGGGTTCGTCCGTGTGTGGGATGCAAACATTTGCACATTTTCTATGGTTACATTCCTGCTGATGAGAGAAAAAAGAGAGGATGCTGTTACAGACATAGATTGTGTATTATATTGCTGTGATGTATGTGTTGTCGAAAACATGATGAAGGGTTACAGACAGAAAACGCCCCCCGTCGAGGTAGCAAACACTAAGAGAAGCTCAGCTGTTTCTGATAGTTTGATGCTTCACATCGTTTATTGATGTAGGATGTCAGAAAAACCGTGTGATGTTTTTTACATCCAGCATTCCCCTGTGAAGATGTTTTACTTGAAGTTTAACAGGAAGTCGTGACAGACTGCTGTCATATATTAAAACTATTAACTGGAAGTCTGGCTGTCATTATTCTGATGTGATTCATTGGGTCCGGCGTACAGGATTTAGGACTATACTGGCAGAAATGGAATATAATATAATATAATATAATATAATAAGTATGTTTTCTTTAGTGTATAATCATCTGAAAATAAGAATCATTGGGTTTTAGTTTCCTTAGAACCAGATGTGTGTATCGTCCTCGTCTACAGAGATCGCCATGTTGCACCGCCATATTTCTACAGAAGCCCAGAACAGACAAATTAGACACTGGTTCTAGAAAGGGATATTAACCCTTTAAAACATGAGCCAACTGGCCTGATTTGAACACATGGGAAGAAGGTTATAGTCAGTCAAGGAATTAGAAATTGCTTTTGTTTTTTTAAAGTTACAAGAAAATTATTTAATTTTTTCTTTAAAAATTAATATTTTTTTTAAGGAAATGATCTGGACAAGTGCTTAAAAATATAATATTTCCATAACATAATGTTAAATATGGAATTATAATGATAAGTTATAAACATAGTTTTCTTTTTTCCATAGCTAATATGAAAAAATGCGCTTTTTGGGGGGGGGGGGGGGGGGGGGGGGGGGGGGTCAAATAAGGTAACTAAGGTCAGCATGCCTATATGTGGTAAAATAACACTGATAATTATTGTTTTTTGTAGATATAAGAAAATCTTTTTTTGTTTATATTTATATGTCTTATTTTTATTTTTTTTTTAATTAAATTAAATTAAACTAAATTAAATTAAATTAAATCAAATTAAATTAAAGTACAGTTTTTTTGGTATCAGAAAAACAGTGAGAGGAAGTGAAACATTGTAACAGCTCACGTTGGGCAAACATTTTCAACCAGTGGATCCTTAAAACTCCCTGAAATCTGATTGGACAAAATAAGCCAACGCGTAAGTGCTCTGCCCTCTGATTGGTCCATCGCGCATACGCCCACCCTTGTTGCGTGATGACGCAGCCCCTCGGCCGTACATAGCGGTTTGTCTTTCTGTTTGACACCTGAGACTCTCGCAGGAACAAACCGTCATGTCGCTCGGAAAAGTCACCCGGAGTTTGTTGAAACCGGCCCGGGGAGTCCTCCGGTCGTCGGCCGCGGCTCTGAGCCGAAGCTACGCCGCCGTGGCTGAAGCCAGAGCGGTGCTGGAGAGCGAGCTGGACGGGATCCGCGCGGCGGGGACGTGGAAAGCGGAGAGGATCATCACGTCGAAGCAGGGACCGCAGATCAACGTGGACGGCAGCCGGAGCGGTCAGTGCTGCTGTCGAGCAGAACCGGGACATTACTGTCTCTAAACCAGTGGTTACACCCAAACAAGTATATTTACTCATTGGCTACTTAAGTAGTAATTCTGAGGTACATGTACTTGAGTATTTTCTTTAGGGAAATACTGTAGTTTTTTACTTGACTACATTTATCTGAACGCATAAGTTACTTTTTCAAATTAAGATTTTTGCACCAAAACATAACAAGAGTCGAAAAAAACAAATTCACCGATCAAACAGTTTATAGAAGAGCTTCTGCACCGATTCGTTGATTTAATCAATCAGTGTATTGCTAGTTTTCTTCACTTATATATATCATTTTGAGGTTTTCTGGGTGTTTCTTTTCTTTTTTTGTGCAGTTTTTTTTATTTGAAATTTGAGGCATTGGGGGTGTTTTTTTGTCATTATTTAAAATAATTTTGAGGGTTTGGGGTTTTTTTTTCTTTCCTTTTTTGCCTGTTTGCTTGTTTATTTTTTAATAAGTAAATTATTAACTATCTAGTGATAAAAACATACTTGCTAGTTCTTTTTCAGTTGGCAAGTTCTTATCATGATGTTAAACTTGACTCACACTGACTAAAGGACACAGAAACTTGCAAATGTTGTGTTTTGCAGCGATTAGGGACTGTTGGTTATTTATGAGAGAGGAGAGAGTGGTGCAAACGGAGGGCTGTCAGATCATTTATGAAGCACTGGGGAGGGACTTCTGTTTTTATTTTGGCGTAGAGGAGGGGCATACATCATTTAATGGTTGTATGTTGTAATTATTTTACCTTCGAGGCATGTTTTCATGCAATTTTTGGTGATTTTTCTTCTATTTTGTTCTTCTTTCTTTATTTATTAATTTATTTTATTCCCCCTCTTTTGCACCGTCCCCTCCTCTCTCATAAATAACGAACAGTCCCTGACTTCCGGTAAACCGTCCACAAATTCATCAACTTTAACATTTTATTACATAAACATGGGTTTCGAGGACAAAAGAAACACAGTTTGTGCTAAATTTAAAGGTGCAAACTGCAGCCGTCGGTCTCTCCGCTGTTTGCTGTTCTGTCAGTGTTTACACTTCAGGATGAACCTTTGCCAAAATTTGACTCTGCTGATTTGTGAATGGCTCTCAGGCTTCAGGCCATGACCCCTCAGCGACTGTTCGATTCCTCTGGTTTGCAGGTCGCAGGCTTTGTTTTCTCTGTCTTTGTTCTCATATGTTGGTTTCATTGGCCTTTATGCAAAACAAACAAACGAGCAAAAAAAGAGGCCTAATGCGTATTGCTTGGTTGGTGTTGATTTGCAGCGACCGTTTTACCTTTGGTTTCATGTCCTCTCTTTCCCAGCCATATTGAATTTCTGTGCCAACAACTACCTCGGACTGTCGAGCCACCCAGAGGTGGTGCAGGCCGGGATCGATGCTCTGAAGTCGTACGGAGCCGGACTGAGCTCTGTCAGGTTCATCTGTGGCACACAAGTACGATGGATAAATCACATCTCTATATGCACATTGAAGAGATCATTTATAGTTTTTAAAGTGTGGTTTTATGAGGTTTTACCGAAGTTATTGACACACAGTAGATGATGGTCAGCATGCTCTCAGTTTGGAGAAGCAGACAGGAGTACCAACATGGGAGATAAGTAATGTACTGCTGCAGAGCAAAACGTATTTTACACACCAAAAAATCAATATATATTTAAGTATTTGCTATTTTTTTAGGGCTGATGCCAATACTGATATTGGGGAGTTACATAGTCCTGATATATATGATATATCAGCCGATATTCATTCTATCTTTGTATCTATCTATCTACACAATTTATTAATCCCTCAAATTTGATTATCAAACATCGGCAAGAATAACATCAGTGCACAGAAAGAGAATGTATATAAGTATACTTTATCTGTGAGAGGCCAGTATCGGCAGATAAAATCAGCTGACATTTTAGTAACTGGACCTCTGTGAATTTTTGTAGAATAGGTCCTCCAGTTGGTGATGTCTGTTCTACGGTATATTTGTCATGTTCAGTGTTTGACTGAAAATAAATATTTAAACCAAAATTAACCTTATGATATCCTCATATCTCACTTCGGATTAAAAAGGAACCTTTAAGCTCGACAGAGATAGTGATTTGATGCATACGTGATATATATCAGTATCGTCTGATATGAAAACAATTATCGTGATAAGACTTTTTTCCATATCGGCCAGCACTAACGCAGCTATACTGCAGTGAAATCTCCTGCAGGTCACTGAGTTCACCGTCTGTTTACAGGATCTACACAAAAACTTGGAGCAGAAGCTCGCAGAGTTTCATGAGCGGGAGGACTGCATCCTCTACGCCAGCTGTTTTGATGCAAACGCTGGACTGTTTGAGGTTTGTCATGTTTACACTCCACTGATTCAAAGAGCAGAAATGACTCCTCAGTTATGGTCAAAAAGGCGTTGCATTACTCTGGCTGCAGGTTCTGCTGGGTCCGGATGACGCGGTGCTGTCTGATGAGTTAAACCACGCCTCCATCATCGACGGGATCCGTCTGTGTCGAGCAAAGAGGCTGCGCTACAAACACATGGACCTGAGTGATCTGGAGAACAAGCTCAAAGAGGCTCAGGTGTGTGAGGACTTTTATCTGAGCTGCAGGAGGATGAGAAGAGCAGCTTTTCACACAGAAACATCATCACAGTGTTTTTCACCCTTAGGGACAGTTTGGCGCATTTTACGCACTTTTCATTCTTCGGTTTTTTGTTAATTTTGGCTGTGATCATGCATATGGTGTAAAATTTAGCAAGATTGTGTATTTTTGTTTAATCTTGAAATTTCCAGCTCAGCTCCTAAAATAAGTGTAAAATACACCGTGGAAACAAAACTGTTAAGTGCAAAAAATGCTCCATTAAAACCCATTCAAACTGACATTTTTGATCCCACAGCCATCGAAGCAGAAAAACATGACTTGTACTGTTGCTGGGTGTCATTCTGCGCTTTTGCCTTGGAATTTGTCTTTTTTATTTTTTCCACCTGATGACGTCTTTTATTTGTTTTTTAATGCCGTATTTGGCATATGGATAAAATACATGCTATTTCCACTAGCTGCACTGTAAAAGTGTAAAAAGTTGAGCGGATCATCCGGAAGTTTTGAATCCACAACTCCTCTGTGAAATCGTGGACTATCTGCTCCCAGAAATCCCTCATACATGGTCGCTCCCACGTATAAGAGGCTTGCCTTTCCATCATCGCTCGCGTAACACGCCTACGATTGGAAATAATGACGGCTGGCTGTAACAGAAATAAATCTGCTGATGTTTTGAACATCCTTTGACGTGCTTCTTGGATTTTTATTGTTAGAGGAGAAGTTGCTGAACATCACTTAGTGGAAACGCAGTCATCTCCAAATTGTGTTTTATCAACATTTCGGAAATATCGTTTTAAGTTTTATGCAAATGGAAACCCGCCTGCTGTTATCGGCGTGATCCGACGAACAGTCAGTTGTATTTGAGGCAGAGCAAACGATGATGAGATATAACTATAAGCTACCAGAAAAGGTTTTGTTCGGTAATTTTGGAGGAACTGACCCTTTCTCCTCTCTACTGTCATGATGCAACCAAGGGCGATCCATAGTTACGCAAACAGGATATTTCCAAATATTCAAGTAATGTCAGGCCAAGTCAAGCCATTTTTTTGTCATATGCACAGTTAAAAACAAGTTTGTCCAGTTAATAAAAATCCTTTCTGCCATTAATTAGACCGCGTGTGCTCCACTGATGATCTGTTTTTGTCTCCTCAGTCGTCTCGAATGCGCCTGGTGGTGACGGACGGCGTCTTCTCTATGGACGGAGACGTGGCCCCTTTGCCAGGAATCTGTGACCTGGCTGAACAGTACGGAGCCATGGTGTTTATAGATGAATGTCACGCCACCGGCTTCCTGGGGCCCCGAGGGAGGTGCGTCACATCCTGATGAAAATGCAAAAAGATGCATTTATTTTTTTAGTTTTTTGTTCTCAAATTTGTGTTTTATTTATCGCAAGTTGTTGGCAAAACATGTAAATTGTCTTCTGTCAAGTAATATTGCAACAACTTGGAGGCATTTTTTGGGGGGTGTTGTTTGTCCATCGGTTTTATTCTCGTGGACACAATATGTCAAGAACACTTTGGGTGAATTTCTTCAAATTTGGCACAAACGTCCACTTGGACTTAATAATGAACTGATTTCTTATGTGTTCATAAGTCAAAAGTTAAGGTCACTGTGACCTGCGCCAGTCTCATTCTCATGAATGCAAGAAAGCCTTGAGGGACTCTACTCAATTTTGGCACAAACATCATTTGGACTTGATCATGAACTCATTATATTTTGGTGATCAAAGGTCACAGTTGTTCCATTATTGTAAATGCATTATCTCATTAACATCCTGAAGCAGTTTCTTCAGATTTGGCACAAACGTTCACTTGTACATGACGATGAACTGATGAGATTTTGGTGGCCAAATGTCAGAGGTCACTGTGACCTTGTCTGTCTCGTTATTGTGAACACAATATATCAACAACACCTTGAGGGAATTCTTTCAAATTTGGCACAAACGTTCACTTAGACTCAATGATGAACTGTTGAGAATCTCGTGGTCGATGTAACTTCAGAAAAACTGTTTTTGGCCAGAAGAGGCCAATTTAATTCGGTTCAATTCAATTCAAAACACTTTATTCGTCCCAGAGGGGGACCCCCCAAAAACTCCCTGGAAGCACATCTGGAAAATCAGCTGAAATTGCTGTCGAGCGCAGCTGCATGCGCATGGCCAAAAGTGATATTGACAAGGGGTGCGACTCTGCGCCTAAAGATGAAAATATTTAAACAGGCACGCTGTACCATAGTGAAACAATGGTTTTGCAACACTTTTCTACCGATGCGTCTTGGTGTGATCAGCCCTTATATCAAGAATTCATACAGTAAAAAAACACTTTTATGTCCATTCCTCAACATCGTATCTCAGGAACAGAAGTGCAGACATTTGGTCAGATACTGAATCGGTGACTGTCTGGGGGAAGGTGTGTGTGAAGCGTCCATGATGAGGAGTTAAAGTAATGGTGATACTCTGTGATTTTCAGAGGAACAGACGAGCTGCTGGGAGTGATGGACAGAGTTCACATTGTAAACTCCACACTGGGAAAAGCACTGGGAGGAGCTGCTGGTAAGATCTGACTTTGAGGATATACAGTTTCTGGCAGAGCGTTAGATGAGAAGATAAATACCACTTTCATTGTCTGAGAGTGAATTTATCTTCTCATCTAACTCTTTTCCAAAAAAGTTGTGATTGTGAGAACAGGCTTTCCCTGTCTTAATGTTTTTTTCCTTCAGGTGGCTACACAGTCGGCCCTAAACCTCTCATCGACCTGCTGAGGCAGCGCTCGCGGCCGTACCTGTTCTCCAACTCCCTCCCCCCTCCTGTGGTGGGCTGTGCCACCCGCGCTGTGGAGCTGCTGCTGGCATCCAATGAGATCTCACAGAGCATGACGGCCAAAACTATGAGGTGCGTTTGTTTGGGGGGAGGTTTGTCGCAGGCTGACGCTGCAGGGTGCACACGCTGTGGTGTTACAGCTGACACGGCCGTGCTTGACTTGTTATGCATCTGCATTTTCTGTGAGGCGAGCGCAGCACTTTGAACGTTAATATTTGCAGTCAGTCATGCTGATTTAACTCTTAAGGATTGTTTGGCACGTTTTACAAGCTTTTCATTTTTCATTTTCTGATCATTTTGGCTGTGTTCATGCATATGGCATAACTTTTGGCAAGACTGCGTTTTTTTGTTTAATATTTGATTCCCAGCTCAGCTGCTGCAATAAGACTAAAATACACTGTGGAAACTAAATAGTTACATTCAGACTGTTAAGGTCAAAAAATGCTCCATTGAAACCCATTCAAACTGACATTTTTGATCCCACAGCCATCAGAGCAGAAAAACAGGACTTGTATTATTTCTGGGTGTCATTCTGGGCTTTTGACTCTGAATTTGTCATTTTGACTATTTTCCACCTGATGAGGTCATTTTTACCATGTTTGGCATATGGAGAAAATACATGCTATTTACATGAGGTGCACTGCCACAATCAGTGTTGTTAGTAATCATTGACATAATCAAGCTACTTAGCATGTTGTATATAGAAAATAATTCATTTTGGGAGTTTTTTTTTCATCTAAAACCCTAGTGGCATTTTGGGAAAAAAGCATTTAAAAGGGTTAAAATTCTGAAAATGAATGAATATTTGATATTTTATGATTAGGAATGATGTCGGTTAAAAAAATAAACTAAATGAAAGTAGAAAATAATATAAAATTTTAATCATTTCTTAAAGCTTGATTTTTAAAATTGCATTTTGTGTGTGTGATATTAAAGCGGACCTTGAAGGGTTAATTGGGGGAAGCCAAAATTGTGATCAAGATTAGTGTTCTATTAATTATGCAGCACTAGTTAGAGCTATCACAATGCCATCTGGCAAAATATATAATCGTTGTCTTTTTTAAATGTACACATATTATTGCACAGCATACGTGTTCATGGAAATAAAGCAGCAGCAGCAGCAGCCAGGAGAAGGAGCTGTGGAAACGTCTCTGTGTTGTTCCTGAGCTGAGCTAATATTTGTGCTGGCAGCAGGGTTAATCTCGATATGAAGGAAAAAAATTGTGTCTCACGTCTTGTTTCTTAACCGTGTTGAGTAACGCCCACATGCTGCCTGCAGGCCGCATTATGTAACTGTGAGCTACACCCTAATTGTTACAGGAAATAGACTGAACGCCTCATCTCGAAGCATTTTGCAATCTCTCTTTTTTCTGAAAAAAAAAACACCCAGAAAATTTTTTATTAAAATCAGGGAGACTGTTGGTTCCCCGCCCCCCTTTTTTTTATTTTTCCCAACTATTTATTCATTCATTCAATTTTATTTATTTATTTTTTAATTTCTTTCTTTTTTCAAAATCTCGTTATTTATTTTATCTTTTTATGTGATTTAAAGGTCTTCATGTTCATTTGTTTTTTGGATTTTTTTTTTTACATTCACATAAACCAATAAAAAGAAAATTATAAAAAAAAGGCCAAATTCTGTGACTTCCAGCGTAGCTGTTCCAAATTGTGAACTATTTACTTTTACTCTGACACACAAAAAGAAAGAACCTGATGTGTTTGGTGCATTCACGCTCACAGTGCTGCACTCCTCTAATTGTGAACATAATATTAATTTTTCTCTGCTGTGCGTTCAGGTTCAGGAACAAGATGACGGAGGCCGGCTTCACCATCGCCGGCTCCGCTCATCCCATCTGTCCCGTGATGCTGGGCGACGCGCGGCTGGCCTCCGTGATGTCCGACGACATGCTGAAGCTCGGTGAGTCGACCGGATCCTGAGCTGAGAACATCTGACCCGGTTTCATTTAGAAATGCATCATAAACGTGGCCCTGTTTACACCGGGTCCTTTTCATTCAGCTCTACGCTACATTAAATTAAAGGGAACCCACTGTGCTAATTTTCAGGTTCATACTTATATTTAAAGATTTAATGAGAACATGTTTACATGCTTTAAAGTCACATTATGTAACAATTCGGTTCTGTGCGCTTTGGCGCCGACTGAAGGTCTCTGAGTGCAACAACGCTGTGGTAAAGCGCATATAATAATAATAATAATAGTTTTATTTATATTGCACCTTTAAAACAGTTTACAAAGTAAAGCCGAGGCTGTAAACCCTAAAGTTAATAAAATAATTGAAGGTAGTCAATAATGCCGACAAGAATTAAGGCAAACAAAAGTAAGTCACAAAAGTTTAAAAAATACGGTAACAAAAAAGGCAGAAAAGACAGAACATTAATAATATAAATGATGATAAGCAGGATCAGGGCAGAAGAAAAGATAAGTAAAACCGTGCAGTGGTAAACGGACCATGTTGACAGTGAACGTTTGAGGCTCTTTAATAACTCGTCTCTTCCCTCCACAGGGATCTACGTGATCGGATTCTCCTACCCCGTCGTACCAAAGGGCAAAGCCAGAATCCGCGTTCAGATTTCAGCCGCCCACACAGACGAAGACATCGACCGCTGCGTCGACGCTTTCATCCAGACGGGCAGAAAACACGGAGTCGTCTCCTGAATCTGATCAACTCAGCTGCCAGAGTTAATACTGAAGTACGACGCGCTCGCTCCTGCAGATTGTGCTGCTTGTTACTGAAGACTCATGAACGGTGTTGATGGAAATATTAGTTACGTTTGTAGATCAACGGAGGTCCGTGTTATTTTTGTGATTGCTCGGCTTCATAGAGCTCTTTTGCTGACGTGTGCAGGTGTTTGTATTTTAAGAAAAAAGGGCTGCATTTATTACAATCAGCTTTCAGCTCATCCTGCCGAACCACTGGAAGAACCGCGGCGCTTTGTTGATGCTTTCTACTCAGAGGAAAAGCATTTATGAACTTTGACGAGCTTTAACGATGTTTAAGCAGTCCAAGGTCAGATGCTGTTTCTCAACACATCTTCTCCTCAGAAGGAGCCGACTCGCCTTTTCCCTCAAGAGACGCAGCAGCAGATTTGTACATTTTGGATGAAGAAAACTTAAATATTAAAGTCTGCCTTTACTCAAAAATGTGTTTTTTGTATTATTACTTCACTGGGATGTTTGAACTTCATTGTGCAGAAGGACGTGTGTGCAGGAGGAAGGAGGAAACATTTTTCCCTCACTCACCTTAAACATATGTTATGTTCCAAATTGCACACTTTTTCTTTTTACTTCAAATATTGCACTACAAACGACAACAGATCTATAATCAAGAGGGTCCAAGTTTAGGATGCATTGGTTTGGGAAAGTAGTATGTCTCAAATGTGTGCATGCGTGCAACATTATGTACTTTTTGAGGACACCTGCAGTACTGGAGGAAAATAAAAAACAAGTATGCAATTTGGGACGCAGCTTCAGTTCAACTTCTTCATGTGCGTGCATGATTTGTGACATCACAACAAAGTTATGAGACAGTTTAAGTAACTTCTGCTTAAGCGTGACATGAAAACTTAAGTGCACATTAACAATATTAATAGACTTTTCTGTAAAGACGGGGACATCTTGTGTCCAGTAGTTACATTTTTTATTTAAAAAAACATTCATAAATTCTGTATTTTTGAATGGAGGAGATGTCATAAAAATATCATAGCAGTTCTTTTTTCTTTTTATTTTTTTCAAGACAAAAATTATTATCCAAATAGTATTTTCCATATCGGAAGAGGAGAAACTGCTGGCCGAAACACTTTGAGATTTGGGACTATTTTGCTTTCATAATATGTCCTCTTTAGTAGAAAGAAAATGTCCAAAATACACGTTTATTTTAGTTCAGATGACTGTTTTTAAAGTTTATACAAAAAGAGCATATTTGAGTAGTTCATGTCTCATTTACACATAAAATCTAAACAAAAAAAACTTGCAATAGGCCTACTCCCTTTTTTATCTCCTTTTTATATCTTCATTTTATGTTTCTATGCATCAAAAACCAAAGAAAATCCCTTGAAGTGAAGTGAAAAACTACTGAATAAACCTGAATCTGAAGTGACCTAGTTATGCATTATGAACTGTCACTATCCTCAACACAAATGCAAATCCTGTCAAGAAACAGCGCTCCTTAAAAAACAGCGTTGCATTTATTAATGTTTGTAAAAACCTAAGTTTTTGCACTTTAATTTGTCTTTTAATGCTTTTTTGTGGCACGTTGTTTCTGATGCTCCACATGCTTCCTCCTCCTGTTGTCTTTTTCGCGCCACCAGAGCTCACAAGCCCCACCTTTCAATCTGGACCACGCCCCCACCGAGGCACTCTGGCCAATAGAAGAAGGCGTTGTCAGCTCACAGCCAATCAGATGACCGCAGAGGGGCGGGGTTAGAGGCGACTCGCGGGAAACTGACGGGAAGGAGTTCAGTTTTTGCCGCGGAACAGAAACTCTGAGCAGCTTTTGTCTCCTCGGCAGTTTTCATCTTTTGTGTTTTACTTTAAAGTAAAACTTAAATCTTCACTTTCAGCTCCAGTTTGACCGCAGAGCCGCCGCAGGATGTCTGGATTTGACGACCCGGGAGTTTATTACAGCGACAGCTTTGGAGGAGGAGAGGGACCCGGCGGGGACGAAGGGGGACAGAAGAGGGTCCAGATCAAGAAACGGTTCCGGGAGTTCCTCCGGCAGTTCAGAGTGGGCACCGACCGGACCGGATTCACATACAAATACAGGTCAGTTCATAATAAAATAATAATTAATGAAAGTGTAGACCTACCTGATAAAGTCTGCTGATGCTCTGATTAGTTATTTATGAAGTCTGAAAGGAATAATAACCAGATGATGTCATCTAAAATTAGGTTTGCCAATTAAAAACTTAAAAAACAAACGTGTAATTCAAAGTTGTAGTTAAAATGTAATGGATGTTAAATGAAGCATGGGTTTGATGAGTTGCATCATGGGAAATGTAGGACCCAGTGTTTCTGGAGCCTGATATGTTTAGACTACAACAAGGAGCAACTTCTGGGGCTGAAAATGAAGCCACCGAAAAAAAAAGATTTCTTGATTTATTATTATTATTCATTCAAGAAATGAATAATAATAATAAATCAAGAAATCTTTTTTTTTTTAATTTGTATCTATGTATATATTTATGAGGTAATTTTTCTTGTTGATATTTCTCTTTTTGTAGTAGTTTATTTTTGTGGTAATATTCCACTTAGGTTTATTTTTTTGGGTCATGTTCCTTTTTTTTGATAAAGTTTTTTTCGTGATATTTTTTCCCCTTTTTATGGTAATATTTTTTTTTTCAGTAATAATTCTTTAAGGGTAATGTTTTTTGTTGTAATGTGTCTATATTTTATTCTATGTTTACTTTATTTTGCTTTAATGTTTCAGTTTGTTTATTTTTTTTGTAGTGCTGCTTTCTTTTTAAATGTGTGACTTCCTGCTGACAGTGACACTGTACACACACATTTCAAACTAATATTTTTACTCATGTCAGTGAATTTGAGGTGACTTTTTGACTTCGTACCTGCTGCTCTTTCGCTCGTCCTGTATTTTTAATTTTTTTTTTTTTTTTTTTGTTTATTCAGAGATGACCTGAAGAGACACTACACCCTGGGGGAGTTCTGGTGGAGGTGGAGATGGAGGATCTCGCCAGTTTTGACGAGGATCTGTCCGACTGTCTCTACAAGCTGCCGTCTGAGAACCTGCCTCTGGTCAGTCCGGAACTGAAATAAAAGTTTTAAAAAAGCTCAGCTGCCATGATTTCTCTGCTCTGACTGTTTGGCGTTTGTTACAGCTGGAGGAGGCTGCGAAGGAGGTGGCGGATGAGGTGACTCGTCCTCGTCCTGCAGGGGAGGAGACGATCCAGGACATCCAGGTCACGCTGAAGAGCGACGCACATCACGCGTCTATCCGCGGCCTCAAGGTACCCACGCACACTCGTCTGCGCGCCCCGTTTTTCCGTACTTCTCGCAGAGCTTTCGGTCACGTGTTGTGGTGTCCTCGCCTCTCGTAGTCGGAGCAGGTGTCTCGTCTGGTGAAGGTGCACGGCATCATCATCTCCGCCACCGCGGTGAAGGCGAAGGCCACCAAGGTGTGTCTGCAGTGTCGCGGCTGCCGCAACGTCGTCCCCAACATCCCCCTGCCTCCGGGCCTGCAGGGTTACGCGCTGCCGCGCAAGTGCAGCAGGTGAGTGTCCGCACCTGCATCAGAGACGCGGGGAGGCGACCGACGTGTGGAAACATTTCAAACCTTCAGATGCAGATATTTTCCAACAACTTTTCTCTTTTCTCAGTGACAATCCCGGCAGAGTGAAGTGTCCCGTGGACCCGTACTTCATCATCCCGGACCGCTGCGTCTGTGTCGACTTCCAGACTCTCCGCCTGCAGGAGTCTCCAGACGCCGTGCCTCATGGAGAGATGCCCCGTCACCTGCAGCTCTACTGCGACCGGTGAGGAAAAACTTTAGAAAAAGTTAAAAATTAAATTAAAGAAAAAACCTGGAAAAAGTGCTTAGAATTGTAACAATTCTGTAACACGAAAATCAAGAAATGTAATAAGAAAATCATCAGAAATGTAGTAATAAATAAAAGAAATCAGCAAAAATGGCATGAAAAAAGTGCTTTAAAATTATTATAATTCTGTCAAAATAAGAACAAGAAATGCAGCAAGAAAATTACCTGAAAATTAGTAAAAATAAATAAAAGAAAGGAAAAGGGTCTAACAAAGAGAATGAAAAGGTGCTTTAAATAATTGTAATTATTCTATAACATAATTTATAATTATGGTAATTATAAATATATATTTCCCACAGATTTTTTTAATATATATTTTTCTCCTTTTATAAAATAAATCTTTCAAATCTAGTTTTATTTTTATATAATTTTGAGATTTTTTTTCTTTTATTGAACATTGGGTGCTTGTACAAGTTGTTTATGGACTTTTTCCCAATATTTTATAAAGAAACCAGTTTGCTTGAAGGTCAGAGGTTTAAATACTGAAAGCAGCAGGAGAATCGTGACGTCACTGAAGGTTTCAAAGGTTTAAATCTGTTAGTTTTCTCACATAATCAGAAATATGAAGCTCACTCTCCCTGCTCTCAGGTACCTGTGTGACCGCGTGGTCCCCGGAAACAGAGTGACCATCATGGGAATCTACTCCATCAAGAAGATGGCGGCTGCGAAGGCCAAAGGCAAAGAGAAGAGCGCCGGCGTGGGAATCCGAGCATCTTACCTGCGCGTGGTCGGCATCCAGATGGACACAGAAGGCGCCGGTAAACACGAATCTCTGCATCTAAACCCGAGCTGCTCTGAAAAGTTATTAGTAGATTTTTTAGATTCAATCCGACAAATCGCTTTATTCAAATTTATTCAAAAAACAATATTTTTTCAAAATTCAGTGTACGGGTCAGGACGGAGTTTTCCGTGCTCGGTGTGAGGGACGAAGAAGAAAAACGCCTTTTTTTTTTGTCTTGCAGGTCGTGGAGCTACCGGGTCCGTGTCTCCACAGGAAGAGGAGGAGCTCAGAGCGCTCGCCGCCACTCCCAACGTCTACGCGTCTCTGGCTCGCTCCGTCGCTCCGTCCATCTACGGCAGCGACGACCTGAAGAAGGCCATCACCTGTCTGCTGTTCGGAGGCTCCAGGAAGAGGTGAGGCTGCCGTATTTTTCTTTATCCTGCACAGTTAAAAAACCAAAAAATAGAAGCCGAATGTGCAGGTGAGATTCAGAATCACGGTATCAAGAAATAAAAACACGTATGATCAATAAAGTACAGTTAAAAGGCCGATACGAGCGAGCAAAAACATAAAATGATTTTTTTAAAAAAGTCTGTTTCCTCCTCACGTGTTGAGTAAAGTTTGCGTCCTCGTCCCTCCAGGCTGCCTGACGGTCTGACGCGTCGAGGCGACATCAACCTGCTGATGCTGGGGAGATCCCGGAACCGCCAAGTCTCAGCTGCTCAAGTTTGTGGAGAGGTGCTCGCCGATCGGGGTATTTATCCGCTCTGCTGAATAAAAGCCGCTCCGCAGGCGTAAATGCAGCGTCTGACGCAGAGTCTTCGTGTGTCTCCAGGTTTTTATACGTCGGGTAAAGGCAGCAGCGCCGCCGGTCTGACCGCCTCCGTGCTCAGGGACCCCAACACCCGCGGCTTCATCATGGAGGGCGGAGCCATGGTGCTGGCCGACGGCGGAGTCGTGTGCATCGATGAGTTTGACAAGGTGAGAAAACGATCGTGAGCAGCGGGATGTTTGACGTTTAACTTCGTGTCGCAGGATTAAAGAAAAAACTGCTTTCTGTCGTTCAGATGAGAGAAGACGACAGAGTGGCGATCCACGAAGCCATGGAGCAGCAGACCATCTCCATCGCCAAGGTATTCGCCGCTCGATCTCTGCGTTAAACACAGGCCACGGTCAAAAAGTCTAAACACTTTTCCGAAACACTGACGGAAAACGTCACAAGGTCAACGAAAGACGCGACGGAGAGTTCATGAGGTTATTGATTTTGGTCTGCTGTGATCGAACTACAGTGTTCAGATGATGGATTACTAAAAGCACTTTCTAACTTTTTGGGTTTTTATCCACCGAATAGTTTAATTATTCATTTTTTTTGTAATTGTAGACGTACAGATAAAATATAACATAAGAGGCGATAACAAATCGATATTTTGGAGAGTTTATCGTCTGATTTAAGCCCGTGTTTCTGAAAAGCTGAAGCAGCAGCACTCAGCTCAGTAAACGGCTTCACGTTCACGTGTTTTCGAGTTTTTTGGGCTCATGCAGACGGTGGATTTCTTAACGTAATAAAATGGCTGATTCCTCAAATAGCGGCCAATTAAATGTTGCTGTTGCAAGGAATTGTGGGACAGAATTAGCTCCTTTCCTTTGGTAAAGGATGCTTCACATATGTCTGTTATGAAGGAAGCGCTGAAGCTCCTTTTCCTAAATATTCGGAAAATTCAAACAGAGTTGTTGACAGGACAAACTGAATCCGTCTCGTCCTCAGGCCGGCATCACCACCACGCTCAACTCTCGCTGCTCCGTGCTGGCCGCCGCCAACTCCGTGTTCGGCCGCTGGGACGACACGAAGGGCGAGGACAACATCGACTTCATGCCCACCATCCTGTCCCGCTTTGACATGATCTTCATCATCAAAGATCAGCACGACCAGCAGAGAGACATGGTGAGACGCGGCTGCTTTAAAGGGACAGTTCTGATTTTTTAAAACTTTGAAATCAGCGTGAGCATTAATATTGAGTGTGTGTGTGTGTGTGTGTGTGTGTGTGTGTGTGTGTGTGTGTGTGTGTGTGTGTGTGTGTGTGTGTGTGTGTGTGTGTAGACGCTGGCCCGTCACGTGATGAACGTTCACCTGAGCGCTCAGACGCAAACGGAGGGAGTCGAGGGCGAGATCCCGCTCGCCACCTTCAAGAAGTACATCGCCTATTCCAGAGTGTGAGTCCTGTCTATTTTTTTCTTTTTGAACAAAAATCATTAAAAAAAAAAAAGAAAATATGAAAATAATAATAAATAATAAAGTAATAGTTATTTTTAAATAATAATAATAACAAACATTTATCATATCAAAAATATAATCTGCTGGTAATAGTGACAATAGTTAAAATGAATTTAATATTAATATATACATTTATTTTAGTTTTTATTTTATTTAATTAATTAAACAAAAAATAATTGAGAAAACTTACAATAGTGATAATGTTACAAATTAAAATATACATAAATATATAATAATAAATCTATAAATTGAATTATGTGATTACAAAGGGGAATTTGATTATTTCAATTTAAATAACTAAACATTTGAACTAGTATTACTGCATGTACACATGTAAACATGCCTACATATGTACTGAGTATATTGAGTTTCCTTGATAAAGCGACCGTGTGCACTGATTCTGGTCCGGTTAACGTGATTGGGTGTGAATGTTTCCTGCAGGAAGTGCGGCCCTCGTCTCTCTGCTGCGGCTGCAGAGAAGCTGAAAAACAGATACGTGCTGATGAGGAGCGGCGCCAGAGAGCACGAGAGAGAGAGCGACAAACGGCCCTCCATCCCCATCACCGTCAGGCACGTCCATACCTTCATTTTTCCACGTCTGTGATGAACACGTGACCTTTGACCCCAGCTTCTGACCCCTCAGAGCTCTGAAATGACGGTTTCTGTTTGTGCTCCCGCAGCAGCTGGAGGCGGTGGTGCGAATCGCAGAGTCGCTGGCGAAGATGAAGCTGCAGGCCGTCGCCGGAGAGGAGGAGGTGGACGAGGCTCTCAGACTCTTCCAGGTGTCCACGCTGGACGCCGCGCTGTCCGGCAGCCTCTCAGGTCTGTGTGCCGCGCGGTGTTTGTGAGGCCGTGACGGGTTTATTTTGTCACATGAGCATGCAAACGTCTGGCTGTAAAAGTACACAGAGAGTTAAGACAAAAAACAAATATGTAAAGATCTGAAAGTTTTAACTGAGCCAGGCTCCGCTGAGAGACGACGCAGCACTGTAGCCTCTGAATGTGAGCAAAGAGGGTCAATTTCTTTCAAAAACATGAGAAAAAAGCAATCAGTAACTTGGCACGAGATGTCCTGCAAATTTCCAAAAAAATAGGAAAAAGTAACAATAAAATGATCTGAAGATTGTCTTTATAAAAAGAAAGAATATTAAATATTTAAGGAAAAATATAAAGAAAATTTATATTTTTATTATTATAATTCTATACTTAAAATTGGGTAATAAAAATAAAAATAAATTCAAATAATAATAATAAACTTAAAAAAATATATATACATATATTTTAGCACTTTTTTCAGGTCATTTCTTATTTTTTGTCTTAAACCTTTATTCTTTTTTGTGCCAATTCTAGGTAATTTTCTTGTAACTTTTTACCAATTTCTTGCTGATTTTTCAGTCATTTTTGTTTGGGTGTTTTTGGCAGAAATAAAGCCACTCTGCCCAGGTTTCGAAGGGTTAAACGCTGATTCAGTTGTATGTAAAACGGTTTCGATGAGGGCCAGTGAGCTCGTGAACAGGGCTGTGGGGTGACATCATGTTTAACACAGTTAAGCTTTAAGTTTTTATGTTTTCTAACGTCTTTCTGACCACATTTGGTCCGCAGGAGTCGAGGGCTTCACCTCTCAGGAGGACCAGGAGATGATCTCTCGGGTCGAGAAGCAGCTGAAGAGACGTTTTGCTATCGGCTCCCAGGTGTCGGAGCACAGCATCGTCCAGGACTTCACCAAACAGGTCGGTCTGAGGAGACCAGAGAGACGCGTCCCCCCACGCGCTCATTTCGCTCTCTGTTCCCGGAGCTGGACGTTTATTCGGAGCGCCGAATAAACGAATGTTCGGTTTTACACTGCACCGCGCGCTCTGACTGAATCAGCAGGTCGATTTTCCGACCGCGACTCAAACTCCACATACTGCTATTTCGGACAAAAAAAACCCCGTGAAGCCTTCACCTGTGCTGCATTCATGGGTCTGCAAAAAGTCTGAATTTAGAGAGATGACACTGAAAATTATACATTAAAAAACAAAAAAAAAAGAGAGAAGGGCTCATTGAAAAAGTTTGAAAACCACAGACGTTTTAGTGCTTTTTCTTCAGAGAAAACGCAGCTCGTTTGTTTACAGGCGTCCTCGGTGGCGATGTTTACTGAAGTTTCACCCTGCGAGCCAAGGCGGAGTTATTTGTACAACCTAAAAGCAGCTTATAGAAAATGAAGACCTAACAGAGACAATATTAACTGTAATTTGTGTTTTTCCGTCTATTTTAATTTGGGTTTCGGTGTGAAAGTAGAATATCTTACACACATGTACAGAAAACTACTTTGAAAAACAAAAAATAAGTTCAGCATATCAAACAAGTTAACAAAATACATTTCAGAAAGCCTTATATTATTTAAAAAAGGAAAATAAACAGCTATATATATTCATACACAAGTATAACAATATTTTAATGGTGAGACGATATTAATTTTAGTTCTGAGAGCGTTCTCTTTGTATTTTCCTGTTTGTTCCACTTTACAGACTTACAGATGTGTTTTTATTGTCTTTTGTGCGATTGTTGATTGTTGAGAGCTTGCAGATGTGAGACAAATTCCTGTGAAAATAAAGTATCGTCGTCTTATCTTACAGAAATATCCGGAGCACGCCATCTACAAAGTCCTCCACCTGATGCTGAGGAGGGGCGAGCTGCAGCACCGCATGCAGAGGAAAGTCCTCTACAGAGTCAAATAGAGCAAACTGCACTCATACCTGTTAATTATCATGTTCATGAAAATGTAAATAGTTTAAGTCTGCCTGTTTTTGCTGCTCTGCATCTGAGAATCATTGCTGATCTCAGTCCTGGTGGAAACTGTTCAGTTTGGATTTTATGGCGGCGAAGGCCAGATAGATGTATCCTAAAAAATGAAAAATGTCTCAAAAATATTAAGTGTATTCATGATGTGTAAAATTAAAAGTAATAAAAGTATTTGAAGTCATAATAGTGTCAATTCTGATTATTTTATTCAACAAAAATCATTAAAAAGTTACATTTTCTATAAAGTTCATACAAATACGTAGTAAAATAATCCCAGTTTCAGATGTGATTTGATTATTTTCGAGATGAAATTAAATTTCGTTTGTCAGTAAAGTGCAGTTTGTGCGTTTAAAGTGCTGTCGAGGTCGACATGGCGTAGATTCCCATCCCGATGGTGGTCAGAGCCACACACACTCCCACGGTGAACTGCATGATGGGTGAAGACGGGAACAGCGTGTTTTTGACGACGCTGCGCTCTGATTGGTCTGCAGTTTCTGTTGTGACACTCAACATTTTCTGCAAGTCATCGAAAACCTGCAGGAAAAGACGAAACCGCTCAGCATTTTCAAACACTCACTTCCTCTTTCAGTGGTTTCAGTGTGACTTGAAGAAATTCTGGGTGTTATTTTCGGTCGGCGACGTTAATCTCTGCTCTCACCTGGATGTTGGACTCGAAGGCGTCGACGGCCTCCTGCAGCAGCGCCGCTCTCTGCTGCGCCGTCAGCTCGATGCTGTTCATGCGGCTCCGGTAAAGCTGCTTGAAGCGATTCGGGCTGCTCACGCCGGGGAAGGAGAAGAACGACAGCCCGTCTTTGCTGCTCAGCCCCAGAGACTTCTGGGTGATTTTTCCCAAAACTTGACCTCCCGACAGGTCGCCGAGATATCGAGTGTAGGCGTGCGCCACCAGCAGCTCCGGGCTCTCTTTACCAAGCTGAAAACAAATGAATAATAAAATAAAAAAATAAAACAAGGACATGTTCAGCTGTTACTTCATAACAAGACCACACACTGGAGCAAAATTTAATCTGGATTAAAGTGATCTGGATTTGGAAATCCCATGTTTCGCTGTCCAGAATCAGCTCAATACTCTTCAAAGCAACATCATGATGATAATAATATTAATAATAATCTTCATGCATCAGGCAGTTACATTTAATGCTGTTTAAGACATTTTTAACCAAATTAAATGCAGATTTTTTTTATAAATCATCTGTTTCTTATTCAGTTGCAGGTAAGCATAAAGCTAAGTTATGTAGTAGAATAATGTTATTAAAGTTCAGTTAATCTACACCCAAAAAGTTAAGTGTAAGTAATATGCTGAAGGACAGTGAGATCAGGCGTAGTTAAAATTTGTTACATAAACTTTGATGCGAAGGAGCTTGACTCTTTCTGACAAAAATATATTTTTGGTGCAATTAAGACATCAAAAATATAAAATTTAAAACTAATTAATCATTTTTAAAGGTTAATATCTATAATATTGAACATAAGACATTATAAGACTTGTGATGTAGCTGCAGAGTTTGTTTCAAACCACAACAAAACTGGATAACATGATTAAATCTGATTTCAAAATCCCTTTTTTTGTCCTTTAAAAACACATTTTTTTAGATTTGATACAATTTAATATCTGATCAGGTTACTTCTGAATAGGGATAAAGCAAAAAAAAAAAAAAAAATCATCAATGCAGCAAAACATAATATTTTGCTTGGTAATATTGCATACACAGGTGCAAGATATAGATTTTTGTTTTTTATGAATCACTAATATTGCAAACTAAAATTTGTTTTGATACCTTTTTCAGTACACTAGAAACCTTTTGCTACAATTAAAGACTTAAAAAAAGGGAATACTTAATCTTATTACTTTGGGTGAGACTTCATTTGAAGTTTAAAAAAACTGTTCTATTAATAGTCAAAAAAACATTTAAAGTCACATTAACATGGTATCGTGACTAAATTATCGTGATAATATCGTATCGTGGCGCCCTCGCTGATTCCCACAGCTCTGAACGTCCCCGCTCACCTGTCGCAGCCTCTGCTCGTATCTGTGTGTGGCTGCAGGAACAATCACTTTCTTCCTCCAGTCTGAGCCCAAAAAATGCTCCAGGTCGCTCTCGAGCGACTCCAGACGGGCGAGCTCTTGGGGGAAGTAAATCGGTGCCACGGCTGGATGGGAGCAGTTTCTGTCGAGCTCCTCTTCCAGCACTTTGTAGATCTGGTAGAGCGAACACAGCAGCACCTGAGACGAACACACAAAGACTCTTTAGGCTTTTTAGGACAGAAAGAGAAGCGAGAGCGTGATCTTGATGTGTTTATCAGGAGTTTTACTTTATACTGAGGCAGCGTGATCTGCCCCTTCTGGTAGCTCAACATCAGCTGTGTGTTTTCAGCTCGGACGTGGTTTTCTTTGGTGGCTGCTTTAATCTGCTCTGATAAATCGCTGACAGGAAACACAAAAAGCATACAATTATTAATATGAATAGATATATTAATACAGTTATTCTGAAGGAACGCTTAAAGCATGAAATCAAACTTTAAAATCTCACAGTTCAGCATGATTAACAGGGATCATATGGTCATTAACATGTAAAAGTCAAAGTTTGCCTTGGAAAACTAAATATGCTCTGAAAGTTTTGGAAAAGTCATAATTTCTGTTTTTACAAGTTTCTGGCTTTGGTTAGTGGTGTATTTTTTGGTGATTTAAAAAAAAAAAACAAAAAAAAAACTGCTGTCCAAGACTACAGGCTTGTGTGAAGGCATATTTTAAAAAATCATCAAAAATTTTAAAGACAGAAAAAAACCTAAAATATTTTCTTTAAAAATCACAAAAAGAGAAAAATATAAAAAGCTTTTTTTTCCTTTTTTTCCACCAAAAGCTTACAAAAACAAGAACAACAAAAAAAATATGCAGAATTTTTTCTTTAAAAATCACCCCGAAAAGTTCAAGAAAAAATAAGCAAATATGTTTAAAGGAAACGTGCCTTCATGTTTTCTTTAAAAATTGAAGATAAAATAAGTTAAAAATACAGACATTTATATTGTACGTCTGCTCTGGAAGCCAAAATAAAAAGATAAGTTCCTCTCTGGTGCTCAAAAAATGATTTGACATGCCTCCCTATTTTTGCACCCTCTCCCCTCTCATAAATAACAAACAGTCCCTAAATTATTTTCAAATATTCACTTCAAGTCCTGTTCTACAATAATCATTTTTAAATAATATATAGTTAGTAACACTCGTATATAATAATGAAAAACGACCATTAAGCAGTAACGATGGCACTAAAGTTTGCCTCGGTGTCTGTATACCTGCCGACGTCCCCTGTGTCGTCCTTCCTGGCGCTCTTCATGTTCTCCATCTGTGCAGACTGTCTTCTCTGTCGTCCTCTGAGAGTTGTCTCCCCCTGTGAGTTTACGGTCCACTGTGTCCCCCTCACAGCTCCGTCCTCTTTTATACAGCTGAGATCTGCTGTAGCAGCTGAGTCAAAGGGGAAGTGTGACTGCTGACTCACATCCCTCAGACTGCTGAGGCTTAAACATGACACGGCAGAAGTGAGAAAAACATGGAAGGGAAATCTGAAAACATGACAAGGCAGAAATCAAAGTTTACAGCAGTGATACACAACGTAGGGCCTTCAGGCTAAATCTGGCCCCCGGTAGAGAGCCAAGTGGCTCCCCAAACATTTTCTAATTCACAATAAAAATAAAGTGATTCATGCTGGGAATTGATTTTATACTTTTTAGTCTACATAAGGATCCAGAGTGAATAAAACAGCACCAAAATAGAGCTTGTTTTTCAAAACAGTGCCAGTGGAGGATCCCCCACACCCACTGACAGAGGTCCTAGCTAAGATCCCAATGTCCTAAAATCATGGAAACGTGCTGAAGTCCTTCAAACTTCCTAAAATTGTAGATGTCTTAAAATCCAAGAAGCGTCCTAAAATCCGAAACATGCGCTAAAATCCTCAAAATGTCCTAAAATCTGAGAAACAATCTAAGATCCTGAAAATGTCCTAAAATCCTGGAAGTATCCTTCAGTTTAAAAAATGTCCTTAAATCCAACAAATGTCCTAAAATCCTGAGATCCAGAAATCCTAAGAAACATCCTCAAATCCTTAAAAGCATCCTAAAATCTAAGAAATGTCCTAAAATCCTTGACACATTCTGAGGTCTTCGCAACACCCTGAAATCCTAGAAGCATCCCAAAATCCTGGAAGTGTCCTGCAATCCGAGAAATGTCCTAAAATCCAACAAAAAGTCCTAAAATCCTAGAAATGTCCTACATTCCTAGACACATCCTAAAATCCAAAAGACCTAAAACCTGAGAAAAGTCTTTAAAAAGTTTATACCTCCACCTTCTTCACCAGATGTAACTGTCTAACACTTTGTCTGAACTTTTACTTTTGACTTCACTTGGAGTATTTTTTCGCCTTCGATACTTCCACTTTTACTTCAGTTACAGATCTGAATATTTTTACCGCTTTTGAAAATACTGATACACGGAGATACACCAAATATTAGTACAGTCAGTACTTTTCAGATAATAGTCTGAAGATATCGACATAAAATGCTTAGATTAAGGGTTTAAACACACATATGGACCTTTGGTAAATTTGCTTTTTTTTGCGGAAAGTTCACACAAACCACTGAAAAGAGGAAAGCTTTTGCCTCAGGCAGAGACCACTAAATGTTTTTCTGTTTAGACAAATAATTCTGTCCATCTCCGTCCGCCTGGAGAAACCTGAACAAACACTGACAGCGACAGTTGGATAGACGGATCCTGAAGTTACAGCTCCATTCCTCACGCTCAGCGAAAGTCCTCTACCTAACGGTGAGTAAAAGCTCTTTAACTGCATTAAAGCAGGGCTGTAACATGGATATTATCGCTTTAAACTGTTCAACTAAAACATAAAATTTGTGTCAATTGTGAAATGAGAGTACAACACTACACTTACGCCGAGTAGCAACTAACATATGTTGGCTGTGAAAAGGCCTGCTCAGCGAAAACAGTTTTAAAGGCAAAATTTTCAGAAAAGAAATTGTGTGTTTGCTGCTTAAAATTTGCAGTTGAAACAATCCAAAAAATACTGGCACAGTCGTGGCTGACATGGTAATAGAAATACAATAAAATAATAAAATAAATGACAGAGACAATAACTGTATAAATAAATAATTAAAATAAAATAAAAGAAGTTGAAATGGCAGTAAAAGTGGTGATGCTGAACGAAGATGAAGTAACTGTTTAGTTTACATGTCATTTTGTTAGTTTTGTTTCCTGAAAAAAGTGTCATTTTGATTTAGTCTTTGTGCTGAGAGAAACTGAAGTTTAAATTTTAAGCACTGTGAGTGATAAATTGAGCCGGTGGTGTCAACTGAAATTAATTACTGCCAATTCATGTGTATGAACTGAAAGATTATGCAATTTAATTTAATGTAATTTTAATCTGAAGCAGTCAATAATAGCTTTTTTTCACTGATGAGGCATTGAGAATATCAAAGAATACACACACACACACACACACACACACACACAAATAATTCAAATAATTTGGAAGTTTAATCTTTGTAGGTTCTTCTCATGATGAGGAATTTTAAGAATTTTTAATACTTTATTAAAATGTGGAACACCTCTTGGAAAATATAGTGTGCACATATACACTTCCCCATCCCAACTATTATTCTATTCTATTCTATTCTATTCTATTCTATTCTATTCTGTTCTATGGTATTCCCTAATCACGCCCCCTGATGCTCGCAGCCGTCCATTGGTGTGTGTGATCCGGAGGGGGAAGTGGGATGAACTGGTGGGTTTTCTGGGATGAAGAAACATATCCACACACACATATCGAGCTTTTGCACGTTAATCAGTAAACATGTAGCGGTCTCGAGGGCTTTCACACGTGCAGATCCGCAGATGTTGCGCGCGAGGGCTCGCCTGGTGTAAAAGGTAACGTCAGGTCTCTGTTTCTGTCTGTAACCTCACAGCTGCTCAGCGGCTCATCGCAGCCGCCGCAGCCCCGGGAGGGTGAAGGACCACCGGCTGCAGAGTTCCAGGAGAGCCGGGGGTCCCACCAGCAGCTTACCGCTGGTTTTTAACGCGTTTACTGATGTTTGAGGCGCTAAATGATCTGATAGTAGCCGTCTGTCTGTTTTGACGACATCATGATTTTGGGCTGATTTGTGTTTTTGTGCTCCAGAGCAGCGACACGCGAGGTTTATTCAAGATGTTGCCTGATCGTGGCCCACATGCCAATGCAGGCGAGGGGTGAAGCAAATGATCAAAATTATCTAAATAATATAAGATAAGATAGTTTACAAACAACTTTTTGCGGGAAAAAAAGCATAAAAAACATTTTATGGCTAAATTAATGCTGAATTATTTTCACCGTAGTGTTCCCAGTGAGGCGTTCAGATAAGGTACATGTGGATTTATGTTTGTATTTTAATTTTATTTATGTATTCATTTATGTATTTTGCTATAGGTTACATTTTTTATCAGCTGCAGTATGTTAAAAGCAAGACCCATGGAGATTTTATTTTTCTTTTTATGGTATTACTGAGGGCTTGCAGAACATCAGATTTTATTACCATGGCCAAAAAGTCTATCTATCTATACTCTGTAACATGATTTTAAATATAGAATTATTCTATCTTTTTCGAAAAACAATTTTAAGGTCTACTGAAATAAAAAAAAAACAAAAATTTTTGTAAAAAAAAAAAAAAAACCAAAACAGGGATATAATTTTCAATTTTAAAACATAGTAATTATTAAAATTGTTTTTTTGAAAAATTTTTCTTCTTGTTAAAAAATGTTTTTTTTTTTTAAAAAAACAAATTTTAGGATATGCTGAAAATAGAAAACATATGTATTTATTTGAAATATTATCTTCTTTCTGTAACACAATTATGTAAAACGTATAATTTTTAAATTGAAATTATAGTAATTAGAAATATTATTATTTTTTGTTAAAACAATGCAGTCCGATGAATTTTTAGCTTTGTTTGTTGTGTTTTCATGTCTGAACGTTAATTTTGAAATGTATAGACCTCTGTTTTGTTGTGCTCTATACATGTTTATATGACGACAGCCCTTGTGCAGCACTTAAAATATTTTAATGGCTTTTATTTATAGATTTATGACGGGAATATATTAATAACGGTATCATATAATCATACACCGTTGCTTTATGTCCAACAGGTTATGGATTCGAACCTTCCTTGTTTTCTCCTCTTCATCCTGATTGGCTGCGTCACATGCTCTCCCGATAACCATCATCATCATCACAACGCCACGCGCCGCTATGATTACTGTGTGCTCGGAGCCGGGCCTGCAGGGCTGCAGATGGGATACTTCCTCTCCAAGGCCAAAAGAGACTACATCATCCTGGAGAGGAACTCAGGGCCGGGCAGCTTCTTTAACAAGTACGATACTTTGTGTTGTCGTATGTTGCAAGAGACACACGAAAAAGCAGCCTCCCGAATAACCTTTACAGGGATGGTTCAGATTTTTTTGAAGTGAGGTTGTGTGGGATACTTACTGTGTACACAGATACACAGATACAGTAGATGTCAGTTGGCAGGCCCCCAAATCTAGTAAACATCATAAAAACCGCATATCCTAACATCAGAAATGTCCTAAAATTCTAGAAAAGTCATAAAATCAAAAAAATGTCATAAAAGTTTAAAAACGTACTAAAATTTGAGAAATAACCAATAATCCTACAAACATCCTAATATCCTAGAAATGTCCTGAAATCCTAGAAAAAAGACATCTTGAAATCCTGAATGTCCTAAAATCCAAGAAATTTTCTGAAATCCTAGAAACGTCCTAATATCCCAGAAATGTCCTAAAATGCAAGAAATTTCTTAAAATACACAAAATGTCAGAAAAGCCCAGAAATGTCCGAAAATACAACAAACGTCCAAAAATCAGAGAAATGTCATAACATCCCAGAAGTGTCCTAAAATCTGAGAATTATTTTAACATCCTAGAAACGTCCTAAAATCCGAGAAATATCCAAAAAATCTTAGAAACGTCCTAAAATCTGAGAAATGTCCTTAAATTATTGCCATTGTCTTGCTATTTTGTAAAAGTGCCCCCAAACAAAGCAGGTTAAGTATTCTTGAACTTTATCTTCCTTGTATTTAAAACATTTAAAACACTAAGTACCTCATATAACCCCACTTGAAAAAATCCGAACCGTCCCTCTAACTGCTGCGTCCTCTGCTCTGCTTTAAGGTACCCGAGGCACAGGAAGCTCATCAGCATCAATAAGATCCACACGGGACGGCAGAACCGAGAGTTCAACCTGCGCCACGACTGGAACTCGCTGCTGAGCGATAAACCCGACCTCCTGTTCAAGAGGGTGAGCAGCGAGTTCTACCCGCCGGCCGACGCCTTCCCGCTCTACCTGTCCATGTTCGTGAAGGAGCTCGGGCTGAGGGTCCGGTATGGCGTGGACGTCGGGAGGATCCGGGCGGTGCAGTCAGCCACCGACAGGAGCTACATCCTGACTGATCAACATGCGACGGACTTCACGTGCAGGTAGATGACGTCACGCTGAACCTGAGATCCAAACTTTACATTGGTTAGGATTGTGGATTGTCTGTCCTCCAGGGACGTCTCTGGGATTTTAGGACTCTGGGGGATTAGCCTGGACCTCTGTAGGGGGGTCGGTGATGATCCTCCTATTTGAATGCTTTTGATGCACTCTGGCACCTTATTAACCCTGAAAAACTCTTTATTTTATACTTTAATTTTGAATCGTGATGTTAAAAATAGTAGTTAGTGGTTAGTAATTAGTAGAAACAGAATACTTTACAGATACTATCATTAAAAATAAATTGACAAAAGTTTAAGAAAAAAGTCTTTATTTTAACTATGTTCATTCAGTCTAATATAAGTAAGGATAAATTATTGGATCCAGGGCTTTTTTAATATTATTAGGGACTGTTTGTTATTTATGAGAAAGGAGGGGGTGGTGCATAAAGGGGTGGCTTGTCAATTTTTTTTTTTAAATTTTGGTATAGGGGAGAGCCATACAACTGAAATGGCCGTATTTTGTATTTATTTTACTGCTGATTTTTAAAGAAAACAGGGCCGTGGGTTTGGAATTTATTTTCCTTTTAACATTTTTTGGCAGTTTTTTTCCTTTAAATTTTTGTGTTTATTTTTGATTATTTTTTTCTTTTCTTGAAAAGTTATCTTATATTTCTTTTTCTACGTTCTAGTTTTTTTTTTTTTCTCTAAACTGTTTTCGCCTATGCCTTTTTTGGGAGAGGGGTTAACACTTTTAGTGATTTTTTAAACCTGCGGGCCTGCCAACCATTTGTTATAGTCAGAAATCTGTAAAAACAGAAATTGGATTTTGACATTTCGGATGGTCCTTAAACACATGATGTGCGATGAACGCTTCATGCATTTTCCTTGAGTCGCTCACTGAGGCTCAAGGAAAAAATGTCTGCAGTTTTGGTGAGGGTAAAAAAATAAATCAGAGGCGGTTCGCTTGGTTTTACCTATTCTTAATCTATTCTTTTAACTTTATATTCACACACATATTTAGATCCGGGGCTCTTAATAAAACATTCGGGGCTGAGACCTCGGACGTCCAGGCCTAATGGCGCCGCTCTCGTCCTCTCTCCCTCAGCGTCCTGCTGGCAGCCACAGGTTTGTGGGTTCCTCAGAAGGTCGAGTTTTTGGGTTCTGACCTGGTCGAAGGCTACGAGTCCATCTCCACTGATCCTGAGGACTACAGGAACCAGGCCGTGCTGATTCTGGGCAAAGGGAACTCGGCTTTTGAAACGGCCCAGAGCATCCTGGGAAGAGCCAGTCGGGTGCACATGCTCAGTTCCAGCCCTGTTCGACTCGCCTGGCAAACTCATTATGTGGGAGATCTCAGGTAACGCCAAAGACGTTTCTCTTCAGGTGTTGCCCCACAGTCCTGTTACATAACCTCAAGTTCCCGACTATCAGCATCAGTAATGTTCCTGTTCATTTGATTCTAACTCCTCTAAGGGTTAATGTATTATTTTGAAAATAATACATTTTTTGTGTTTTTTTTTAATCTAAAAACATAGTGGCATCATGACAAAAACCTAGAATTTAAAGGGTTAAAATTCTGAAAATTAATGAATATTTGATATTTATGATTAGGACTTATGTTGGTTAAAAAAATTAACTCAATGAAAGTAGAAAACTATAATAATGTTTAATAATTTTAATAGCGTGAGAGCGGTATGAGTGTGATTATTTGACGCTGCACAAAAAATAATAATGTATAAAAATCAATGTTGGTGCTAATATTGACATATTCCAGACTGTGATAATCCAAAAAATCTACTTAGCATGTAGTAAACTCAATTTTGCATTTTTTTTCCATCTAAAAACATAGTGGCATTGTCACAAAACCTGGAATTTAAAGGTATAAAATTCTGAAAATTAATGAATATTTGATATCTATGATTAGGACTGATGTTGGTTTAAAAAAAAAAAACTCAATGAAAGTAGAAAATCATATAAACTTAGACTGTTTAAATGCCTGGTCTTTAGAGCGGAGTGGTTTGAGTGTGAGTATTAGATACTCCACATTGTTTTGTTTGTTTATTTGAAGTTACTTTTATTTCGTATTTTTAGTATATAACACTGATGATTCTGTTTTTACTACATATTTAATACTATTTTTTTTTACTAGATTAATTTTTATTTGTATCTGTTTATTTTTGTTGGTTAATTTTTCTATGTTTATTGTATGAAGTTACTTTTATTTTCAGATTTCTATTATATGACATCGACTTTTTCACTTTTCACAGTGCATAATCCTGGGAAAATATAACTTTTTAAAAATAATGATGCATATTGTTAACATTTTTTATTTAACTGATCTCTGCTTTTCGTTTTCAGGGCCGTAAATAACGAGCTATTAGACACATATCAGCTGAAGTCCCTCGATGGGTTGGTGGAGGCGAGCTTGGACAAAATAGTTATCGCTCAGCGAAAGGAGGAAAGCAGAACAAGATCGAGCGCAAAGAAGAAAGAGAAGAAGCGTCAGATGTACCTGACGTTAAAGAAGTACGTGCAAGAGAAGAACAGCTCCGATGTGACCGGAGACGAGCTGCCCGGGTATTACTTCGACAACTTCTCTGTGCGAAAACCCTACGACCGCGTGATTCGATGCCTCGGCTTCAGATTCAACTTCAGCATATTTGACAGGTGCAGACTTATGCAACATGGTATTGTACTGTGTCAGTATTTGTACTTTAATGTACCTCCCTGTCAACAAACATAACATGTAATGTTCATCCTCGCAGCTCTGCGTGCCCTCCGAACAGCGACAATGCCAAAGGGAGGTTGCCGGGGGTGACAGCGTGGTATGAAGGGAAGAACACGCCCGGTTTGTTTGTTCTGGGGACCGCCGCTCACTCCAGAGACTACCGCTTATCTGCTGGCGGCTTCATCCATGGATTCCGGTACACAGGTGAAAGTCCAGCTGGTGTTTGTTATTTTGCGACATTTAGGGCAAATAAGACCCAGTCACAGGGTCTTATCTGCTCCACAGGGTCTGCAGGGAAAGTACACAATTGTGATAGTACTAAATCGTCGCCCTAGAAGACTCAACTACCTCGGTCAAAAAAAGAGTGCTGCGAGGATGGTTTTTCTTGTAGATTAGATCAGATTAGATTTGCTTCATTAATCCTGAAGGAAAATGAAGCACAAAGCAGCTCACAGTATCAATCAGTCAATCTAATGTTATTTATATAGCACCTTTCAAACAAATCAAATGCAATTAAAAGTGCTTTATAATTTGATTTAAACCAAAAGTAAGTAAAAGTAAAACCATAAAAAAAAATTAAATAGTAAGACACTACATAAAAGCCAGACTGAAAAAGATAGGTTTTTAGGTTTTGCTTAAAAAAACATAAACTAGTAAGACATTAGAGGAGTAAGACTAAAGAGTAGGACTAAAAAGATAGATTTTTAGTTTAAAAGTATCAACATTTTGAGCTTTTCTCAGAAAAGCAGTAAAAAAGAAGTATACAACGAGACAATAAAAAGCAAGTTAAAAACAACAGATAAAAAAAAACATACAAAAACAGAAATACAAACCTAGAAAACACTAAAGTAAACACTGAAAATAAAAATCAGCTAACCTGGAAGTTAACGTTTCCCTGGTTCTCTTGACAAAAAGCCTGTGGGATTTTTCCAGTGGATTTTGAGCTATTACAGAAAATAAGCTTTGCAACAACAATAAAAAGGTTATTGATGCTTACGCATTTTGTTCAGCAAGATAATCTTTGCAAATGAACACCACTTTTATGATTTTTGAATCATAAATCCAATAACAAAAAGTCAAAAGCTAACATTATGCTATAAACAGTCTAGGCTTGGGCGGTATGTAATATGTCAAACCTTCTTACCTTCTTGAAGCTTCACTGATATTCAGCTTCACTGTGTTATTTAAATTCTCTGTGTGGATTTCCTGCCGCAGCCCGTGCTGTACATCGTGTGCTCGAGCAGCGTTACCATGGCAACCAGTGGCCATCGACGACGCTATTGACAACGCAGCTGCAGTCCTGGATTCTGAAGCGGGTCAACGAGGCCTCCGGGACGTACCAAATGTTTGAGGTTCTGGGGGACGTCATACTTCTTAAAGGGTAAGTGGATGTTATTTTGATATCAGTAACTATACCTGCTGACCAGCATCAGACGACTAAACCGCCTTAACTGGCTTCTTTTGATTAATGTAAGACAAAATACACCTGCTGTATAACTACACCATTATCACCCTTTGAGGGGTGTGTTTTCGAGAAATATATTTTTAACTCACTTCACTTTAATGATAAGTGTAAAAAAAAAGAGGGTCAAAATAGGTATCGTTTTTCAGATGTGAAATTCTGTCAGTGACTTTAACCCTTCAGGGCCCGCTTTAATATTACACACACTCGTATTTCTCTGAGCACAAAATCCATTTGATATTATAATACATACATAATATTATACATTTATATTATTTTCTGCTTTCATTGAGTTTTATTTTTAAACCAACATCCACACTAATCATGAATATCAAATATTCATTCATTTTCAGAATTTTAATCTGTTAAATACTAGGTTTTTGTCACGCTGCCACTATGTTTTTAGATGAAAAACAACACAAAAAATAATTATTTTCAATATAATACATGCAAAATAGAATTTTTTGGGGCATTACCACAGTCTGGGATATGTCAGTGATTAGCAGCATCATTGATTGCTCATCAGGTGGAAAATATTGAAAATGACAAATTACAAGTCAAAAGCCCAGAATGACACCCAGAAATAATACAAGTCCTGTTTTTCTGCTCTGATGGCTGTGGGATCAAAAATGTCAGTTTGAATGGGTTTCAATGGAGCATTTTTGGACCATAACAGTCTGAATGTAACTATTTAGTTTCCACAGTGTATTTTAGACTTATTGTAGGAGCTGAGCTGCAAATTCACTGATTAAACAGAAATGCATGATGTTGCAATAATTGATGCCAAATGCATGAACACATCCAAAATTATCATAAAATGAAGAATGGAAAGTGCGTTAAATGCACCAAACTGTCCCTAAGGGTTAAACGCAGGCAATGGCAGAGTTGACAGATAATGTTTGAATTGCAACAACAAAAAAATGTTATTATTTTAGTATCACTCTCTGTGTGTAATTGTACATAAAATGCTGCTCTTCATGGGCAAAAATCACCAAATTTTATTGCTGGAAATTACATTGCAAATCACCTTTTTTCACAATAAACAGATGCAAAATCAATCCTGCATCATATTATTGTCGTTTCTTCTCTTTGGTTTTCAGCTCTCACTGTGAATACGTGGAGGAGTTTACCCTCCAGGCTCTGCCTCAGTTCTCCTCTCTGTCGGGTCACGAGGTCTCCCACCACGGACTCATAGTTCTGGTCATGCAGTACGGGAAGGAGAAGATTGACTTCCTTGGTCGGGGCAGAGCAGAAACAGACTGGACCAAAGCTTGGAAATCCAACTTTCTGCACCCTGTTTTATATTACTATGACACACTTCCCACTGGTGAGTACAAATACATGAAAAAGTGTACTTTTTAGTTATAGAATTACTTCAAAGGCTCAATTAGAGGCTCGGTCTGGTTATCATGCAGTACATTTTTATAAAAGTTCTTTGGACGTATAAAAGCAGGTTTTTGGCTACCTGCTGGAGATAACTTTACTAAGCTGCTTCGATCACGCACACAATACGTATATATTCTTAAACTTTTGTTAATATGGACATGTTACACATATTATTAGCTCGGTAAGAATTTCTAAAATTCAATCATTCGGTTAATTTCTCTGACATCATGAGCACTGAAGAAGACGGTTTTATTACTACAGTAAACAAGAGAGACTCAAAAAAAGTAACTAGTAGATTATCTTAAAAATGTCCAGTGAACTATATTCATAGTCATGTGTTTGAAATTATTTTAGAGAATTATTAGAATTTTTAAGCTTTTTTTTCAGGTCATTTCCTGCTTTTTTTTTTTAAAGAAAAATGTCCAGTCCAGTGAACTGTATTCGTAATTATATTTTTCAAATTAATTTACAGAATAATTATAATTTTTATGCTTTTTTTCTAGGTCATTTCTAGCGTCTTCTTTGTTTGTTTTTTTACCTTCTTGTTTTTTCAATTAATAGCCTGGGCTATTAACTGAAGTTTTACTGTATGAATGAATGTTAAAGTACATTTTGTTTCCCCCAGAGGAAGAAATGAAGCTCCGTCCGAATGGCTGGCCTTTACCGAGACCCAAAGCTATTCACCACATGATCGAGGACTTCCTCACAGAGTGGGACAGTCCTGTGTCTCATATCCAGCCGCTGCGGCGTTTCCTGGAGCACTGTGTCCACACTGACCTCAGGGCCTTCTACGCGGGTAAAGCTGCATGTTTGTGCTGCAAATACTCATTTTTAAAGAATATCACACTGATCTGTGTATTGATACAGCTTTCTCAGGGACACAGAAAACCTGTAAAAGTCATGGAATTTCATTATCACATTTTCCAGGCCTGGAAAAGTCATGGAATCACTAAACATCATGGAGCGTTATGGAAAAGTAATTGAATTTTGTCACAGTAATATTGAAAAGTCGTTACAGTAATCTTTCATAGATAACCTTCCATGTGATGTAAAATATTTTTTTCAGTTTCTGTGTGCGTAACATATCTCCAATTTACACATTTTGACCTGGTCGTAGATTTTTAATCGAGACCAGTAAACGGTAACAGATTTATTTGTTAACATAATTACTGTGATTGGATATAAAACTTCCTTCTTCAAGTCCAGCCAATCACGGTTTGGTGTGTCGGGCTTTTAAACGTCACACTTCTTTTTGTTCTGTGATGCCGGCATGCTGCCTAAAATTACACACTGGAGTGATATGATGCCGCCGTTATTTGGTTGTGTGTAAAAATGAGAAGAACCATAGAGACGGGACTTTGTAGCGCCTTTATAGTTAAATCTCGGCATAAAAGGGGCTAATTTTTCTCTCGTCTTTTAGAGTCATGTTTCCGCTCCTCCCTCACCCACCGGAAGCCGCCGCTGTTTTGTCAGCACGGATACTTGAAGCAGCAGGGCGTCGCTCACAACAGTCAGCTGTGGCAGCACAACCACGACGCCGGACTGATGGCGGGCGAGCAGGACGCAGACATATCAGGGGCCGACCCCGCATTCCCCAAATACGTGGCACAAGCTGGAGCCTCTGTGTCTTCAGGGCTGAAACTCGACTTCTGATTGTTAAAGTTAAGACTGTGATGCTGTTCTGGTTCCTCAGACTTTCTACCTCCAGCACCCTTAATTAGTCCCTCCACAAGACCAAATATTTGACAGAATACCGTCCTACAGATCAGGCTCCCAACGTTTTTGGATTGTGATCCCTTAAAGGAGCAGAGTGTAGGATTTTAGAGGATAAATCGGCAGAAATGGAATATAAGTGTTTTCTGCGCTTTTCTCACCTCAAAATGAGCCGTTTATATCTACATAGGAAGCAGGTCCCCATCTATGGAGATCATGGATGTATTAATAAGATATGGATACAGCACTGACGCGAAGCCGCGTTTATTCGTTTGAGAGATGCTCAATAGGGCATGAAGCAAAAAAAACGCAATATTATTAATATATAAAATACCTGTATCTTCCACGTTATCAGTGAACATTTAACTTCCGCCGGTGGAGCGACTGACTTCCGGTTTAGCACTTCGCTAAAGCTCAAATGGCGACCTGATTGTGGCCCTTTTAGACTTTCCAAATACTATCAAACTGAATGGCTCAAATCTAGATAGTGAAATGAGTCATTTTTGGAGGTTTGACGCTCAGAAAAAATTATTTACTGATTTACAGTAAATAATCTTTCCCAATTTAAGTCAATGGGACCCATGGCGTCACAAGACGGACCTGCACAGTTTGGGCCACTATGTAAAATTTGCATCAAAGCCTGGTGCGCTTCCTGCGGGCGTGACGGAGAGCACTACGTTGCACCTCCATGTTTCTACAGTAACGGACGAACCAAACATTTACTCGGATTTTCCCGTTGGCCACCGCTGAACAGTTAGAGGCCCCTCCTTGATGAGCAGCATCGATAAAACCACTTTTTAAAATTTTTTTTGCATGAAACTGCTTTGTCCAGTGTTTTTAACATTTTAAATAACCAGGTCTGTATGTTTGAAGAGGGAAGAAACCTCTGCGGATAATTCGGTAAAATCCTCCTGAACATCTGGATTTTATGTCTGTCTCTGACGTTTAATCACGTGATCCGTTTGTTTTGGAGAGATTCTCAATAATTCGTCTCCCGATAAAATCCTGAACACTGAAGGACTTCTAACAGGAGAAGTTTCAGTTGGTTGCAATCTGCAATCCTCACCACTAGATGTCACTTTATCTCTTAAAATCTTAACATGCTGCTCCTTTAAAAAAAGTTTATTTCTGCTGACAAACCCTCTTCAATAGATGTTAATCCACACTTGACTATTTCAACCAGAGTTATTTTCCCTTCTTTAATTTAATTGTGTTTAAGGGTCTAAAGGAGAAAAATTATTCAGTTATTCACAAGAAAAAAAAGCAAATATTGGAGGAAAGTCTAAAAACTAAGGGGCTGTTCATTATTTATTAGAGTGGAGGGGATTGTGTAACAAGGAGGAGACATGTTAATTAGGTTTTTTTAGTACTGAGGAGGGACTTTTTTATTTTGACATAAGGGGCATATACATTTAAATGGCTGCATTTTGTGCTTATTTTACAGGCGAATTTTTTTAGAGAAAATATGTTTAGGGGCATGTTGTCTTTAAAAATCACCAAAATTACACCGTTTATCATAACCCGAAACTGTGAGAACAGAAACGATCCTTGGATTTTCAAATTTACGACAGTGCTTGAACACATTATGTGGGACAAACAGTCCGAATCTGAGCTTAAAATAGTGATCTGTCATCAAAGTCATAAATGTTCAAATTTGCCCAAAAATAAATGTTTGCATGAACTAAGCCGCATGCACAACAATAGAACCGAGGCTATTTTCAACAACATAATTTCGTCTCAACATTTAACTTTAAAAGATCAAAGGGTCATTTTTAAAATTTAATTCATGGTGGTCATGCATTTTCCACCAGTCACTCAGGGAGGCTTGAGGAAAAATATTTGTAGCTTTGAATAGCGTAACAAAATTAAAATAAAATCAAAACTCACACCCCAGGCACCCCATCCTCTAAAAAATAAAAAACAGTCCCTAAGCATATCTTTATTTTTTATAATAATATCACAGCCTCTCAGACTTCATCATTATGTGATGTAATCACTGTTTTATCACCAGAGAGGCACCTTATCCCTTGAGCGCTCCCTAGTTTTTATTCCTCAGAAAATATTTTATATACATTATCATGGCATTTACATATCACAAATATATAGATTATATAAAAGATATATAAGTCGAGGGTGGTTGTTACTAAATGAAAATGCATTATACATTTTACATGATGTAACCTGATGAAACAAACAATAAAGAGGGAATACAGACTGTTTTTAATCTAATTTTGTTTTCATGGTTTTTCCCCACATTAATTGAATACATGTGGGGTACGGACATCCCAGATTTCCATTACAAAAGTTATGTAATATTTATCATAATATAAAAAAAAAATCATGTAAAATAAAGTAAAGTGCACAACAAATAAATCAGGACCAGAAATACTCTATTGATCTCCAGGGGTAACTTGTGATTTGTACAAACTTTTTGATGCCAAGCATTGAGATTTTTAGCAAGTAGGAATAAGATGTATGAAAAGAATTAAGTAAAAATATAGAATGATAAAAACATAGATAATAATATATAAAATGTGCACCAGTAAAAATATACAATAACAATGATGTGCATTATGCTTTAACTTCACACCAATATGTAAAATGTTTTAAAATTTTAATCGTAATTAATTTTATATAATAGTTTTAAAATTAATCAGTTGTTTAATTAAAATAATTAATTAAATATTATGTAATATATTTATCATAATATAAAAATAGAGTAAAAATAAATAGCACAACAAATAAATCAAAAGCAGAAAAGCAGAAACACTTTATTGATCTCCAGGGTAAATTGTGATTTATACAGTCGCTCTGATGCCAAGCATTGAGAGTTATAGAAGTGAAAATCAGAAGTATGAAAACAGAAAATAAATAAAAATATATAATTAAATAAAATATAAATGACAAAATAAAATAAAACATGTGCATCAGTAAAATATGAAAAAACAGTATGTGCAATGTCATTTAATTTAATTGTCATTTAATTTAACGTGTTTTATTAACTACTGTTAATCTTCCACAGTGCTCATGTGTGAAGTAATCTGAGCGTGACATCTTTTTAAAAATTGTTTTGAGAGCTTCATATTTAAATCTTTTTTTTTTTAAATTTAATTTAATTCTTATTTTTATTTTAATCTTAATAAAATTTAATTTAATTTAACGTGTTTTGTGAACTACTGTCAATATTTTTTAAATTGTTATGAACGCTTCATATTTTAATATTTTTAATTTAGTTTAATTTAATTTAATTCTTATTTTTATTTGTATTTTAATTCAATTTATTTTTTTCATTTAACGTGTTTTGTGAGCTACTGTTAATATGGTGCGCATGCGCGAAGGAATCGGAGCCATGGATCCATCTGCTGATTGGTTGCGCGGGTGCGTTGATCCGATTGGACGGGAGCTAATGAACAACACGGGATCTGATTGGTGGTCGCTGCACGGCGGGCATGTACAATAAAAATACTTTTTACTGCCTCTAACCCGTCAATGTAGAGCAGGGGACATTTTGGTTTTGGAAAGGAAGGGTGTATGTTTTATGGTGCCAAAATAATTAAAATTATGGGGCTGGAGAGGCTTTAACGGTGTTTCTGTGTGTCTGCGCGCGGTGTAATGGCTCCTCGGTGTCGCTGACGGCGCACTCTCCGTGTTAATGACGTTAAAAATGGCCGTTTTTAGCTCCGCGCCGTCGTGTAAACACAGCCTCCGTATGTCGCGGTGAAGTATGGACGGGTGGAGCCCAATCATCGCTGCAGCCTCGGACAATGACCGCTCCAGCTCCGAGGGGGAGTACATGGTGGAGCCGGGACCCGAGGATGAGCCCCGGGAGGCGGGCAGAGAGCAGCGGGGCAGCCCGGAGAGGATGGAGCCGGGGGGACCCGCCGCTGTCGGGTTCGGGATCAGTGGGACCGGGGAGGGGAAGGTGGTGCTGGGTCGGGTCGGACAGAGAGACGATAAGGAGCTCCGGTACCTGCACCTGCTGTGGGAGCCCGGACGACCGGAGCTGAGTGCCGGTGCAGTGCCGAGCAGGATGGGGAAGGTGACGGGGAGCCGGGCCCGGAGGCACCACAGAGCCGTCCGGAGCCTCGGTCCTCTGGGGAAAGACATTTATGGTAAGAGGCACTTATATTTTCTGTTAATTTAGTAAATAAAAAAGAGAGTTAGGTGTTGGTTAACTTCAAAATACTCGCTAAAAAAGTAAAGTTAACCATAATGTGTGGTATCTCATCGCTAATGCACTGTTAAAAATATTAATAAAAAAATAAAAACCAGTTGTTTTTACGGAAGTAAAACGGCAGTTGTGGTTGCCAGAATATTTTTTTAAATACAGTGAAAATGTAAAACATCCTTTCAGAGAACAGGACATGTAAATTTTACATTTTAAAACTGTTTTCAACTGTAAAACTGTTGTAACAACATTTTTAAACCGTAAAATTGACACTGTCCATTTGTAATACAAATAAAAATAAAAACAATAATGCACTAATATTGTAATGTATGTAAACAATTCGATTTTTGATTAATAACGATAAGTTATGTTGATATAGTGACTAAATGGTTCAAATAAAAATAATAGAGAACAGTCTGGTAAGTTCAGAAAACTAAACATGAAGTAAACTATTGATGAGCAGTGTGCTGTGCAGGTGTGATTTCAGTGGCCGATTAAACGGCAGTCCTGTGGGAAGTGTGAAGCCAGTGAATGATGTCTTTGTTTGCTGCTCTGCAATCTGACCCCCATCACCCGGTCATTAAACTGTTTACATACCTGTCACTTTGAATGTCTTATCTCCACAGCTGTCAAAAGACTGAGGGAAGCAGCAAACAGCAATGATATAGACACAGGTAGGTGCAAAGAGGCGAAGCAGTAAAATGACCTGCATGTGGTGCAAAGGGAAGTTTATGCTAACAAAATGTTGTTCTTCCAGTTCGAAGGCTCCTGCAGGATGAGATTGACCCCTGTGCAGCAGATGACAAGGGAAGGACGGCCCTCCATTTTTCCTCCTGCAATGGCAACGAGAGCATTGGTAGGTTGATGATTATATTTTGGGAAATCATATATAATGCAGCAGGATGGTTGCAGTTTGAAGAGCAAAGTTTACACAACCATGTATGCAACAATCCATACTGCTGTAGCATAATTGAACACAGCATTTTCACATCACTCACAATTACATCTACATTTTTACAATTAAATGTGTCTTTTAAAATATTTCTTTATGTCTGTAGTGCAGTTGTTGCTGAGCCACGGCGCTGACCCCAACCAGCGAGACAGTCTGGGGAATACCCCCCTCCATCTGGGTAAGACAGACGAGTCACCATGTCTCAGAAAACCTGCAGCTCTGTGTTCACTTATTCAAGGTTTCACTCTGACTCGCAGCTGTGCAGCTGCTTCAGCGCACACCTGCCAAATGAAGGGAAACTTCAGAATTACGTAACTTAACTGATGTTTTTTTTTGCATGCAGCAGGTGTTGTAGAACACTTTTTTCTCGTAATTTAAACCATTTTAACCTCTGTCTCTGCAGCGGCCTGTACCAACCATGTGCCTGTAATCACCACACTGCTGAGAGGAGGTGAGACCTCTGCAGAGGTGTTTCATTCTGTGTTTACATGTCGCTCAGTTTCCTGTTAGAGTTCGCTGAAAATAAAGGGGAGCAAAATCAACTTTGTTTATTTAAACACTATTTGTGGGGTGTCTGTTCTGAAAGAGAACGTATAAGTCCAAATGCTTTAAAGGACAGTGTTTTATTTTTATAAATAGAGAATTTCAAATAGACTCCTTGGAGAGGAATACCTTACTCTATGGTTATTTGCCAAAAATACAGCAAGAGCCACAGGTTCCCTTTTAAAAGGGTACTTTACTTTTTTTTTCAACTCGCTTTGTTTCATAAGAATGAGGGCAGTATGTGTTAAAGGGTTGGACTGATGTGAAAATGTTGAAACCAGTTTGATATTAAGCCGAACACAGGACCGAATTTTACCAGTTGTCCAAGTGATGATCACAGTCTGTGATATGTTAATGATCAGCAGCTACATTGATTGTGACAGGTCACCTAGTGGAAATAGCATGTATTTCCTCCATATGCCAAATATGGTCAAAATGACCTCATCAGGTGGAAAATAGTGAAAATGACAAATTCAGAGTCAAAAGCCCAGAATGACACCCAGAAATAATAAAAGTCCTGTTTTTCTGCTCTGATGGCTGTGGGATCAAAAATGTCAGTTTGAATGGGTTTCAATGGAGCATTTTTGGACCTGAACAGTCTGAATGTAACTATTTAGTTTCCACAGTGTATTTTAGGCTTATTGTAGGAGCTGAGCTGGAAATTCACCGATTAAACCGAAATACACAATCTTGCCAAGATGTATGCCATGTGCATGAACACAGCCAAAATTATCTTAAAATGAAGAATCCAAATTGATTAAAAACAGCAAACAGTCCCTAAGTCTCTTATTTCTAATGCAATACAAGTTGGATTTAGCGACGTGATGCCGTCAGCTTGATGGAGGCTACTTTTTAATTTCCCAGAATGTGTAGTAATGTCAAATGTCGGTTCAGCTGCTCAGCCTAAAATCAAACTGGTTTATTTTTTCCATCACTGGCAAAACCAGAAATTCCCCCGACTCTAATGTGTTAATCCTACATTTTACCATCGCCAGGATCTCCCCGCTTCTCTCCCAAGACCTCTTTATTCTTCAATTAAATTGTAAATCCACTAAACCATTTAATGAGCCTGCGTAACAGAGAGATTTGTGCTGTCATTGTGTCTGTTCAGGAGCCCGTGTGGACGCCCTCGACCGAGCAGGAAGGACCCCGCTGCATCTCGCACGCTCCAAACTGAACATCCTGCAGGAGGGAGATTCCCGCAGCCTGGAAACCCTGAGAGGGGAAGTCACACAGGTAGAGAACGCGTTCACCTGCCTGGATAAGGATTTGGATGGTGATTGTGCATCCTTGATTTTTACAAATAGGCAGTTTATTTGAAGATTTTTATGTTTGACTTACCTCGCAGATCATTCAGATGCTGAGGGAATACCTGAACTTAATGGGCCAGAGTGAAGCTAAAGAGAGGCTGGAGCACATTTCGACACAGCTGCAGCACACGCGCACCAAAGAGCAGGTGAGACATGAGGAACGATTCTCAGATTTACGTACAGGAAAACAAAATCTCTGCCGAAACTAAACTTAAATGTTTCTTGGGGTGTTTTTTTATTTGCATATTGTTATGCATCATAACTGTATTTGTGTTTTTGTTTTTTTTCAGGTGGATGAAGTCACCGATTTATTGGCCAGTTTTACATCGCTCAGTCTACAGAAGCAGAATTTGGGGGATAGGTAGAAGCTGAAGAACATAGAGAGCTGAAGTCCTGCTTTCTTTTAAGAAATCAGTTGCACCACTGATCACGGCCAGACAAGTAAATGCTGAAGGTTTTCTGTCCATATTCCAGACTAAATATTTATCCTCAGAGCTGCTGAGAACAGAAACATTTAAACTTTGTCATTTTAACAGCGATGACACAGTTATTCTGAGAACCCTTAATGCGTCAAAGGCCTCAGTTTGGACATGGTTGTTTTGATATTCACAAAATTTGGGATGTATATTTCTGTCATCATTTCGGACATATTTCTAATTGGTTGTCATAAGCTCCGCCCACTCCAAAGTCTGCCATTTTGAATTTTGTGCATTTTTCATTAATTTTATGCTAACTTTTAGAAAGCCTCCTGAAGGGTTTGTTGGACTCATTTCAGGTTTGGGTGGTTTAACTCTCTGACTAATGTGACGATAATTTGTGAAGGAATAGTTGTTAGCTTGAATGATGCGGTCATGTGTGAACACGCCATTTGAAGAACTTAACAGACGTAAGACATTTTGATAGTCTGATACCCCTTCTCCACCAACATGAAACTGTTTTTGTTCTTCCACACCTAATTTCAAACTGTTCAGAGCCTTTTAACCAAAAATAAAGTAGTTCAGAACCTAAAAAGTTGGTTTTCAGCTGAACAAATAGCAGGTTTTCCTTGACCTGAAGTGTGAACTGTAATGACATCAGTTTGATGGAAAAAGTTTTTTGAATGATTCAACTGATCCATCTCAAATTTGGGCAGCTGAATCTCGAGACCGTCAAGATGCCAAATTGCGAAGCACACAAACACAGCAACATGACCGATGCTGTGTTTGTGTGTTCTCTTGCACATAAGTGAGCTCAGAAAGTGGTATAAGATTAGCAAAAGGTCATTTCCAGCACCACTCACACGAAACCAGAGATACCATCTAACTTCAGTGTACATCATGTGACTTTCATGTAAATGCACGGCTAAGCTGACTGGCATCGCTCCAGTATCCCCGGACCTCTGCGAAAGTGTGAGGGCCCTTTTGTTGCTGCTTTCAACTTTGATTTTGTCAGCATTTACTGCACCGATGAGGTTGTAACAGTGTGTAATGCTGCTGTGCTTACAATGCTAACAAAAATCCTGTTGGTTAAAAAGAAAAGATGCCGTTACTGCAGATGTTGCAGATATCCATTTAGTACTTGGACCGAAAGGAGTATTGCATGTAGGCTTTTCAGAAAAAACTATAAAGGAAACCCCCGAGGGAAACATACACTGAGAGCAAGAAGCTGGTGGAGCCGAAACAAACCCAGGAGTGCAGCAGGGCCTCAGCTTTCTATTGTGTGTGTGTGTGTGTCCTGGTGTGTGTGTGTGTGTGTGTGTGTGTGTGTGTGTGTGTGTGTGTGTGTGTGTGTGTGTGCTGACGTGTTCTCGTCTTGCCTGCCGTTATTAGCTCAGTTCTCTGGTAATCATGAGATTTTCTCATGAAATGATTCAACAGTCCTCACTGTTGTATTGTCGGTTTTCTTATCTACAGCATCTTTGTATCTCGTTGCCTTTTTCTCTTGTTTTGCATGTTATGTTTGTATGTGAAACCGTACTGTAAAAAATGATTTAGCTGTCATTGAAGTGGATTTATGTGATTTAATAAATCAGTATGTTGGCTAAACTTGTGAAATGTTGTATTTCAGAATCAATATTATATTAATATTGTCACATGAGACCTGTTTTAGATTTTGTATATTATCATACAGTTAGTGTCTTAAAGGCTGTGTCACAGTAAAATAATGTAATTTTCTGAAATTACCCTGTTCTATGTAGTCATTACATCCACATTACTGATGATTTCTGAAAAGTCTCATTGTGTAAATAGTTTGTGAAAGAATCAACCCTAAAACACTGTCACAACATCACTATAATAACAATAATAATAATAATAACAACAGAGTTTATAGAGAGCACAAAGCAAAAGCAGAAATGGGATATATAGAAAGCAATGCAACAACAGAAAGTTAAATAGTCCTAGTGGGCTAAAGCATGACAAAACTAAGGAAGATATAGAAGAAACAAAATTAAAACAAAAATAATGCAAGATACAGGATGCAAAATGTCAATATAAAACAATACAAACAAATAGACCAAAACCTAAAAAAGCAATAAAAGCACAAATAAAAGGAAATACATTAAAAATAAATAAAAAAAGATAAGAAAGGTAAAAAAATTTTAAAAAAAAGGAAATAAAAAGACAACATCACATAAAATCAAGTCTATGAAAATGGTTGGGTGACCTAAAAAAGTCGTTGACTCTGAGGACCATAATCAGAATTGGGTTTTATTAAGTACATTTACACAAACAAGGAATTTCACTTGGTGCTTTGGTGCTGAACAATTCAGCGAGCCTTATATACACTATATATATATATATATATATATATATATATATATATATATGTATGTATACTGTAAAAAAAAAAAAATGTTATTATTGTGTTAATATTGTTAATATTGTGCTATTATTATTATTTTCTCCATGTTGCCCAGACCTATTACGACCTATTTCACCCAGAGGAAATTTGCCTTGGTGCCACAATTAACATATAATAAAAATATTTTTAAAAAATATTAATAAAGGTCCAATGTGAAGGATTTAGGTTTTTAGGCAAGAAACAATCTATAAATAATTAAATAAATAAACAGCCAATAGAATAAAAATTTAAATAGATAAATAATAAATAATACACACTACTAGCTAAATGATTGTGCGCATCATTGTTAAATGTCGTCACTGCGCTCGGTAGGAAACCTTTTATCGCAGCTTTAGCATCATGTGTAGCGCTTCTTTTCCTCTCCGCTGATTGGCTGCCTCACCAAAGCCCCTCCCCTTACGTCGGCACGTATTGTTGCTCGCCGACAACAAAGATGGCGACCGGACCCGCGTAAATCGGAGATGCCATAGAGGTAGTAAAATTTAATAAACACATTATTTCCTTTCTTCCTGGTGTCTGTAAACAACACACGCTATCAGCCCAGAGTAGCCGAAGACACGAGAAGAGTTAAATGCATGTTCGCTACATGATTTTAGGCATTTTGGTCAACCGCGGCCTAGCTGTGGGTTGTAAGCCTCGCGTTTTCCTTAGTCGCTCTCCCCGGAGAGAGGAGACGGCGCTCCGGGAGACGGAGTGGAGTGGTGGAAATGTTAGGAAGCTGAGGAGTCAAAGTGAATGGAGAGGGGGTGTGTTTGTGTATCTTTATGAAAGTAGGCGGGAATTTGTTTAGCTATCAATTTGTGCTGTTTCGTAGGTGACAGACCAAATTATTAGTGTAACGTTACGCAGATTTTCCTCAAGAAGCGGCTAATCGCGGAGAGTTTCCCCACTTTTTAGCCGTGTTTATGCCCAGGTTAAACACCTGCAGCTCCAGGGTTACTATACAGCTTTAGCAGGAGTAGTTGTATCAATTCAGTGCCTGTTTAATCGCTTTATTTATGTCGAGGTAGTGTTAGATGCGAAGTATCAGGCATATATACGATATAAAACGAAGTTTTACACTTTATATTGTGACGTGAAACTGCTCTCATAGAGATATTGTCCAAAACCTGAATTTTTTTCCATCTTGATTTTCACTTCACAGGTCAGTTTCCTGCCTTATGTTGTCAGTGACACTCTGTGACAGATAAAGGTGTCGACAGCAGAGGAGCCATGGCTTTTGAGGAGATCAAGACTAAAGGAGGAATGGGTAAAGTCTGCCTTTAAACTGCTCATGCTTATCAAACACAATGGTAAATGGAAAATTATGCAGCGTAATTGTAGCTTTACACATTATGGTCCTAGTTTGCACACTGTGTTGAGTTTTGTACTTTTACTTTTTCCTTTGTAAGATTTAGGGGGGTTTAGTGGCATGTAGCAGTGAGGATTGCAGATTAGTATTTTTACATGCACAGTTTAGTCGAGCTACAGTTATATCTCGATTAGGCCATTTCACTGGACTACTGTCCTTGTCCGAGTATACACACATTTATTGACAAAAATATGTTGGACTCCTCCACTGCAGGTGGACATATGTCCTCTTTCAGCTAGTTGTATAGATCTGTAATATTTATACATTCTGTGATATCGACCGAATCACAATCATAACTGTTTAATTACAATTACTGCATCACGTACATATAATCAAACAGCGCTAAGCAAACCCTGCCTTCATTGAAAAGATTTAAGTCATCTAAAAAAATCACCATCACCTTAAGTGTATGCTGTATTTAGAATAGTTTCACCGCTTTACCTTGCCATAAAACATCTCTCACTGACGGGGATCTGAAGCCGTTAAATCAAAAACACCAGAGTCCGCTGTCGTTTTACTCCACTGAACGGTGGAGCTGCTGCTCTTTCACTGCCTCCATCAGCTGTTGTTGAAGGTTAAGAGGAGCATAACGGCTCATTTTAACGTTACAACTTAAAACATTAGACTCCATTTCTGTCATTCTTTCCTCCTAAATGCTACACACTGGACCTTTTCAATAAAGGATTATAACTCTGGTTTCATGTGTTGTAGATTTGGGGATGGAAGGAGAGCGGGGCCTTGTAGCTGGTCGCAGCCAGAGAGAGAAGAGGAGGTCGTACAAGGATCTTTTAAGGGAGGAAGAGGAGATCGCTGCTCAGGTCCGAAAGTCTTCCAAAAAACGCCCCAAGGTAAGCAATATGTCCACAATAACTTGACCCTGACTGTTAAATATTTCAGCTTTTATTAGGTACTTAACTGTAGTCTGTGAATTTCATACAAGGGATGTGCACGATAAGTTACATCGTCAATAAAACATAGCCACTTAATCAAAATGTCATTATTCAGGCATGTTTCCTAAAGAGTATCGTTTTCACCTTTGAAAGCTATTTTGTCGTTCCAAATCAGGATTCAGAGCTGTTCATGCTTGGAGGGGACTCACACAAAAAGAAGAAGAAACATAGTGACGACTACTATTACCGGGGTGAGAGATTGATATCGTGCAATAATCCTTTTAATTTCCCCCAAAATGACTCTGCAGCTGTATTAACTTTTTTCTTTTTCTTCATTCTCTAGACAACGATGGTTCGGGTCCTCCTCCCCACAAGAAAAGGCACAAGTCTGCAGACCGCTCCCCTCCTCTCTCGTCCCCGTCGTCCCACCCCACAGACACAGCGATGGGCCTCCTGCAGGCTATCACCTCGCCACTGGCCACGGGTTCAGACCCCAGCCCGCACTTGCACAAGAAACCCTCCTACCCGCCGTTCTCCTCGCACTCCTCCAAGGACCGCAAACGTGAGAGCAGCAGCGGCAGCAGCAAAGGAAGCCACTCCTTCTCTCACTCCCGCCCCGTGTCTTCATCGTCATCTTCCTCCAAGAAGCACTCTTCCTCCTCCTCCTCAAAGTCGTCTCTGTTCCACGGCGGAGCTCCCAAAGAGGAGCCGCTGACATTACGCGAGGCTGACGGGCTGAAGATGAAGCTCATCATGTCGCCTGAGAAAGAGGAAGGCGAGAGCTTCCCGTTCACGCCCCACTCATCCAAAGGAGGCGGGAAGAAGGAGAAGGATCGAGACAGGATGCAGCTCTCAAAGACGCCCAAGAAGAAACTCCAGCAGAGTCGAGACCCGCTGCCCGTGGTGGGCAAAGAGGTGGAGGTGGAAGGTAAGAAAACCTCAAAATATGATCCCGTTACGTTTTCGTTTCTCTTAGTGAGGCAGGAATTCTGCTTCTCCGGCTGCATAAGCTAACGTACACTGCTGAGGTATTGTCATGTTCCTTTGTGTGTCTCTTTTATACCTGAAACAAAAATCTTTAAAACAAATGTTAGAGAAAATGGATTTATCTCTGCAGAACCACAAGTCCTGCGTTAATCAGTCATTTGAAATCCACTCACTGAATGAACCCACAGATAACACTGAGATTGGATGGATCTTACAAGTGAAAAAAAACCCAAACTATAACACCTTGTTAAGAACTACACCGAAAGTAAATAAGATTTCAGTAAGTGTGAGTTGAATCTTGGCTTTTCAATATGCCTTGGACCAGAAATCTCCTCATATATACATATATGTATATGTGTGTGTGTGTGTGTGTGTGTGTGTGCGTGTGTATTTGTCTTCGCTGTCTCAGAGGACTTTCTCCCTCCTTTTAAGAGTACCCTTCAGTGTTTTCATAAGTACTCTGAATAAAATGTACTCCCTTCAGTGTTTATTTTCATCGTCCGGACATCTTTTTGCAGATTGAATCAATAACTTACTATAAATGGGCATTTGCTCGTTGGGCTTTTGCTGTACTTGCGGTGGCAGTGTGAGTTTCCGTGGTGGAAAAAAACTGCACTAGAGATGACACATAATCAAAATGCAAAATATTTTAAAATATGAGTAGCTTTATAATTCCTATAATTCCTAGTCATCGCTGTGTTCTGTGTTACATAGGTCATTACGGAGGTGGCATGGGAGACGACAGCTCTTCATCTGGCGGTGAGCTGGAGGCGGGCGAACTGGTTATAGATGATTCGTACACACACCTGTCAAAAAAGAAGAAGAAGAGCAAAAAAAGCAAGAAGAAGAAAGACAAAGAAAAAGACAGAGATAAGGACAAAAGCGGGAAGGACAAGAAGCACAGCAAAAGTTTTGGAGGTGAGTTTACTGTTTGTTAAAGGTAAATCAAATATGCTGTCCAGATGACGAGGTGTATTTGTGTATGTGAACGGATTCTGTTAATGACGTCTGTAAGAAATAACAGCGACTAAATTGATGTCGATATTTGTTGTTACCATCACTTTATCTTTTTTATGACTTTCTACAGACTCATCGAGGGACCACAGTCACTCCCATCCCACTGTCACTCACAGCGCTGTCGGTCCAATGTACGCCATGGGCACGCCCGTCCCCCCACACCACCACCAAGGCAACGATGGAGTGACAGAGAAGAAGAAAAAGAAAGACGACAAAGATCGGGGAAAGCACAAGAAGGACAAAGATAAGGTAGGAGATTGTTCAGCCGTTTTTTCCTGCAGTGCTTTTAGGCTTTCATACCACATGAGATCAAAATCTGTAAATGTCATTTTGTATCGCTGACTATACACAAATCCGGCGACTGCTTTGTGTGTTCTGCCTTCTTGCCACCGGCTGTTACTGTGGTGGGAAGTCGCAGTTTCGGCTGCTGCCCGCCGAGAGCAGCAAAGGCTGTCGCTTTTCTGAATTCACTCTGAGAATTAAAGTCAAACTTTGGCATGAATGTAGACATTACTGACGGCCAAATAACAGTTACGTTTTACGTGGTTTAAAAAAATCTATTATAACAGTACTTTAACTTCATTGTAACAGTACTTTATTTAACTTTACTATAAAAGTACTTCATTTAGATTTTTTAAAACGATTAACATAAGCATTGTTTTTGTCGTGCATCTGTGTTTCCTGCATTATTTCTTTGTCCTCTTTCAGCCCAAGAAGAAGTCGATCATGACAGCCTATCAGGTGTTTTGTAAAGAGTACAGGGTCAACATTAATGCAGAACAGCCGGGACTCGGTGGGTTATGACACTTTTTGGCAATATGTCCTTTCAAATACTGCTAAAACAAAGATTTCAAGCAGTGTTTCTGTGTCTAATCTGCAGTCTTTGGTGAGCTAAGCAAAAAGTTGGCGGAGGTGTGGAAGGGGATGCCAGAAAAAGACAAGCTGGTAAGTTTTATTTTCTTCTTTGTAACTGATAATGGAAAATGTTTTGAATACTGTTGTTGTGTTTGCAGTTGTGTTGATGCTCTTAATGTTTTCTGTTTGTTCTGTGCAGGTTTGGAGGCAGAAGGCTCAATATCTGCAGCACAAACTGAACAAAGCTGAAGCCACAACAGTCAAACACAAGAGTGCCGCCGAGGGCAAAAGCAAAGGTATCTTTAGCTTCTTTCATACGTAGTTTTTGGTAAATTACTGGGTTAACCTTTGAGCACGGCTGGTGATCTTCATTATTTCCACGTGCACAACATCCAGAAACATTTTAGCTTGTGCCTTTTCAAACGTCATGTTAATGGATGGGCGTCGGACAGTCCAGCAGATGGCGGTAATGCATCATTTATGGACGCCGACTGCTATAAAACTCAGCAGAAACAGACGTGGCAATGCAGGATGTGCATGAATGGAGCTCGAGTGGCCGCATCAACATACCTTAGTTTCTAGGACACATAACTGCAGATAGGACGCTGTGTTTCGAACATCGGGGACATCTCAAAATCATACATCCCACGCTCATAATAGAACACATGATTTGAGGGTGCTGATTTAATTGGAGGAAGACACAAAATAGCGAGAGGTAAAAAGAAGAGAAAGGTTAGAGAAAATGACAGAAAGTGTCCAAAATTTGGGATAATTTCAAGATAACCCAAACATCAGGAACCACTTAGTGCCTAGTTATTGGAATTTAAGCAACAAAAATGTTGATTTTTCCAAAAAGGAAAACCAATTGTTAATCGAAGACACCTGTGTAGTTTTCTCCTTTTTGTATATTTGCTGTTACTCTTACATAAAGCAAAACTACTTTCTATCTATCAGATAGAAAGTAGTAATATCTTTCTAATCTGATGAATTAATTGGTAAAATACTAAAGTAATTAATAGCTTCATCTCTCTCAAAGCTGTCATCTTAAATTGTGTTTGGTGATGAAAGTTGTAGGAGCGGCCACAGGGATGGTGTCACCGAACAGAGCGCCGGGCACTTTGTCCCTGTCCCCCGCTCGAGTCCCCGATGTCGATCCCATCGATGCAGCAGCTCACCTGCAGCTGCTGGGAGAGTCCCTGTCCCTGATTGGACATCGGCTACAGGAAACAGAGGTAGGCCTATAAATGCAAGCGTGCACGAGCAGTATTTTCAGTGTAATTTGCTGTGGATTTTTGCCGTTGTGGCCCCCAGACTCTGGAAGCAGCTGGCCCCAGATCAGACGAGCCGTACCTTTCCTGTTTCTGATCCTGTATAAAAACTCATTTATTCTCTGCGGCTGTCTCAGATCTTGTATGAGAGTTGACAGTTTTGTGTAAATATTGCCTCTTTTTAAACAGCTTGTTTTTTGTCCTCTCTTATTATTATTTTTATTTTTATTAATATTAATAATTTTTTTTGATGTTCAGCACTTTGGTCAACTCTTATTTTTAAATGTGCTTTGGATTATATTTAAATCGTAACTTTTATTCAACAGTGAAAAATATCAAAAGAGCAGATAAATAAATAAATAAATATTAAAAATAAGAAATCGGGTGCAGCGATGAGTGAGTCATGTGACCGGTCTTTCTGTGTTTTAGGGGATGGTGGCTGTATCCGGGAGTCTGTCTGTGCTTTTGGACTCTATCTTGTGTGCGCTGGGGCCGCTGACGTGTCTCACAGCACAGATACCACAGTTAAACGGATGTCCTCGAAACGTCCTGGTAAAGTATTTATTCTGTTTGTTATTTGTATGAATTAAAGCGCTGCTGTTTTTAATCCTGCCAGCATTTTTGCACATCTTTAATACATTTTTCTAACAAAGCTCTTTCTCTTCACTGCCAGTCGAACACGTTGGACAACATCGCCTACATCATGCCTGGACTGTGAGTAAAGGCTGATAATCAGAGTCAACAGATTTGACTGGAGCGACTTTAACAGGAGTGACCCTCGGACTTTAATTTAAGCCACTTACTTGGCATCTGAAAACTTGGATATTTCTAGCATCGACATGTTTTTAAAGTATTTTTTTAAAAAACCTTGTTCTCTTAATTTTCTAATTGTTATATTTTTAAATGAAACATTTTACTGAACATGTTGAGGTCTCTTGGCATGTCAGCTTAGTTTAACTCTTATTGTACAGTGTGCTGTTGTGTGAATGAGTGTGTGTATGTAATGTACCGAGTGCGTGGGTTTCAGATGGTGCTGGTCCGCGTGTCCCGTACAAATGGGAGAAATTCCAGTCAAATGTTACGTTTATTAAGCTAAAAATTAATCAATAATATGTAAACAAACCATGTACCTATCAGCTGTGCGCTCGAGATCTGATCGGAGACATAACCACTTAAATGGGTGAGTACTCGCTATCTTACTATGTTTTTAAACAGAAATCCAGGGTTGGGTGCTGTTCACCTTTAAATCGATGCCTGTACCTGTAACTTTTTTCGATACTTGACTTTCTCTGTGATAGCAAAGATGTAACGAGCTCGAGGGGTGACGCAGTAGACAAAAACGCAATTCTGCTACTTTCTAATCACAGTCTGTCTACTTTGATGTGCGTCCGCTCGTCTAGCTGTGATACTTGACTTTTAATAAAATATTGTAGTAATGAAAATAGACCAGATGCTGAAACTGCTGCAGCAGATCAGCGTCACAGCGGGGAAACGCCGACGGCTGACTTCGATAAAGCCAACAGGAAGTAGGTTGTTATTAGTCATTTACCTGAAACTTTCAGGTCCAGCTGTCACCTTATTTAGGTTTTTGTGATGAAATGAGAAGAAATCATACAGATGTTTCCTCATTTTAGCTTCACGAATCCGCTTTTCCTCGTCCACTGTGGTGCTTTCAAAGCAAGAGGCAGGAATAAATAGAAATTGCAGTTAAAAACATCGGCGCCGCTTCGCTCACGTTCAGTTCAGACGTTCCAAAAGAAAAAAATCGGGTTGATTTTGACGCTGAAGCTCACTTGAGTCACGTTCAGTTTGGACGTGAAGCAAATTATGTTCAGGAGATATTATGACCAAAAAGATTTTGATATTGGACTGAAACAGATGTTCTCTGTCAAAAAGTGGTAATAACAGGATAACGAAACCCTGCTGAGTGTGTGCGTGCGTGTGTGTGTGTGTGTCTGTGTCTGTGTCTATGTCTGTGTCTGTGTCTGTGTCTGTGTCTATGTGTGTGTATGTTTGTTAAAGGGAAACTTTGGTATTTTTCAACCCTATTTTCTCATGTTTTTGTGTTAAAGTGACCATGGGGAATAACAATTTTTGAAATGTGTCCAATATTGAGAAAAATGTGATGTTGCTGCGAAACAACATATAATGTAATCCTTCACGTCAACGTCGAGCGCTTTTTTCTGCCACCGGCAAATAAGCTTTACTTTGTCCAAAAACATGGGAAGAAGGTAGTGAGCTTCAAGAGAAGAAATGACCCAGAGGTTAGCAAGAATCTGTGAAAAGTACTACAAAATTACCTGAACCCCCCCTCCCGAAATCAAAAAACAAAATAAAAAAGCCTCAGCAAAAATAAAAAAAACAGAGAGAAATAAAAATAAAAATACAATAAATGACCCAAAAAAATTATAATAATTCTGTAAAATAACTTAAAATATACAAATATAAACATAGTTCACCGGACGTTTTTCTTTTTTTGAGTCTTTTTTTTACTTTCCCAATAATAATAATAATCTTCTTTGGTGCTCATAGTTTCAGTAAATTTAACTGAATGATTAAATTGTGGAGAATCTTACCGAGCTAACCTGTGTAGCACGTCCATGTTGACAAAAGTTTAAATATATATGCATATTTGTATGCATCATCGAAACAGCTAACTAACATTTTCTCAGCAGATCGCCAACAACCTGGTTTTATACGCCCAAAGATCTTCTGTATAAATTGGCTGTATGGTAACCACACTGAGCCTCTAATTGAGACCGACCTTTATTTATCAAAATGTGTCCCCGCACCTGTCGAGTTATTTATTAAATAACCTGTTTGTTTTCTTTCTCAATACTGGACCAATGTTTAAAAAAACGAGTTTCCATCAGTCAGTCAGACACAAAAATACGGGAAAATAGTGTCCCAGGTTAGAAATGACCGAAGTTTCCCTTTAAGTGGGTTTGACTGTTGCGTGTTCTGTACGTGTTTATGTATTGACTTTTTTTTTACTGAAATGTACAGGAAGTCGTTCATCATTGACATAATGTGATATATTTGACAGCAGCTGCTTAGTTTTTCTTTTACCGTGTAAAAAGTGCTGTCATGCCTCGCTGTTTTATACATTTGATATTTTACCGTGCACGCAGCATTTAGACTGCTGTAGAAAAGTGATAGAAAACAACTTTGTTTTAATCAGGAGCTGTTCAAAGAAATCACTGTCAGACATTTAACACAGTGGCAACATTAAAACTGTTACCAAATTTGATTTCTACTTTTTTATTGGATGAAAATGCTAGCTGTTTGCTTTAGTCTGCAGATGACAAAAAACAAAACTTTCGTGCTGGCCAGACTTGAGTGATGCTCTACATTTTCCTCTGGTGCACACATGAGGTGACATTTTTGTTTTTTTAGTGGAACTTTTAGAGGGATTTCTGTAAAACTTTAACAAACTAATCTAACATGGTGCAAACCTGCTTATTTTATTAAGATTATTAGTGGCCAAACAGTATAGTTAGCCGTCACGTCATGCCCTGCAGCCCCAAAAAGACCCCTGTAAAATGACTCGTTTCTCTGACAGGATTTGCATTTGATGTGTTTTGGGCTCTATTCATTTTTTGATAATTTTGTCTGTGTTCATGCATATGGCATAAATTTTGTTGTATTTTTGTTTAATCTTGAAATTTCCAGCCCAGTTCATACAATAAGTCTAAACCCATTCAAACTGACATTTTTGATCCCACAGCCATCAAAACAGAAAAACATGCATTTTATTATTTCTGGGTGTCATTCTGGGCTTTTGACCTTTCTGACTTTTGACACTATTGTCCACCTGGTGGTGTAATTTCTGCCGTATTTGCACTGTCACAATCAATGTAGCTGCTCATCACTGACATATCCTAGCCTGTAATAATTTTTAAAAATCTACTTTGCATGTAGTTTATTGACAATAATTCTTTTTTTAAATCTGAAAACATAGTGGCATCATGTCAAAAACCTGACATTTAAAGGGTACTAACACTTACTAACATTGTTCTCATCACAAATCATAACCTGGAAAGTAAAAAAAAGTTTCAAGAGTAAGTAAGGTACTTTAAAAGAGCATGAAAATAGGGTTGTTTATCATCATCATCAAAAACAAAAAAATCCAGTGGGAGGATTTGCAATGATTTCAGTGCCAAGCCTCCAATGTCATAAAATCCTAAAAATGTCTGTTAAGTGACTTTTAGTGACATTTTGAGGTCAGATAAGAAAAAGAGCCACACTGATGCTCTTTTTACAAAACCCTCAGAGGCAGCAGGACCTCGTTCTCAGGATGCCACAAACAACAAACACTCCTCTGTCTACTTTACACAGCAAATACTGTGATACTTTTACCTTTTTTGTCAGGAGACACTTTTGTGTTAAGGACTAAAGTCATCCAGTCAATCAACCCCCCCCCCAACTGAAAGAATTACCTTTTTAATGGGGCTCCAGGAAACTAAATTTGAAGAAATTTGTTAGTATTATTGTATGTGTATTTCCCTGAAATACCCTTCTTTTGTTTAAATAGGTTATGTCTATTTGTATATTTCTATTGATTTATCTTAAATTCTGAACACTCCAGTCTTTGTTTTGTTGTTGTTGCTTTAAGACTGTAAAAAAAAGAAAAAAAGAAAGAAAATATGTTTACCCTGTAAAATTACTTCATTGAAGATGATTGTATGATGGCTGCTGTGAAGTGAAACCAAAACAAGAAGATATATATATATAAGTAAAATACCCTAAACTGTAAATTAGAGCTATATGAAAGGATAACAGCACAAAGTAAAATAAATAAATAAAAATAATTAAATTATAGACTAAAATGTATCAGTAAATGGTCAATAGATACATAGGTAGAGTTCAATAATAATAATAACAACTAAAAAGGTAAGTTTTGAGTCAATGCAACCAACAAAAATACTCCAATAAAATGCAGCTGCAGAAACAGAAACCACTTTTTCCTGAAATATCGCCCATTTTCGGGTGTTTCGATGATAAGAAGACTGTTGAGTCACTTTTAGGCGGACCCCTGTTGGTCCCCGGGCCCCGGTTTGAGCCGAGCTGAGTCCAGAGGCAGGAACGAGGAAGTGCGGCCATCCTCTGATTCAACCCTGAGCTCAGATCAGCCCGCAGGAGCAGACATGGACACATCTGCACGCGCAGGTAGGCCGGATCTTTATCTCCTTATCTGAGAGTTTCAGACCGTTAACGGATCTGCGCGTGTGACTGAACCGGAGAGAAGTCGGTCCGTTGGGCGGCTCCCCGCTGCGCGTTTACGGTGTGTGTGTGCGCTTTGACGGCAGCTGCAGGGCGCTGCCCCTCCATGGAGACATGACAGCGGTGTCTGTCCGGTCCATGACACCGCATTCAAATCAGCTGACTGAATAAACAGCGCACAGTCTGGCACTTTTAGGAACAAAAGCTAAGAATTTAATGATTATGTTGCTACAAAATGCCAGCAGAAGGTGGATTTAGAAACTTACTAAGCTACTCTGGACAGCTCTTACATATTAAAGTAGAGTGTTAAAACCATAATTGTGCTGTTTTTCTGCCTCTGCTGTGTGCAGAGCTGAGGCTGGTGGTGCTGGGCCGGACAGGAGCAGGAAAAAGATCAGCAGTCTGCACCATCCTGGGCCTGCAAGACCACGACCAGGGCACAGATGACGCAGAGGAGTGCAGTAAACACAGCGGGGAGGCTGCAGGCAGGAAGGTAAGAGTTAAATACTCAGCACTGCCGAGTAATTAGGCTGCTGGTGCTACTTAAGTACAACTTTGAGGTACTTGTATTTTACTTGAATATTTTCATCAATACTGCAGTGAACTTTGTTGCAGAGGTAATTAACTCTTTAAAGTTGTGCTCAAGCTTTTGTTCGAGCACGTTTTGAGTCACTGTACCTTAATGACAAATTACATGAACTTTACTCAACATGACTGAGGTTTATTACACAAAAAATAAATAAATAATTAAAGTAAAAAAAAAATATTCCACTAGATGTCACTTTTCAGTTCGCCTCCAACAGGAAATTAGTAACAATAAGCGCTGTGGTGTGGGATTTTCAATGGTAGGCCTGTTTATACCACATGTTATAGTTTCAGCAGATTTATGTAACTTTCTACACGTAATAAAAATCTATTTAAGAGTCTTTTTTTTTCTAAACATACTCTGCCAAACAGTTCATTTGTCCATTTGTGGTAAATGTATTGAACCTAAGCTAATGAAATTAAAGTTGACAGTTTGCAAAAAAAGAAAATAACACAAAACTTCTGATCATTCATTTCTGTTAAATGATACATTTAATGTTATTTGTACACACTCTCTTTACTAAAGTCACGCTAAACCAAACAGTTGAACTGTCCTTTTATAGTAAAGGTTGTGATGCTAAGATTAAAAAAAAAATCATATTTTTTGTTAAATAAAAGTATGAATACTCAGTTTTGGCATTACCATATATTTAATGTTATTCCGTTAAATAGTTGATGAAAAAAGTATTTCAGTATGATTTTTTTGTTTAACGATTTCTGAGACATTTTCAGAGTACTATAAAGTTAAATATGCATGGAAGTAATAATAGTACTGGTAATACTGATTCCATTTTAATTTTCTCTTTATGTTTCACGATTTCCTGAATGGCCATCTTCAACTTTAAGCAGAGGTTTTTTTAACTATAAAAAAAATCAAGTGATTTTTGTTATTATAGCCTCAAAGAATAAAGAAATATTTTTCCCTGTTAGGACATACATCATACTGTGAGGACTTTTAGAGACTCTTGTATTCCATATTTCTGTGATATCGCTCAAGCTTATTGGATACGATGACTTACTGTCCAAACAGGCAACTTTTCAACCTGTTTTCCACAAATTCTTCTCTTTAAACTTTATATTAGTTCTTATTTAATTTACATTAAATATAATTGATTTTGATTTTATTTATTTTTTTGGCATTTTTGCCTTTATTAGATCAGACAGATCAGCAGCGTTAAAGGGGGAGAGAGAGGGGATGACATGCAGCACAGAGCTGCGAGCTGGACTTGAACCTGCGACCACTGCAGCACAGACAATGGCATTATACATGGGGCGTCTGCTTAATCCACTAAGCCACCGGACACTCCTTGATTTTAGTTGTTTAGCACATAGAAAAAAAAACAAACCAGCATTGTTATACATTTCAGTAAAAGGAGACATGCAGGGGAAACCCAGAAAACCCTCAAGGGGCTTGACAAGTGAGGTTCCCCCTGAAACTGTCAGTCAGTGCACACAGCCGGTTATCATTGATAAGAAAAAAACAGTTATAATTTTAAAAAAAATATACATATATACACATTTATAATCTTCACAGTAACTTTGTTCAGTCTGGTTTCAGAAACATTTCTGTACTTCATAAGCAAAAAAAAACAAAAAACATTTCTGAGTTGTGAAATCAATAATCAGCCTTGATTTTCTGCCTCCTCTTTTAAGTTGGTGGTCGTCTCCAGTCCGGCCTGGTTCAGCTCAGACTGCGCCCCCGAGGACAGGAAGAGACACATATCGTCCTTCATCGCCTTATCCAGCCCCGGACCTCACGCCTTCCTGCTGTGTGTCCCTGTGAACCAGCCGGCCGACGGCGAGGAAAAAGCGCTGGACGTCCTGACGGAGCTGTTCGGCGCCTCCGCCCTCAGCAGTAACACCATCATCCTCTTCACCCACACCGAGGAGCTGGAGGAGGACGAGCAGCTGGAGGAGTACCTCATCTCGTGGCGCAAGGACCTCCTGAAGCTGGTGGAGAGATGTGGCGACCGCTATCACACCCTGGAGACCCGCGGAGGAGAACCAGACGAGGGGAAGGCTTTGGAGGAGCTGCTGGAGAAGGTGGAGGAGGCGGTGAGAGAGAGCGGGACGCAACACTTCAGCTGCCCTCTGTACCAGGAGGCGGAGGGGAGAGTCAGGGAGCGGCAGGAGGAGATCCTGAGACAGAGGAGACGACAGGACCAGGTGACTCCCTCGGACTCAAAACCAGAGGAGGACATCACAGAAGAAGACATGGAGGAGGTCCGGGATGAGGCAGAGAGGAGCGTCGGGGACTTGGACGTGGATGTGGATAGTAGTTTCCCCTCTGCTGCTGTCTCACCCTCCTCCCCCTCTTCCTCGCTCCTCTGGGGCTTGTGGGAGAAGCTGACCGGCTGGATGAAGTGGCTGCCCAGAGTGGTGAGACGGGAGGCGCTGCTGGGAGCACTGGTCGGCCTGTTTGTCGGAGGGCCGTTTGGAGGTATTATGGGGGCCACTGTGGGATCAGTGGCGACCGAGGTGGGGAGGAGAAAAACGCAGAAAACCAAATAAGAGGTAATCTCATCTTTTATCTATTAAGTCGCACCTTAAAGTCACCTCTAAGTGTTCGTCAAGTCACTGTATCACTGAGCTTTCAGCTAACAGCCAGCGCCTGTTAAAGTCGTGTTAATGCTTCACCTCTGAGCACCAGTATTCACTGTCTATGGTCGAGTTTCCACTGTGGGAACTCTGGGAAAACCCAGGAGGCGGGAACATTTACAGGAACCACCTGTAGTCGGTCCACTCGGACTTTGTGTCTCTACTGCAGTTTAGTTTAGGACCTACTGGACTCCCGAGTTTATGTAATCATTGTTCTTCTTCTGTCAAGACTTTAGACTGTTTATAAAGATGGACAACGCGTCCCCACGTACCCCCGCTATGCTGAAGCAGCTAAAATATCGGAGATTCAGGGAGTTCCCGCCAAAAAACCCGTCTGACCAATTGCAAGCAGTTGAATTGAATGCGAGCGCGTGGATTGGCTATCACAGCTGTCAATCATGGCAAAAAATCAGCTTGTTGTATCATTTAATATCTCATTAAAACCGGATTTATCATAAAAACGATCACTTGAACAAACAGAGTGACGAGAACTACCTTTAGTGACAAAAACATCTTTGGGAAAAATTTATTTGGCGTGTATTTTGAGTTTTTAGTTTGGGCCATTCACGAACTTTATGACCTATACTGCAGTAAGACACTAGGGGGCGATACAGATGAGAAGTTACACTTTGGCTGAGCTGTCATGTTGTCCAGCTTTATATATAGTTTATGGTTAAACCTAGGAGGCTCGAACAGATCCTAGAAAGGTCTCTGCGTACAGTTACTGGGCTGCTGACCGGCCCCTGACCTCCTGTTATTTTGCAAAAGTGGCCCCCAGGCAATGCGAGTTGAGTATCCGTTATCAATTGTCAATAAATTATGCTTCATAGATCAGAAGTAATCCATTACAAAGAACAATGTTTGGGTTGCCAAGTTAGAAAAATACCTTTGGCTTGTGTTTATCTTCCTGTAGTATAACGTGCTCTTTTCTTTTTAATAAGCTTAGTTATTCATCTTTCTAGCTCAACATACTCAGTTATTTAAATTATAAATGAATAATATAAATATGAATAAGGATTTAGTTATCTTTCACTACAGTACTCCATTAAGTCTGCAGATGTGATTGTTTTTAATCCTGAAATAACAGATTTGGCCACTTCAGGGCAGAAGAAACAATGACCATAATAGCTGAGGATAGTTCACCGCAAAATGAAAATTCACTCATTATCTACTCACCTTCATACCGATGGAAAGTGGAGTGAAGTTTTATAGTCCGCAACACACCGATGTATTACGGGGAGAAGGCGTTGTACTCATCTCCCAAACAACAGAAGCAAATGGTGACCAGGATTCAAACGTTAAAGAAATAAAACCACAAAATGTCTCCATACTGCTCGTCCAAAGTAATCCAAGTGCCCTGAAGCCCCAATGTGCCAAGTTGTTTTGAAAACGTCACTGGCGCCATGTTTTTAGCCTTGTTGTAGCCTGTAGCTCAGGGTGCAGGAGCTGCATTCACGTATTCGCACTCACGTGAGACCAATGAGAGCTCGTGGTATCTGCACACCAGTGTTTACATGCTAGGAAACCTCCCACACACACGCAGAGAGAGTCCCTTTGTTGAATCTAAAACTACTGCGTGTGTGGGAAGCTTCCTGTTAGCATGTAAACACTGGCGTGCAGATACCACGAGCTCTCGAGGGAGCGTGCATTCGTGAACTTCCACACTGGGAGCTACAGGCTTCAACAAGGCTACAAACATGATGCCAGTGACAATTTCAAAACAACTTGGCACGAAGGGGCTTCAGGACACTTGGATTACTGAAGAGCAGTATGGAGACGATTTGCGGTTTTATTCTGTATTTTTTTTAACGTTTGAATCCTGGTCACCATTTGCTTCAATTGTTTGGGAGATGAGCACAATACCTTTTCACCGTGAAAATCTGGCAGTGTTTCTGGGCTATAAAACTTCACCCCACTTTCCATCAGCATGAGAATGGGTAGATAATGACTGAAATTTCATTTTTGACTGAATTATCCCTTTAGTATGAAAATATTGATCTGTCCAGCTTTCCCTGAAAAACCAAAAAACGCGTGTGCCATACTGTAGGAGGATTCACACCAGCCAAATAGCTTCTTCACAACACAAATGTTGTCCTCATGAGTGCATCATTTGTGATCTATAATTTATTAACCATTAAAATGTTATTTGTAACAACTTTTAAACCACTTTGTGACTTTTTAGAGAGTGACACTGCTGATGTTTAAAGAGACAGTTCCTCCCAAAATCAAAGATAAATATTGTTATTGTTGAGTTTTATATTTTTACTGTTTTTTGGCAATTTGAGCACCATAAATCAAGTGTGATCTAGTTCTATTATATTGGAGAGAAGGCAGACATCTCTACGGCCGATACCTCTAACACTCAATAACTTATACCAGAACAGACTGATAAAGAGCACTACAGGCCAGAGGACACGTTTGTAATTTTGATTTTGTGATAAACTGTCCCTTTAAAAACACTTTGTAGAGATGCAATGCTAAGAGTCGTCCACACTGTGGAGACATTGATCTTTTTATTGGAGAAGTTTGAAATGTTTGAGGTGAGCTGAGATTATTATTTACTGCTTACCAAGCAAATAAAAGCTGCTGTTTCAAGAACTTTTAACTGTTACGTCTGAGATCTTTGAAGCTGCACCTTTTCTGCAGTGTGCAATCAGATTATGGTGAATTTTCTTTAACTTAAAGATGTCCAGCATTTACAAAAAGGCAAACTTTAACCCTTTAACAGTCACACTAAGAAATAGCTTTGTAAAAAACAATTATAGACATTATAGACAACATTATAGACCATAAAATGTTAACACAATGCATACATTTATTTATAAAAAAAAACATTTTCCTACAAAAAGTGCAAAAGTCAATGTAATACAATAAATATCTGAAAATAAAAGTAACTTTATACAATAAACATATAAAAATAGATATACAAAAAATAGATACAAATAAAAAAAAATCTAGTAAAAACAAATTGTCAGTGTTGTATAATGAAAATCTAAAAATAAACAAATAAACAAAAAATATATAAAAATAATCAAATAATAATGATAAATCCACCAACAAAAGCTGTTGAAAATGTATATAGTAAATAGTCAGTTTAATATAATGAAAATGGATTTACTTTACAATAAAAAAAAACTATAATGCATTGCATAAAAACATCTGTGTGAGATGAAATTGGGTTTTTCAGATTTTTTGGTGAAGCAGTTTGATCGCAAAAAAAAGTCGACCGTGCAGTTACAGTGCCTGTTAAAGAGTTTAACATTTGGGGACTTATTTTCTGAGATGCATTTTTTGTGAGCAGAATGAAGTCGGTGAATAAGTCAAACAAACGCAGCTCCCAGACTCTCCTCGCACAATGGCAGGTTACGGCTTTGACATTGACGTAATTGATACTCTGCTAAAACCGTCAGTCATAACCCATCCTTACATCTCCCTCTCTCTCGTTTGTCTCCCTAAACTGCCGGCGGCTCTGCCTCGGGAACAGCTAGGCGTTTCCGAGTGTGGGTGGTCCGGCCGGGGTGGGAGGGAGACAGAAAGAGAGAGAGAGAGAGAATTAGCTCGGCTCTCATGTTTCCCAAAAAGAGAGGGAGGGAGGGAGGGGAGGACGCGAGAAAGAGAGAGTGAGTGAGAAGCAGCGAGAGTCAAAGGCAAGAGAACAAGCTCTGGGACTACATCTGTCTTCCAGATGTGGCCTCCGCAGTTGTCTGAAACAGGAAAAAAAGAAGGTTTTAAAAGTAAAGGAAAATTGGTGCTAAACAGTTTTTTATTGTTAGGGATTACACATACAGTGCAGACTACAGTACACAGCCCCGGCCGAAGAATCTGCTGCTCTCTTCATGAAACTGCAATGAAATAGCACCCTTGAAGTTAATGTGTATGGACGAACACCTGTCCAAATATTATTCGGCCTCGGTGGATACACACTGCGGATAAGAGCAATGAGAGAGTTGGCACAATGTGGAAGAAAAATTAATTTTGTTGGAGGGGGATTTATTTCTCCGGGAAAGATTCAGGACAAAAAAGTATCAAAAATAGCATAAAAATCAAAGTGTGAGAGCCAAAATCAGGAAGATGAGACCTCATCAGGGACAGAGAGGAGGGGGGAAAGAGTTTGATTTGTGCCTGTGTGTGTAAGCGAAGCCAAAATCTGAGCAAACATGTGAGGGAATCACCAGTGAGCCATCATTAACACACAGGCTGTAACTCCTGCTCGTCTCCCTCCGAGAGAAAAATGTTGTTCTAAGGGCCTTGTGGTCCCTCGGTGGATTTGGGGGGCAGGTCCGCTGTGAGACGTGGACGCCGCAATATTTTTTTGTTATCATCGCGCCCCATGGGCTGGAAAAGACAGCAAACCAAAGGAAAATAAACAAGATGACACACTTTTTCCTCTAACAGCACAGGGCCGTTTTCCCTCGCTGCTGGTTTACACAGACATCACACTTTATCATTACACGCTCCAAACTGTTTGTCCTAAACGTGATAATAACAGCGTTCACTTTTAACATTTTACTGACCTAGATTGTAGCTTCAGAGGCGCGGACGATATTTAGCATTTAACGTTCAAACTACTTCTTTAAGCCTCAGCAGCATCAGTTTTCCCGTGCTTTGCTCAGCACCTTTCACCAGCTTTTAAATCATTAAAACCCTTAAAAAAAGAAGAAAAAAGGCAGTTTGGCAAGAGATGTCCCAAAAACTGCAAGAAATTAGGAAAAGATGACAAGAAAATGACCTGAAAATTATTATGTTTTTTTTTTTAAAAAGTAGAAATTAATTAGCAATATTAGTAAAAGTTAATAGTAATAAAATAAACTGTTCAGAAAACTACAGTAATAATAACTATTTTTTATATTGTGTTTTTTAATCAACTTTTTTATCTTTGCTAAATTTCATGTAATTTTTTGGTAACTTGTAAAATCAAGCCAGTTTGCTCAGATTTCAAAGTCTTAAATCAGTCGATTAATCAGAATAAACCTTGAATCAGGTTTCCCACGGTCATTGAAAACCTGGAAAATTCATGACATTAGTAAAAGTCATTGAATGTTTTGGAAAAGTCATGGAATTTTGTATTGCGAAATGAAATTGTTCCAGTAATACTCCGTAAATAACCCTCCATGTAATTTCTTCTTTTTTTCTGTAGTTGTCGACATAATGTAGCTCTGATGTGCGCTGACGTGTGACATTTGTTTACCATCACGTACGTTTCTTGATTTTCTCCCCACTTCCCGTCTCTCCTCTTAGCTATGCCAGCTAACTAAAATTATGTTTGAGTAGAGTTTGAATCTGATATGTTTGAAAATTGCCAGGCAAGTGGGGGAAGATTTATTATTTTTATGGGTCCTTGAAAAGTCAAGGAAAAGTTGTGTCTATTAAAAACGTGTGGGAACCCTGTCGAATTCAAACATGCTGCTCCGGATGAGCGCTTACACTGTAAATGACACAAAATCCCAAATTAAAACTCCTTACAAAAGAATGAAAACATATTTTTAAATAATAAAACGGCAATGACATGATCCATCTGATTTTTTGAAAATTATATAACGTTTCCCCTGAAATTTGGTAATTTAAATTTAAAATGCTGGCAAAAAACAAGCAATATGTTAGGAAAACACTGTATGAGAGTAACAGATAAAAATATAATAAAAACAAAGAGATCCATGAGAGAGGAATTAAACACCCAAATGTTAGAGGTCAGATGTATAATACTGGACCTGTAGCGGTCCAAGTGGACTCTGTTAACAGAGCGACCTCAGGCAGAGAGCTCAGTGTGTGATCCCAGGCGGTGTGTGAGCCAGCGGGGCAGAGACGGCGGTGTCCAACAGCCGGCTCGCTCCTCGTCTCTCTGGGTGTGCTCGCTGTGAGCCCTCTCATCTTTTTCCCATTAGAGCTGTTTTCATGTTCCTTCCTAGCATGAGCGTGTGTGGCTGCAGTTGTTTATGAAGCAATGCTTGCCCCATCCGACTGCGTGTTTGTGTGTGTCTGCGCGTGTGTGTCCAGCAAGGATTTATTCAAGAAATTGCTTAAAATATACAGAACAAACTAGTGATAGTGTTATGTTTACATTTATTTAATTATTAATTAGATTTAATTATTACAGTACACACGTGTCATTCAGACACTGAACAAATGTACAATCGTTTTTAACACAGGCTGCAAAATTTAAATTAGTTTTCAAACTTTTATTTATTTATTATTATTTTTTTGACATGAGCTATCCTCAGTACCCCTTCATCAGCGCCACCTGTCACGTTCCAATTATGTTCATTTTAACCAAATTAAATTGTATGTTATTTAATACTTTTGAATACTTAAAAGTTAATATTTTAACAGTATTTTTAAATTTAAATATCAGTGTTAAAGCTGGTTTGGTCAACTATTTCAGCTGTTAATCTATTAAAACTATTAAAACTGTTTTTCCAAAACTATTAGCTATATAAGCTGTTTTCTTAGTGCTTCTGGCTAACTATTTAAACAGTAATTTATTGGCTATTTCAACTGTTTTTCAGCTACTTTTGGCTTAATGTTTAAGCTAAACGCCTATTTACCGCCACTTTTAGCAAACTGTTTATCCATTATTTTTGGCAAATTGTTTCGACTGGTTTTTCATTACTTTTGGTTAACTAACTATTTTTTAGCCAACCATTTTAGCCAATTATTTCAACTGTTTATTTGTTACTTTTGGTTAACAATTTAACCAAAAGCTGTTCTGATACTTTTAGCTATTTAAACTGTTTTCCACCACTTTTTGCTAACTAATTCACCTTTTCTTTGCTACTTTTAGCTAATTATTTAAATTTTTTATTTGGTTACTTTTAATTTTAGTTTTTCCAGTGCTTTAAGCTAACTGTTTTTTTCTGCTACTTTGAGCTGTTTCAACAGTGTTTCTGCTGCTTTTAGGTAAGTATTTCAACGTTACTTTTAGCTAATTATTACAATGTTGCCTTTAGCTAACTAGGCTACGTAGGCTACTCCTGCTACTTTTAGCCAACAATTTAAACTAATTTTTCTGCTACTGTTAGCTATTTTAACTTTTTTTTTAATCCTTTACGCTAACTATTTTAGATAAATATTTTAACAGGTAGGCTAATTCATTAGTTTGAACTGTTTTCCTGCTACTTTTATTTACCTGTTTAAACTGTTTTTCCAATACTTTTAGCTAAATGTTTTGGCTAATGTTTAAACATTGAATCCACTAGCTGTGGCTAAACTCTTGCAACCTTTGGTGTACAGGTGGATATTTAACCAAATAATTTAGTTTTTTTTAATAGTTGAGCTACACGTCGATCCTACGTACCCTGACAACAGCTGAAGTGACCCTGATTTGAAATCACTTGATCTTCACACAACACCAAAAATGTACAGGCAGCAACTTGATATATAGATTAACTTGCTTAAAAATATCTGTATTTACTCAAAAAAACAGACATTTTCTCCTGGCTTTCAAACACTGACAGCATCTGTGTATTATCTGCGTCTTCACAGATGATTCTGACTGGAGATTCGGAGATGGAGCCCTGCAGCTGACACAAAGCAGCTCACATCCATAATCTGACCAGAACGTGTCTCCGCCACGAGGAACAAGGTGTCAGGACACACGGGGGAAAAAACTACAACAGGAAAGAAGCCCCCAGACAACATGAATACAAAATCACACACAGCTGTGGAGGTTAGAGCTCCAACGGACGCACGGCCAACCAGCCGCACATGGACCCGCAGCTGAGCCGCTTTTTGGGGATAAGAGAGGCACGACTCAAGAGGAGGCGCGCCGGGTGAACCGGCCAGCGTGAGAGTAACCTTTCGTCCCCTTACACCAAGTCGGCCTGACCCGAGACGTGTCCAGATGTGGCGGAGGAAGTTCCCTTATGGACAGAGACTGAGGAGAAGACGAAAGAGGAGGAGGAGGAGGAGGAGGAGGAGGAGGAGAGGAGCGAGGCTTGGATAATGTTGTGTGGTCTGGTTCAGGTTTGCACGCCCTGCCGTCATCTGTCTGCTTAAAGGGAATTCTAAATATGGTCGCCACATTTGTGTCATTTATTTCCACTCTTACATCCTTAACATACGTCCTGTCACTTGGATACCAAAAAGGCATTTGGGCTTGACTAATACCCCGTGGCGTCGTGTCGGAATCAAACGACGTTAAATGAGTTCCAGTTTGACTCAGTTCACTTGCCAAGGGACTGATAAACAGCGAGTAGGAGGGTAAGGTCGTGGACTCGTGTGTGTTGAACAAAGCCTTCTGTGGGACGATTTAAAGGATGAGTGGAGAAGTGTGGATGGACGAGGACGGCAGTTACATCAGAGAGGAGTGATTATGAAGCTTAAAGGACAATATTCAGCTTGCTTTGGGGGCCACTTTTGGCAGGAGGCCAGGGGCCAGCTGCAGCAACCATGTACATATTTCTAGGATTTTAGGACATTTCTTGCATTTTAGGATGTTTCTAGGGCTTAAGGATATTTGAAGGATTTTATGACGTTTCTAGACTTTGAGGATGTTCTAGGTTTTTGGGATATTTCTCGGACTTAAGGGCATTTCTCAGATTTTAGGGGGTTCCTAGGATTTTAGGATATTTCTCGGACTTAAGGGCATTTCTCAGATTTTATGACGTTTTTCAGATTTAACGATATTTCTAGGATTTTATGACATTTCTTGGATTTTAGGATGTTTCTAGGACTTTATGACATTTTGCAGATTTAACGATATTTCTTGGATTCTATGACGTCTTGGATTTAAGGATGTTTCTAGGATTTTAGGATGTTCTAGGTTTTTAAGATATTTCTCGGACTTAAGGGCATTTCTCAGATTTTAGGGCGTTCCTAGGATTTTAGGACATTTCTCGGATTCTGGGAAATATCTAGGATTTTACAATGTTTCTAGGACTTTATGACATTTTGCAGATTTAACGATATATCTAGGATTTTATGACATTTCTAGGATTTTAGGATGTTCTAGGTTCTAGGGATAGTTCTTGGACTTTAGGGCATTTTGCTGATTTTAGGACATTTTGCAGATTTTAGGATGTTCCTAGGATTTTAGGACATTTCTCGGATTCTGGGAAATATCTAGGATTTTAGGATGTTCCAGGTTTTTGGGATATTTCTTGGACTTTGGTGCATTTCTCAGATTTCAGGACATTTCCCAGATTTTAGGACATTTTAGGACATTTCTAGGACTTTTTTCAGATTATGGGATGTTGCTTTTATTTTGGGAAATTTCTAGGATTTTAGGATGTTTCTAGGATTTTATGACATTTTGCAGATTTTAGGACATTTTTTTGGATTTTATAACATGTCTTGGATTTTGGGACGTTTCTAGATTTTTAGGAGATTTCTTGGATTTAAAGATGTTTTCAGATTTAAGGAAGTTTCTTGGATTATAGGATGTTTCTTGGGTTTCTTGGATTTTAGGACATTTCCTCTGATTTTCTAGGATTTTAGGATGTCTCTAAGATTTTAGGACGTTTCCAGTATGTGGGGGATCCTCCACTGGCACTTTTCTTTCGATAAAGATGCTGTTTTATGCACTCTGCCACCTTATCTGGTACAAATCCCAGTGTGAATCACTTTATTTTTATTGTGAATTAGAAAAGGGCTTGGGGGGCCACCCGGCATCCTATTGGAGGCCAGATTTGGCCAGCGGTCCATAGGTTGAGTACCACTGCGCAACAGGAAGCCAGATTCACAGGGTTTTTTTGGCGTTGTGGTTAGATAACACGGCATGAAAGAAGAGAGGGAAAGCCCGAGTTCTGTTTGTGTGACAGCTCTGAGGAGTTAGCGGTCTCACACCACACCTCCTGGGCTTTGAGGAGGGGGGCTTCAGTCAGAGCAGAAGACAACTCACTACTTGTGGAGCTGTGGTGCGGGTGTTGGATGGCCCCTGAGCTCGCCATAATTGATGAATAGTGTGGTCCACATTAAGTGACATGCGCCGTTGGTTGTAAGTGGGTGCGATGATTGGGGGGCCTTTTGAAGCCGGGCCCGTGGGCTGTGTTTGAACCGTCAACAGAGACCCCTCTTCCCTGTAAGGGACACCAGCCTGTGGTTTGGTCGCAGGCTCGGCACAGGCCAACCTCAGCGCACACACAGAAAAACAAATACGTACCCTTCAGTAGTATTACAGGGTTTGGGGGGAGGTGATTGTATTATTCCTGCTGCAACACTGCCTTAATTCAAGGCAGATCTGACCCGAGCTCGTTCCTCTCCACTTCTGCTCTATTGGATCAAGTCTTAATCCTGCCCTCACCACATGAATGGAGGACACAAAGAGGAGCTGCACTCGCTGCTGCCACAGACATCAAATGTCACTCAGGTCCATATGCTGTCATGCAGCTTCTGATGGGTATCGCCGTGTCATATGAAAGCTGAGGGAGCTTAATGGAGGCCTGGAAAGCCCAGAGCTGGAGACAGACAAGACGGAAGATTGGAGCCACGTCTCGCAGATCCGCAGTACGCGCCGTCAACCTGGAATTGATCTTGTGTTGCCCTGTTGTTTTCACAGATCCTCCTCCGCCAGGAAAGCCAGAGGAGCTGACCCGTGACACCACTTCAGAGCCGCTGCGCACAAAGCAATCTCTAAATAGGAGCGACTTAGGAGACACTTTACAGTAAGCTATGACTAACAAACCCAAAGCACCTCAAAACAACACTGGGAAGCATCCAACTTCCATCGCAGCAACATGAGCTCACGCTCTCAGCCAAACACATAATAACTCCTGCTCAAGGGCCCGTTATTGTCATATCTTTTCAAAGGATGCCAAACCCAAAACACACACTCCGCTCACACACGACCTTGAGCTAACAAGGGATGCAGGCGAAGCTTTCAGGGCTTTTCCAACGACTGTGTGCATCAGACTGCGGATCGCGGGGCAGAGGCACTTGCGGTGGGCTCGATGTTTAGTGTGTGTCACGGTCCGGCTCCCACGCGGTGGAAACACAGAGGCCCTGGGGCGGCGGGTGCTACTGAGGCCCCCTCATCCCCCGAAAACGCCAGAGGAAGACTTGTCCTTCAATCTCCATGTGAAATAAGAGACGGGCCGTTGGCGCGCAGGGATGGGCCTCTGATTTGTTCTGTGGTCCCTTTGAAACCATGCATCCTGCAGAGGAGACGAGAGAGGGAAACATCAAGTAAACATGACAGGCAGGACGGAGGAGAAATAAGATTAAGATGTGCAGCTGCAGTGGCTTTACTTTGCCCCAGAGAGGGCAGTGAAATCAATGTGGAAATGATAAGTTAGTGTCAAAAACGTGGGGATTTTTACATGCAGTGACTGTGGGGCTCTGTCATCAGCCTCTGAAGCTTAAATATTGTGTCAAAAAACACTAATATAATGATTAAGCCTGTGTTGAAATTTAGGAATTTTAATGTCAAATTATTTAATTACTTTTTTAATTACTTTATTATTGTTTTAATTTACTATTTTTATTGGTAATTTATCACTTTTACCCAGCTATTTTAACTATTTATAACATTTTTCTAACTATTCCCAGTTTTTCTATTAGTTTTTTAACTTTTTCGCCATTTTCACTTTAAGTTCAGCTAATTTCCCCTGTTAATTAACTGCTTTTAACTAACTGTTTTTGAAAATTCTCCACTTCTTTTAGCTAACCGTTTTACCTGTTTTTCTGCTTCTTTTAGTTAACGCCATGTCCTGACTGGATGCGAGTGTCAGACTGTCGCGTCGCACTGTTACATCGCACTGCATCCGTTAAAATGCAACTCCGTCACATCGTGAATAAACCACGTACCTAACCACTGACAACATGGGTGAGTGCTTACTTTCTCATTATTATATATATTATATTAAAACAGTGCTATCGTGGGTATCTTCGCTTTGTAAAACAAACCAGCTTGCTAGTATCCCGCACAATGTTTAAAGAAATATTCAGTTCTTTGGCGATTTCCCTCCGTCCAGATGCCAATTTTGTTACGTGATGTGCACATTTCCCGTTATATGTTAATGAAGTTTTAGTTCATACGTTACACCATTAGTAATTTTGCAGTTACATTTCAAGACACCAGCTGTATTTCACTTAAAGTTACATTCAATATCATGACTCGAATTAGCTTCCTATCGTTCAGACTGAAAAAGAAGTTACTTTATCCAGTTATTGCCAGTAAGAATTAATATTGAACTTTTTAAATTTAATCCTTAAAATTACCCTCTTTTTGTACACTGGCAATTTAAATGTGAGCCACAGGACTCATAATGAAAAAAAGGGGTGTCCATCAAAAGTTTAGCTCAAAGCCAACTACATTTAGCTAACTATTCCAGCTGTTTCCCGCCACTTTTAGTTAACTATTTTTCCACTGCATTTAGCTAACTATTAAAGCTGCTTTCTCACTACTTTTAGCCAACTATTTCATCTGTTTATCTGCTACTTTTAGATAACTCTTTTTCCTCTTCTTTTAGCAAAGTTTTTTAATGCTTTATCGACTTCTTTTAGCTATTTCAACTGTTTTGACGCTGCTTTTAGCTAACTATTTCGTGTTTCCTACAACTTTTCGTTAACCATTTTTCCTTTGCTTTTAGCTATTTAAGCTGTTTTCTCACTACTTTTAGCTATTTCAACTGTTTTGACGCTGCTTTTAGTTAACTATTTAAATAATTTTTCCTACTGCATTTAGCAAACTATTTCAGCTGTTTCCCACCACTTTTATTTAACTATTTTTTCACTGCTTTTAACTATTAAAGCTATTTTCTTACTGCTTTTAGCTAACTATTTCATCTGTTTATCTGCTTCTTTTAGCTAACTCTTTTTCCTCTTCTTTTAGCAAAGTATTTTAACGCTTTATCGACTTCTTTTAACTATTTCAACTGTTTTGATGCTGCTTTTAGCTAACTATTTAAACCATTTACGACATTTAGCTAACTATTTCAAGTGTTTCCCACTACTTTTCATTAACTTTTTCCTCTGCTTTTAGCTAACTATTTAAGCAGTTTTCTTATACTTTTAGCTAACTTTTTCATCTGTTTGGCTAACTCTTAAACTCTTTTTCCTCTAGCAAACTATTTTATGGCTTTTTCCACTTCTTTTAGCTATTTCAACTGTTTCCCGCCACTTTTAGTTAACTATTTTTCCGCTGCTTTTAGCTAACTATTCAAGCTGTTTTCTTACTACTTTTAGATAACTATTTTAGCAGGTTTTTTTCCACAACTCATAGCTAATTATTTCAGCTGTTTTTTCACTACTAACGATTTCAACTAGTAATTCATTACTTTTACCCATTTCGACTGTTTGCGCTACTTTTAGATAATTAGCTGTTTATTCATTGCCTTTGGCTAACTATTTCAACTTTTCCCTTAACTTTTAGCTAACTATTTTAACTGTCCATTCATTACTTTTAGAATTATGATAATTATTATGATGGTTACGTTGTTATATGTTCATTATGTTGAAATCCGGGACTTCAATGTCAAAAAATAAATCAGAACTGTTTGTGAAAACTACTTTGGAGCAGATTCGCTGTCAGATGAACTGTGATCAAAGATATGTTGAATCCCTCCCATAACACACTCTCACACAAATGTGTTTCGGTTTGTGCATGGTTTGTGCACAGGCGTGGGCCAGAAAGAGAGAAGGAGTGTGTGAGAGACAAATCGTGAGAGAAACAGACAGATTGTGGTGGCTTTGATGTGCGCTCAGAGCTCGGTCCTCAGAATAGATACTAGATGGAAAAAAAAAAGACGCAATATCACAGGACAAATGTCTCTATGCAAACCACTACAGTAGAAGAGTGTGTGGGACTCTGTGTGCGTGTTTGGTGCTATAATTTGCAAATGGCTTGCACACACTCATTCATGTGTGCAGACTATCGAGTTGTCAATCACGAGGAGTGATAAAGTGGAAAGGAGTTTTTTCTCTCCAATATCCTCAAGCAGTGCAGACAACTGACACGCCTTTAAAGGGAAACAAAACAGCCCCCGCCACATCTAAATCTTGTTGTATTCACTTCTCCTCAGAAGAAACTTGTGTGATCACAACCAATGTGCGCCCCATATGTCCACTCTTTAGTTTTTTTTTGAGGAATTTTGGCCTTTGGGAACATGTCTATGTTCTCTGCTCTACGCATCAGGCAAATTACGAGAAGGTTGTCTTTGAGTGAATGCTGACAGACCGTCACTTTGCACTGACTTGATGGCTTTCTGTATTAAAAGCATACAGTATTAGGAAAATAAGGCCTAAATTATTGTTTTCCAAACTTTTCTTATCTGACGTACCCACACAGCATTCATTCATCAAATTTTACTGCTTTTGCTGTGATTATAGAGTAAGAGTAAGAACGCCAAAAGCCGCCTTTCGCGGCTGTATGATACAGGGACAGGTGGTGTCAGTTGACAACGTTGTCAGTCCAAATCTGCTGCGTCCACATTATACGCTTAATGGCGTCATGTTGAATCGCTGCTTGTAGTGATGTCCAACAAACCCCAGACTTTAATGGGGAATCAGGTGTTTGCTTCCCGACTGAATCTTTTTTTTCACTTCCTGTCTGAATGTGAGGTTTTTTTTCTACACCTCACCATGTACTGGTTTTGCCTAAATCACGCCGTCCTTGCCTTTGTCGCCTAATCCTAAGCACGTGATTTTGTTGAGATTCCAGCGTCAGTAGTGGAACATTAACAGGATACCTTGGGTATAATATGTAGACGTGAAAGTCCACTGACTGTCATGACTTGGGATGAGAACATGTTGATCCCAACAGCCAGATAAACTCAACTGCCCCTTGTATGTAGTAACATATTTTAGCTGGGGCATAATTACAAAACCCTTTGGGGTGCACAAGTAGGCCTATTCCCCAAAATTCAGAAACTGGCCTTTATATATAGGTTCAAAGAAGAGGGAAATGCTGCTCTAGTTCTGTCAAGACTGCCAAACATTTTGAATTTCCATGGATCCCAGTCAGTTTCCACATCTAAACAAAAGGTAAAATATAGTAAGTTTTAGAAAACCTGACAAAAACCTCAGAAAATAGTATATCTTAAAAAATTGTAATAAAAATTCATGGCCTATTATGTCTTCAAAAATCATAGTATGGTTAGACATCCAAAGTATCAAAACAATGTAATGGTGCAGTATGTTCTTTAAGATTTCATAAAAAAAAAATCATACCAAACTATTTCATTAAAAGGCCTCATATTTTATTATTTTGTAAAATAAAATATAAATCACAAAACATCCTAATATAGGATGCCATCAAAAATACTACCAAAACATTATAGTAGTTTGTTGAAACAATCTCACAAATGTCAATAAAAATATAATTAAAAAGTCATATTATAATATGTAAAGTCACAGTGCGTTATGTCCTTAACAATCTAAAAAAAGGAATAAATAAATCTAAAATGTGTCGTAGTGTATATATATAGTATAGTGTATGTCGTAGTGTGTATGTCAATAAATGTGAAAATTTGATATCAAAGTATATAATCAAAAATCATAAAAGAAATTCTACCAAAGTATATAATCAAAAATAAATAAAGTATATTACATCAATAAAAATCTCAATGTCATTGTATAGCTGTATTAAAAAATCTCACAACAATGTCATTATATAGTATGAGGTCAAAAAATCTGACCAAAAAAGTCATTATGTTTTCAATAATGCCAAAATGTATTAAAAAAATTAAATGATGAGAAAAAAATAAAAATAAAAAATCTGACCAAAACGTAATAGTGCAGTGTGTCGTCGAAAATCTAAATTTCCCAAAAAGCAATACTACAGCATGGAGACAATGTCAAAAAATGACCTTTCCCAAAAACAGCCAAAAACATGTAAAAATGGCATGTTGAAAAAATGACCCAAAAAGCAATACTATAGTATGGCAAAAATGTCAAAAAATGACCCGTCCCAAAATCACCCGAAAACAGCTCAAAACTGTATAAAATAGCAAACAGTGGCAGGCCATGGCATAGAATGTTGCAAAAAACAGCCAAAAACACCATAATATGACACGCCAAAAACACCATAATATGACACGTCAAAAAATGATCCAAAAAGCAATACTACAGTATGGCAAAAATGTCTTCAAATGACCCATCCAAAAATCATCCGAAAACAGCTTGAAACTGCATAAAATAGCGTGCTGAGGGACGCCATGGCATAGAATGTTGGAAAACAAAAACAAAAACACCATTATATAGCATGTCAAAAAAATGACCCAAAAAGCAATGCTATAGTATAGCAAAAATGTCAAAAAATGACCCTACCGAAAAACAGCTGAAAACAAGTGAAAACTGCATTAAATAGTGTGCCAAGACATGCTATGACATACAATGTTGCATAAACAGCCAAAAACACCAAAATATAGCATGTCGAAAAATCGTCCAAATACACCAAAATAACCAAGGCTATACTATGGCCAAAAATGTAAAAATTTGACATGTCCCAAAAACAGCTGAAAACTGCACTAAATAGCGTCCCTAGACACGCCATGGCATAGAATGTTGCAAAAACTGCGAAAAAAACACCATAATCTTGTATATCAAAAAATCGTCCGAAAACACCAAAAACACCAAGGCTATACTATGGCGAAAAATGTCAAAATTTGACATGTCCCCAAAACAGCTGAAAACCACACTAAATAGCGTGCCGAGACACGCCATGGCATAGACTGTTGCAAAAAACGCGAAAAAACACCATAATCTTGCATATCAAAAAATTGTCCGAAAACACCAAAATAACCAAGGCTATACTATGGCGAAAAATGTAAAAATTTGACATGTCCCAAAAACAGCTGAAAATCGCATTAAATACCGTGCCGAGACACGCCATGGCATACAATGTTGCATAAACAGCCAAAAACTCCAAAATATAGCATGTCCAAAACTCAGCCGAAAACACCAAAAACACCAAGGCTATACTATGGCGAAAAATGTCAAAATTTGATATGTCCCAAAAACAGCTGAAAACTGCATTAAATAGCATCCTGAGACACGCTATGGCATAGAATGTTGCAAAAACGCCAAAAAACACCATAATCTTGCATGTCGAAAACTCGGCTGAAAACACGAAAAACACCAAGGCTATACTATGGCGAGAAATGTCAAAATTTGACATGTTTCAAAAACAGCTGAAAACTGCACTAAATAGCGTCCCGAGACATGCCATGGCATAGAATGTTGCAAAAAACTGTAAAAAAACCACCATAATCTTGTATATCAAAAAATCATCCGAAAACACCAAAAACACCAAGGCTATACTATGGCCAAAAATGTCAAAATTTGACATGTCCCAAAATCAGCCAAAAACTGCAATAAATAGCGTGCTGAGAAACGCCATGGCATACAATGTTGTCAAAAACTCGGCCGAAAACTCCAAAAACACCAAGGCTATACTATGGAGAAAAATATCAAAACATGTCCCAAAAACAGCTGAAAACCGCATTAATTAGTGTGCAGAGACACGCCATGGCAAAGAATGTTGCAAAAAAGGCTAAAAAAATCAAAATATAGCATGTCGAAAACTCAGCCGAAAACACCAAAAACACCAAGGCGAAAAAAATGTCAAAATTTGACATGTCTTTCTCCCCTGTTTTCTCCCTTGTGTTTTTTCCAGGTGCGAATGACATGAGTGTTTCCACCTGTGCAGAGGGTCAGGATGCTCATCGGGTCCCTCCTCTCCTACCTGGACAAATATCCGTCGGCATGGTTTTCAAAATCGATGTCCCGCAGAGTGCCAGTCTCTCTTTTGTTGTGTTTTTTGTTCTGCGCCTGAGCTGGCTGGATGCCTTTGTAACCTATGATCAGAACTATGTTTTTGCATTTCGTGAAAGGTATGTGATGAGAGGTGGTGGACTTTAGGTAAGTTGGGGGTACCCTTTACTTTTTCACACACTTAGGAAATCTCTGTGGGACACACTAGGTAAAGTGGTTGTTGTACCTTGTGTTTGTTTGTGAAAGCTGTTTTTTGTAGCGTTTGTTTTCCAAGGTAATTGTTTAGTTAGGTTAGTTTTGTTCTGAAAAACATCAGATGATCAAAAAAATGACCAAAAAGCAAGGCTATAGTATGGCAAAAATGTGACAAAATGACCCATCCCAAAAACAGCCGAAAATGAAAAAAAAACTGGATTAAATAGCGAGCCGAGACATGCCATGGTATAGAAAGTTGCAAAAATGTTGAAAAAACACCATAATATGACACGTCAAAAAAATGACCAAAAAAAAAAGCAAGGCTATAGTATGGCAAAAATGTCAAAAAGTGACCCGTCCCAAAAACAGCCGAAAATGAAAAAACTGCATTAAATAGCGTGCCAAGACACGCCATGGCATAGAAAGTTGCAAAAATGGTGAAAAACACCATAATATTAAACGTCAAAAAAATGACCAAAAAAAAAGCAAGGCTATAGTATGGCAAAAATGTCAAAAAGTGACCCGTCCCAAAAACAGCTGAAAATGAATGAAAACTGCATTAAAATAGCGTGCCAAGACATGCCATGGCATAGAAAGTTGCAAAAAATGGTGAAAAACACCATAATATGACACGTCAAAAAAATGACCAAAAAAAAAAAAGCAAGGCTATAGTATGGCAAAAATGTCAAAAAGTGACCAGTCCCAAAAACAGCTGAAAATGAATGAAAACTGCATTAAATAGCGTGCCAAAACATGCCATGGCATAGAAAGTTGCAAAAACGGTGAAAAAACACCATAATATGACACGTCAAAAAAAATGACCAAAAAAAAAAAAGCAAGGCTATAGTATGGCAAAAATGTCAAAAAGTGACCCATCCCAAAAACAGCTGAAAACCGAAAAACTGCATTAAATAGCGTGCCAAAACATGCCATGGCATAGAAAGTTGCAAAAAACGGCAAAAAACACCTAAATATGACACGTCAAAAAAATGACCAAAAAAAAAAAGCAAGGCTATAGTATGGCAAAAATGTCAAAAAGTGACCCGTCCCAAAAACAGCTGAAAACAAACAAAAACTGCAATAAATAGCGTGCCGAGACACACCATGGCATAGACAGTTGCAAAAACGGTGAAAAACACCATAATATGACACATCCAAAAAATGACCAAAAAAAAAAAAAGCAAGGCTATAGTATGGCAAAAATGTCAAAAAGTGACCCGTCCAAAAACAGCCGAAAAAAGAAAAACTGCATTAAATAGCGTGCAAAGACATGCCATGGCATAGAAAGTTGCAAAAATGGTGAAAAACACCATAATATGACACATCCAAAAAATGACCAAAAAAAAAGCAAGGCTATAGTATGGCAAAAATGTCAAAAAGTGACCCGTCCCAAAAACAGCTGAAAAAACACAATGAAAAACTGCATTAAATAGCGTGCCGACATGCCATGGCATAGAAAGTTGCAAAAACGGTGAAAAACACCATAATTTTGCATTTCGAAACGTCAAAAAAAACGACCAAAAAAAAAGCAAGGCTATAGTATGGCAAAAATGTCAAAAAGTGACATGTCCCAAAAACAGCTGAAAATGAATGAAAAAAACTGCATTAAATAGCGTGCCGACATGCCATGGCATAGAAAGTTGCAAAAACGGTGAAAAAACACCATAATTTGCATTTCAAAAAAAATGACCCAAAAAAAAAGCAAGGCTATAGTATGGCAAAAATGTCAAAAAGTGACATGTCCCAAAAACAGCCTGAAAAATGAACCTGAAAAACTGCATTAAATAGCGTGCCGAGACACGCCATGGCATAGAAAGTTGCAAAAACGGTGAAAAACACCATATTTTGCATTTCGAAAAAATGACCAAAAAAAAACAAAGGCTATAGTATGGCAAAAATGTCAAAAAGTGACATGTCCCAAAAACAGCCGAAAACACCTGAATGAAAACTGCATTAAATAGCGTGCAAAGACACGCCATGGCATAGAAAGTTGCAAAAACGGTCAAAAAACACCATAATTTAAAATGTCGAAAAAAATGACCAAAAAAAAAACAAGGCTATAGTATGGCAAAAATGTCAAAAAGTGACATGTCCCAAAAACAGCTGAAAATGAATAAAAACTGCATTAAATAGCGTGCCGAAGACACGCCATGGCATAGAAAGTTGCAAAAAAAAACGGTGAAAAACACCATAATTTTGACATGTCAAAAAAATGACCAAAAAAAAAAGCAAGGCTATAGTATGGCAAAAATGTCAAAAAATGACCCGTCCAAAAACAGCTGAAAATGAATGAAAAAAACTGCATTAAATAGCGCCGAAAGACACGCCATGGCATAGAAAGTTGCAAAAAACGTGGTGAAAAACACCATAATTTGACACGTCGAAAAAAAAATGACCAAAAAAAAAAAGCAAGGCTATAGTATGGCAAAAATGTCAAAAAATGACATGTCCCAAAAACAGCTGAAAAAAAGATGAAAACTGCATTAAATAGCGTGCCGAGACACGCCATGGCATAGCATAGAAAGTTGCAAAAATGGTGAAAAACACCATAATTTTGCATAATATGAACGTCAAAAAAATGACCAAAAAAAAAAGCAAGGCTATAGTATGGCAAAAATGTCAAAAAGTGACATGTCCCAAAAAAGAGCTGAAAATGAATAAAAACTGCATTAAATAGCGTGCCGAACATGCCATGGCATAGAAAATTGCAAAAACGGTGAAAAAAACACCATAATTTTGACACATCGAAAAAATGACCAAAAAAAAAAAAGCAAGGCTATAGTATGGCAAAAATGTCAAAAAAAATGACATGTCCCAAAAACAGCTGAAAAATGAATGAAAAAAACTGCATTAAATAGCGTGCCAAAACACGCCATGGCATAGAAAGTTGCAAAAACGGCCAAAAACACCATAATTTGACATGTCAAAAAAAAATCCACCAAAAAAAAAAAGCAAGGCTATAGTATGGCAAAAATGTCAAAAAGTGACATGTCCCAAAAAACAGCTGAAAACAAAATGAAAAAACTGCATTAAATAGCGTGCCGAAGACACAGCCATGGCATAGAAGTTGCAAAAACGTCCAAAAACACCATAATTTGACAAAGTCGTCCAAAAAACGACCAAAAAAAAAAGCAAGGCTATAGTATGGCAAAAATGTCAAAAAGTGACATGTCCCAAAAACAGCTGAAAAAAGAAAAAAACTGCATTAAAATAGCGTGCCGAGACATGCCATGGCATAGAAAGTTGCAAAAACGGTGAAAAACACCATATATATGACATCGAAAAAAATGACCAAAAAAAAAAAGCAAGGCTATAGTATGGCAAAAATGTCAAAAAGTGACATGTCCCAAAACAGCTGAATAAAAACTGCATTAAATAGCGTGCCGAGACATGCCATGGCATAGAAAGTTGCAAAAACGGTGAAAAACACCATAATATTTTGCATGTCGAAAAAATGACCAAAAAAAAAAAAAAGGCTATAGTATGGCAAAAAAATCAAAAAGTGACATGTCCCAAAAAACAGCTGAAACACTGAAAAAACTGCATAAATAGGTGCCGAGACACACCATGGCATAGAAGTTGCAAAAACAAAAAACCAAAAACACCATAATTTTGACATGTCGAAAATGACCAAAAAAAAAAAAAAAGCAAGGCTATAGTATGGCAAAAATGTCAAAAAGTGACATGTCCAAAAAACAGCTGAAAAACCTGAATGAAAACTGCATTAAAATAGCGTGCCGACACACATGGCATAGAAAGTTGCAAAAATGGTGAAAAAACACCATAATTTGACATGTCAAAAAAAATGACCAAAAAAAAAAGGCTATAGTATGGCAAAAATGTCAAAAAGTGACATGTCCCAAAAACAACCCTGAAAAAAGATAAAAAACTGCATTAAATAGCGTGCCGAGACACACCATAGGCATAGAAAGTTGCAAAAAAACGGCCAAAAACACCATAATTTGACATGTCGAAAAAATGACCAAAAACGCCAAAAAGCAAGGCTATAGTATGGCAAAAATGTCAAAAAGTGACATGTCCCAAAAACAGCTGAAAAACATGAATGAAAACTGCATTAAATAGCGTGCCGAGACATGCCATGGCATAGAAAGTTGCAAAAACGGTGAAAAAACACCATAATATTTGCATTTCGAAAAAAAATGACCAAAAAACGCCAAAAAAAAACAAAGGCTATAGTATGGCAAAAATGTCAAAAAATGACCCATGTCCAAAAACAGCTGAAAATGAATGAAAACTGCATTAAATAGCGTGCAAAGACATGCCATGGCATAGAAAGTTGCAAAAACGTGAAAAACACCATAATATGAAACGTCAAAAAAATGACCAAAAAAAAGCAAGGCTATAGTATGGCAAAAATGTCAAAAAGTGACATGTCCCAAAAACAGCTGAAAAACAAAACCGCAAAACTGCATTAAATAGCGTGCCGAGACACGCCATGGCATAGAAAGTTGCAAAAAAAACGGTGAAAAAACACCATAATTTTGACACATCGAAAAAATGACCAAAAAAAAAAAAGCAAGGCTATAGTATGGCAAAAATGTCAAAAAGTGACATGTCCAAAAAACAGCCGAAAAGATAAAACTGCATTAAATAGCGTGCCGAGACACGCCATGGCATAGAAAGTTGCAAAAAACGTGAAAAACACCATAATTTGACATGTCGAAAAAATGACCAAAAAAAAACAAGGCTATAGTATGGCAAAAATGTCAAAAAGTGACATGTCCCAAAAACAGCTGAAAATGAATGAAAACTGCATTAAATAGCGTGCCGAGACACGCCATGGCATAGAAAGTTGCAAAAACGGTGAAAAACACCATAATATTGAATGTCGAAAAAATGACCAAAAAAAAAAAAAGCAAGGCTATAGTATGGCAAAAATGTCAAAAAGTGACATGTCCCAAAAACAGCTGAAAATGAAAAAAAACTGCATTAAATAGCGTGCCGAGACACGCCATGGCATAGAAAGTTGCAAAAAACGGTGAAAAACACCATAATTTTGACATGTCGAAAAAACCAAAAAAAAAAAAGCAAGGCTATAGTATGGCAAAAATGTCAAAAAGTGACATGTCCCAAAAACAGCCGAAAAAAAAATGAAAACTGCATTAAATAGCGTGCCGAAAGACACGCCATGGCATAGAAAGTTGCAAAAAAACGGTCCAAAAAACACCATAATATGACATGTCAAAAAAATGACCAAAAAAAAAAAACAAGGCTATAGTATGGCAAAAATGTCAAAAAGTGACCCGTCCCAAAAAAACAGCCGAAAAAATGATTAAAAAACTGCATTAAATAGCGTGCCAAAGACATGCCATGGCATAGAAAGTTGCAAAAAACGGTGGTGAAAAAAAACACCATAATATGACATGTCAAAAAAATGACCAAAAAAAAAAAAAAACAAGGCTATAGTATGGCAAAAATGTCAAAAAGTGACATGTCCCAAAAAACAGCTGAAAATGAATTAAAAACTGCATTAAATAGCGTGCCAAACACGCCATGGCAATAGAAAGTTGCAAAAACGGCCAAAAACACACCATAATTTGACACGTCAAAAAAAAAAACGACCAAAAAAAAGCAAAGGCTATAGTATGGCAAAAATGTCAAAAAGTGACCCGTCCCAAAAACAGCCGCTGAAAACAGAATGAAAAAAAGCGCATTAAATAGCGTGCCGAGACACGCCATGGCATAGAAAGTTGCAAAAACGGCCAAAAAACACCATAATTTGACATGTCGAAAAAAATGACCCAAAAAAGCAAGGCTATAGTATGGCAAAAAAAATGTCAAAAAATGACATGTCCCAAAAACAGCTGAAAACACCTAAAACCGCATTAAATAGCGTGCCGAACACGCCATGGCATAGAATGTTGCAAAAAAAGGCCAAAAAACACAAAATTTGCATGTCGAAAAAAAGTCGAAAACATGACCAAAAACACAAGGCTATAGTATGGCGAAAATGTCAAAAATTTGACATGTCCCAAAAACAGCTGAAAAACCCATTAAAACTGCATAAATAGCGTGCCGAAACACCCATGTGCATAGAAAGTTGCAAAAAAACGCAAAAACACCATAATTTTGCATCCGAAAAAACCGAAAACGGAAAAACAAAGGCTATAATCCGTATGGCATAAATGTTGACATTCCCAAAAAAAATGCCCTGCTGAAAACAGTCTTTCATTTGTAGTGCATTAATATTGCAAAAATGCATGAGCTGGCTGTGTGCCTTTGTAAGCTAAAAAAACTGCATGTTTTTTAATTTGGTGAAAGCACATTTAGGTAAAATTGGGGGCCACCCTGGCATACATTTTTCAAAAAAATAGGTCCCAAAAAAAACACTAAAACCAAGTGGTTGTTGGCAAAACATGGCAAAAAAAATTTGACATGTCCCAAAAACAGCTTTTTTGAAAACCGCATTAAATAGCGTGCCGAACATGCCATGGCATAGAAGTTTGCAAAAATGCCAAAAAAGTAATAATTTCGATTAGGCCAAAAATTCAGTGAAAAAACGCCAAAAAACAAGGCTATACAAAATGTCAAAAAATGACATGTCCAAAAACAGCTGAAAACACCTCATTAAATAGCGTGCCAAGACACGCCATAGCATAAAGTTTGCAAAAAAACTTTAAAAACACATAATTTTGCATTGTTCGAAAAAAAGGTGAAAAATCAAAAAACCAAGGCTATAGTATGGCAAAAATGTCAAAAAATGACACATGTCCCAAAAAACTGAAAAAAATGAAAAACACTGCATTAAATAGCGTGCCAAACGCCATGGCATAGAAAGTTGCAAAAACGGCCAAAAACACCATAATTTGCATGTCGAAAAAATGACCAAAAAAAAACAGCAAGGCTATAGTATGGCAAAAATGTCAAAAAGTGACCCGTCCAAAAACAGCCGAAAAAACTGCTAAAACTGCATTAAATAGCGTGCCGAAAGACACCCATGGCATAGAAAGTTGCAAAAAAAACGGTGAAAAACACCATAATTTGACATGTCAAAAAAATGACCAAAAAAAAAAAAAACAAGGCTATAGTATGGCAAAAATGTCAAAAAAGTGACCCGTCCAAAAAAACAGCCGAAAATGAATGAAAACTGCATTAAATAGCGTGCAAAGAACACGCCATGGCATAGAAAGTTGCAAAAAAAAACGGTGAAAAACACCATAATATGACATTCAAAAAAAATGACCAAAAAAAAAAAGCAAGGCTATAGTATGGCAAAAATGTCAAAAAATGACATGTCCCAAAAACAGCCGAAAACAATGAAAACTGCATTAAATAGTGTGCCGAAGACACGCCATGGCATAGAAAGTTGCAAAAACGGTGAAAAACACCATAATTTGACATGTCGAAAAAATGACCAAAACAAAAAAGCAAGGCTATAGTATGGCAAAAATGTCAAAAAATGACCCGTCCCAAAAAACAGCCGAAAATGAAAAAACTGCATTAAATAGCGTGCCGAACATGCCATGGCATAGAAAGTTGCAAAAACGTGGCAAAAACACCATAATAATTTGTGTCGAAAAAAAATGACCAAAAAAAAAAAGCAAGGCTATAGTATGGCAAAAATGTCAAAAAATTGACATGTCCCAAAAGCCTGAAAAACTAAAAACTGCATTAAATAGCGTGCCGAAAGACACGCCATGGCATAGAAAGTTTGCAAAAAAACGGTGAAAAAACACCATAATATTGCACACATGTCGAAAAAAAATGACCAAAAAAAAAAGGCTATAGTATGGCAAAAATGTCAAAAAGTGACATGTCCCAAAAACAGCCGAAAATGAAAAAACTGCAAAACTGCATTAAATAGCGTGCAAAACACGCCATGGCATAGAAGTTGCAAAAAAAAAGGCCAAAAACACATAATTTGACATTTCAAAAAAAATGACCAAAAAAAAAAAGCAAGGCTATAGTATGGCAAAAATGTCAAAAAGTGACATGTCCAAAAAAGCTGAAAACACCTGAAAACACTGCATTAAATAGCGTGCAAAACATGCCATGGCATAGAAAGTTGCAAAAACGGTCCAAAAACACCATATTTGACATTCGAAAAAAATGTCGAAAAAAAAAAAAAAAAAAAAAGCAAGGCTATAGTATGGCAAAAATGTCAAAAAATGACATGTCCAAAAAAAAACAAGGCAGCTGAAAAAAAAAACAGCATTAAAATAGCGTGCAAAGACACACCATGGCATAGAAAGTTGCAAAAACGGTGAAAAAACACCATAATATGAAAAGTGTCAAAAAATGACCCAAAAAAAAAAAAAAGGCTATAGTATGGCAAAAATGTCAAAAAGTGACATGTCCAAAAACAGCTGAAAATGAATGAAAACTGCATTAAATAGCGTGCAAAGACACGCCATGGCATAGAAAGTTGCAAAAAACGGTGAAAAACACCATAATATGAAACGTCAAAAAAATGACCAAAAAAAAAAAAGCAAGGCTATAGTATGGCAAAAATGTCAAAAAGTGACATGTCCAAAAAACAGCTGAAAAACCTGAAAAAACTGCATTAAATAGCGTGCCGAGACACGCCATGGCATAGAAAATTGCAAAAACGGTGAAAAACACCATATATTTCGAATGTCAAAAAAATGACCCAAAAAAAAAAGCAAGGCTATAGTATGGCAAAAATGTCAAAAAGTGACATGTCCCAAAAACAGCTGAAAAACCAATGAAAAAACTGCATTAAATAGCGTGCAAAGACACGCCATGGCATAGAAAGTTGCAAAAACGTCCAAAAACACCATAATTTGACATGTCAAAAAAATGACCAAAAAAAAAAAAGCAAGGCTATAGTATGGCAAAAATGTCAAAAAGTGACCCGTCCCAAAAACAGCTGAAAAATGAATGAAAACTGCATTAAATAGCGTGCCAAGACACGCCATGGCATAGAAAGTTGCAAAAACGGTGAAAAAACACCATAATTTGAATGTCAAAAAAAATGACCAAAAAAAAAAAAAGCAAGGCTATAGTATGGCAAAAATGTCAAAAAGTGACCCGTCCCAAAAAACAGCTGAAAATGAATGAAAAAACTGCATTAAATAGCGTGCCAAGACACGCCATGGCATAGAAAGTTGCAAAAAAAAGTGAAAAAACACCATATTTTGAAAAAAAAAAAAATGACCAAAAAAAAAAAAGCAAGGCTATAGTATGGCAAAAATGTCAAAAAGTGACATGTCCCAAAAACAGAAAAATGAATGAAAAAACTGCATTAAATAGCGTGCCGAGACACGCCATGGCATAGAAAGTTGCAAAAACGGTGAAAAAAACACCATAATATTTCGATACGTCAAAAAAATGACCAAAAAAAAAAAGCAAGGCTATAGTATGGCAAAAATGTCAAAAAGTGACATGTCCCCAAAAAGCAGCTTTAAAAAAAATGAAAAACTGCATTAAATAGCGTGCCAAGACATGCCATGGCATAGAAAGTTGCAAAAAAACGGTGAAAAAAACCATAATTTGACATGTCGAAAAAAAACCAAAAAAAAAAAAAAGGCTATAGTATGGCAAAAATGTCAAAAAGTGACCCGGTCCCAAAAACAGCTGAAAATGAATAAAAACTGCATTAAATAGCGTGCCGAGACACGCCATGCATAGAAAGTTGCAAAAAAACGTGAAAAAACACCATAATATTTGAATGTCAAAAAAATGACCAAAAAAAAAAAGCAAGGCTATAGTATGGCAAAAATGTCAAAAAGTGACCCGTCCCAAAAACAGCTGAAAATGAATGAAAACTGCATTAAATAGCGTGCCGAAGACACGCCATGGCATAGAAAGTTGCAAAAAAAACGGTAAAAAACACCATAATATTGCATGTCAAAAAAATGACCAAAAAAAAAAAAGCAAGGCTATAGTATGGCAAAAATGTCAAAAAGTGACCCGTCCCAAAAAACAGCCGAAAATGACCTGAAAAACTGCATTAAATAGCGTGCCGAAGACACGCCATGGCATAGAAAAAGTTGCAAAAAAAAACGTGAAAAAAACACCATAATTTTGACATGTCGAAAAAAATGACCAAAAAAAAAAAAAAGCAAGGCTATAGTATGGCAAAAATGTCAAAAAGTGACCCGTCCCAAAAAACAGCTGAAAATGAATGAAAACTGCATTAAATAGCGTGCAAAGACACGCCATGGCATAGAAAGTTGCAAAAAAAATGGTGAAAAACACACATAATTTGAAATGTCGAAAAAATGACCAAAAAAAAAAAACACAAGGCTATAGTATGGCAAAAATGTCAAAAAGTGACATGTCCCAAAAACAGCTTAAAAATGAATAAAAACTGCATTAAATAGCGTGCCGAGACACGCCATGGCATAGAAAGTTGCAAAACGGTGAAAAACACCATAATTTTGGCATGTCGAAAAAAAATGACCAAAAAAAAAAAAAGCAAGGCTATAGTATGGCAAAAATGTCAAAAAAAATGACATGTCCCAAAAACAGCTGAAAATGAATGAAAACTGCATTAAATAGCGTGCCAAGACACGCCATGGCATAGAAAGTTGCAAAAAAATGGTGAAAAACACCCATAATTTGCATGTTGAAACGTCAAAAAAATGACCAAAAAAAAAAGCAAGGCTATAGTATGGCAAAAATGTCAAAAAAGTGACATGTCCCAAAAACAGCTGAAAATGAAAAAAAAACTGCATTAAATAGCGTGCCGAACACGCCATGGCATAGAAAGTTGCAAAAAAAAAGTGAAAAACACCATAATATTTTTCAAAAAAAAAAAAAAAATGACCAAAAAAAAAGCAAGGCTATAGTATGGCAAAAATGTCAAAAAGTGACATGTCCCAAAAACAGCTGAAAAACCTGAAAAAAACTGCATTAAATAGCGTGCCGACACGCCATGGCATAGAAATGCAAAAAAAATGTGAAAAACACCATAATTTGACATGTCAAAAAAATGACCAAAAAAAAAAAAAGCAAGGCTATAGTATGGCAAAAATGTCAAAAAGTGACCCGTCCCAAAAACAGCTGAAAAACAATGAAAAAACTGCATTAAATAGCGTGCCAAAGACACGCCATGGCATAGAAAGTTGCAAAAAAAAAACGGTGAAAAACACCATAATTTTGATGTCAAAAAATGACCCAAAAAAAAAAAAGCAAGGCTATAGTATGGCAAAAATGTCAAAAAGTGACATGTCCAAAAAACAGCTGAAAATGAATGAAAACTGCATTAAATAGCGTGCCAAGACACGCCATGGCATAGAAAGTTGCAAAAAAACGGAAAAAACACCATAATTTGCATGTCAAAAAAAAAAACCAAAAAAAAAAAAAGCAAGGCTATAGTATGGCAAAAAATGTCAAAAAGTGACCCGTCCCAAAAACACCTGAAAATGAATAAAAAAACTGCATTAAATAGCGTGCCGAAACACGCCATGGCATAGAAAATTGCAAAAAAACGGTGAAAAACACCATAATTTTGCATGTCAAAAAAATGACCAAAAAAAAAAAAAAGGCTATAGTATGGCAAAAATGTCAAAAAAATGACATGTCCCAAAAAACAGCTGAAAATGAATAAAAAAAAACTGCATTAAATAGCGTGCCGAGACACGCCATGCATAGAAAGTTGCAAAAAAAACGGTGAAAAAACACCATAATTTGAACGTCAAAAAAATGACCAAAAAAAAAAAAAAAAGGCTATAGTATGGCAAAAATGTCAAAAAGTGACCCGTCCCAAAAACAGCCGAAAATATGAAAAAACTGCATTAAATAGCGTGCAAAGACACGCCATGGCATAGAAAGTTGCAAAAACGGTGAAAAAACACATAATTTGACATGTCGAAAAAATGACCAAAAAAAAAAAAAACAAGGCTATAGTATGGCAAAAATGTCAAAAAGTGACATGTCCCAAAAAAAACAGCCGAAAATGAAAAAAAACTGCATTATTAAATAGCGTGCCGAAAGACACGCCATGGCATAGAAAGTTGCAAAAACGGTGAAAAACACCATAATTTGAAAAATCGTCAAAAAAATGACCAAAAAAAAAAAAGCAAGGCTATAGTATGGCAAAAATGTCAAAAAGTGACATGTCCCAAAAAACAGCTGAAAATGAATGAAAAACTGCATTAAATAGCGTGCCGAGACACGCCATGGCATAGAAAAATTGCAAAAACGGTGAAAAACACCATAATATTTCGAAAAAGTCGTCAAAAAAATGACCAAAAAAAAAAAAAAGGCTATAGTATGGCAAAAATGTCAAAAAGTGACCCGTCCAAAAACAGCCGAAAAACCTGAAAAAAAACTGCATTAAATAGCGTGCAAAGACACGCCATGGCATAGAAAGTTGCAAAAAAGGTGAAAAACACCATAAATTGACACGTCAAAAAAATGACCAAAAAAAAAAAAAGCAAGGCTATAGTATGGCAAAAATGTCAAAAAATGACCCGTCCCAAAAACAGCTGAAAATGAATGAAAAACTGCATTAAATAGCGTGCCAAGACACGCCATGGCATAGAAAGTTGCAAAAAAACGGTGAAAAAACACATAATATGACACGTCAAAAAAAAATGACCAAAAAAAAAAGCAAGGCTATAGTATGGCAAAAATGTCAAAAAGTGACATGTCCCAAAAAACAGCTGAAAATGAATGAAAACTGCATTAAATAGCGTGCCGAAGACACGCCATGGCATAGAAAGTTGCAAAAAACGGTGAAAAACACCATAATAATTTGCAATGTCAAAAAATGACCAAAAAAAAAAAAAGCAAGGCTATAGTATGGCAAAAATGTCAAAAAGTGACCCGGTCCAAAAAAACAGCTGAAAATGAATGAAAACTGCATTAAATAGCGTGCCGAGACACGCCATGGCATAGAAAGTTGCAAAAAACGGTGAAAAACACCATAATATTTGAATGTCGTCAAAAAATGACCAAAAAAAAAAAAGCAAGGCTATAGTATGGCAAAAATGTCAAAAAGTGACATGTCCCAAAAACAGCTGAATGAATAAAAACTGCATTAAATAGCGTGCCGAAGACACGCCATGGCATAGAAAGTTGCAAAAAACGGTGAAAAACACCATATAATATGACATGTCGAAAAAAAATCGTGACCAAAAAAAAAAAAAGCAAGGCTATAGTATGGCAAAAATGTCAAAAAGTGACATGTCCAAAAACAGCTGCTGAAAATGAATGAAAACTGCATTAAATAGCGTGCAAAGACACGCCATGGCATAGAAAGTTGCAAAAAAAACGGTGAAAAACACCATAATTTTGGACATGTCAAAAAAATGACCAAAAAAAAAAAGCAAGGCTATAGTATGGCAAAAATGTCAAAAAGTGACCCGTCCCAAAAAGCAGAAAAACCTGAAAAAAACTGCATTAAATAGCGTGCCGAGACACGCCATGGCATAGAAAAAGTGCAAAAAACGGTGAAAAACACCATAATATTAAACGTCAAAAAAATGAAAAAAAAAAAAAGCAAGGCTATAGTATGGCAAAAATGTCAAAAAATGACCTGTCCAAAAACAGCTGAAAATGAATGAAAACTGCATTAAATAGCGTGCCAAGACACCCATGGCATAGAAAGTTGCAAAAACGGTGAAAAAAACACCATAATTTTGACACGTCGAAAAAAATGACCAAAAAAAAAAGCAAGGCTATAGTATGGCAAAAATGTCAAAAAGTGACCCGTCCCAAAAACAGCTGAAAACAATGAAAACTGCATTAAATAGCGTGCCGAGACACGCCATGGCATAGAAAGTTGCAAAAAAACGGTGAAAAACACCATAATATTTGACACGTCGAAAAAAATGACCAAAAAAAAAAAAGCAAGGCTATAGTATGGCAAAAATGTCAAAAAGTGACATGTCCCAAAAACAGCTGAAAATGAATGAAAACTGCATTAAATAGCGCCCAAACACACCATGGCATAGAAAGTTGCAAAAACGGCCAAAAACACCATATATGAACGTCAAAAAAATGACCAAAAAAAAAAAAAAAGGCTATAGTATGGCAAAAATGTCAAAAAAATGACCCGTCCCAAAAAACAGCTGAAAAAATGAATAAAAAACTGCATTAAATAGCGTGCCGAGACACGCCATGGCATAGAAAATTGCAAAAACGGTGAAAAACACCATAATATTTTGCATGTCGAAAAAAATGACCAAAAAAAAAAGCAAGGCTATAGTATGGCAAAAATGTCAAAAAAAGTGACCCGTCCCAAAAACAGCTGAAAAATAATAAAAACTGCATTAAATAGCGTGCCGAGACACGCCATGGCATAGAAAGTTGCAAAAACGGTGAAAAAACACCATAATTTTGACATGTCGAAAAATGACCAAAAAAAAAAAGCAAGGCTATAGTATGGCAAAAATGTCAAAAAGTGACATGTCACAAAAACAGCCTGAAAACCTGAAAACTGCATTAAATAGCGTGCAAAGACACGCCATGGCATAGAAAGTTGCAAAAAACGGTGAAAAAAACACCATAATTTGACATGTCAAAAAAATGACCAAAAAAAAAAAGCAAGGCTATAGTATGGCAAAAATGTCAAAAAAAAATGACATGTCCCAAAAACAGCTGAAAATGAATGAAAACTGCATTAAATAGCGTGCCAAAGACACGCCATGGCATAGAAAGTTGCAAAAACGGTGAAAAACACACATAATATTTTGGCATGTCAAAAAAATGACCAAAAAAAAAAAAAGGCTATAGTATGGCAAAAATGTCAAAAAATGACATGTCCCAAAAACAGCAGCTGAATGAAAACTGCATTAAATAGCGTGCCGAGACACGCCATGGCATAGAAAGTTGCAAAAAACGGCCAAAAACACCATAATATGAATGTCGAAAAAATGACCAAAAAAAAAAAAAAGCAAGGCTATAGTATGGCAAAAATGTCAAAAAGTGACATGTCCCAAAAAAAGCTGAAAATGAATAAAAACTGCATTAAATAGCGTGCCGAGACACGCCATAGCATAGAAAGTTGCAAAAAACGGCCAAAAACACCATAATTTGATTGTCAAAAAAATGACCAAAAAAAAAAAAAAAGGCTATAGTATGGCAAAAATGTCAAAAAGTGACATGTCCAAAAAACAGCTTTAAAATGAATAAAACTGCATTAAATAGCGTGCAAAGACACGCCATGGCATAGAAAGTTGCAAAAAAAAAGGTGAAAAACACCATAATTTTGACATGTCAAAAAAATGAAAAAAAAAAAAAAAAAAGCAAGGCTATAGTATGGCAAAAATGTCAAAAAGTGACCATGTCCCAAAAACAGCTGAAAATGAATGAAAACTGCATTAAATAGCGTGCAAACACATGCCATGGCATAGAAAGTTGCAAAAAACGGTGAAAAACACCATAATATTTCGAAAACGTCGTCCAAAATGACCAAAAAAAAAAAGCAAGGCTATAGTATGGCAAAAATGTCAAAAAGTGACATGTCCAAAAAAACAGCTGAAAAACAAAAACTGCATTAAATAGCGTGCCGAGACACGCCATGGCATAGAAAATTGCAAAAACGGTGAAAACACCATAATTTGAATGTCGTCAAAAAAAATGACCAAAAAAAAAAAGCAAGGCTATAGTATGGCAAAAATGTCAAAAAGTGACATGTCCAAAAACAGCTGAAAATGAATGAAAACTGCATTAAATAGCGTGCAAAGACACGCCATGGCATAGAAAGTTGCAAAAACGGTGAAAAAACACACCATAATATGACATGTCAAAAAAATGACCAAAAAAAAAAAAAGCAAGGCTATAGTATGGCAAAAATGTCAAAAAAAGTGACATGTCCAAAAACAGCTGAAAATGAATGAAAACTGCATTAAAAATAGCGTGCAAAGACACGCCATGGCATAGAAAAAGCAAAAAAAAAAACGGTGAAAAACACCATAATATTTGCACGTCAAAAAAAATGACCCAAAAAAAAAAAAGCAAGGCTATAGTATGGCAAAAAAAAATGTCAAAAAGTGACATGTCCCCAAAAAACAGCTGAAAATGAATGAAAAAACTGCATTAAATAGCGTGCCAAGACACGCCATGGCATAGAAAGTTGTCAAAAAAGTGAAAAACACCATAATATTTGAATGTCAAAAAAAAATGACCCAAAAAAAAAAAAGCAAGGCTATAGTATGGCAAAAATGTCAAAAAGTGACATGTCCAAAAACAGCTGAAAAATGAATAAAAACTGCATTAAATAGCGTGCCGAGACACGCCATAGCATAGAAAGTTGCAAAAAACGGTGAAAAAACACCATAATTTTGACATGTCAAAAAAAATGACCAAAAAAAAAAAAAGCAAGGCTATAGTATGGCAAAAATGTCAAAAAGTGACATGTCCAAAAAACAGCTGAAAATGAATGAAAACTGCATTAAATAGCGTGCAAAGACATGCCATGGCATAGAAAGTTGCAAAAACGGTGAAAAACACCATAATTTGGCAAACGTCAAAAAAATGACCAAAAAAAAAAAAAGCAAGGCTATAGTATGGCAAAAATGTCAAAAAGTGACCCCCCAAAAAAAGCTGAAAATGAATAAAAACTGCATTAAATAGCGTGCCGAGACACGCCATGGCATAGAAAAGCAAAACGGTGAAAAAAACCATAATATGAAACGTCGAAAAAAATGACCAAAAAAAAAAAAAGCAAGGCTATAGTATGGCAAAAATGTCAAAAAGTGACCCGTCCCAAAAACAGCTGAAAATGAATGAAAAACTGCATTAAATAGCGTGCAAAGACACGCCATGGCATAGAAAAGTTGCAAAAACGGTGAAAAACACCATAATATTTGAAACGTCAAAAAAATGACCAAAAAAAAAAAAAGCAAGGCTATAGTATGGCAAAAATGTCAAAAAGTGACCCGTCCCAAAAACAGCTGAAAAATGAATAAAAACTGCATTAAATAGCGTGCCGAGACACGCCATGGCATATAGAAAATTGCAAAAACGTGAAAAACACCATAATATTGAATGTCAAAAAAATGACCCAAAAAAAAAGCAAGGCTATAGTATGGCAAAAATGTCAAAAAGTGACCCGTCCAAAAACAGCTGAAAATGAATGAAAAAACTGCATTAAATAGCGTGCAAAGACACGCCATGGCCATGGCATGAAAGTTGCAAAAAAAATGGTGAAAAACACCATAATATGACACGTCAAAAAAATGACCAAAAAAAAAAGCAAGGCTATAGTATGGCAAAAATGTCAAAAAGTGACCCGTCCCAAAAAAACAGCCGAAAATGAATGAAAAAACTGCATTAAATAGCGTGCAAAGACACGCCATGGCATAGAAAGTTGCAAAAACGGTGAAAAAACACCATAATATGACACGTCAAAAAAATGACCAAAAAAAAAAAAAAAAGCAAGGCTATAGTATGGCAAAAATGTCAAAAAGTGACCTGTCCAAAAACAGCTGAAAAATGACCTGAAAAAAACTGCATTAAATAGCGTGCAAACACACGCCATAGCATAGAAAGTTGCAAAAATGGTGAAAAACACCATAATATTTGACACGTCAAAAAAATGACCAAAAAAAAAAAAAGCAAGGCTATAGTATGGCAAAAATGTCAAAAAGTGACCCGTCCCAAAAACAGCTGAAAATGACTAAAAACTGCATAAAATAGCGTGCAAAGACACACCATGGCATAGAAAGTTGCAAAAAATGGTGAAAAACACCATAATATGGACACGTCAAAAAAATGACCAAAAAAAAAAAAGCAAGGCTATAGTATGGCAAAAATGTCAAAAAGTGACCCGTCACAAAAACAGCTGAAAATGAATGAAAACTGCATTAAATAGCGTGCAAAGACACGCCATGGCATAGAAAGTTGCAAAAAAACGGTGAAAAACACCATAATATTGACACGTCAAAAAAATGACCAAAAAAAAAAAAAAGCAAGGCTATAGTATGGCAAAAATGTCAAAAAGTGACCCGGTCCCAAAAAGCTGAAAATGAATAAAAACTGCATTAAATAGCGTGCCGAGACACGCCATGGCATAGAAAGTTGCAAAAACGGTGAAAAACACCATAATATGACACGTCAAAAAAATGACCAAAAAAAAAAAGCAAGGCTATAGTATGGCAAAAATGTCAAAAAGTGACCCGTCCCAAAAAACAGCTGAAAATGAATGAAAACTGCATTAAATAGCGTGCAAAGACACGCCACGCCATGGCATAGAAAGTTGCAAAAACGGTGAAAAAAAACACCATAATATGACACGTCAAAAAAATGACCAAAAAAAAAAAAGCAAGGCTATAGTATGGCAAAAATGTCAAAAAGTGACCCGTCCCAAAAACAGCCGAAAATGAATGAAAACTGCATTAAATAGCGTGCAAAGACACGCCATGGCATAGAAAGTTGCAAAAACGGTGAAAAACACCATAATATGAACGTCAAAAAAATGACCAAAAAAAAAAAAAAGCAAGGCTATAGTATGGCAAAAATGTCAAAAAGTGACCCGTCCAAAAACAGCCGAAAAAATAAAAAAATCTGCATTAAAATAGCGTGCAAAGACACGCCATGGCATGGAAAGTTGCAAAAAAATGGTGAAAAACACCATAATATGACACGTCAAAAAAAATGACCAAAAAAAAAAAGCAAGGCTATAGTATGGCAAAAATGTCAAAAAGTGACCCGTCCCAAAAACAGCTGAAAATGAATGAAAAAACTGCATTAAATAGCGTGCAAGACACGCCATGGCATAGAAAGTTGCAAAAACGGTGAAAAACACCATAATATGACACGTCAAAAAAAATGACCAAAAAAAAAAAAAAGCAAGGCTATAGTATGGCAAAAATGTCAAAAAGTGACCCGTCCCAAAAACAGCTGAAAACAAAATAAAAACTGCATTAAATAGCGTGCCGAGACACGCCATTGCATAGAAAGTTGCAAAAAAAAAACGTGAAAAACACCATAATATTTGACACGTCAAAAAAAAAATGACCAAAAAAAAAAAAGCAAGGCTATAGTATGGCAAAAATGTCAAAAAGTGACCCATCCCAAAAACAGCTGAAAATGAATGAAAACTGCATTAAATAGCGTGCAAAGACACGCCATGGCATAGAAAGTTGCAAAAAAATGGTGAAAAACACCATAATATGACACGTCAAAAAAAATGACCAAAAAAAAAAAAGCAAGGCTATAGTATGGCAAAAATGTCAAAAAGTGACCCGTCCCAAAAAGACCCGAAAATGAATAAAAATTGCATTAAATAGCGTGCAAAGACACGCCATGGCATAGAAAGTTGCAAAGTAAAACACCATGCAAAAAAAAAAAATGAAAAAAAAAAAAAAAGCATATAGTATGGCAAAAATGTCAAAAACGTCAAAAAAATGACAAAAAAAAAAAAAGCAAGGCTATAGTATGGCAAAAATGTCAAAAAAACGTGACCCATAATAAAAACAAACCGAAAATGACTAAAAAATCTGCATAAAAAAAAGCGTGCAAAGACATGCAGTGGCATAGAAAGTTGAAAAAATGGTGAAAAACACCATAATATGACACGTCAAAAAAATGACCAAAAAAAAAAAAGCAGCAAGGCTATAGTATGGCAAAAATGTCAAAAAGTGACCTGTCCCAAAAACAGCTGAAAATGAATGAAAACTGCATTAAATAGCGTGCTGAGACACGCCAGGCATAGAAAATTGCGAAAACGGTGAAAAACACCATAATATGACACGTCAAAAAAATGACCTAAGAAGCAAGTCTACATCTGTGTGCACATATAAACTTTGCCCATCATTGTTTTGTATGTTATTGATCTGTATGCACTTGTTTACTTATGTAAAAAAATACATATTTGCAAAAAAGAGAATACAGTTTTTTCTTGTTCAGAGAAGTTCGTGAAAGTACACAATTATTTACATACTTTCTGGCAACTGTGGAAATGTATTCAGGCATAAGTTCCCTTGTTTTTGTTAAGCAGTGACCCAAATGGGCCCAAAAACAAAGATTCACAGCTCAGCAGCGCAAACACATCCTGCAGACATGAAGCACGTCAATGTTTTTTCAATCTTAACTCTGCGATTACTTCACTTTTTTAGCACGATGCCAGACGCAGAGTCACAGCCAACATCTGAATACGCCATCACTCACTCACTGAAATATTACAGACATCACAAGCAGCGGGGATTTGAAAAATGAACCCACGCATTCACACGGCCCCGTCTAATAATTAACGGATGCTATGACTCAACATGGTCGCAGCACGGTTACAATCTGAGGAGGCTGTCATATTTATTTAAGTAGGAAGCTTAGACTGCTGAAGTCCAGCCATGTCCTATGTTAGATCGTGTCAGATTGAAACCGTGCCACATTACGCTGATCCCCCCTCTCCTTCCTCTCTGTGTTGAGGCAGGGTGGTCCTCACTCTGTGTGTGTGTGTGTGTGTGTGTGAGATTGTCACAACAACATGACCCCCAGAAAATCTCTAACACTAATTCTGCTCAGACACGCACATTAACACATGCACACACACCGTCCCGTCTGCAGGGACAGAAACAACAACGCTGCCATTGACACTGACCCTTTGACCTCCATCCCATCCCTCCATCCCCCGGCCCTCATCACCCTCCCACGTTGCCCCGGCCCCGGACCTGGCCACAGGGCCGAGAATGCGGTTCAGGTGCAGGACTCTGCTGTTTCCAATTAGCGGGGTATAAATTAGCAGCACTCTCTCCTGTCCTCTCTCCAAACATTGCTGTCTCTTCATCCTTGTCGACCCTCCACACTTCACTCTGCCTCTGACCTCCTGCCTGTATCGCTCCGGCACATAAATTCACCTCCTTTATGGCTCTTGTCGGCAACCTCTGCACTCCCCTAACTCATGCTCGGCGCTGTTAATGCGCAGTGCATTTGGTATAAAACCCTCCATTTTCAGTCAATGAGCGTATAAATCCGTTGCTGTATATCTGCCTCTGAAAGGAATATAACTTCTGGTTTTACTGTACAGTCTGGTTACTGTAACTGAGATATTTCACAGAGGACGAGGACATAACCTGACACATGCGCTGCACATTGCAGCAAGGCGTACGCTGATAAGGTTACAGCGAGGTTCAATTACCCCGAGAGAGGAAATGTAGCTTTATTCCAGGACTTATTACACAGTGTGTTTGCGAGCTGTTTCTTCCACAGGTCAGTCTGTTAAACTGAGTGTTATTTTTCCAGGGCGGAGAGATCAGCTGCAGTGTAGCCAAGTCGGACCTAAGGTCACCCTGGCACTGAGAGTTCACATCTGTTCAAATAAATCCTCCGCTGTGCCATCAGCAGTAAAAACACACACACGCACACACATGCATTAGTGGAATGTAACTACGTAGACTATCTACTCACACACATTTGGGCCATACTGGAGTACTTCCATTTAATGCTACTTTATACTTCTACTGCAATACTTCTACTTTTTTTCTTCATATTTAACTGCAATTCAGTTAAAATTGAAGTTGCACATAACATTTGATTTGATTTGATCTGAAATTTATATTGATGCCACGGCATCATCTGTTTCATACAAACAGACATAAATACAGAAAAAAACAAAAACATAAATACAAAACTAAAAGATGAAATAAATACAAAAATAAAAATTACACAAAAAAAATAAAAAACACATAATACAAAAATGATGCAATAATTTAATAAAACAACAAGACATAAATAAAACATGACATAAATATAAAAAAAATAAATATACAATTTTTGAAAAACAACACATAAAAACAAAAAAAACAACAGAGAGAAAACGTAAATACTGAAATGCAAAACAACACATAAATAGAAGAAACAAAATAACATTTAAACAAAAAACAAAACACAAACATCACAACAGGCATTACGAAAAGCTGATGCAGTGCAACAAATATGTCTATATTTTTATGGATATTTTGTTTAAATGGTTAAGCTAGTTAACAGTACTGGATACATTGTTGAAACAGCTAAAAGTAATAGTTAACAGTACACTAATGATTCAAATAGTTGTCAAATAACTGACTAATAGTTGTGGATAAATAGTGTAAAGCTAACAATTTTAGTTAAATGATTGAGGAAGTTAGCGAGGTAGTCTTGGCTATTGGATGTATTGTTAAAATAGCTAAAAGTAATAAATAATTGGTTAAAAATCACGGCTTCTGCTATAGACGTATAAAGGCAAAATGACCAAACCAATCTCGTATTAAAATAAAATCAGTTATTCCAAAATGGTTTCTTTTATAGTCAAAAGCGTAAAATAATATCCAGTTTAACATAAATTTAAATGGCAAGGCTCCACTTAAACCAAACATAATGGTAGTTAAGGCAATCTTTAGGCTATGTATTGCATTTTACTTTTCAATGGACTTTCACTTGTAATTATTTTATATTGCAGTATTATTGGGCCTACTTTACGCAAAGAATCTCAATACTTTCTCCAACACTGTATAAACGCACGCCAATACATCAGCCCTACTAAAACACACAATCTCTCACCAAACACACGCCACCAAAAATAAATTAAAAAAACCCTGAAAAGTAACAAGCTCTATAACAATATTTCATCATTTACTTTTTACACATTCCTGACTTTGGCACCTGTCATGTGTGCGGTTTTTCTTTTTTTATTCTTTTTACAAGCTCGGGCTGCTGTTATAGAGAACACAGCTCACGGGAGGGAAATTTACAGAGCGTGTCCTCCCCAGGCCGTGCAGTGTTCACAGGGATCAAATACTCCCAAGGTGTAGTGTGTGTGTGTGTACATGTGCGTGTGTGTGTGTGTGTGTGTATAACTTTATATTCGTCTCCACCGCTGCTACCACCTCCAGAGCTGCTGCCACAGTGTTTTTTACAGAGCCCAGGACCTCGGTGTGCCCTCTGAGTTTCTCTTTATGAGCTCTAGCTCATCCCTCGACTTGTAGAGAAAACAAGAGCAGAGCAGCTTTTATAGGACTCCTGGGGGAAACACAAAGAAGGAGGAGGAAAAAAAATAAGAGAGAAAGTTAGTTTGAGGCTTCTGAATGGCAGGAGAGCGGAGAGCGAAAGAGGAGGTTAAAAGCACCTTTTACACTGACTGTTTAAAGCGGGAATCACTGCTGCATCGAGGTCTGTGTGAAAGCAAAAGCCGGCAAGAGGGGATTTATAAGGCATAGCTTTGATTTATAATAATAACTAGACTAATACCTAGACTCAAATTATGCAAATTAAAATTGCGAGTAGAAAATACGCCTCATGGGAACATGTCAATTTCGAAAAAACTCCCATTTATCGCAAATAAAAAGTTTTTACGCTTGCCTGAGATGGTATTTCAGGCGATTCTATAAAGCCATATTTTGTAAAACTGCAATGGAAACATTTTTTTGGCTTTTCTAGGTCACATGATGTTATGTCTATGTGCTCGTCAGTAGAAACTGGCTCCCTCATGATGCAGCAGGAGCTACAAGAGCTGGTATTGCATCACATAACTCTGAGAAAGTTGAGCGGATCATCCAGAAGTTTTGAATCCGCAATTTCTCTGTGAAATCGTGGACTATCAGCTCCCAGAAATCCCTCATATGTGGCCGTTTCCACGTATAATGGGCTTGCCTTTCCATTATTGCTCAAATAAAGCGCCTACATTGCCTTCAGTTGGAAATAATGACGGCTAATGCAGTGGCATGTCAATTTACGCCTGTTAAATGCATTGTCTTTTCAAAATACACATTTAACAGGAAATAACCAGTTTCTGATTATTAGATGGATACTGTCTTTTTGAAAAGAAACTAACAACGTTGGTAAAACATTTTTTGTTTATTTGGTTAGGTTTAAAAGAAAACATCATGGTTTGGCTCAAAATTCATAGGGAAGCAAACAGTGGGCTCCTGGGTGAAAGTCCGGGGTTTGTTGGACCCATACACTTCCACTTTGCCTTCCATATAGGAACTCTGCAGTTTTTTACATCACATCATTACTGGTGGCATTTCAACCTGATGCTGAGTGGTGGCATAACATATCGCCACAAGAGGGGCCTTTTTGCGTCTGTGTCTGATGCCGAAATCACTCACAAAGTGGCGGTGTCTGATAAGCGATGAGATTTGGCTGCATCTTTATCCGCTTGGATGAAAAAAAAAAGTCAGAAGAGAGATGAAGATTCAGGGAAATGGAGAGTCCACATTTGACGAGTTGGGAATGAGAACCGGCTGTTCGGGGTAGCTGAAAAAACAAACAAGGAGAAACTTCCCATTGTTTATAAAGCGCTGCCGATGTGTATGTTATATGTCACACTAGAGGCTGATGCTGCTGTGTCTAAAATCTCATTCAAACTGACGCTGTGCGGCTGCATATCATACCGCCACGGTAGATGTCTTTTCGCATCGGTGTCTGACGCTGCTATCACTGACCAAGCGGCAGTATTTGGCGAATTGACAATAAGAACCGGCTGCATCTTCATCTGCCTGAGTCAGAAAAGAGATGAAGATGAAGAGAAACGTGAAGCAGGCACAAGGAGGATGTGAACTTTCCCCCACCGACACAGACTCACTTATGTGGACTCCCTCCTCCACGGGAGTCCCGAAGATAAACACGTTTAACATCTTTCACCTCGTCTCCTGACCTCCTTTTTCACCCTCATGTCCATCCTTCTCTCTTTCTCTCTCTCTAAAACTTTCTCTCCTTTTGTTACTTCCTTTCTCTCTCTGTCCAGATGTTTGGCCCGGCGGCAGCAGCAGCGTCAGACGCAGAGCGAGCGAGGACCCGGGGCTAAGTGGTGGAGATCTCCAGCGTGGACTGGAATGCTGACCCTCTATCCATCTCCATCAGCGGGGACACATTTGTTTGACTTGAGATGTGCTTGTGTTTTCTCTTCCCCACACCTGCAGCTTCCTCTGAACCGTGCTCCCCCGCCCGCCTGCCCACCCCCTCCTGGACTCGCTGGACTCTCACTGATCAATTGCTTTAAGTTGGAAAAACACTCATCCAGCTGCTACTGCTTTTCCTCATGTGTTGTATTCTCTGCTTCCAAGAGCTCAGCAAATAGGGATGTATTTTAACTCTCTAACGACTGGATCAACATCAGTTTTCTGGTGTTGCATTGAGGCAGCTTTCATAAACATTTGCATTTCTGAAACTCACAAAAATGGATTTGATTTGGAAATAAGCAACTTGCTAAGAAACATGCCACAAATTGCAAAAAAGTTGTAAAAGCTGAGGCGAGAATGACCTGATAATTATGATAATTAAATATGGGGTATTATTAGACATTATTTTAAAAAGGACCACAAAAGTATATTTGAAAATCTTCTAATTATATATTTAAAATATTGTCACAAAAGATTTTTTTTTTTTTGTTGCTCTTTTATAGTCATTTTCTTGTTTATTTTTTTACATTTGTATTGCTTATTTTCTTAAAGCATTTACGCCTTTGAAATCTGAGAAAATCGATTTGATTGCCCTTGAAAACACGGGAAAAAAAAAAGTTAAGAAGAAATTGACCTGAAAATTAGCTTTAGGGGAATATTAGATATTATGAGAAAATAGGAAAGATTTATGGAAAACAACACTTTTAAAACTAATAATTATGCATATAAATTCATGTTACAGAAAAAAACATTTTTAAATGATTTTTTATAAACACCTTTTAAGCACTTTTTTTTTTTAGTAATTTTCTTGTTTGTTATAATTATTTTTTATTTTTTGTTGCTTGTTTTAAGTATATATATATATATATATATGTTTTTTTGCCTTTATTCGGTAGGACAGGTTAAGCACATGGGGGAGAGAGGGGAAGATGATAGCAAAGCGCCACAGGTTGGAGTCGAGCCCGCCACCGCTGTGGTGACGTCATAGCCTTTATGCATGGAGCACCCGCTCTACCACATGAGCACATGGTGCCCAATTTCAGGTGATTTTCCTATAACTTTTTTTTAGATTTCTCGCTAAATTTTGGGTCATTTATTGTGAAGTTGCTCATTGCCGCTTCCGGTGCTCTTAAAAGATACAAAGCCACTTTGCTCAAGTTTCAAAGGGTTCATCCGATGAAGTCGTGAAACAAAGCAGGCGTGCTGAGTCCACTGACAGCTCCTGTCTCTCTCTGCTGTTTGTTGTCACTTCTGCTTTGATTGACTGCTGTGAGCGCCGGCCTCTGGGGGAGCGGCGTCGCTATCAGAGGCAGCTCGTGTGCATAAAACAATAAACCTCCTCCGTGTTATGATGGTGTTCGCTCCACCCTGGAGCTGAGCCGGCATTGTGACTTTCAACAAACTGCGGTTTGGTGCAGATCAAACACTCCTCTCATTTTTGAATTTATCATGCAGCACAAACCCAGCCCTCATTAGTCAATGGCACTCAGCAAGTTGTAGCGTCTAATTCTGCGGGGCCGCCCAAACTTATCACCCTTCATTTCAACATGGTGGGCTGCCCCGTCGCTGAAACCCTCTCAAGCTGTTCCAGACATCTGACAACAGCCACATTTATTTATTGACTTCATTTCGCTTACGGGGCAGCCTTTACAGCTCCCTTGAGTGATGCAGAGTTAATGTAGAACTGTTCATTGCTCGCGAGTGTTTTTTCACTCCTCCTCTCTCTCTCTCTCTCTGTACCGCCACCTCCTCTCCCTCCGTTAAACTGTTCTTAAGTGTTTAAACACTCGGGTAATGACGTGCTGTTGTGGAAGCGAAAAACCATGTGGGATAAAAAAAAAGAAAAACATCCATGTGGGCTTTTCCCCCCGAGGAGGAGCGAACCACCAAGGATGGGTCGAGAGTGAGGAAGGCCCTGTTAATCAAAATGAATGAGCACCTCTCAGGGCCCTCGTGTCCACGAGGCCACAGAGGGCCGCTCAGGAACATGGAGCTCATAGTGTAAAGAGAGATCCAGACACGGTCCTGCACAAAACTATCAGCAACTGCCTCGCTGCGGGTATTAAACAAGTGACTTCCTGTCTGCTCATCTTTCCACCATCAGGATAACTGAAACATCTATTGAATATCTTGTGTGACCTCAGTTTCCGTAGTTCCCACACACATACCTCTTCTGCAGCACCACCAGTCATGTTCCAAAATTATTAAATACATTTCTCATACAATTAAGTCAGTTTGCAAGTGTGCATTCAAATTTTTACCACATGGCAAAAGAGGAAGAAGAAGAAGAAGAAGAAGAAGACGAAGAAGAAGAAGAAAGAAGAAGAAGAAGAAGAAGAAGTCTTATCTTCCACTGAGCTCTAAAAACGTCTACAGGCTCCCCCAATCATATATATAATAATATATATATATATATATATATATATATATATATCGCTCTCTGTCTCTCTCTCTCTCTCTCTCTATATATATATATATATATGTGTATATATATATGTGTGTGTGTGTGTGTGTGTGTGTGTATTAAAATAAACAATATGCTTAAAATAACAAATAAAACAAACAAACAATAAAAAGTAAAATTACTGCAAAAGTGCTATATATATATATAAAAAATATATATGTGTGTGTGTGTGTGTGTGTGTGTGTGTGCGTGCGTGCGTGCGTGCGTGTGTGTGTGTATTTGCCTAAGCCTAACTTTTTTATGTTTGTTTTATGTCTATGCAACTCTGCATGAAAGACAATGTCTTTCAATGGGCACCAATTCATCAAATATCATATAAATCATTTTATGAGGATACTTCGACTTGTTATATAAGGTATGATTGCTTTTGGTCATGTTTTTTTATGACAGTTTGATGTGTCTGGGCTTTAAGTCTTTGAAATATATTGGTTTACACATTAGTTTACAGCATTTTTTCAGTTCCTTATACATATAAAAAGAAAATTAAGTGGGCCGAGTGCAGGACTCTGTGGCACTCCTTTAGTAAGTTGTTTTGACCTGTGATTATTGACTTCTACTGACTTGAGTCCTACCTGAGGGATAATTACAAAATCAACCTACTGCTTGTCATTAAGCGACCTTTAAGGAAATTCTGCTGTTTTTTATTTTTTTTTAATTTACTGGCCTACTTTTTGCAAGTGACTGTAAGCTGGAGGTTTTTTGTTTTGGTCTCTCCCAAAACACAAGAAATATCAGCTATTTCATAGAAGAAAAGAAAATCCAAAATATGATATAGTCTTCGTCCAGCTCTCTGCGCCATAACGATTTAACATCAACTTGAGATTTTGACCATATTTTCATACTTCTTCAAATCACATCCTGTGATAGCCTTCCTTCCGCCTCAGCCAGGTCCTAATTTAAGATCTTAAAATGCTCTTTTTGTGTCTCCCTGCATCAATCTTTATTTGTCTGAAATAGTCCACCCTTGAGATGACAGTAAGATTTTAAAGAAAGCTCGATTGGATTATAAATCAGCCTACACAAAGTCAAAATTATGTGTCAGTGATGTCACGGCGGGGTAGGAGAAACAGATCAGACTTTACTAATCTCTAAATATGAGGATGATTTATTTTCGATGAGACAAAGAAAAGACGACTGCGAGCAGCAAAATTTTCTCGGTTTGGCCGAGATAGTCTGATAAGTGTTTTCATCGGCTAAAAGGAAATCGCATTAACTTGGAATCGAGGACGAGACATTATCGCCATCATTTCATTAAAGGAGGCATAAATATTGGCGGTTCAGCTTACATTACCCAACAGTTATTATTGCATCGCTGTCTTCTGCCTTTTGAGGTTTATCATGTTTTTGCTGTTTTTCCTTTTGATTAAGTTTAGGCCCGCTCTCTCCCCCTCTCTTCTCTCCCTGCTGTTGCTTCTACAGCGTTTCACAGAACGCCTTCAACTCAGCAGCTTTTTCAAATTTGGGGCTTGCGACACTCAGCCAAAAGCCGCAAATTACCCCCCTCTAGCAGCAGCGAATTAGGAACAATTTTGTGTTAGCTATAAAAAAGAGAGAGAGAGAGAGGAGAAGTGAGGGGAAAATATAGCTTACACCAGGGACCACCAACAGAGGCAGCATGGGATGAACGGCTCGTTGGCCGACAGTTTGGGTGGCAGGGCGGTGCTAAAAAGCAGCCTCAGTGATCTTCAAGGCAATCAATCCTATCATATCACATCTACATAGCACGGCACAACATCCATTACCAAACACAAAGGCCTGAATTAGTGGATTTATGTTGCTGTTTGCAGGATGTTTGCAGACCTTTACGGTCTCCTGAGCACACAGAGACCTGCAGCAGTGATAAAAAAGCAGCCCAGGTACAAAAATACTCTGAACTAGACTTTATCAAAAGTATACTTATTAAAAATGTACTAGAAGTGTGCTATTTGTGATGCACTAACAATGTACTCAGTCCCAGGTTAAAAAAGTACTTTGAATGAGAATGAATCAAAGCGTAAGTAATATATTTATTAGCAATGTATTTAAAATGTGCTATTTTTGAAGTATATAATGTATTCATGATATGTCATTAGTGCTTCTAAAGGCATCCTAAAATACATTAATACAATATAGTATTGTATTTTAGTATGACTTCAGTAACACCAAGGACACATCATTAGTATATTAAGTCTATCGTTAGTACATCGTAAATAGCACACTTTTGTGAATTAATCAAGCGCTCATGAAGTACAGTAAGTATACTTTCATACATTTTTAAGTGCACTTAATTGTGTTTTAGTATGTCTTTAGTAGCACTAATGACGTATCATTACTGTAAAATCTGACAAGATGAGTTTACTTTAAAAAATTAAGGGCACTGAATGTATCGAAAAATGAAATAAATACTACTATTAATCTTAATTTCTGCTTAATTTCTATCTAATTGTTATGGTTACATTTAACCTTTATTATATTTCCTGTTTTTCAAGTTGTGGCAACTTTAAAAACTAAAAGTTTAATGAAATAAATCTTTCTTAGCAACTTAGGTAAACCGTGTTTACTGTGCTATATACAGAATCTGTGTTCTGCTGGTTGCAAACTAGTCAATCATATTTGTGTTTTCTTAAAAATGTTAACAAAGGGAACTCGCAGATCTCCGAACCTCATCAGCAGCAAAATCCTCTTTGTGATTATCAAGTTAAGCCGGACTAACTTGATTTGCTGAAGTAACTTTTATAAAAGAACAAAGTAATTGTTTAAGTCGCAACAACAATAATAAGTAAATACAGCTAAATTTCAGATAAACTTAACAATTAGACATTAAAGCAAAATCAAATGAATATATACAGTTATATTTACTTTTTTAAGGCCATCAGTTTTCAAGATTATTTTGCATAAGATCAGTTTGTAAGATTTTACAGTGCACATAATAAATAATAAAAGATGTACTTAAGTATATTTAAGTGCATCTTAATGACGTCTCACAGTCAAGTGCATTTAGTTTGGCTTTAGTAGCACTATAACATATATTACGTATATTAAGTACATTATTAGATTAGTCAAAATAGCACATTTTTTAATAATTGATAATATGCTCATGGAAGTATACTCAGTGTACTTAAATACATTTTAGTACACTTTTTGAGCTTGGGGGGCCTGTCTTCTGCAGCGTTATTCACTCTGGTGACACCAAAGGGAGAAAAGGATTCGTATGAGGTGACAATCCGCCGCCTGGAATTTTCATTCTCTCTTTCGAAGAGGGTGGGATTTTTGATTTCCCCCCGCTATGCGGTTGGTCCTTAACTCGGAGCATTAATGTAAAAAGGGTCTTTTTCTTGTTTCTTACAAAGCGTGAGGTTTGGCATGCCCACTTAATCTGCTTCCATTGAGCCAATCCATGTTTTTCCCATTCTGGCACCCTCACTACTCCTTTTAAAATCCATTTCCAAGTTGTAATATGCCACTGCAGACGTTATTGAGGGGAGAAATGTAATGGGGGGGGGGGGGGGGAAAGTGCAGACAGAGAGAGAGAGAGAGTTTCCAGCTCTTCGTGGCGATGCCTGGTGTGGAAGGCAGAGCACTTTGTCTTCCTCAGAGATCACTCAGAACCAGGTTGGGGTTACTGACGCTCATTAGGCTGCACGCCGAGTGCCAAGCCTCGGACTGTGCAACTGTAATAAGAGCCTGACCCCTCTCTGACACATCTTGGCCCACATGTTAATTGTGTTTCCTGCTCCGCTTTTGATTAACAGAGAGTTTTAAGTCTTTGTTTGTACGGCTAATGGCTCTCATTTAGTGCAATAAGTGGTTTCGGGGCTGCCGTGGGTGACATCACACTCCTGCTGCCTTTGATCTCGGGCCTGTAAAGGCTGCGCTCGGTGGTTTGAGGCCTTGTACCTGCAGCGGATACCGCACACGCCGACGCCCATGGAGGCACAATCCTGCAGAGGCAATGCCAAGCTCAAAGGGCAGGGCGAGGGCACGAGGTGGGGAACAGAAGGGCACCAGAGCGACTGTAAATAACGGGTGCGCAGAGGAGGGGTCGAACCCGAGTGCCACCCACTGAAACACAGAAATGCTGCCTCACAGGCGTTTTTTGAGAAACAGATGTCGTAAAGAGGAGGATCTATCTGCAATAAAATCCTGAAGCAACTGCGGATTTTCTGAAGAGGCCTAATGGTGCATTTCCTCCAGAACTTGGCCGGCAGAGACTCGGTCTGAGGGTAAGAATAGAATATCTAAGAGGCTTAACATAGTTTGGTTTATTTGGTAATTGTCAAGACACAATGTTCAAATTTAGCCTAAAGCAGAATCTTCAATGTTATTCAAGCCAAGGACTCCTCAGGGATAGGCTTATTAAGTAACTTCCATTTTTGAGAACTCGCACAAAAAAAATCTGATGTAAGAATAGGAATCGGATTCATCCGACAACAGAAACCAAGAGCAATTTGCAATTCATTTATTAAACAACCAGGCCGCAGTTAACCTATTCAACTATTACTTAAAAGCAAAAATAAGTTTCTGTCGCTGCCGTTAAAACTTGTACCGACATCCGTTGTCTTGTGCTTCGTTCAGGCGCCTTTCATTTACGCCTTTAAACCTCTGAAACCTGGGAAAATTGTCAAAAATTGAGAAAATCATACTGAGAAACTTGGCAAGAAATGACCCATAAATCTAAAAAAACATAGTAAAAGGTAACAAATGAGGCAGGGGCACTCGAGACTTACGACAGCAGAGAGCGATCGAGTCTGCAACTGACTTCCAGTTTAGCACTTGGCGGTCTAAAAAATGTAATCTTGCAGCTGTTTTAGACTTTCCGAATGTTATCGCTCTGGATGGCTTATATCTACATAGTGAAATAAGGCATCTCGTGGGGATTCTGATGCTCACAAAAAATTTCACTTTTGGCCACTATGTAAAATTTGCATGACAGCTGAGGATATCATACGAACCTCGATGTTGCTCCAATATGTTTCTACAGTAGCCCAGAACGGACAAACCAAACGCTGGCTCTGACACGTTTCTTTATTTTGGCCACTGTAGTTAGCAGCCTTTTATGAAGAGCCAAACAGCATTGGAAAAACACTGATCTTTTACATGAAACTGCTTTATTTTGTGTTTTTAATAGTTTTAATCACTTGGTCTGTTTGTTTTGGAGAGGAAGAGACCTCTGCGGAAAATTCGGCTCCCGGTAAAAACCTCCTGAACACTGAAGGAATTCTAACTGGGAGAAGTTTCAGCTGGTTGCAAAGTGCAGCCCTAACCACTATCGATGCCACTAAATCCTCTTAAATTCTGCACATTGCTCCTTTAAAACTTAAATTAAATTATCAAACAATGATTTGGCAGTCATTCTGAGGATCCCTGCGGTCACGGATCTTTAAGTATTTATAAAGGTTGCATATTTTTAGTTCACTTCTCCCCCATCAGATCATTTACTTTCTTTTCCTTTGTTTGTTTTTCCTTTCTACCTTTTCATTTCTCCATCTTTGCCTCTTTTCATCTTGATTTTATTGTCCCCTCTGCCCCCAGCTGCAGATCTCTCCTCCTCTCTCTGTATTTTCTCCCACTCCCTCTGAGCGCGTGGCTGAGGTGTGAGATCATTCTCCTTCTGGGTGGCTTTCCTGCTATATGTCACTGTCATCTGTTGGCACTGAGGCTTGAGGGGGGGTCCCCTTTTCCAAAAACACACCGCACTCCGCTTCACCACCCTGAGCATAATAAATTCTTGGGCACGAGACTGGAGAGGGGTGCACCAACGGAGCAGCGTGTTTTACTGGGCTTGGCAGGGTAACACATAGACCGGTGAGAGAGGGAAAGCAGAGAGAGAGAGGTGGGGGGTGCAGCAAAAGAAGGGTGGAAGATTTATAATTGAATAACTCCCCGAAGCAGGGCAGCGGGGATCGGCCCTGCCAGGAAAAGCAAACGCCAAGGAGCGAGTGAGGCCGATGGAAATCAGCCATTAAAGTGAGAGCAGAGAAAAGCTCGGCTGTGACGGGCCTCGGCAGGAAGGTGCGAGATTTACTAATGATAACTGAAAAACCACAACACCTTCACCAAACTCTATAACCGAGCAAACCGCCCTCTGAAAGCACAAACACAAATCAGTCTCAGCCAATCAGGTGTTCAGTTGCACAATAAATCACAATACAGAGTTCACTTTATCCAGAACCACAGGGTTGTTTTTGCAGGCAAGTTTTATTTTAATCCTTTAAAACCTGGAGTGAGGTCACTTTTTTAGTGCTGCTTCCAGACGCCCTTCACAAGTTTTCAGATCTTTGAACCCTTGGCTAATTGGTACGATTTTTTTCCAAAATATGTGAAAAAAGGCACTGAGCAACTTGGTAAGAAATGCTGAAATTATTTTTTAAAAAGCTAGACAAAAAAAAGTTACATATTTGAAGTTCGGTTACAGAATTAAGAATTTTCCCCCGGTCATTTCCTTGTTTTTTTTTTACTTTCTTTTTCATACTTTTAAAATGTATGTATTTTACACACAATACATAATAATTTTTAAGGTAATTTTCATGCACTTTTTTTTTTTTTTTTTTTACAAATTTTTCGATTTTTTCTTCTTTTACTGCTCATTGCCTTCTTTACATGCTTTCAAAAGAAATCAAGCCAATTTGCTCAGGGTTCAAGAGTTAAATCTCCCAAAAACATGTTTTTAATTGTACAAAATGAGGTGCATATGACTAAAAACTGCACAAGATTAACATATTATTAACCAGCGGTGTAGGTTTCATTTCAGTGTTGGGGGGTCACCAAAAAAACAGTGGGTTTGGGGATCCTCAGCCAGAAAATTTTGACAGGAACAACACCTAATTTCCTGTATTCTGGTGATTGTTTTAATGCACCAAATTGTGCCTTTTCTGCATCACTGACTGTGCTTACATGCACACCAATATTCCACTATTATTCCAAATATTCTGAATTTGATACGGCGCATGTAAACAGCATATTGTCTTTAGCTATTCCTAATTACAGGCTTTTTTTCTAAACATAGTGGTTCCGATTAAGACGCGAGATATGCCGGTATTATTTGTGTTTTAGGAGCATACTCAGGACATGTATACAGCTCATTCAGATTGTGTGTCTCATTGGGGTTTTCACCACAGTTTGCAGCTCACGGCCTCTTGTCTGTTTACTCTGTGCACAAACCAACTCACCAACAGTTTGCAGGGCTGGTGTAAAGATGTATGCCCAAAAGAAAAACCAACATTTCTGGTCTGGAGAAGAAACACACCTTCTTTTAAACATTAGAAAAGACTTGGATATCAACAGTTTTTTGGATATGCACAAATATTTTGACTTTTTCAAGAAGGTGGTTGAAGTAATCAAAGATGGAGGCTGTGTTTGCAAGGTTGAACAAATCTCTGAAAAAATCCTATTCTGATGCAAAAAAGCAAAATGACAATCGACTCCACTTTTTGATATTTTGACGTTATAAACGCCATGTTACGGCACAGTAATTGGAGTATGCATGGGGCACGTAAATGGGAATACTAGTATTAGAATACTGGGAATATTTAACTTCAATAAGGAAAAGTGACACGTGAGTTTATAAAGAGCTCTAGACGATCATAACAGTTTGCAAGCCCGCCCAATCATAGTTTGGGTAAATAAATTAAAGCTGATGTAAAATAAGGTGGGGTTGGGGGTCCTCCGCCAAAAAACTCTGGACTTCAAACACCTAATTTTATACATTCTGTTGAACTGTTATGCACCAATTTGTGCCTCTTCTGCACACACTTATAGCGGTAATGTCTTTAATTTTGTCAAAGTAAACGTCCTCTGCTACTTTCATGCTTTTATTGGGTGAGACAAATGCACATCTTCTAAATACTGAAGGGGACATGTCCACTGTGTCCCCCTCTAAAGGTGGTATAAATCTACACCTATGTTATTGACAATCAGTAACAAACAGTGACATGTAATTTTGAGCATAAAATACATAATTTCTCGTATTCTAGTGATTTTTTTAATGCACCACTATTACAAATATTTGTAATATGTCAATATAAATGTCCTCTGCTACTTTCATGGTTTTATTTGGGGGGGACAGATGCACATATTCCAAATATTTAGCAGCATGTGCCCCCCTCAAAAAAATCTATGTCTATGTACTGTTGTATTATCGGATCAAAATCGGCCCTCTGCCTGAGTGACTTTATATTATTTCGACCTGGTGTTTTGTTCTGCATATACACACTAAATTGAGATCAATTCAGTACCATAGTTAATGTGATTTCTGCATCACTTTTAGGGTTATTTACCCAAACTCAATATTTTGCATGGTTGTAAACTGTCACAACCGTCTCTAGCTCTTTATAAATATATGTTATTTATTGCTGGTAACATAGGCATAGCTTTAGGTGGTGCAGGGGGGCACGTACCCATTAATATTTAGAAAATGTGCATTTGCCCCACAATAAAAACACGACAGTGAACATTAAAGACTTTTATACCACTGATGCAGAAAAGGTAATATAAAAATAACAGCATCGCTAGTTGGACTCATTGTTTTGGGTTTTCCACCCGTGTGTATTGAGTAAAGTTATTGCAGATTTTTTTAGTGTGCAGGCAGCCTAAACACTCATATTAAAGCAGCAGGCTGTGAGACAAGAAAAATATTTGAAGGGAATTTATTCCAAATGATGCATTTCACACTGGAACAACACATTGTTTTTCCTGTCCCGACTGAACTCGCGGGGGTTATCCCAGAATGCACCGCTCTCTGACTTTGGGTCTTTCTGTGGAATCAGAGGTAGTGAGGGCAGCGAGGCGGGGTGCTCCACCAGTGAGTTTATCTTGCCTGTTTGGCTTGGCGTTTGCGAGTGGAGAACGGTGCAGCGGCGCTGTTCAGCATGAATGAAGCTCGGGCTGAATCAGTTTCTCCCAGAGACGAGCGCCACATCAGAGCGAAACGCTGCGATAACTCAGGACTGATAATCCACGTGGAACTGGGCAGAAACACCGTGTAACACGGCACGCACCGCTGACGGGCCGCCACATAAAAGTCCATTCGTCATGTGCTCTGATGCGATGAATCACCTTAATATGACATTGAGTGCAGTTCTCTGCGGCGACATATTCAATTTAAAACAGGATCCCCTTGTGTCAGATTCTGAGTGACTTTGCAGATTACGTTAAATTTGACTTGGAGACGCCTCACAAAGGGAAAAAGTCGGAAAATCTTGCTGGTAATCATTAAAAAAGACGCTTTAACTTGTAAGAGAAGTGAGGATTTAATAAAGCATGTCACACTCAATGACGCACAAAGGAAAAAAGGGAAGTAAAAAGAATTTAAGCAGCGAACTGGCATCTTGTAACCTCCTTCAGGATGGAAAACTGATGTGCACTCACAGCCCCCCCCCCCCCCCCCCCACACACACACACACACACACACACACTGAGTTGCTTATTTTATCAGGTGCAACGGCCTCTCCCCCTCCCAAAAAATGACCCTGCCTGACTCCCCCTCCCTGACTGTGTGCAGTGTTTGTCTGTTTCAGTTTCTCTTTTCTTGACTCCAGCAGAACGAGCTCATTGTAGAGACAAAGATTTCTTTTTCTGGTGCACTTTAAGGACTCTTAACATGTTTTATTCACCTGACCACAGTGTTCAAGCACATTAACCCTTTGATACTGGAGCAAATTGGCTTGATTTCTTTCAAAACCATGGCAATACCTAACTTAACAAAAAATGGCCCCAAAAATAGCAAGAAATTAGTAAAAAGTTACAAGAAAATTACCTCAAGATAGGATAAATAAATAATAATAATAAAAAAAAAAGACAGAAGAAAGGAAAAAAAAAGAAAAGTAAAAAAAACTACCCCCCCTCCAAAAAAAAGTGCTAAAAAATCATATATTTTTCTTTTTTTTTCATGTAACCGATTTTTAGATATATAATTAAAAGAATCATTAATAGATTTTACTACAGATTTTTCTATAGGGGTCGAGCAGAGGACCCCTAAACCCAATGTGTCATCTGTTGTCTGTTCCCCCCACCCAATACTGAAAGAAAACAACAAAAAACTATGCCAAATATGTGTATTCTAGGCAGTTTTTACTCTTTGTAAGAGTTTCAAGATAAAACTTGATACATTTTGTCAAGTTGAGCCTAAGGTCATCAGATCTGTGACCCAAGTCTAACTCGAGTCCGATTTATGTGACTCGGACCACACCTCTGGATACAGCACCAGAATTAATGTTCACATCACTTTTAGTGGATGTAAACAAACTAAAATATGCCTTTGTTGCTAACTGTTATAATCTCCTCAAAACGTATGTTAGTTTATTTGCACTTTATTGATTGTTAATAGCATCGGTGTAGATTTTCCCCTCAATTTTTAGAACATGTGCAATCCATAAAAGCATGAAAGTAGCAGAAGATTTATGAAAAAAATATAACAGTTACACCATAAATTGATGCAGAAAAGCACAAATTGGTGCATTAAATATTCACCAGAATGCAGGATATTAAGTGTTTGATGCTCAAACCGCCAAACCCACTGTTGCTTAATCGTCTCCCGCAATGTTAAAACATAACCCGACACTTTTGCTTAACATGCAGTTTTTAGGGTATGCACATCATTTTGTACTACTAACATACATTTAGGACAGTTTATAAGACAAAACTTGTTGTGTTTAATGTCAGTTTTGTCAAATTGAGTCAAAAGTCAGAGGTCACGCCCCTCTCAATTTTTAGAACTTGTGCATTTGTCTGTCCCTAAAAACACAAGAGTAGCAGAGGACTTCTGACAAAATAATAAACAGACACACCAAAAATTGATGAAGAAAAGCACAAATTGGTGCATAAAATTGGTGTATTCACGTGAATGCAGGAAATTAAGTGTTTGAAGCTTAAAATTTTGCGGCGGAGGACTGCTAAACCCCCGCAATATTAAAACATAAACCTACACTCTTGGTTAACAATGTGTGCATTTTGTACAGTTTTGAGAATATGCACATCATTTTGTACTACTAACATCACATTTGGGGCAGTTTTTAAGCTAAAAAACAACAATTTTGACAATAACTTGGCTTTGGAGTGCTAATTCACACATGTACACTGTAACAAATTCCTGCAAAAATATGGCCACATATTAAGAGTTATGCACTGATTTGTTTTGGCTTTGTCTTTAAATACAGTAACACTGTAAAACTTGATGCTTTTTGGAGCCAATATTACACTGTAAACCTCAAATTCTATTGTAAAGTACTGGTGATATGATGTTGAAGTATTTTCAGGTAGTGATACTGTAAAATATCAGTGGGATACTGGACACTACAGCTGCCAGTACATTATTGTAATTTGTCACAACAGGTGCTCAAAAGGATCGGACCAGAAAACGAGGGAGAGGTTAGATTAGTACTTTGATTTTGTCAATTCGAGTCCACGGGCATTAACCCGTACGTTGTCTTGAGGGTCAAAAATGATCCGCCACTATGTTTAACAGCAGAGAAAAAAACCCTAAATGATCTTTTGTCAACTTGAAATTCAAGGAACTTTCCTAGAATGACACTAACATGAGAAAAAGAGAAACATGCCTTTGCTGTACACCAACAGGATAAAAAGTTTGTCTTAGGGGTCATTAGGGGTCACGCACAGACACAAACTGACACACACACGCACGCACACACTCAGGAATGCAACAGCAAGTCCATGCACACACACTTACATACTGTCCTCACTGTACAGTATAATGTACAGTTTTTTGTTATTTTTCCCCATAATAAAATGCATCCAAAACTACTTTTTGCGCATTTCTTCTACTTTTTAGGCTACACAAGTGATACCTTGCTCAAAAATATATTGACACCTATGCAGTGCCACTAGCAATAATAACAACAAACAATTCTGAAGGGTGTGTTGTAATAAAAACGAGTGGATTCCACTGATTAAACGCAGTCTCTCTGCACCATGAAGAGGGAAAACCTCGATATTCACAAAGTGTGTGATGAATGACAGGTTGTTTATTCATGCAAAATAGATTTGGGGTTTAAACTTCAATCAAGCTGCTTTATTTTACTGGTTTAGAGAAGGCGGGTCGGTTTTGACATGTAGGACAAGTAGAATATACAGAAAGTTAAGACATCACGGGTTAAATTTGCAGCTCATGTCCACACCTCTGACAGTGACACATCCTGTTTATGTGTGTGATTCTACGTATTTTGACTTATTGTCTGCTGTATGGATCACACACAAGACTTTCAATTTTTCCAGCTTTCCCAGAGTTACAACCTGCTGCAGCTTCATGCACAGCTGTGACTGAACAAACAGGAGCGAAGCCCCGAAAACTGAGAGAAAATGTTCAGCTGCTGGTTTCCAATCAGATAAGAGCAGAAGTGCTGCGGTGTGTGTGATATGAATCTCATGTTGGATCAGTTTGACCACAGCTCTTGCCGCAACTGTTTAAGATTAGCAGCACAAATATTACACTTTTGGTCCTGACAGAAAAAGAGGAAAACCTCAGCACAGATTGAATTAGATCAGTTTTGGGCTCATGTGTGAGATCTTCTGAATGGAGCTCAGAAAAAAAAGGAGAATCACTGAGGAAAGTCTTCTTTCAGGAGTGGGCAGCTCAGCAGCACATCAGGTAACAATCTTTTTATTTGTCTCAGCCCCTCGCTGGGTGCCAAAGTCTGCAGGAGGACTAAAGCGTGCGGTGTGATCCATCAGCCCCGTCCAAGAGCTTCAGCACCCTAATCCATCTAAAGCAGCCCCAGAATAGAATTAAATAAATACTCCCATGCTCCGAAACCTAGAATTATTTAACTACTGTCACTCTCACTGTGAAGCAGCGCAGCGTCGACTTAAATGAAAAAGTCAAGGAGAAAATAAATCAGATCATCCGAATTAGTGGAACGGGCGGAAAGTTTGAGGATGGATTCAGTGATCGCATGATTTATTCTGTCTGTGTCTCCAGGTGAAATCACACACGCGAGATTATTGCATTTGTTTTAGGTTTAGATGATAGATCAGGGTTTGATTTAATCAGCTTGATTCAGATTTTTAAACAGCTGAACTTTTACACAGCAGACTGTAAGAGGAAAAAAGGACAAAAAATATAAGTCAGACTGTTTGGATTCCTCTTTAAAATGTTACTTTCAGTGAAATTTGATGACTTATAACATACAAATATTAACTTTTTTTTTTATCATAATAAACATGTCTGCATTGAGAAATGCAAATTATAAAGGCTGACTTAATTGTCTTACACTATTGTATCCTGTATATTTGTATGTTTTTAGTGGGTTGTACACAAATTTGGGTGCATTAGTCTTTTAGGTACAACATACAGTTTATGAGAGCCTGTTTAAATGTTATATTATGTTTGTGCCTTTGTTGTGTTTGCAAGAAGTCACAATTGTTGGACTATTTCCTTATTTAAAAATTGATATTTTTTTGTTTCATAATTGTTGCATCACTTCACAGTGACAACATAAAAACTCTTTTAGGACTGTATTTAAATGAAGGAATTACCCTTTTAAAACTCAGATTTTAAAATGCCCATAAATAACAAATAAATGATTCTTTTTTTAAAATAAAAACTGAAACAAAAGTGTATTCAGCTTAACGTCCTCTGTAATATAAGTGAAAATTATAATTACACTGAGTGATTTGACTGAAAATGCTCATTTGTGGGAACATTTGGGAGGTTTTATGATCTTTATCCTGGAACAGATGAGATTATTTAGCATCAAAAAAACGTGTTGAACAGATTTTCTCGCGGGAACAGGCGGACAGAGTGTGTGTGTGGCCCTGAGAAATAAGGCAATTATAGGCATGTATAATTTCAGCGTTATATGCATGAACTACACACACATACACACACACACACGCAAACACGCGTGATCAGTCTGTAAATGTAACTTCAGCTCCTCAGATGCCGTGCAGAAGCTTTTGATCATGGAGATTTATTGTTATTATTAGCCCATTATTATTATTATTACAGTTTCGTCATAATTTCACGCACTAATAAAAGTTTTGCAGACTTTGACCTTGACAGCGGAGTCTGCCCGACTTGCTGCATAATGCTGCTTTTCATGTCATTGTAAAGCCTGCCATATAATATTTTACAAGCTTTATTTTTGTAGTTTCAATATATTAAATATCTCATAGAGCGTCTCAGTCGTTGATAATTAAATTATCGTCCAAATTAAAAATGCTGACACAGATGTAGGCTATTTTCACTTGTATAAGATTTGTTTTTATTTATCTTATCGATTATTTTATGCGGGAGTCATTTTCACGCAAACAATTAGGCCACAAAATCTGCAGCATATTAAGTCTTCAAATTATTCGTCAGTATTGTTTTTTGTCCGTTTTTCCTTAAATAATACCCCTTAATGTTTAAACAGAGGTCATTTTATTCAACTGTTATTATGAGGCTAAAGGTTAAGGCCCAATTAATTAATAAATCGACGCAGGAATATTAAAAAGACGGAAACTGAAATTGAAAGTAAATTTACGCATGAAAAGTCTGTTGTTTTCTGGATCTTCCTTAAACTAAATAAAAAAGCTCCGCGGATTTGTACAAAATACAACTGAACGCAAAGTTTAAATATTTAGTTTTATTTTTATTTCTTTCCAGAAAAAAAAGTAAAGGAAACTCGTCATTTAAATATTTAAACAAAAGAAGATAATTCGTGATCAAAATTTTAAAAAGCTTTTTGCCATAAAATTGAGAAAAAGGAGAGTTTTTTTCTATTAAACATATCTACAACATTCTTTGAAAGCAGACTCGTCGCTGGAGAAATTCTGCTTAAATTGTCTCTTGTTACCTGAGAAAACACGAGTTCATCTCTTGTGATTATTCATTGTTCGCAGTGTTAATGTGTTTGGAGAGCTCCGCGCTGCCTCGCTGTAGTTTCTGATATTCTTGGTGTAAACTGAGGAAGTGCGGGGACGCTGCGGGGTGGAAGAGCGCCGGAGACGCGTACGGAGCTCCGGAGCTCAGAGGAGCGGAGTAAGCAGTGCATTGACCCGGGGAGAAGGCTTCGACGCCCGGCTGCGCCTGCAGGAACGCCTTGGCTGTGAGCGCGCTGCGGGAGAAGAAGCTGGAGAGAGCCGGCAGGATGCTGCTGACAGGTGGGATGGCGGCGGGGCCGCACGGGGAGTGCGCGTGGTGATGGAGGTAGGGGTAGAGCTCCAGGCTGGGAAGCTGCAGCGCCGCGGCGCCGATCCCGTACGCGCCGTGCGGGAACCCGTGCAGCCCGCTGGGCTCCAGGTGCTGCTCCTTCAGCGGGTCGAAGCGGAAATGCTGCCGCTTGAAGCGCTTCCTCCGCCGCAGGAAACTCCCGTTTTCAAACATGTCCGAGGAGTTTGGGTCCAGAGTCCAGTAGTTGCCCTTCCCGGGGTTTCCAGGCTCTCTGGGCATCTTTATAAAGCAGTCATTGAGCGACAGATTGTGTCTGATGGAGTTCTGCCAGGCGGGGAACTTCTCCCGGTAATACACGAAGCGGTGGCTGATAAAGTCACAGATCTCGCTGAGGGTGAGCCGCTTTTTTGGACTCTGAAGTATCGCCATCGTTATGAGAGCGATGTAAGAGTACGGAGGCTTCACGGACGCGGGTCCTTTGCTTTTAGCGGGGGACGGACACGCCGGATCCGGGCTGTAGGAGTCCCGATCTTTACTCTGTGCGCTGGAAGCCTTCGTGGACTCATCCAAAGGTAAGAGCTGCTCCTCTGCGCTGTCTTTGAGTCCTTCCCCTACCACGTCGATCACAATATCCTCCATGATGTCCAATGTCATAGTAGAAGTCCACGCGTGAAGCCAACACCACCTGCCAACAGGTGGGATAGTGACAGCTCTTCTCTTTAACGCGATCAACAGATTTTTACGCACGACTCATCTCCATTCACAAAAAAAAAGTAAAGACCGGAACACAATCCTCCTCCTACTTCCCCAAAAACTCCTTCCAGACTCCTCCAAACCGCACGCGCTGATATCCTTTATTTTGGTGCCTCTGAGCGCAACGGAGCGGTCAGCGAGTGATTGTGCGTAAAAGCATAAAAAAGTGTGCGCGTCCTCCGAGATGTCCAGCATCATCTGTAATCTGCGCTGCTTTCCTGTGGGTCGGGTGGATGTGATGTCACGTTGAGGCGCGAGGGGAAAAGATCCTGACCAATGGAAACGACGCAAAAGGTACCAAGAGGGCCGATACCAGCCTCCCGGAGCACTCTCATCATCGGCACAGCGGTGCCAAGTCGACGCGGACATCAGAGATCCGCTCAGTGAAAACATCCTGAAGAGCAGGAAGAGGTTTATTTTTAGAGGCCAGTCAAGCCTTTTTTTCTTCTTCTTTTTTTTCAAGATTTCAGAGTTGACTCCGAAAAAAAGTGACAATAAATATGAATAATATGAAGATAAATGAAATGAAAACTTTGGTTTGTATGCATCTATTAAAAAAAACCAAACTTTTTGTAGGCCGCTCCTTCACCTATTTTTAATGATTTAAGTTATTATTATTATTAAAATTTCTTGATTCTGATCGTATTTACTGTTTATTTGGTGGAGGAAAAAAAAGTGGAGAAGTATTTTAGGGGAAAAAAGTCCCTGATCTTCCCTTAATGTAGAGGGATTTTGATGAAATATCTCAATTTTACGTTCAGATTTGGTTGTTTTTTCTGACTTGAGTGTCCATCTCACATGATGTGTCAAAGGACAGTTGGAAATTTGAAAATCTAACGATTACTTCAGGTTTGACAGACTATGATAAATGGTGTAATTTTAGTACCTTTTTAAAGAGAACATGCTCCTTTTCTTTTAAAAAAAAAAAGGCAGTAAAATAAGTACAAAATACAGCCATTTAAAGTTGTATGCCCCTCCACTTAAACAAAACAAAAAATCCCCTCCCCAGAGTTTAAAAATTATTTGACATATGTCCCCCTTTTTGCACCACCTCCTCCCCTCTCATAAATAATGAACAGTCCCTAATTTTCTAAAACTCCCCATTAACAAAGATAAGCACTAGGGGTGAGGGAAAAATCGATACAGCATATTATCACGATATTTACGTGTGGCAATATCGCTACAGGGATGTGAAGTACTGATTTTTTAAATATTATTTATAATAAATTCTGATCTTATTGCTTTTTATTTAGTGTAAAAAAAGTGACGAAATACTTTTAAATACTTTTTTCATTATATATCGACCCAAAATCAAAGAGGTGGAAACTGTCATCTTTGCGCAGCGCTGTTGAAAAGTCATTATATAAAAGGCTATAAATATCTTCATTTCCAACTAAGTTGATCGACAGTTTGGTGACATCAGATCGCCATCCTGAATTTAAAGTCTGAGGGGGGAAATCCCCAAACGCTTCTCCACGCGAGGCAGGGACTTAAGCCTTAATCCTCCTCGAGGGCTCCTGCAGCCGCTCTTTACGCACACACTTGACGTGCAATTACATGTTTTCAGACAGCGGATAAAACGGGAATGACTGATTTTGTTGCTGCTGCAGAAAATAATAATTTGTCGCCTGCGTGCACGGTGACTTCTCTGGAGGTGGATTTTTCAAAATTTAAAGAAGTTGCACTTGAGCTTCCCTGAGATTTGGTAAACATCTCCGTGTGTGAAATGGAGAAGGAATAATATTATTGGTGCAGTGAGTGTAACCTGGGTTAGAAACTCTACACTCTCTGTTCTCCATCTGAGCGCAGACCTATCAAAGTCCGCCGTAACCCCGTCAGATTATCTTCTTTAATAATGGGCAGCTGAGAGCAGGATGGGAATATTGGGATGAAAGTAATAGATTTTCACTTGCGCAGACATGAAAGCGGAGTCAGGAGAGGAGGGCGCTTTTGGTATTGTTGGGAGGCCTCTGGTTGTTTGTGTTTAATGATGGAGCCCTTTGTTGGGGATTCCCACATTTCCTGCCTCTAATCGTATTGATACCTCGGGGCAGAGGGGGACCGGGTCCGGACTGGGTGGGCTATACGGTACCAGCAAAGCTGCAGATGATTTCCCCAAATTCATCACGCATGTCTACAGATTGGAAACAGGCCCCGTGCGCGTTGTGTGGTTTCAATAAGGCGCGAGCGGGAGCGTCAAAAAGAAAAGCTGAAGGTAGAAAAAGGCTCCAGATCAGGGAGACCAAACGTGCTTCGCTGGGGGGCCACTTTTACAAAAAGACCGGGGGGCAGGAGCCAGGGGCCAGTCACAACAGCCGCATGTGTTTCTCTGGTTTTGGAATATTTTTATGATTTGGGGACACTGATGTTTTTAGGACTTCAGGACGTGTTTTAGATTTCAGGACATTTCTAAGATTTTGAGACATTTCTCGGGTTTTAGGACACTTCTATGATTTTATGCAGTTTCTAGGATTCTGGGATGTTTCTAGGATTGAAGAAAATGTCTGGGCGTTTGATTTTAGGACACATCTAGGATTTGAGGACATTTCTCTGATTTTAGGTCATTTCTAAGATTTCAGGACATTAGAGGCTTATAGGACCTCTGTTGAGGGTGCAGGGGATCCTCCACTGGCACTTTGTTTGATAAACAAGCTCTATTTTGATGCAGCTTTATGCTCTCTGGCACCTTTTGTATACTAAAAGTAAAAAAAAAAAAAAAATTCCCAGTGTGAATCACTTTGTTTTCTTGTGAATTAGAAAATAGCTGGGGGGCCACCTGGCACCCTATTAAGGGCCAGATTTGGTTCGCAGGCCATAACTTGAGTATCACTGCTCCAAAATCATATGAGGCATTTCACAAGACAAAAATGGACAAATCGCATACACCAAATCTGTCCTGTGCACACTCTGCTGAATGCTGTCACATTTGTTACATGTTCTCTAGTTGTTATTTCTGGTAAGGGACTGTTCTTTATTTAACATGGAGGGGTCGAACAACGTGGGTCAGCAAAGCCTTTGAGACAAATGTGAGAGCAACATTCATGCACTTATGTTTTTGGGTCTTTTCAGCTTTTTTCCTCCGTTGAAAACATTTGTTAGCAAAAGTCATGTTTCATTTTTTCTGTCTGATCATCTCACTTCAGTCATTTTTATTGCAGCAATATGTATCTACGGTGGACTGAAAAAACAACTGATTTTATTATTCTAGTGGGCAAAAAAAACCGTTCATTTTGTATTTGTGATATTTATATTAAAACAGCAATAATTGGCCCTATAAAACGTGATATTGCCACACAAAAACATCGTGACACTATGCTGTGTCGATTTTTTCTCCCCACCCCAAGTGCTTATATTGTGTAATGGGGAGGTCTATAAAATTAGGGACTGTTTGTTATGAGGGAGGATGGTGGTGCAGAAAGGAGAGGGCATAAAAAATATATTTTAAGTAATAGGGAAGGGCTACTGTTTTTTTTTTCTTTGGCTGAGCGATGGGACATACAACTTTAACCCTTATGTCGACTTAGGGGTCAACAATGACCACCACTATGTTTAACAGCATAGAAAATCCCCTAAATGATCTTTTTTCAACTTGAAATGTGCTGACTTTTCCTAGAATGACCCCAACATGAGAAAACATTTTCCTCCTTTTTTTATATGTCCATGAAAGCTACACCAGCAGGGCCAAAATCTTGTCTTAGGGGTCAAGACAAGACAAAAAAAAGTTATAAAAATAATTTTCATACCCACAAAAACCAAATAATCACACACACACACAGACACACACACACACACACACACACACACACACACACACACACACACACACACACACACACACACACTTGCAAAGTCCATGCACACAAACTTGCAAACTGTCCTTATTCTACAGCATAATATATATATATATATATATATATATATATATATATATATATATATATATATATATATATATATATATGACTGTTATTGTTTCATTATAATAAAATGCATTCAAAACTACTTTTTGCACATTTCTTCTATCTTTGCCTGCACAAGTGATATATCTTGCTACAAAATTATACAAATGGTTTACACCCATGTAGTTCCTTTAGCAATAATAATAATAATAATAATAATAATAATAATAATAATAATAATAATAATAATAATAATAATAAAACAATAATAATAAACTTCTACTTTAGTAAAGAAAACAACTGTGACAGGTGTGTTTTGATAAAAAATGAGTGGATTCCACTGATTACATGCAGCCTTTCTGCTCTCTGAAGAGGGGAAAGAAGCAATTTTTTAAGGTTATACTGTGAATGAGTTTTTGTTGTCGTTTTTCTTTTATTCTGAAAGCTTAAATTGATGAGTATATCGGTCAGGCCGATATAAGCATTTAGCTCCATCACACACAGACTGTTGTTTATTGACTATATTGTTTGTATTTATTGTATTATGTATGCTGACTGAATAAAGTACTACTACCACCACTACTAAAAACCTCGATTTTCACAAAGTTTGTGATGAATGACAGGTTCTGTCTTTCAATCAAGCTGCTTTATTTTAGGTTTTGAGAAGGCGGATCATGTTGGACTCTTAGGACAAGTACAGAAAGTTAAGACAACAAAAGGGGTTAAATTTAGTCTCTCGGTCTGTTCTTTTAGGAGTATAAAATATGGAAACGTTCAAATCAAACGGCCTATTTTTTATCCATTACGCACACACTTTAACAATAACAAATGTGCTATCTAACACAAGCGTCCATTGTGGAGACGCTATTTGTTTTGCGCCGCAGATGAAGAAGTGGGAGAGCTGCAGCAGCCGCCGAGGACCCGGAGTAATAACATGATCTGGCAGGAACTAAACAGGCCCGGGGGATCTCCCCGGATCATTCTGGATAAATGAACCCGGGTCACAAGCCGGGTTAGACGGAGCTGTTCCGGGCTACTGCAGTTGAAATGTTTTCTTATCTCGGTGAAAACTTTCGAGCCGTTCGCATGATTCACGGAGCGATTAAAAAAAAAACAACAAAAAAACCTGCAGCGTGTTTTTCATTTTTCACTGGGAGAGGCTGAAGCTGCTTCAAAGAGGCGGAGGTTGTTTTCACATCGCGCGCCCCTCTCTCATCTTGATCCCCTTAAAATCTTGGCAGCGCGCTGGACAATAATATAACGTGTAATTTAAGGTATCATGAATCATAACTGCATGAAACGGAGTCAGACAACAGGAGAGAGCCAAACACACACATACTTACACATTCTCACACACACGTACACACACACACACACACACACACACACACACAGACACGTGCGCGCACAGAGAGTTTAGGGGAGGATACATGTGTAAATTTCACGAGCTGAGCTGGTCATTAACACGTTATTTATGAGCTGACAAAAGGCTCCATGACACAGAAAGCAATGAAACCTGTTTCTCTGTGTCTCATCATCTCGTGTCAACTTTCTCTCAATAATCATTTTGTTTGGAGTCATTTATGAGCAGCGACACATCTGTATCTGCAGGATCAGTCACAGCTGGAGCGCCGACTGCGTGGCGCCATCTCGTGATGAAAAAGTGAAACGCCTGGGCCAAAATATTTATTTATTTTTAAAAAAAAAAAAAAATATAAAATATATATATATTTATTCATTAATTTATTTTCAAAATATGTATTCGTGTTTAAATATTTATTTATTTATTCATTTTTTAAAATATTTATTTATTTGTTTATTTATTCATTCTCTACTTTCCTCATGTCTTACTTTAACCCTTAGGGCCCACTTTAATATTACATAAACTTGTATCTGCGCACAAAAGCACTTTTCAAAGGCAGGCTTGAAAAAATAGACACACACACACACACACACACACACACACACATATATAGATAGATATTATTTTCTACTTCCATTGAGTTTATTTTTTTGAAACCAACATCATTCCTAATCATAAATATAAAAAATGCATTAATTTTCAGAACTTTAACCCTTTAAATGGCAGGTTTTTGTCATGATGTCACTGTGTTTTAGATGAAAAAAAGGGAATTATTTTCAATATATACTAATATTACTAGTACTAATATATTTATTTATTGATTCATTCATTCAATTCTTTGTATATTTTTAATCATCCCAGCCTGGGATATGTCAGTTATTTGCAGCAATATTGATTGTGACAGTGCACCTGTAGTGGAAACAGCATGTATTTTTTCCACATGGAAATTTTTTTTTTTTTTTTTTTAAAAAAGAGAGCGAGATGTCATCAGGTGGAAAATAGTAAAAAAGACAAATTCCAAGGCAAAAGCCCAGAATGACACCCAGAAATAATAATATAGTTTTGAGCATGGAGCACTTTATATCCTACATTATGGGTAATTCTTTTCCCTTTTTCTGTTCCCAAGTTATGATGCTGAGTGATGGCCAGCAAAGTGTTTTTGATGATGTCGCAGTGAAGTTGACCTTTGACCTTTTGAATATAAAATATCATCATTGCATCGCAACGATTTGTATGAAATTTTTTTCATAATTCGCAAATTAATTCTTGACTTGTGGCCAAAAAACATGTTTCATGAGGTCACAGTGACCTCTGACCACCAAAATTTAATCAGGTCATTCTTGAGTCCAAGTGGACGTTTGTGCCAAATTTGAGGAAATTCCCTGAAGGCTTCTTGAGATACGGCACTCAAGAGAATGACACGGATGTAAGGATGACCTTTGACCTTTGACCTCCAAATTCGAATCCAAATTCTTGAAAGTTGGACAGAGTCAAGGGCACAGTGACCCATCGCTGACGCATAAAAACCTAGAAATAATATAGAAACCCAACAATGATACTATTCAACTTCTGTAATATAACAATAATAATTTCCTATAGTACCTGAAATCCATAGAAATAGCAGAGGAGGCACTACAGCAATACTACAAAAACTGCAGTATAACTGCAATTTCACCATTAGATACGGTGTGAAACACAAACAAACAAACAAAACACACACACACACACACACACACACACACACACACACACACACACACACACACACACACAGAAAGAGGTTACCAAAGTAATATGGATTTTTTTGGTGGTATTTCTATAGTAATTCTTAATAACAAAATTGAGGAAATTTCCTTATAAAAAGAAAGAAGGAAATAAAAAATGTAAATTAAAATTTAACAATGCTGTATGATAATTTTAAACATATAATTATTATGTTTAATATTATAGTTTTAAGGACATTTCCCCTTGCCTTTATAGATAAAAAAGAGATCTCAATCAACTAATTTCTTGCAATTTGTAAAACATTTCTTGCAAAGTTGCTTATTGCCTTTTCCTCGTTTTCCAAATAAATCACCAACCAAATTCCTCTGACAGGCGTCTGAATGCAGCACAAAGTAATAAAAGAGTTTGTAAACTTTTCCAACAGAGGGAGCTCTTACACCAAAAATAATGGCAATTTTCTGGCACTTTAAGTCACTTTTTTTAACATCAGTGTCTGAGACTAAAATGTTGTGCTGACACAACTCTTACATGCGCACACTGGGAACATTTTGGGTCCAGTTTGCACGCTGGTGTGGAGTTTCCCTCAGAAAAATGACAAACACCATATAAGACACACTAACACACTGCACTTTGGTCAGAAAGCATCATCTGACCTCAGAGTACGCCTCGACGCTGAAAACTACCACACAGCGCCAAACGCCTGCAGAAATTTCCAACATTTGTGTCTATTGGGAGTGACAGCGGCGGTCTGCGTGCAGTGTCGTGTTCGGCCCTGAGCTGCTGTCAGACGGAGCTGAGGATGGAAAGAATGCAGATGTGTTTTGAGCACAAACCGTGTTGACTGGTGGTCAGGGGCGGCGGGGGGACAGCAGACAGCGAGCTATTAAACCGCAGGGTGTCATGAGAAGTTACAGGAGACTTCAGAGGCCCTCGTGTTTGATGCAGAGAGACAAGAGGACACAACTGACATGTCTGCTCTCTGCTCAGACCCTGACCTTTTTGTTTTATTCATACTTTTATTTAATATCAATTTTTTATTTATTATTTTTTAATTTTTTTATTTTATCATTTTATTTTAACCTCAATTCTGCCCATGGCGGCTTGAAACAATAAAGTGTGAAGAAATGCATTGCTATTCATATCTTTCTTTGAGCAGGCATTTATCTTTTATCTTAACCCTTTGAAACCTGAGAATATTGGCTTGATTTCTTTCAAACACGTGAGAGGAGGGCAATGAGCAACGAAAGAAGAAATGAAACAAAATTAAAGAGAAATGAGTAAAAGTGACCAAGCCGTGTAAATGAAAATAATGAAAATTTTGGGGAAAAAAAGTCAAAATAAAAATAAACAGGACACATGAGAATTTGAAAAAGTGCCTAAAACATCATTTTAATTATGTAATTTTGTAATTATGATAATTATAATATAGTTTTTCCCCTCCCTTTTTTCCTTTTTCCCTACCCTTTAAAAAAAATCTAATATACTAATACTAATTGTGATTTTATTATTTAAACTTTTGTTTTAACCATTTTTCAAAGAAGAAATTAAACCAATTTGCACTGAGTTCAAAGGTTAAATACTCAGCCCAAGGAAAATTATGTTGCTCCAGGTTTCAAAGTGTTAAGATACATTTATCTTATTCAGGATTACTGATTTTTAAGCATAATACTGTAATTTTCTCCGTAAATCTCAGGGTATTTGGCCTTATTCCAAGAATATTGCAATAGCATTGGATGCTAAATTTAAGCAAATTTTCCTACTTTTTTAGAAAATAATTCTTAAATCTATTCTTTCAATCAAGAAAAAAATGGACTTGTTTTATGTGTAGCTTTACTGGTTTTATGATTGAGTCTTTGCCTTATGTCAAGATGATGGCACTAACATTTGCTGAATTTACAATTCTTAAATATTTTACTTACTTTACTCTAGACAGATTGTACTGTTTTTAGTTTTTTCAACACTAGTTTTAAGATATCTGTGGATTCTTGGAGGCAAGATCATTTAAAGTTAAATTTCCTGTTCTGCTGGCAGGTGATTTTGCTTATTTTAAGTCAAATATCCCTCATTTTAAGACTTTTTTTGTCTTGATTTTGAAAGCTGACTTTCTGCAGTGTTTACTTCCTGTTTTCTCTCTGCGGCCTCAGATGGGACGATAATCTTCCACTGTCATCATCTGAGACTGGCACTGTTCGGACAGCGTGTTACAGCTCGTCCTAAAAGGACACAGAGGCATTTCACAGGAAAATGCATCTGACATGAGTTTGTTTGGACGAGGATCTCCTGAGAAATGCTACAAAGGAAGATCGGCGTCACAGGGTTCTGTGATGTAAGCGGGCATTTGGCGGTGAGTCCAGCCAACGTTACTGCAAAGCCCAGCAGTGTGTAAACACACCCATCAGGGCTGCAGCTGCACGGTCTGTTTCATGAGGTTTTCCAAAGTTTGGATGTGAGAAATCTCAGAGGTCAGTGGGAACAGACCACCTGGTTTCAGTAATCCTTAAAAAACAAAACTGTGTGATGGTTTGCTTAGACTGAAACTTTGTACCACCAAACTTCTCCACTTTCTCAAAAGTTTCCAACTGCTGTGAGCAAAAGAGAACCAGGTCAAAACCAAAGACAGCATGATCAAAAACTAGCGTATGGCTTAGAAGTGTAGGTATTGAAAAAGGAAGTGTCAGTCACAGACTTATTCTGGCTTTTGTGGTCAAGCCCAAAATGCACATAATGTACATATCTTTCTGGAGCTACATCGACTCTTCAGCTCGGGTGGATGATGCAGGCCGCTGCCTGACGGCTGGAGGTTGAACAGCCATCAGAGCAAAGTTCTGTCAATAACAATAGTATATAAAATGTCCTGAAGACCATTTTTTGTTTTTGTAAACAGTGATTTTGTCGGCAGAGTTGATCTGGTGGCAGAAAGGGACAGTCGCGATGTCGGAGTGAGCGCCAAACAAAATGTAAACAAAGGAGTATTAACCGGACACCTTCTCTGATTATTTTAATGCTTTGCCAACAGAAGACAGGTTGTCTTCTACAACCGAGCTAGCCCTTAGGTAGTGGGTCAAGCATCCAACTAAAAAGCCAAAGTTACAGTGGCCAGACACCGCGATATCTTGTGAAAAAAAACAACATCTATACAAAAGAAAAGTGGTAACCTAAAGAGATCAGATGCATGCAATTTTGTACTTTGCTGCCCTGAATTGAATACTTAGATTTGTCAAATGATTTCTGCGTATTTCGGGCAGATTGTGCTGCCTAATCAGCGACAGCGACATTAAAGACAGCAAGACCTGCGCTACCAGCCCGTTCTCATTCTGAAGTTTTCAAGCCCTGCCGCTTTTGCAGTGATTTCAGCACAAGATCCCAACGCCAAAAGCAACCTTTCATGGCTGTATGATAGTCCGCCGGGTGGCGTTGGCTAGAACGTGGCCGCACAGAACCGGTCGAAGTGTTATTATACACTGCTGAACAAATGCTGCCAGTAATGATGTAATATAGGGAGCACGAAGGTCCCTGAAGGGCAGGTGGGTTGGAAATGGATCCAACAAACCCTGGACTTTCATGCAGGAGTTTGGTGTTTGCTTCCTGTCTGAATTTGCTGTTTTTGGGGATTTTTTTACCCTGTACCATGTGCCTCCCTTTCCTAATCCTAACCAGTTTGAACTTTTATTAACGTCCTGGCATTGGTTTTCATGTACTTTAATTGCCCAAACATAAGCACGCGCAGCGTCGTCCCCCCCGGTGCTTGAGTTGATATCACGGGAGCGGCATCCCTGAACGTCAACAGCAGACGCAGAGGGATAGCTTGAGCGTAACATGTAGATTCAGATTCAGACAAACAAGCAGCAACAGGCGGTAGTCGTATGTGAGAGAGATAAAATGGACTGCACTTGCAGAGCGCCTTTATAGTCTTAAGACCACTCTAAGCACTTTCACACCACGAGTCACATTCACCCATTCACACACACATTCACACGCTGTTGGCCGAGGCTACCGTACAAGGTGCCACCTGCCACTCGGTAACCATTCATACACACTCAGACTCCGATGGCTCAGCATCGGGAGACATTTGGGGTTTAGTATTTTGTCCAAGGATACTTCAGCATATTGGATGGAGAAGCTGGGACTCAAACTGCCGACTTACAGATTAGAGGACGACCCGCTTTACCTCTGAGCCACAGCCGTCCCAATACACGGGCAAAAGATGCCCCCTGGCCCCTCGTGTGGTCCTGTGTACGCTGACTCACACGAGGACCAGGTGCAGTACATAAATTAGCAAATATAACTAGGATATATTAATGTATTGCACACTACTTAAATATATTCATATAATGTATGAATGGGCTTACCAGCCATGTTACGAAAAACTGACACAATAATACAAGACGCACAAGTCCACTGCAAAGCGACAATATGTGACGACTTGGGATGAAAACATGTTGGATCCATCGCATCATCCCAACCCCTCATCCCAAATATGATCAGTTCTGGCTCCAAAAAACCCAAGAAGGCAGTGGCGAAATGCCAAATTCACTGAGCCGAACTCACTGAGCCAAACTCACGAACAGCCACTGAGATCTCAACGTGTGACGTCTCGGTAACTATGTCCATTATTTATACTGTCTATGACTCCGACCAAAGGTGTGACCTCATCACTCACGCACTCAGATTTTTGGGTTTACCTTGAATTAATCTTCTTATCTAACTCTCCGCAAAGAAGCCAGCAAACTCACACTTCCCAAAATGTGCAGCTGATACTGTTACACCTGCAGATTTACAGTCTTTGAAACCTAAAAAATCTGATTTCACATGTGAGCTCTGACTGTTTCATTCTAATTATGGGATTTTTCTCTTTTTCTGGTCAATAAAGGTAATTTTTGGAAGTATTTACAAATCAGAAACTGTATCATTAAGGGCCAATTTATTCAGGATAGTAATTATTTTATTTTATTTGATTTATTACCTGGTATAGCACGCAGGGCAGCTATGTTCTACAAAATCTTTAGCATGTTACAAAAATATATTTGTTAAAATCTGAGGTAGAAGGACCTGGGGTGTGAATTAAGCAATGAGGAATGGTTGAAAATGCTATAAAATACTGGGAAATACATAAAGGAGGCAAAGGGGGAATTTACTCAGCATAAATCAATCCACAGGTTTTACTTTACTCCTAAGCTCTGGGCGATAGGCCTAATGACTAATAATTTATGTCCGAAATGTCAGACAGAAACAGGAACATTTCTACGTGCAATCTGGGAATGTAACTTTTTAACTCATTTTGGGAAAAAGTTGTAGCTCACACTGGGAAGTGGCTGGGTACGATGGTACCAAAATCTCCAAAGATATCAGAATATGTCTTACTTGTGATAAATGTAGGAGTCGTCACAGCTCGAGCGATCCTCAGAGTCTGGAAGAATACATCCCCTACAGATTTTAAAAAATGGAGGGAATCCATGTTAGAAATTGAGTCATATGAACACATGTTAGCTATGGGTCAACGTTTAGGTTGAAAGCTTTAACTCTTTAACAGTAACACTAAAAATCTGTATAAACTTCATGGTAAAAAAGTCAATGTTATGTAAAAAAATCTGAAAATAAATAGTAAATAAATATAACAAATAAACAACTAAAAATAAATACAAATAATAAATATAACAAAATCAGCAAAAACTGTATGGTAGAAAAAAATCAGTCAATTTAATATAACAAAAATAGAATATAATAGATTTATTGTATTATCAAAATTATGAAATGCATCGTATAAAAACATCTGTATAAAATAAATTTTTTAGTGAAGCAATTTGATCACAAAAAAGTCAGCTGTGTGGTCATAATGCCTGTTACAGGGTTGAGAGGTAACAGGCTTTTATGTTTGTAATATTTTTGCTGCACTGTAACAGTTTGGTGTGTAGTTTACCGCTGTGGCTGTTAAATTAGTATTTTAGGGTCTAAGAACATGTAGCTATCAGGGGCCTGCAGATATGTTGAGCTCCATAACAATACTGTTGGTTTTTCATGTTTGATTAACTACATAAATAAAAAAAATCATTAAAAATAAAAGATTTTTATTTTTTTTAATTGCAGACTGAGGAAGTTTTTCACACAGACTCCATCCCTCCTGATCCGGAGGTGTAACATTTGTCAGAGCTGCTGGTGGGACATAAAAGCGCTGCAGTAAATTATTCCCTGACACATGAAGCAAGTGGTTCGGTCACATGCTCCGACCCCCCCGCTCTCTCGTGAGGAGAGAGGGCCCACGCAGCAACTGGTCCCGGGACACCTCGGGGGGCCACGACCCCTGGGTGCTCTGCTGTGTATTTAGAGGTCAGACTGCTACATTGAGAGCCGGGTGTTCTCCCAACGTGGGCCCCTTCATAATCCATCACCACCCCTCCGACAGAGGGACACATGCACACTTGTACACGTAGGCGAGTTTTATTTTAATCTTTTTTATTTGGCTGTTTTATGTGGACCAAGTTGGTTTTTTTTTAAAATTATTTTGGAAAGCATGTCTTTAAACGTTTTTTAGTGATTTTATTTTGTTTTACATTTTTGGGTGATTTTTTTTTATTTTCATAAAATAGCAAAAAAAAAATCTTACTTTTTTTGTTATTTTCAAAGAAAACCTGCAGTAAATCATACTCTCTTTAGAAAAAAAATAGGTGATTTAAAAAAAATTGATTTTTTTTTTTTTTGTTGGTTATTAGAAAACATGCGGATTAAACCAGCAGGAAGGCATGTTCTCTTTAAAAAAAATTATGGCCTTTTTTTTCTTTTACATTTTCTGAGGTTTTTTTCTTTAAAATCTTTTGTGTGTCTTTTTTTTTTAAAAATTGGCAATTATTTTGAAAGGAGTTAATTAATTACCCATTAATTAATACTCTTGATGTCCAAATATTCAATGCAAAGATGATAATATTAAATTGATATTTAATTGTGACGCTTTCTAGTGAGACCAGCCCTTAATGTGTGTTGATATACCACTCACACACACACACACACACATACACACACACACACACACACACACACACGCACACGCACGCGCACGCACACGCACACGCACACGCACACGCACACGCACACGCACACGCACACACCCATGCCTGCCAACTGATCCCGCCACCTTCAGCTGTGATGCTAACACATTCCAGTGGCGATTCCCACCGGACAAGTTCAGCGCTGACAGAAACATTCCTCGGCTGGCATGCTGTCAGGAAACCCACCTGGTCTCTCCCTCTCTCTGTTTCCACATGTTTTGGAGGCCCGCCGTCCCAAACACGGCTGCCGTCCCGTGACCTTTCTGACCCCCTCGGACAGCAGCGGCAGCCTGTGAACACACAGGTGGGATGTGGATGGATTTAGAAACAGCAGATTTGTTTCATATGGTTGACATTTAGTCCACAGTACGCTGGTTTTTCACAGCTAATGTCTTGAGCACGTATTTGTGTTGGACTGAGACTGTTTGCTCTGGAAATGCAGAGGCACGATGACAGATGACAGTTGGTCCCAGTTTTTCATTCTGCTCTCTGGTAAAGTCATGCAAACACACATGTACGTTACGGCATGTTCCACAGCAGTGCACGCTTTACATGGACAATGTGAGATGTAGCTCATGCAGACTGGCCGGCGTTAACTGCAGATCTTTTGCTGAGTCTAACGGTATCTTGTTGACAGACTGATGTGAGTACTGTGTTCTCACAGAGGTGAAGCAGATCTCCTCACTCTGATTCAAAAGAAAATTATGCTATTAAAGTCACCGTAATTTAAACATGCAACATGTTATATCAGCACCACAAGGCTAAGCTGTACTCACCGTACATGAAAGACAAAGGTGCAAGAAGGACGACAAGTATGAAAAGTACTCATTTTGCAGAAAAAGCATATTTCTATTTTCTGACACATCTCTATTGTTTCACAAAAATTACTTTTGTGCTAAAAAAGCTGTGCGAGATAGTTCCAAAAGGGTGTTTTGTACCGAGAAGTTGCGTCCTTTTCTGCTATGACTGAATCACTAAATGTGGTTGTTTCTTACTGAGTCATTGCCATGTTTTCTGTTGGCATTCAGCCACAAAAAGCTTTTTTATTACTGAGATATCACTATGTTTTATGTGGGGATAGTGCCATGAAAAGCATTTTTTTACCGAGGGATCACCGTATTTCCAGCTGGGATAGTGACGTGAAAAGCGGTTGTTTATCACTAAGACATTGCCGTGTTTTTTGTTGGGATATAGTACCAAAAAAGCGTTTATTTGTGTTGTTGCTGTTTTACAGAGATATCGCTGCATTTCTTGCCATGATAGTGCCACAAAAAGCAGTTGCTTTACCAATGCTGCCATATTTTCTATTGTAAGAGTGCCACAAAAATCATTATTTTTTTACTATTATTTCTGCCAATATAGCACCACTAATAGTGGCTGTTTTTTTACATAAACATCTATATGTTTTCGGCCAGGTTAGTGCCATCAAGTGAGGCATTTTAAGACAAAACATGTTTTTTTTTTTTTGTTGTTTTTTTTACCATAACCAAGTTATTTTTGCAGCGAGACCTAACCAGATGTTAACCACAGTGATATTAAAGCATAAAGAAATGTTTAGAAAAATCAGTGTATTTGCTACCTTATGATGAACAAATGTAACATATTGTAGCATTTATTCTGGAGATCGAGTTGCCTCTAAGCTAGATACATGTTAACGTTAACAGCTTATATAAGAGCAGACAAACACACTGGGACTTTAGTTCTTACACTTTTGCTCCGGATTATTGCCCTTCTGTGCCTAGTTTTGGGTGATAAGCTGCAACTGAACATTTACTGTTGGTTTTGCTGACACGACACTGTCATTGTTTTTAATCTGTTGAACATGTGAATCGGGGACATTATTTCTGACGAAGGAAAACTCTGCAAATAGCGCGTGAACTTTCACCGCAGGTGGCGACCAGAGCAGCCTGTTTGCCAACAAATCATTTGATGTGTGTTTGGGGTGTGTGCAGTGTGTCACAGCGGTGATGATCACTGATGGGTATCTGTGCCGACTGACTCACAGCAGCTTCCCTTTCTCCTTCCTGGGGATGAGTGTCCTATGATGGGAAATCCAGGTCACCTGCACACTCAGCCTCCAACGCAAACCTGAATATAAGCGGGTATTCACTCACGTAGCCACATGTAAACATACACGTGCATCTGACCGCTATAACTGCTGGAGTCCTGTGAATGTTAGGACCTACAGCAGTGATACTCGACTTACGACTTGCGGGAAAAATCTGGCCCCCGACAGAGTGCCATGTGGTCCCCAAGTGACTCACACTATGAATTGTTTTTGTACTTTTAGTATGCATTCTGTGCCAGAAACAACATCAAAATAGGGCTTGTTTAACGAAAATAAGTGCCAGTGGAGGATCCACTGCACCTCCAAGCAGAGATCCTAGCTAAGACCCTAATGTCCTAAGATCGTAGAAACATCCTAAAATCTAAGATATGTCCTGAAATCCCAAAAACATCCTGAAATCCTAGAAACCTTCTGAAATTCTAGAAAAGTGTTTAATGAGAAATGTCTAAAATCCTGTAAATGCTCTGAAATCGGAAAAAAATGTGTCAAAATCCTGCAAGCCCAGACAGAGGTCCTAGCTAAACCCCCTAATGTTCTAAATCCTGTAAAAGTCCTAAAATCAGACAAGCATCCTAAAATCCAAGAAAGGTTTAAAAAATCTGAGAGATATCCTGAAATCCTAGAAAAGTCCTGAAATCCAAGAAATATAGTACTACTAATACAGCTCTAAAATTCCAAGTATTCCAAAATCCTAGAAATATCCTAAAATCGTAGAAAAGTCCTACAACCCTAGATATGAACTAAAATCCGAGAAATGTCCAAAAATCCTAGAGAAGTCCAAATATCCTAGAAATCCTAGAAATATCCTACAATCTGAGAAACGTCCTAAAATCCCAGACACTTGAAACGGGGCTGCTGTGACTGGCCTGCCTCCTGTCATCCTGTCAAAACAAGTATCGCTGCTGTACAGTATAAGCCAAAAAAGCTTGAACCCAGCAGGCGTATCCACCCGTCATTCTGACACATCTCAATAAGCTACTGTGACAAAGGTTAAACAGGTTCTCACAGGCCCTCTGTGCTGCATAATGACTTCATGTTGTTTACAGGAACATTTCCAACTGTCCTTGGCTGCAGAGACAGCGATTGATGACGAGCTTATTGACTGCAGGAATGCTTTTCTTTTATGTGTGTGTGTGTGGGAAAACTGGGAACTTTGAAAAAATGACCGAAGATGTGTCAGTTTTGAAGAGTGCATTTCCAACCAGTGTCCAAACTTATTGCCGCCCGACTGACGAGCCAAGAAAAACAGCAGAGAGAGGGAAGAACGCTTATCTTCTGTGTCTTTGACTTCCAAGCTATGAAACCATCTGGCTGTTGAACAGATTTATATTTTTTTAAGGATAAAATCATTATTGCTCTTGGCCTTAGATAACAGTTTCACACTAAAGAATCAGGAAGAATTTGGGAGACAGCTGGTGAAATGGCATGAAGGTGAAGTCATACACAGAAAGGAAACGTGCATGTGATATTCATACCAAAACAAATTAATGTACCACATTGATTTATCTGTTTGTTATTGGTTTAGTGGAAAAGCAAGCAGCAACTCCCAGAGCTGAAAAATGAAGAGCCAAAAATCTGCAGTTCTTCTAATGACCACTTGAGGCTGACTCCAAAAGTGACACAATGCTAATATCCCACTCCCGGTAACATCGCTACAACGTACATTTTGGAAAGGCCTTTTGAACCACAATGAGACGTCATGATTGAACATTTAAACAACCGTCATGCCAACGTCTCTGTGTTTGCCGAGACTCCCCGTTTACTGGTGGTGCATGTAGTGTGATGAGGTTGGACCATGCAAAGTGACGCGATTTGGTTCCTTGACAAAAATAAATATATTAAAAAATATATATATTTTAATTTTTTTGTAAATTTGTGACATTGATCTCAGAAAAATGTCCTGTTTTCTCACAAATTTAAGACTTAAAAAAAGAGAATATTCCTGTTTTTTTCTTGCATATTTGTGATTTTATTTTCCTAAATTTACCACTTTAATTTCAGAGAATATTTAAGTTTTTCTCACAAATTTTCGACTTTAATTCTGAGTTTTTGCCGATATCCAATACACCAATATATAACAACTCTCTTGGCCGACAACCGATACCGATATACATCCACTTTTTTTGTGGGAGGCTTCCAGGTTGCATTAAACACTGGTGTGCAGATACGGCGAGCGCTCGCTGGTCTTGAGCAAGTGTGCATACGTAAACGCAGCTCCCACACGAGGAGCTACAGGCCACAACATGACTAATAACATGACGCCAGTGACGTTTTTCAAAACAACTTGGCATACTGGGGCTTCAGGAAACCCTGGACGAGTAGTATGGAGACATTTTGTGGTTTTAGTCAGTCAGTCAGTCAGTCAGTTTTATTTATAGAGCCCATTATCACAAAACATGGTTTGCCTCAGAGGGCTTTACAGTTTTATTATGTTTTTTTTTAATGATTGACTCCTGGTCACCATCTGCTTCAATTCTTTGGGAGATGAGTGCAACACCTTTTCACCGTGAAAACCTAGCAGTATTTTTGGGCTATAAAACTTCACCCAACTTTCCATTGGCATAACTGTGAGTAGATCATGATTGAATTTTCATTTTTGGGTGAACTATCCCTTCAACATTTGCAGCTACACAGAGAGCAGAGAAAAGTTTTTAATTCTGAAAGTATTTTATTGTGTTTTTCCTGCTCTCCAGGCTTATGTGTGCTTGCTAGTTTGCCCTTTTAATCCCTTTGTAAAGAGGCTTGAGTATCGGCCCGTATCCCTCCTTCACACACACGAGTTCACAACACAATGAAGACATTGAGCGGAGCAATCATCCCCCTGCACCCCTGGTACCCATAAATCTTCCCCGTGGTTCACAGGAGGACTCCTGCAGACAGTCTGGACCTGACTCTGGTCTCATCTGATCGCGTCCGACACTCACGAACACTGAAGTAATTGCGGCGCTCATGATAATGTCTTTGGAAGTTTGAGCCCTAAGAAGAAACTAAAGAAAATGTTCACATTAACAGTCAGACCAAATGTTGACAATAAAGACGTCAGTCGGGGCCTGAGCTGAAATAAATCATCTTAAAGGAGCTGATGATGCACACAATGTGCAGAGCTGTCCGGCTCCTTCAAGTGGTCACGGACGATAATGGATTTTACCCAGCAGCTTTCAGCTGTGAGCCGGGAGAGTCGCAAATCAATCCAAGCTACGGCGTTCAAACGAAACCAACTCTATTTCATCTGTTCTCAACATACACACTCTGTAAAACACACACACAACCAAAGAAAATGTGTGTTTTTAGCCCCCTGCCCCCTTTGTGCTTGGCAGCAAAAGCCTCAATCACACGATGCTGAAATCCCTCACACGCTGCACAGGCTACACGAGATCCACGTCTTTTCCACCAAATTCTTTCTTTTGTGCAACTCGAGCTTTGTGAAAACCCAGAATGCCCTTTTTTTCTGCGCCTTTTTAAGCCTCTGACTTTATGAGGAGAGTCATGTGAAAGGGAAGTAAAACAGACTACAAGTTCAAATAAACCAAATCTGTTTGAAGTCTGAGTGGCCGTATATATCAACTCTGTCGATGCTGAATATTTTCTCTGACCGCAGCTCGGTGACATGTGAGTGATGTTTCAATCCCAGAGCTCTATTTAAAGGTCCAAGCTTCGTTTTGAAGGACATGTTGTTGAAGTGGGACAAAGTCGACCACTGAGGTTTGCAGGAATGTGTGTGTGTGTGTAAGGGCTGGTCTCACCAGAAAGTGGCACAGAAAAATCCATCATCATTGCATCAAATATTTGGTTTTGGGCATCAACACTATAAATTAATGGCTCTCCAGAGCTAGAGCCATAAAGAGATGAATAACTGCTGATGAAAAAAAAAGAAATCACTAAAAATCATAAAAGAGAAAAATCCCCAAATTAAAAAAAAAAACTAAAAATGTTTAAAGAGAGCATACCTTCTTTGATAATCACCCAAATATATTAAAGAAAAGAAAATATCTATTTAAAAAAAAAATCACTACATTTTTTGGAAGCAAAAAAATCTCGAAACATTAAAAAAAAAAAAGTTGCTGAAAACTTTGAAAGACAACATGCCTTACCAAAAAATAACCAATAAATTTAAGAGAAAAAAATGCCAAAAATGTTAAATCACTAAAATTCTTAAGAGAAAAAAAATCATCAAAAAATCTTACAAGACAAAAAAACATTTAAAAAATCTTTTTTTTAAAATGGCTGTAAATTAAATACAAAATAGAGCCATTTAAAGTAGTATACCCCTCCCTCAGCCAAAAAAACAACATAAGCCCAGTGCTAAAAGAACTGTTTGACATGACTCCCCCTTTTTGCACCACCTCCTCCCCTTTCATAAATAACGATAACTATTTAAAGGTCCCAGCTCGGCTTTGAAGGACGTGTTGTGAAAGTGGGACAAAGTCGACCAGTGAGTGTGTGTGTGTGTGTGTGTGTGTGTGTGTGTGTGTATGTGTGTTTGTGTTTTACATCGACACACATTAAGGGCTGGTTGCACCAGAAAGAAGCAAAATTCACCATTATCACGTCAAATATTTGGTTCTGGACATCAACAGCATCAATTAACGTCTCACTAAAACTGAAGCCACGAGGAGCGCGTCTCCCACATCGAGACACTGATAAACCAGACGATGGAGGGACTCAGTCAGTACGTTTTACACAATGCTAGTGAAAGTTTATAGCTTTAACTAAAACTGGACTTTTAAAATACAACATGTGAACATTAGTCTGACTGAAACCGGCCTAAATAAAACTTCTCAAAGTCGTTCTAACACTCCTGGGTAGTGGGATTGGGGGTCGATTTACTCTTTCATGTATGCGCCTCAGTCGGACCTGCACTGGCCGAGACGTTCTGAGCATGCTCAGAGCATGGGCTTTGACCTGGAAGTCGAAAAGCATAAATTTGTAAAAAGAAGCCACGAGAAGGAGACAAAACAAGACGAAGGTATCGTCGCAGCGAGTGCAAGAGCAGGAACCACATACTTTTGGACTGAGACACAGACATGCAGACTTGCTGCTTGCTAACTTAATTAATATGTGAAGTAATGGTTCAACTGGAGGAAGGTTTAATAGAAAATAGCAGTGAGGAGGCATATCTCCACCTGCCTTGGTGGAGTCAGACATACTTCTGTCAAAAACTGATGCTCCCTGGTGTTTGTATACTGAAACAAGGCCAGTAGTCCACTTAAATGACCTAACTGAGCTCTGACTGTAGCTCCACTAAACTGTGCATGTAAACATACTGACTATCACTGAGGGCTTCTGCCCGCACATTAAAAAACACCAAGAAAGTCTGCAAAACTTAAACATCTGCAGGAAAAGTTCTGCAGCTGGCCCCTGCTGGACTCTGATCAGGGTCCGCTGTGCATGGACAGATGTGCTCCAGATCGTGGTTTTCATTCATCAAAACTATTGTTCCATCTCTCTGATGGCACCCGTCCCATAAAGCAGCACAGCTGCACAGCAGCAGCTGCAGGTGGAGGAGGCCTGCAGCGACGTCAGCTGTCTGCTGGGATGGGGACGTGCTGAGCGGCTCAGCGGTTAACACTGCGGCCTCACAGCATCAAGGTCAGGGTCAAACCGACCTCGACTGTTGTCCCTGTGTGGACTTCTTCCCTGTGTCACTTCCCCCCCTCACTCTGAATTAAACAATAAAAATGTGTAGTTTTGATGTCTGAAGCACTTCTTAATGTTAGAAGGAGGTTATAAACAGAGCTAAAAATAGCAGGGAAAAATACATGAATAAATGCAAAAAATAAAAATAAAATAAAAATATAAAATATAATAATAATAATAATAATAATAATAATAATAATAATAATAATAATAAATAATAATAATAATAATAATACATTAACAGATAATAAATTATATATAGAAAATATATAAATAAGTCTACATTTTAAATACAGAATATTATATTATTGTAGCAATAGGGTTCGAACTCGTGCTTGGGGGCCTTTCTCTGCAAAGTTTGCATGTTCACTCCGTGTCAGCGTGTTTCCTACATGCTCTCCTCCTACAGTCCAAAGACATGCAGGTTAATTGGTGACTCTAAATTGGGCGTGAATGGTTGTGTGTCTCTACGTGTCAGCCCTGTGATCGTCTGGTGACCTGTCCCGTCTTTCACCCAAAGTCAGCTGGGATAGGCTCCAGCCCCGCCTACGACCCTTAAGAGGATAAGCACTTACGCCAAATTAATGAATAAATTAATATTTTTTCTATTTTCATAATTTTCTTTATACATTTTCTCTAATTTCCCCCTATATTTGAATATCTTCTGTATTTTTCAGAGTAGCTTCCTGAGTTTCTTTGTGGACATGGAGTGGACGTCGCAGTGTGACCATCTGACTGAAACCATTTCACAACCAAACAAATCATTTTCAACAAAATAAGAATAAATGCAATAGCATTAGCAATAATATTATCAATATTTCCTGGTGTGTAAAAGAGAGAAGGTCTAAACGGACCATTGTTGGACGTGGAAATCACGTCACCATCTGGCTGTAGGCCTCGTAACCACGTTGCAGTTTTTGGCGTCCCACCCGGGACAATTTTGGCCACTGACACGACGTCACGGTGCAACCAGAGTTCACTGGGTATGTGTGTTTAGAACACAAACTCTGTCATCTTCACCACATGTTTTCAGGGTTTACTGTACATGTTTCATTGTGTGAGTATGTACAGTAGAGACGTTTTTGTCCACATGTGAGTGAGGAGACTGTGATTAGAGGGTGGCACTGCAGCGTTCCCCCCCAGGACACTTCGCCCTGTTATTTTCCCCTCGTCAGCCCGTGCTCTCAATAGCGAGGGTGGGTCCGTGACCTCCCTCCCACGCAACAACCAGAAGAGAGGGAGGCACCCGCTTCACACAGCCCCTCTGAAGTGCAGAGGATGGCTGATCCGCAGACCCCCTTAGAGCTCCGCAGCCCCCAGAAAAACTCCACATTCCTCAGAAAACAGAGCGCATGGATAAATCGGGCGTCTGTCCAGAGTGTTTTAAAAATAGCCCCGGATCAATCCAAAAGTCCAACAATAATACTGTTTTTACAGTTTATGGCTATAATAAATAGTGTCATTTTGGAGATATTTATTTAGGCAGGTCCGCAGGTTAGGAAGGCATGTTTTCTCTAAAAATCACAAACATTTTTAAAAAAATGCAGAAATTTTAAAAGGAAAAAAATGCAAAAATTTTAAAAGAAAAAAAAGGGGAGGAATTCTCTAAAAAAATAAAATAAAAAAATAAAAAATCACTAAAAAAAGCTACCTTTTTATATAATAATAATATAAAATGCCCTCTCACAGGTTTAGACAGCATTTGAATGCCCCCTGCCCAAAAAAAAAACCAAAAAGAAAAATTCACTAAAAAATTCTCAAAACACTTTGTGAGATTTTAAAAAATCGCTGAAAACTTTTCAAGACAACAGGCCTTCCAAAATTTTTAAAAGAAAAAAAAAACAGCCAAATATGTTAAAAGAAAAAAGAAAAAAAAAGAAAAATAAAAGAAAAATAAATCCCCTAATGTCTTTAATAATCACTAATAAATCTTAAAAGAAAAAAATGCCAAAAATGTTTTTAAAGAAAATTGTAAAATATGTACAAACTGTTGCTATTTAAAGTTCTGTGCCCCTCTCCGAAGCCAAAATAAAAAACCTAACTTCCTCTTCAGTGCTTAAAGAAGAATTTGGCAGGCCAGCCCCTTTTTGCACCACCTCCTTCCCTTTGATAAATGACTAACAAATAACAAGTATAAAAGTATAAAGTATAAATAACAGTCCCTAATAATGATTTTGGATACAGAGGTCCAGGCTAAACCCCAAGAGTCCTCAAATCCTAGAGACGCCCCTGCAGTCTGTTCTGTCGTCACTGTCCCACATCTGGACTCATCAGCAGTGATGAATCAGTCACACTGGGTCGGGGTCGGGGCAAATTTTTTAGGGATTTGGGCTCATTTCCCTTAAACTTTCCAAACTACAGCAGATAAATAAAAGAGTTAAAGAGAGGCCAAGTAGTGACACGAGCAATCTGTCTTCTGGGGCTTTCTAGGCCTCCTCTCCTCCTCCTGCTCCCACTTTTATATACCCTCTTTTCTTTTCTTCCTCCGACTGTATTTCCTGCCATCTCTCCCTCCTCGTTTCCCACCCACAGCATTCAGAAACCCTAAAAGGAGGCACCACCGTAAAACAAACAGCCCGGGGCCTCGTTCGGCCGGGGCGCCCCGCGAAGTTCATCTCATGGAAGGAAAAGGAGAAAAAAAACAATGATAAAAAGCGGTTGGGAAGCACACAGTGGACTGTTTTGTGCTGAAAGTTTGAGGTTTGGGTTCATTAAGCTTTAAAGAGAGTTAAAACAATACTGGACAGCAGACAGACAATGAGTGGAACAACTCTGCGGTGCTGCTGTCTGCACACAGCGGTCTGATGCTCCCAGCAGAACAAAAGGGTCAGACTTCCAGATTCTCACTGATTTGAAGACTTTCAGAGCCTTTTTGCAGGCGGGGACTAGAAACTGTAGTGTCAGGACGGGCAGCGCACAGAATAGACCAAAACGCTGCATGTGGCCGAGCTGAAGATGCTGATCAGGACATTTCTGACCGTAAAAATAAACATATCGACAGCAGTCAGCCAATGCTACTGATTTTAATATTATATGTCTTATTTATCAGATACTTTTCATGACAGTTAAAACCAAGAAAAGATCTCTACAGCTGAGGACTGATATAACACAACAAAAGAGGATTTAAAATGTGCATGCAAACTTTTTCACCCAACTGAAATCAGATTAAATCGAATTTCTTGCAATCTGACTAACACACCCAGATAACGCGATTGGAAGTCGAGCTGTTCTGCCATGTAAACACCTCAGTCAGATGTTTACTGCGCTGCTCCTCCTCCGCCGGCCTCCCTCGGTGGTTAGGGACTGTGTGTTACCTATGAGGGGGGAAGGGACACTGCAAAACAGGTTCTTTCCAGTGCAGATTTAGAAAAAGTTATCCACACTTGGGATGAAAATTTGTTAAAAATACAGAAGAAAACATAGACGAATGGACCCACGGTAAAGTCCAGGCTTTACAGAGAATAATGTCGAGGTAGATGTATTTCTAGCAGAAATACGGTGATTTTGACTTGTCAAAGTAAAAGTAGTGACACTGCTAACAGTACATCACTTCACTGCACATTAAATGCAAACAAAAAAAACAGCTCTTGAAGGTACGTGGTCCGTGAGAAAGCTCTGTTTGGTTTGAAAATACCTCCCGTGTGATGGCGAAGAAAAAACTTTCAAGAAATTTGTAATGTCGTAAAGCTTAAAAACTAATGCAGCATGTTGTGCATCCTGCTTTAAGTAAAAAAAAAAAGGAGTCATTTGAAAAGCAACATACGACTACACTTAAATTATTGTTAGCGTTAAAGCCTGCGATCATATTGACTTTGTGATGAGTCCATGAGGTTTCTTTCAAAATTACAGCTGCATACTTGTGTAGTTATTCCGCTTTATTCTAAACACTTAAATATGGATTTATGGAAAACATTTGCCACTTTCCCCACTTGAAAACTAAGTCGGCTCTGGTTACATCAAGCATTTATTTCAAACATGCAGCCCACGGTGCGTCCAAACATTCCTCACACAGCAGTTCCCAGACTCCCACTGCTCCACAGAACTGTAAAACATCATAGGAAACACCAAAATACTTTCCAGAAACAACCGCCAAAAACACGTTAAAATACTCGCCTCCCACTCAGCTGCCTGGGAAAGACACTAAACGCACCAATGGGGGGAATCAGGATGACACATAACTCCGACATAATTCTTTTGTAAGACGATTTCATCCTTTCAAACAGCACATATGAAGTCTGTGTTTCAGCTGGTGGATTGAATGCAGCCACAAAGACTTTTTCTTCTTAACTGGGCCTGTTTTTCAGTGTGTCTCACACACACACACACACACACACACACTGAGACAGCAGCAGGTGCCCATGCACACAAAGTGGAAGGAAATTAAAAACGAGATGTGTCAAAAGAAAAACAAGATTGGGCGTCAGTCTTGCCACCTCCAGTCACAAACCACACAGCAGAATCTGGCACGCCGTCTGTCGTCTGTCGATGAGAAATGTGGCCGAAAGTCGAGACGTGATTGAAGCTGAAAAAGTAATCTGGGTCAAACCTCACCTCATGCTGCTTGTGCCCCACACTATCTGCAAACCAGCCCTAAATACGAGAGAGCGTCGAGCCTTTAGAAATGTAATTATGTGTAAACATTTCAGCTCAAGGTAATGATCACATCCACCAATATAGCGATAAAAATATAAATATATGTTAGCATTATTTTTTGCTGTTTTATCTCATCATCGAAATGCTCAGTCGCTCACAAGCAAGGAGGGCACGAGGTTCACCACTTTGTCAAAAACTGCGAAGGCAAACCAACAATTTAAGAACATTTCTCAACAAAAAACTGCAAAGAGTTAAGAATTCATGGCTGCATTTGCAAACAAAAGGTAAAGACTCGACCATGCAAAGCGAAAGCCAGATATCAACGACATTCAGAAACACAGCCGACTTCTCTGAGCTCATCTGAGACAGGCTGACACGAAGTGGAAAATTGTGCTGTACGGTCTGACAAATTCACAATTCAAATTGTTTTGAGATTTAAGAAAAAAACAAAACATTGCTAAGGGTTTGGAAGTTATGACTCCTTTAAGAAATTCTGACAATTTTTCTGTCTTCTAATTTTTTTTCTTTACAAATTTTGGAGATGTTTTTTCTTTTTCTTTTTTAAGCAATATGTTTATATATATATATATATATATATATATATATATATATATTTAAATTTTTTGGCATTTTCTGTTCTTCAGAATTTTTGATTTTTTTTTTTTTAAACATGTTTAGGCAATTTTTATTTACTTTATATTTTATCCAGAAATATTTTGGCATTATCTATTCATTTATTCTAATTATTGGTGGTTTTTAAAGAAAATATTTCTGTGATTTGATGTGATGTGTGTTTTCTTTTAAAAAAATCACATTTTTTTAGAAAACATTTTGAAAATGTTTGCTTCACAGATTGCTGCAGTCCTTCCTGTCATCTCTCAGTTCTCTCTTATCATGTCTAATATCAAGCTGCAGAGGTTTCTGTGCAGGTTTCTGCTTCCTACAGTTTGCTGCAACAACAACCCCAAGACATCATTTCATAAGGCAGCCTGTTGGGTCAAGTATGAGGTATTTATGGGTTTTTAAGGAGGAAACAAGGGGCCTGTTAACGTCACTGCAGATGTGATGGGAATCTAAACACAGAAAGAGGTGACGTGTTACATCACCACAGAGAGCCTGTAAGATCACAGACCATCGTTCTGTTTCTTGTTCTGTGTGCGGTTATATCTCACTGTGTCCCCACAGACAGAGGCCTCGTGATCTCTGACGCTTTACGGTTTATTTAAGAATATAATCCACATATTTACCCACGTGTGAGAGACGTTTCTCTCGTTGTGTTATACGACGTGTGATTAACTGTGACATAAGACAGAAGGAGTGATAGTGAGGAGGCCCCGTTCCTGAGGAGAAACACGACTTGTTTGCTGCTGGCTGACTTATCTTATCAGGAATCACAGGCTCTGTTTAGCATCTCCAGCAAGAAATGTAGAAAACAGGTTCCCAGTATTTTGAAACATCCCTTAAAGCACTGCATGCTCCCACAGTGAGCTCCACTGTGATCTTACGAAAATTTACCACCTTTTACGCTGATTTCCAATCAGTGTTGATGGCAGATACAGTTAACTGAAGTCATAAATTCCTCAGTGCGTGCTACTCTGACTGAGAAAGTCGAGTTCTCCTGTTTGTCGACCTGTGCCGGCAGTGCCTACATGTACCAGGATGCATTGTGCACAAGCTCTCCGCTGCTCATAACCTCAAACTGCAGCGCCGAGTCTTGAAGCAGCTTTTCATTGTGGCCAAACAGTAAAACTGAAACTTCGTATGTCTGTCTGTCCGTCTCATGATGCCAACGGGCCCCAAACAGCTTTTCCTATTGGCTTACATTAGGAAAGAGTCATCTGTAAATCAGTGGATACAGTTTTTAAGCATCATAACCCAAATCATTTCACAATTGGGACTTGGTCCATTTGGGCCGGTAAAGTCTAGAAGAGCTGCAAGAACACATCATTTTGTCACTATTCAAGTTAGCAGAGAAATAAAACAAATTAACCATTTATCCAGCAAAAGTCTCTCAAGCTGCAAGTAAATAAGTGAGCTTCCTATGGGCCGAATGATGCAGAAGATCCGGATAATTCTACACCGGAAAGTCAAACTTTTTTGGCTTCATGCTCCACTGAACAACTTTCAAAGGAATGAACAGGGCCACGCCTTTAACAGTGTATCCAGATCTCTTTATACATCCATGCTTCTCACCAACAATATCCTCTCACACGCACATTTTTTTCCCCCAAGTTTGTTTGTCACAGGATCTGCGTATTGCCGGTTTACACGGCAGCAGAAGCGGTTGCATTTTCAAAAGATTTCACTCTGGAACCTGGTTTCAAAAGTTTGTGTTTTCAGGTCCCCAAAACACAGTTGCTGTGCGAACGAAAAGCCAAACCACAACAAAAGTTTAACGTTTCATGCGAGAACCGTTAGCATGTAAACAGCCCCTGAGGCTGCACATGGGGGCTGAAGGACAGAGATGCACACAGGAGATGTTTGCCTTCAGAAATGTGCAGATATCTTTTCATTTTGACAAAACTTTGAACTTTTTCATGAATGCAACCAAGACAGAAGCGCAACCTTCAACCAGCCAGATGGCTGAGAGTCAAACCAGGGCCTGCAGCATGCAGAGGCTGAAATCTGACTTAAAATCTAATAAGGGACTAAAGTCCTAATTTATTTTTTTTAATGATATTTCAGTAGCAGGTGAAAATATTAGCTGTTTAGATTACAGATATGTTTGTACAATGCATTGGTGATTGCACTACGTACCCAAATATATATATATCTAAATATTTGTAAATACTGGCTGTGTTTCTTTGAGGTTGTTTTAAATGTTTATTAGATAAAATGTATTCAGTTTGCTTTTAGATGTACAGAATTAGCACAATGGTATTTCTTCTTTTCTTTACGTTCTGGTCTAGATTAATGAAATTTAATCATTTTATTTCCCAGATGACATGAGATGAGATGCTTTGATTTCTGATGTGAGTTGGTAATTTTCAAATAAAACTGTATTTACTTAAATCAAGTGAAGTTTAGCTCTTAAGTCAATATTATCCTTCTTTTACAAAAAGTCGGTGAGAGGAGAGGAGAGCCATCGCAGCATCACTAAAAACAACCACCACGTCCTGCACTGATGACGCACTCCTTTTCGGGGACACATTACCGCTCACACTACAAAGGAAAGTGGTCTTAGAGCGGTATTAGTTACTTGGAAGGCTGTGTTTTTGGTGTTTTCACATGATATCAGTGGTTTAGGGCACATCTGGGGCAGACACATCAGCTGTTTATAAATGACCTAATTATTGCTCAGACAGTTTCCAGTTTAAATTGCCTGTGTGACACCGCTGTCAGCTGACCTCATAGCCGCAGCTCACCACAGGCCTCTATGATGTCCTCACAAATACAGCAATAACAATGCACATCCCGTACACACACGGCACGCACACACACACACACACACACACACACACACACTTCCTAGAACACTAAACTGAAACAATGTAAGTGACTGCAGGCACCTCATCTGCAGCAATAAAAAGGTGCACAGTAAAGACACACACGCTGCGCTGAGGGGGAAACATGAGACGAGTGTCATTTTTTACAAGACCTTGTCAAATAAGTTTTATCACTTCAAAAAAAGGTCGATTTTTGGGTCATAAATGGAGGTAGACTCAGAGATGTCATCCACTGGTTTGTGTACTTCTGTTTGCAACAGGGGTCAAAAACTCTTGTAAACTCTGTTTTTAAAGGTGCTATATAAATAAAGTTTTTATTATAATAGTGTTATCGGATTGAATGCATTAAATCCCACAGTGAAAGAAATCATTTTGTAGGGGTTATAACGCTGCAGACATCTTTGTCAGTTTAAGTCAAGAGGAAAGAATCTTTTTAGGCCACATGGCATCACATGACAGACTCAGACTTTGTAATTCTACATTTGTCCACTAAATTCAGTATTCTCTTCCTCCTGCTCCTTTTCGGACATGAAACACCAACGTTTGTTCACTGAGCATGTCTGATGGGCATTCTGCTGTTATTTTTCTTGCTTATATTTTGTTTTATTCTCCTATTTTATTTGGCATGTCCAAATTAGAGATCTAACAATCTAAACTAAACTAAACTAAAGGTGAATGAGGACACTTTTTTAAAAAATGTTCTGGTGAAAAGAGCAGCCAGAGAGATGGACAGGGTAGAAGACGGACAGACAGACAGTAAAGAGTGTCTTGCTGCATCTCCATGGAGCTGCAGTTTTGTCCTCAGATTTGGCCCAGTTCCTATCCAAACACCCCCGTCTGTGACCCCTCAGCCCTCCTGTTAACCCCCAACGTCACACCAGGCCACAGCTGCATCCCAAATCTGAGGAAAAGAGTGTGCAAAGGCTAGAGGTGGAGAAGATGAGCTGAGGAGGGAACTATTTTTTTCTATTTTATATTTTTGGGAGGATCTTCAAGTCCTCTCGTGTCAGGCCGAGCAACGAGTTCAGCCTCAGCGTTTCTACATCGTCACCCCGTGGCCCTTTTTTCTTTTTCTCAGAGGGAGCAGGGAACACGAGGGCTGGATCGGGTTTAGATCTACAGCTGGGAGGTCAGCTTTCCTCTGGGACAATGTGAGGATATGAGCGTTTGATGACAAGTTGTGATAAGAGACCAAGTGTGCGTACGCTGGGTACAAGGACAGCCAGTATTTTTTTTTTTTTTTACTACTTTCTGAAGGCTGTTGCCAGTGTCTTTACAGCCTTTGGGTACATATATTTATATATAAAGCTGTCAAAGTTAGTGTCATTTTAACGGCAATCATTTTTTTGACGCACAATTAATGCACGCACGTTCTGTAATTCAAAATCAGGAAGCAAACAAACCTCTGTGTGCAGAAATCGATAAAAAAAGGGTTTTTTGAATTACAAATTCAGCTTCAAAACCCGGCCAAGTCGTTGTCTCAACACGACCATCCAGTCTAAAACGTCACTTACTGGCCAAACACACAGCTGATGCACAGAGGCCTCCTCCCCCTCGCCACAGGCGCTCCGCTCTGGACACTTTGCAGCAGACCTGCACTTTATGCAGGTATCCAGTCAGCGGGACACTGAACATAAAGTCAGCGCACTGACCAGTGATCGTACACGCTGCATGACTGCAGCTGCAGGCAGCTCACGTTCATGTATGTGCCCTGCGTCACACACAGCCTCCAACCAGCCATCACAGTTTCTCTACAGAAAGATGCTGAAGTTTCTCTTTCAGTATATTTTTGGAGCATGCAGAACCTTTGAGGTTAACCCGGAGAGTAAATGTCATTGTTCTGGATTGTTGCAATAATAATATATTTGCATAAAGCAAATATTAATAAGAGCACAAAAAAGAAAAAATAACCCTTTAAGGTACATTTAGAGCAGATAAAAAATGTGTAATTAATTTGCAACTAATCGTGAGTTGCATCAGGATCATACGGCCGAATCACTGCTGCATTTGGATACTTTGGATATAAATGGGAATCTGCTGGCTTATTTAGCACCAGCTCAGGCTGCCAGCCGCAGTAACTTTACTGACAGAAATAGTGAAGAACAGACAGCTGAAGGTGAAGAAATAAACCGATTCCTCTTTGCTTGAGTCCATATTCTTAAATAGAAACGTCTTCTCTGTTTGTGATGACGAGGATCGAGCTCGTCCAGCTGTGTCAAAAGTGAGCTGCGTCATCAAATGACGAATCAAAGCCAGTTTCCCAGTGGCACCGTCCTCTGTTGTTTCCACATAAACTGGCACTCTGACTGTTTATGAGCTTTTTAGAAACTGCTCGCTCCTGGTTGACCTCAGGCCACAGTTTACACTCGCTGGCTGCGTGGCTTCTCAATCTACACCCAGACTCAGTGAATCAAATCACGGAATAATTCTCACGAATTTAAAGCTGCCGCAGCTGAAACTCAGATCCACAAGGACGGCGGGCTTACAGCGGGGATGTTAAAGTAGCTTTGTTTGCAAAATGAGAGGAGGCCAGGAGCCAGCCGCAGCAGACATATACACGTTTATAAGTTTGTGGGATGTTTTTAGGATTTTAGGACATTTCAGGGATTTTAGGACATTTCTTAAGTGTAAGGAAGTTTCTCAGATTTTAGGACATTTCTAGGATTTAAGGACATTTTTTGAATTTTAGGATGTTTTAGGATTTTAGGAAATTTCTCAGATTTTGGGGTGTTTCTAAGATTTCAGGACGTTTCTCCAATTTAGGAAATTTCAAGGATTTTAGGACATTTCTAGGATTTAAATACATTTGTTGGATTTTAGGATGTTTAAGAGGATTTTAAGGATTTTTTTTCCGATTTTAGGGTGTTTTTGAGATTTTAGGACGTTTCCAGTATTTTAGGGTGTTTCTAAGATTTCAGGACGTTTCTCCGATTTCGGAAATTTCAAGGATTTTAGGACATTTCTAGGATTTTATAACATTAAATGATTTTCGGATGTTGAATTTTAGGATATTTCTAGGACTTTAGGATGTTTGTAGGATTTTAGGAGGTTTCTCATATTTTAGGACATTTCTACGATTTTAAGGACATTTTTAGGATTGTAGGACGTTTGTAGGATTTTTGGACATTTCTAGGATTTTAGGATGAATATGTTTGGCCACCCAGCACGCTCTTGGGGGCCAGATTTGGCCCTACAGCCATAAGTTGAGTATCACTGGTTTACGGTATATACCTGCCCTGTTTCCTGTGCGTTCAGAGGAAATGAACGAGCTCATCGGTGGTCAGCGAAGCCCATGTGTTTCCTGAACTGCTTTCAATAACGAGCAAACACACATCCTTCTGTTGGCATTTTATCTGCTCCCAGAGCCCACATCAAGGCCGCGGACTTTCCTCCGAACAATGGGCTCAGGAATCCCACTCTCTGCTTCACGAGAAGCGGGCAGTCATTTAGATAGCTGTATCTCTCTGAGTCTAGACACAGGAGGCATGTCGGTGGTATCACTTGTTGAAACAATGCAGCGTTAATTACTATTCGAGTGTGACTCTGGGGCAAAACAACAAACACTGATCAGAGACGGGAATTTGAACATTGTTTCGGGGGATTAAACCTCTCTGATTGCTGGTGTTTGCTCTCCACTCTGTCTGGGATCTTAAGCCAGTTGTCTTTGTATAGAAAGTAAAACATTTACGTCTCCTAATGAAAAGAACAACCAGAGAGAGAAACGGAAACTCAGGGTTCGTACAGTCATGGAAAAAAACCTGGAAAAGTCATGAAAAAAACCAAAAATGTTTTCTTTAAAACTTCCCAAAAAATCTCTAAAAATTTCCCTAAATTTTGAAAGAAAAAAAAAGAAATGATTTAAGTGAAAATCACCAAATTTTTTTTAAAAAGTCAAAATGTTTTCTTTAAAATCCTTACAATTTAGAAAAAAAAATCCAAAATGTTTTTTTTAATTGAATTAATTTTTTTTTAATTGCCAAAAAAACAAAACAAAATGCCTTTTCATAAAATCACCAAACAAAATTTATTATTATTTTTAAATTTAAAAAATTCCCAAAAATTAGGGAGAAAAAAATATCAAAATGTTTTGTATTTACAGCCATTTAAAATTGTATTCCCCTTACCTAACCCTTATTGCTCAAAAGATTATTTTGATATGCCCCCCCACTTTGCAACACCCCCTCCCCTCTCATAAATAACAAATAGTCCCTCAGTTATATTTAAATATTCGGTTCTTATCCTCGTCTAAAATTCATTATTTTTTAAAATAATATATGTTTAAAAAAGCTATTATGTAGTAATTGTAGTAATGAAAAAGAACTGATGAGGAGTTTCAATGGTTGTTTTAGAAAATGTATGGTCTTTGCCTCAAAGTCATGGAAAATCATGGAAATGTATTGCTAAAAATGTGCATGAACCCTGGAAAGTATTCTAGCATGAGGGGATTTTTTTGGATCAAATGTATCAGCAGTAAGAATCTCGCAGGTCAAGCAACACCCACGCCATTCCAGCCCCTCACAGACAGAGCGAAAGTAGTAAAATAATGACTTCCTGTGAAAATGCAGTGCTGCCACTTCCTCTTGTTTTCCTCCTCATCTTTCATCCAAGAATCCCAGTGGATGAAAATCTCAAACCGAGCAGCTTTTTTTTGGTCAAGGAGATGTTAAAGGAGAGGGGAGGAAGTATGGGTGGGTGGGGGAGGTTAAATCTGGCCCCTCGTGAATAATGGCTATTTTTGAGTTTTGTCGTACAGGCTGGATAATTCTAAGGTCTACTGCGTTACTGTAATCTTTTGCAGAGTGAGACTCCTCGTGGTTAACCACCCATTACCCGTCTGCTGCTGCCTGACACAAACCAGTCTGCAGGACAGGAAAGAGACAGTTTTAGTAAAAGTTTACATCACTCACCGCTCATTGTTTCTATCTCTTATAGACACTCTGGACATCATGGCCAATTTGATTTGATTTGATTTGATTTGATTTTTTTTTTTAAATTTTATTTTATTCTTTTTTAAAATATTTTATTTTATTTTATTTTATTTTATTTTTGTTATTTTATTTCATTTTATTTTATTATTTTTATTCTTATTTTTTCATTTTATTTTTTTTATTTTATTTTTATTTTTTCATTTCATATTTTATTTCATTCTCATTATCACCCACCTGTTCAGTTATTTTGCCATTTGTTTGTATGTTTTGTTGTGGATTTTTTTGTTCAGTTGTTTGTTTTGTTTTTGTTTTTCCTTCCTTATTTTATCCTGATATGAGTTTTTTTCTGCCTTGTATGTTACCCAAAACAGGGGTGGGTGGGTGGGGGGTTTCAATAGTAATGAGGGGAAAAAAGTGAGCACTGTACATCTGCCTTTACTCTTGTTAATGCATATTTTTATTATTGTTGATGCTCAAAGAAAAGCTAAAACTTAAATTTGACCTGTTCAGGGGTAGGAATTTGTTTTCAAAAGTGTACATGTGTGCGAATGTGCAAAGGCACAAACAAATCCTTTAGCCTTTCTTTCAAATAGCCTAATTTCAATATGTTTGATAATATTCTGCAGAATACAGCTAGTCTGTGGTCTTCAGGAGTCTAATGCGTTCTTCCAGGGCTGAAGTACGGCACTGACTTTGAGACTATGTTTATCTTTTTTGAACAGTAAAAAAGTGAATCACACAGTCAACATGCTGTTACTGCTTTTTGTGGGATTTTTTTTCTGCCATTTTTATGACAGTGTTTACCTCCCCACACGCAGACGTACCAACAAAAAATGCTCCCCCGACACTATTTTGCAAGAGCACCATTGCTGCATTCTTGGCTTAGTGCCAATCAAGACAGTTGTGAGAGTGTTTTTTTCCGCTGGACTCTCCTATAAAGCCTCATTCTCACTGCAAAAAAATCCACTAACATCTGGCTTTTTAATGCAATGGGAATGCATACGATCTGCTTTAATATCTGGCTCTGCACTAGACACAGATTTTTTTTTTTTTTTATCACCTCCAGCTCTGATCGGCATGATGGAAACACATCACCTGGTTAAACACAGCAATTTCAACTCCTTAACCGGCGAGATGCAAGATGTGCCATTACTAGTTACCCTCCATCTCCTCCTAAGCAGCGCCAAAACAAAAATCCCAGTTTGTCTGCACAGAGTTTTGAGTGTGTTCACTAGCAATAGGAATGCAATTTATCGCCTATAGTCGGTGGATTTACACATTTGAAAAACCCACATTAACCCGCTAGTTTTGGTGGGAAAGGGATAAAACATGCAGTAAAAAGGGGAACAAAGATATTTTAAATGATTGTTGTGGTTGACAGATATGCAGATTTGTTCTGAGTAAAGCAAACCAACATGAGATTTTTCATGTGCAAGAATAGACTGATGCAAAGCACAAGAGGATGAATATACAAGATTAACATTTGCATTGAGAAGGAAATTACATAACAGTCCCTAAAACACCTCAACAGTTCTTAGCAGCCTACTCTTCATCTGGTTTCGTGCCTGCATAGAAAATCCTTTACAAGTAAACAAAACAATCAGGTGTCCATTAATCATTCTATATTTAGTCCTGGAGTTTGACCAGATTTCCTGCAGTGATGCAACTTGTTGTCCAGACGTGGACTTCAAAACAGCACAACAAAGAGTGAAAACAGTGAAGTCATGGGAAACAACACGGACACACCCACCTCAGAGTGCAGCGGCGTCATGGCAGCGTGATGCTGTTAACATGTCTGTTTCTTCAGCAGACGGGCGTGCAGGGCCAGAAAAACCTCACTGAAGCTTCGACACAGGAACTCTCCCACACAAAGAAAACAAACACGAAGGCTCCCACTGTGAAAATGACAGAGAGCAGAACAAATGGCAGAGGTTTTTACTCACTTTTTAATTTATGCAGTATTTACGCTTTTCTAGGAACTGAAGGGAAAGTTGGAAGAGACAAACACGTCACGTAAAAAAGTTCATGCACTGTGAGTTTCCGGCTGTCTTGTGAGTTTATTAAATGTCACGGTGTGTAATGGAAAAAATGAAAAGGTTGACATGTCCCTTATTTTCTGTCACAAAGTGAGACTGGTTGGACTGCAGGGTTATGACCTACACCAGCTCTCCGGGGGAAAAGGAGAAGAAAAGCTTGTTGTGTTTGAGACGGCCAGAATTTCACAGTGTGTGGGAGGAACTTTTATAACAACCTGAGAAAACACGAAGCGGAGAACAGTCCTCACAACGTGTTTCTGCCTGTAATGACTGAAATGTTTTGGGCCGGTCAAATGAAAATAACATTTTACAGATTACAGATGTGAAAAATGTACAGATAAAATTGACACGCAACAAGGGGGACTCAAGAGGGTTACTGTCTCACCCCCAAATCAAAAAATACAGTTTTTTCCTTTACCTTTAGTGCTATTTATCAGTCTAGATCGGTGATACTCAACTTACGGCTGGTGGGCCAAATCTGGCCGCCAACAGGATGCCGGGTGGTCCCCCCACCACTTTGTAGTTCATTATAAAAATAAAGTGCTTTGCAGTGGGAATTGTTTTTGTACTTTTAGTGTCCCCCAACAGAGGTCCTAGCTAAAATCCTAAACATGTCCTAAAATCCTGGAAAGTCCTAAAATTCTGGAAACATTAAAATCCTGGAAATGTCCTGATATCCTAGAAATGTGCTAAAATCCTAGAAATGTCCGAGAATCCACAACATGTCCTTAAATCCTGCCTTTCAATTATCACTCGCATAACTTGCCTACGTCACCTTTGACTGGAAATAATGATGGCTATAATTCGGTGGCTGTAATACAAATAAACGTGCTAATGTTTTGAACATCCATCGCCATGCTTCTTGAAATGTTTTCGCAAGAGGAGAAGTGGCATAACATCACTCAATGAGAATGCAGTCACCTGACATTCGTGTTTTCTCGACATTATGAAAATATTGCTCAAGTTCTGTGCAAATCGCTGATGGAAACCCGCCTTCTGACGCCAATTCAACATGCTGTATCAGCTGACTACTGCCAACAACGTACAACACACCAAAAAACACACCTGGTGTGACAGGTCCAGAATAGGATAAATTATGAAAACTGTTAAATTAAGAGGTGAGATGCAATATTTAAACTATTCTTGTTTGGGTTTTATGTATACCTGAAATAAAACTCTTCATTCAGACTCTGTGTGAAATTATATCAGCATGAAGTCACTGTTTCGGAGTGAAAACAGCTGAGTTAAGAACATGCAGTGTGCTTTACTGTTGTCTGCAGGAAATGTGTTTTCATGGGAAAAATCTCCAACATTATGGTCAAAGAGGAAATGCATCAAATGGGAGAAAAAAAACAGGAAACTTTGACGTGATAAAACTGAGTGTATGGTGACTATATCCTAACATTCTGATGGTATAACCTGCTAATATCGACTTATCTAGCACGAGATATACAGGAGTCCTGAGTAAAAGGTAGTTATTTTTTACTTTTTATAAAGTTCTCACACTTTAAATGCTGATATCTGTGACCTATCAGGAAAGCAATGTTGTTCTCTTGATGACTTATGTGGCTGCAGGCAACAGGCATTCACACTTTTTCGCGAGAAGAAGCAAGAGCAAAAATACAGGCTCAGTGAGATGTAAATGTGTTTTGTGGTGTGCAAACACCTGCTCCACCCAGAAAAGAGCAGAAGGGCCCAGTCAAGTTGAATTGTTACTTTTGAGCCAGCAGCCTCTAACTTGTAGAGAGCACTTTGGTTCTTACATGCAGTATTTACACAAGGATTATTTTAACCCTTTGAAACCAAATTGATGTTCAAAGACATGGGGAAGAAGGAAACAATCAACTTAACAAGACATGGACCGAAAAAGTAAAAAATTAAAATACCAAGACAATAGTAAAAAGTTGAAAATGACTTAAAAAATAAGCACATTAAAAGAAAAAAAAACACCTTAAAATTGCTATTTTTTTTTCTGTAAAATGATTTTAAATATTGTAAAAATTACGCATATAGTATTTCTGGACATTTTTCTGTAGTTTTTTTTTCTAACATTTATTGCATGTGTGTAACATAATTTTAAATACATTGGCTTATTTTAATTAATAAATTTTTTTTTTTTTTTTTTTTTTTTTTTTACATTTTTTCTATCTTTTAAACTAATTTTCAGGTCATTTCCTTGTCAGCTTTTACTAATTTCTTGCAATTTCCAGGATATTTCTTGCCAAGTTGGTCATTTCATGTTTTCAAAAGAAACCAAACCAGAAAGATAGAGAATACACATAACTGCTACCCAGCCTTTTGTCTCAAGCCAAGCTATTATCCTTAACGCTACAGAGCTACTGTATGCAAAAGAGCCTGACTCATTCGCTCTGCAAACTGAGTCTCTGAATGTGTGATATCGCTGCCTGCTACATGTGCACCTTGACATACTTTAATGACCAGAGACCTGTGGTTCAAGGGAAGTCAGAGCATCACTGCTGTATCAGTGCTGTCTGTCAGTGCGGCCATGTCTGCAGCATGTCCGGCCACAGCTGCTGCACAGTGTAAATATTTCACCCTTCATCCAAATACGCTCCCTTTTTTGTTACTGGCACAAAGAGGAGTTGAAAGTCTGAAAAAACAAATCCCCCTCTTTGTTTGGTGTCACTGGTTCACACTGCTCTCCTTTTCATTTCACAGGTGCGCCCGCCATCGGACATTTCAGCCCCGTATATTTGTCAGTGTGCTTTTGTCTGTGCCCAGCGCTCCGGCAGTGACACCAGTTTGTGACTCAGTGCAATTAAAAGAGCTTCCATGATAACAGAGTGTGTGCATGCATGCACCACTTTCAGGCTCATACTTGTATTTTGAGTTTAACATGTTTAAACAGTTAAAAAAACACTTTATTTTACTCATAATGTCTGCACTGGAAGGCACATGTTTACCCTCTGTCTCATACATGCAGTAGGGAGCTGCTGCTCTACCGCTGCCTCCATCAGCTGTTATGGAAGGTAAAGAGGAGGAAATACTTAAATATAGTGTAAACTTAAACTGACTTTTTTTTAAGGTGGCTAAAATATGTTTTGCTGCGGCCCAGTCCACAGCAGGACATCGCTTAGTTTCTGTGCTGGTGTTGTGGGACTGTACTTTATTTATCAGAGAAGGGGGGTGGCTGGAGTTTTGACTTTTTTTAAAATTCAAAATAAATAAAATACTACTTTTTCAAGTTGTATGTCCCTCACCTAAACCAAAATTAAAAACACAAGTCCCTCCTCATTGCTGACATTTTTTTCTTAAATTCCCAACCTGACTTTTTCTAACATCATGTAAACGCACTGAATTTGATGCACTCATGCACATGTGAAAAGCGCCTCTTGGCGTCACTCACGCCAAAAGCACAGCTCATACTGCTGCTAAAGAGTGCCTCGCTGCGTCAGTCATATTTGACAAGTTTGGAGTGAGAGCGAGTTGGCAACCAAGATTAGACATTTTCCCTGGTGTTAGCATGTAGCTACATGTAGCAGTGTGTAATGTAGTAAAGTAAAGTAAGCACTTGCTGTGGCGTGCCTGGAGCAGATGACCATATAAAAAAATCTGTCACAAACTGATGTTAACTTGTCTTGAAAGTTGGGGAAAACATTTGCAAAGTTGTTCAAAGTATTCAGCACAGTCTGAAGGCTGAGGTCTTTGCTCACAGGGATTACTTTGAAATTCACTTCATTCATAAGAAATGGAAGATTTTCACATCATTTCAGGAATATTTGACACTACAGCATCACATATGACAGAAAATAAGAAAAAGCACGATAGGTTTCCTTTCAAGTTCCTGAGAGAGAATCAGGCGTTTTGGTTTTCTTCTCTTGAGGCCCCAGTCGGGTGCAATGATGAAGAAATGTGAAAGTTTCTCAAGTGGGTGTAAAATGTGTGAAAGTGATAATATGCAACATGAGAAAGAGTTTTTTTTTCTGAAAATCTTTTGGCAAACCCTTTGTGCGTGTGTGTGTTTTTTGTGTTTCCTTTCACTTACAGAAATACACAAAGAAGTAAAGCGTAAAACCACAAATAAAAGACCCGGGCCACCCCCAGACTCTCTGTGCCACAGTTTCCTGAGGAAATGCCCGAGTCACAGCGTGCAAACCTCCCAGAGTGCTTCACAGGTCTGAGACCAGAAGGTTCACTGCTTCCTCACAGCGTCCCTCGCCAAAACACTTTACAGCTTTCTGAGGAGGAAGACTTATTCTCCAGCCGAGAGATTTAAATTTCTATTTTTTACTGGTGTGCATTTGCAGCTAAACAGAGGAAAACCTGCTAAAAATTAAGGGATCGACGTGATCTCATCCCTACTTGTCATATTTTGCTGCCTGGGTAGAAGCAAAAGCTGCAAATAAGCGATTTCTCAAAATGTCAAACTACAACTGTCATCTCGTATCAAAAGTAATGTGTCATGTACAGGATTAACTTAACATACTGTACATATGGCATAGAAGAAACTAGATACAAACTTCATAAATTGACGACAGGCCTGAGATCCACAGGAGAAGCAGTGAAGCGTCTCTTTAAACCATCTCTTACCTAAAGTATCTTCAGTCACTCTGATTTACTGATTTAATGAGTCCTTTGACAAACCACAGCGCACAACATTAATCTCCAAGCTGCTCATTTCCTACCACAGATACCGAGTAATATGACAGCAGGGATATATAGGAGCTCACACAGTAAGTGGTTCAAACATTTATAGAGCTGGACGTGGATCAGCCTGCAGGCCCAATCCGGCCTACGGTACTGTGCCTGGTGGCCGCCCAACTATTTTGTTATTCACAGTAAAAACAAAGTGATTCACATTGAGAATTGTTCCTTAGTTTTAGTATACATAAGGTTCCAGAGTTCATATAACAGCATCAAAAAAAGAGTTTGTTTATCAAAAAAAGTGCCAGTGGAGGATCCCCAAAGTCTCCGACAGAGGTCCGAGCGAAGCCCTGTCCTTAAATCCTAGAAATGTCCTGAAATCCAGAAATGTCCTACAATTATAGAAACGTCATAAAATCCTACAAACATCCTAAAGTCTTAGAAATGTCCTAAAATCCTAAAATCGTCTTAAAATGCAAGAAGTGTACTGAAATCCATAGGAAGTCCTGAAATCCAAGACACATCCTAAAATTCAAGAAATGTCCTAAAATCCTTAAAACTTCCGAAAATTCTAGAAATGTCCTGAAATCGACGAAATGTCCTAAAATGCAAGATGCATCATAAAATTCTAAAAATGTCCTAAAATCTAAGACACATCCGTAAATTCTAGAAATGTCCCAAAATCCTTGAAATGCCTTAAAATTCAAAAAACGCCTGAAGATCTCGTGAACATCCTAAAGTCCTAGAAATGTCCTAAAATCCTAAAAATATCATAAAATTCTAGGAATGTCCTAAAATCCTACAAACATATATGGGGCCACTGCGACAGGCCCCTGGCGACCTGTCATTTTGAAAAAGTGTCCCCCAAAGCAAGCTGAGTGTCCCTGCTTTAAACAAAGAGCTCACTGGGAGCTAAATCTTCGAGGGGACACAGTCTTGACCTTTGACCTTCGCACTTTGAAGATTTTGCATCTCAGCAGAGCGGCCTGGTTTTTCTGCATGTGCCGTCCAGACGCTCTCTGCTGTCGACCACAACACTTAAATCCTAACAGCGCACACACACACACACACACACACACACACACACACACACACACACACACACACACACCACACACACACACACACACACACACACACACACACACACACACACACACACAAACACATCCCGTCCCGCTCCGCTCAATCATCTCCCTCATAAGCTTTCCAACGAAACCTCGCATTTAAACAAAAACCCACTCCATCTGATCTCGAACGCAGCGGTGATCTGTTTACAGCGATTAAGTGCGGCATCCGGCCGAAACTGGCGAGAGAGTCATGCATAAACATGTGACTCACGGCGAGGACAGTGGGAAAGGGATTGCGGGGGGATAATTGGCTTGAATTGATACAAGACGAGGACACCGGAGCTGCTTCCAAAAAAGATCAGACTGAAGGAGTCTCTGAGGATAATCATGATAATAGTAACAGCAACCATGTGTTCAAATAAATTACCTTCTCCGGCAGTGACACGACTCTCCGTTACCTTCAGACAGGTCGTCATAATAAACAAAAGACTTGGATGACAGAAACACGTCAGTGTCTGAGGACCAAAAAAAATGTAATCTGATTGCTTGGAGCTGCGACTCAAGTGTCCAGATGAGGTTTTTTTTGGAGAGTTTCGGCTCTCTGGGAGCACAGAGGTGCGTAGCTGCAGGCGCTCTCATGCACGTCTACAGTTACTCGGCCCGCAGGGGTCGACGTACCGATGGAAAGAATACACTCCTTGTCTCCTGGTGAGTTTTACAGTGAAATACTTCACATAACTGCACAGCCAACAGAAACACAGTCAGCGCTGAGGACAGCAGGGTACTGGGGTCTCCTGGTCGCCATGTGCTGCGTCCTGTCACCGTTATATTGCCCAGAGTCACACAACATGCGGACATTTACAGCAGCTGGGGTCAAACAACTGTTTCATATCTGTTTCAGACGTCATGCATCAGCAGAGAGTGGCAGGCCAAAAAAATCCAAAACCTACTGATTATGAATTTAAACAACTAATCAACCTAATTGCCAGAATGAATATTGTATTTTTCTAAAAAACATAAATATGTTACATTTAAACATTATTATGTAGCAATATGTTGAGACTTTACACTTCATCAATAGGTGGGATTTCATTACAGATTTGCTCAAAATTTCAGCGATATTTTCGAAATGTCGATAAAAAACGGTTGCGATGTGACTCCGTTTTCCGCTGAGTGATGAACTTCAAAAAATTAGCAGGTTTATTTCTATTGCAGCCACCGCGCTAGCCGTCATTAATTCTCACTCCCAACTCATGAAATATCGCCGCTTTGTTGATGTTTACACAAGACACACATGCACAAACGCACCCTCAGGGGCTGTATGACACACACCGGCCAATGTGTGAGGTGTACCGGTCAAACAAACACCGGACTTTCACCTCAGAGCCCACTATTTATGTCCTGTGTAAAACAAAAAATCAATTAAGTTATTTAAATAACAACGTAGTGTACTAGTATGTTTAGAATACTACAGAGACAAACCGTGCATATGAGAGGGTACAAATATTTTTAATTGTCTACATATCTGATATCTCTCTCATAGATTTATCATGTTATTTTTTCTCATAACTAAGACTACAGAGGTGTGACATGAACATCTAAGATTTTTGGACATTTCTGGAATTTTAGGTCATTTATAGGATTTAAGACATATCTGGGATTTAAGCACATTTATAGGATTTTGAGATATTTCTTGGATTTTTGGACATTTCTCAAAATTTAGGACTTAAGAACATTTTTAGGATTTCAGCACATTTCTAGAATTTTAGGACATTTCTAGGATTTTGGGATGTTTATGGGATTTCTGTGCTGAGATGGTGCGAATGTATTTAATAGTCTCCATGTCTGATGTCTCTCTAATACATTTGTCTTGTGTTGTTTTTTCACATATCTAAGACTAAAGACATGTAACATGAAGAGGTCCTTCTCCAAAAATTTAAGACTCAGATAAAAAAGAGACTTTGTGGTGTTACATGACCTTAAAGGTGCTGTTAGTCTTTCAACAAATCCCATAAAAAACAACAACAATCATGAGTTAGAGCGTCTCTAAATACTCTCCAACTCTGCAACCCTTTGTGCTGCTCTCAGCACTATAAGCCCATTCGTCCCGAGTCTTTAAGCGCCGTCCACAAAAGGTTTCATTTCTAAAAAAAGGCTCTGTAATTTCCTATAACATTAGCATGCTAAAGTTTTACAGCATTCTGCAGATGCATAAATGCTGTTGCACCTAAATCACACCAGAGTACGAAGCAAGCGTGCAGCCTGCAGACACCTTCAATAACTCAGCCTTCACTGTGACACGTGGTGTGTTTTGGTATGTGCGTACAGTATGTGTGAGCGTGTGAGCATTCACACTTCATGATTATGTGTGTGTGTGTGTGTGTGTGTGTGTATGTGTGTGTGTGTGTGTGTGTGCGCAGGCTAAGCTGGTTTTAATAGGTTCCAGAGGTTGGCCATGTGTCAGCCAATAAAAACACACAAACCTACAAAATGTTAAGCAATTCACTTCCTGTGGCGTCGGGTTTATCAGCAGCGCGAGTGCCAGAGACAGATGACCTGTTCTGGTGGTTGTCCACGTTACTGTATTGCGATTTTACTTTCACACACATTTCTTGTCTCCAGCCACAGGAAATGACATAAAAGAGGGGAGAGTTGCTGCAACAAAACCAAAAAATGTTTCGAAACCAGAGAGAAAGAGGCCCAACGTCAACCCGGTTATTATATAAACATCCTTATCTTTGGCTTTTTACAGAGAGCGAACTGATTAAATAAACTTCAACGTGCTTCAAAGTGAGACGTCAAAGCACAACAACGTTTAAATCAGGGACACTCAGCCTGCTTTGCTTAAGGGCAACTTTTGCAAAATGACAGAAGGCCAGGGGTCAGGGGCCAGGCGCAGCAGCCCCAAACATGGTAAGACATTTTAGGACATTTCGAGGATTTTAGGACATGTCTTGGTTTTTAGGACATGTCTTAGATTTTAGGACATGTATTAGATTTTAGAATTTTTTTGTGGATTTTAGAAATTTCTAGGATTTTGGGATATTAGTCTGATGTTACGACATTTCTAGGATTTTAGGTCAGTTTTGGGATTTTAGGACGTTTCTAGGATTTGGGGACATTTCTAGAATTTTAGGACATCTAAGATTTTGGGACATTTCTCAGATTTTAGGACGTTATTAAGATTTTTTTTTAAACATTTCCAGGATTTTAGAACGTTTTCTAGGATTTAAGGACATGTCTTTAGAACATTTCTAAAATTTTAGGACATCTTGGTTTTTAGGATGTTTATAGGATCTTGGGACATTTCTAGAATTTAAGAACATTTTGTGGATTTTCAGACATATTTTTGGACATTTTTTAGATTTTAGGATATATTTCAGGATTTTAGGACAGTTCTAAGATTTTAGGTTAGTTTATCGGATCTTGGGACATTTCTAGAATTTTAAGACATTTTGAGGATTTTATAGGACGTTTCTAGGATTTTAGGACATTAGGGTCTTAGCTAGGACCTCTGTCGGGGGGTGCAGGGGATCCTCCACTGGCAAATGTTTTTTTTAAAAAACAAGCTCTATTTTAATGCTGTTTTATGCACTCTGGCACCTTATGTATACTAAAAGCACAAAAACAATTCCCACTGAATCACTGCATTTTTATTATGAATTAGAAAATGGTTGAGGGCCCTCCTAGCACCCTGTCGGGGGCCAGATTTGGCTCACGGGCCGTAAATTGAGTATCTCTGTTTTAAACTCAACCAAAGTGCTTCCCTCTCTTCTTTTTTACGACAGACTCACAGAAGAACCAGAGAGCGACTAACAATACTTTTGGTTTCAGTTAAGTACAGGATCAGTGAATCGTACCCAGCCAGGCCTCTGTGATGGTCTGGGTGAGCCAAACAGCCCGCTGGTTTCCCCCCGCCGGGGCCCTCACCACACTCTCAGAGCACGCTCGTAATGACGGGGTGCTGCTCAGCCTTTTTTTGGAACCACTATGGAACAATGTACAGATTATATTTACTTCACGAAATGTGCCTCGAATATGAGCCGAGAGAGGCGGACGAGGGGAGGGCGTTGGACTTTATGGTGTCTGTATGAAATCATACAATTTGTAATTCTTGTTATGTTACAGAGCGTCTCACTGGGAGGTCTTTTTGATGTTCGGCATGTCAAAATAACAATTTTCCAAATAAGCCTCATTACATCGAAGGATTTTCATGTAGCAGTAAAAATGTTGTTTATGTGTCTGCACTGTAACAGAACAGATGTGTGAAGAAAGTGGCTCACAACACATCATATACAATAAATCACTTTCACCACAAGATTTGGCGAACGGCGCCAAATAAACAGATAAATGTGATGCAATTACCAACAATGGTAAAGTGGTCAATCTCAGCTTGCAGTATCTGTGTGTATTTATATGGTGGAGCTCTGAGTTATATCAAAACACGTTATAAATGTCCCCAGAAACTGATTTGACCATATTTATCAGGAAAATAGAGCCAAAAAATCATGAAAGATATATTATCATACAGATAAGCCCTGAGGCGGCTGTAAAACTTTGTGGTCCTGCACTGCACAAAATAAAGTTAACAGTGATAACAGTGACTACGACAGAGGGTCAGGGTCATGTTAAAGGAAGAAGAAGTTAGACTTCGAGTATAATATCGTGCATATCGATATCGTGATTTTGAGAATAAAGTTGTAATATTATGAGAAATAAGTCGTAAAATTACAAGGATGAAGTCGTAGTTTTATATGAAGGTTTTGTTATGAAGGTAACAGCCTGTTAAGTCTAAATTAGCCTCCCAACATTACTTACAGGTCTAAATTAATATTCCTAAGTATATTTTACTACAAGGTTGCCACTCTGCAGGGCCCTATTTATGAATATTTGGTACTTTAACTTTGCAGAATTAAACAAGAAAAAGTGTCCATGCAGTATTGAATTTTTGTTTGTTTTGTTTTGCTTTGTTTTTAGGGTGTTTTTTGTGTGTGGTTTTGGGGGGGTTTGGGGTTGTTTTTTTTGTTTGTTTTTTGTGTTGTGTTGTGCTGTGCTATGCTGTGCCTTGCCGTGCCGTTATAACGGTTTGGCAAAATTTTGAGGAAAAGCCATCAGGTTGTAGATGTATGAGGCACATTTTCATGAAATGTTAATTTTTTTTTTTTTGGATTAGATGGATAAGCTACTTATTGGAGAACTGGAGAACGTAAGAATCACTTTAGGCCAAAAATAAACTGGTTTTTTTTTTCAAGTTATTCATCTATGTATAATCTTTTGTCGAAGCCACACAGAACCGCTGGAAAGGAACTAAAGAGCTGCAGGTTGCAATCCTTGTTTTTAGGGGATATGAGCCAAACAGGTTGAGAACTTCTATGCTAAAGATAAAAAAACACGATTAAATGTAATCTACCCAACATGGCCGTGCCTTCCACCTTATCAGACGTCTTGCATTTTGCCGCATTTGTCATAGAAAAGCTTCCTGTCGGGAAGTCGGCCCCTCGAGTCTGGCCTGTGAAATTTACAGCTTTATTTTCATTGGAGGTGAAATGCTTATACAATCGTTTGGTGAATAGAAATGAGTGAGTGAGGCGATTGGCCAGAAAGGTGCAGTTATTGAACTGAGACAATGGAGTGTTGTAAGAGGGTATTTTTAACCTCCATGCTAAGTACCATAAAGTCACTCCTGTCTCATTTGCTACGGCAGTGATAGACTCCCTTTATAGTCCGTCTGTCTGGCTGATACCTGTGACATTTCCCATTAGATTGGCTATTGTATTAGTAATCTGACCCCACCTGTTTGCAGCCTGGCTTCCTTTATACACAGCTTTGCATGCTCTCATTCACAGACTAACACCCTGATGGAAGTAATTCACTACTTTGTGATGGGAAAAGCTGCTAATAAAACCCAGAGAATGTGGTTTTGGCGCTCAAACAAACACAAGAAGAACAGGACATCCGATGAATCCCATGTTATATCCTCTCTAAGTTGCATCACAAGTTACCTGAAACTCTGACAAAGAACAAAGATTGATCCCAGAACGAGATGTGGATTTCCCCCAACATCATCACCACACAAAAGGAGCTGTTTATGACTTTATTCCCCCGTGTTAAAGGCCCACGCTCCCTCCGCGCTCTTCCCAGAATCCGACCCCCGACAGAGAGTGCTGGTGGGTTTTTTGGCGTGTCAGTAATTGAAGAAGTTTGAATAAATCTCACAGAGGCCGGTTACTAATTCTCATGACTCACCCCGACCATGCAGCCTGTCACACATCCCTCCCCCGCCCTCCTCCCGCCTACCCCTTCCCTTCCCCGACGTGGGAATGCTCTTTTACTCTTTCTTCCATTCTGTCCTCCAAGATGAACTCATCCCAAACCGCGGCTGTATGAACAAAACAAGCTTTCATAAAACTGCCCGTTCACATCTCACCCCCCGAGCAGCTAATGTGGAAAAAAGTACATATGTATGAAAGCATGATGTATCCTGTCATTGACCACTGCATAGCAGCCAGTGAAATGTAAACGACAGCCTCTGTTGAGCAGTGATACTCAACTCACGGCCCGCAAGTTAAATCTGGTCCCCAATAGGGTGCCAGGTGGGCCCGCAAAGCATTACTCAGTTCATAATAAAAATAAAGTGATTCACACTGGGGATTGTTTTCTTACTTTTAGTGTACGTAAGGTGCCAGAGTGCATAAAATAGCATGAAAATAACCCCAATAGAGGTCCTCGCCAAGCCTGTCCTAAGGTCCAAGAAACACCCCTAAGGTCCGAAAAACATCCATCCAAAAATCCTAAAAATGTTCTAAAATCCCAAACACACCCTAAATCCTAGATATTACCTAAAATCCTGGAAATGTCCCTAAATCCTAGAATCCTAGAAATGTTATTAAACCCCAAAAAACATTCAAAAATCCTTGAAATGTCCAAAATCTGAGAAATGTCCTAAAACCCAAGGTATATCCCAAAATCCTAGAAACATTCTAAAATCAAAGACATGTCCAAAAGTCCAAGAAATGTTCAAAAGTCCTAGAAGTGTTCTAAAATCCAAGAAATTTTCTATAATCCTAGAAATGTCATATGACCTAAAATCCTTCAAATGTACCAAAATCTGAGAAATGTCCTAAAACCCAAGGAATATCCCAAAATCCTAGAAACAATCTGAAATCGAAGACACGTCCAAAAGTCCAGGAAATGTCCTAAAGTCCTAGAAGTGAGAAGAAATTTTCTACAATCCTAGAAATGTCATAAAATCCTAAAAATGTACTTAAAATCCTAGATATGACCTAAAATCCTTCAAATGTCCCAAAATCCTAGAAATGTCCTACAATCCTGGAAATGTCCAAAAATCCTACAAACGCCCTAAAATCCGAGAAATGCCCTGAAACCCTCGAAAGATTCCAAAATCTGAGAAATGTCTTAAAATCCTACACCCTAAAATCCTAGAAGCATGTATGGGACTGCTGTGACTGGCCCCTGGCCTCCTGTCATTGTGAAACAGTGGCCCCTAATCAAAGTGTCCCCTGCTGTAGAGGATGTCGTCACTTTGGAAATCTCTCGATGTCAAACCTTAAAAGCTTTCAGATTGATCATCATACATCTTCGACTTTACCCAGTTTGGTTTTGTAACTGATCTTGTGACATGAGGGAGTTTTTACTCTCACAGAGGAACCTTATTAGGAAAGAATGGCTCTTTATTGAGGTTGACCCATGGAGCCTTTTTGGGGTTTATCAGTGAATGCAGGATGGGGAGAGGGTGAAGGGTGGAGGGTGAAATGTTAAAATGTGGGAATGTGGAGACGGAGAGACCAAAACGTCTGAAAAACGGAGCCCAACATTGGGTGAAACAAAGCCTGCATGGTTTGGAGAAGAAGAGGACTGCAGCCGTCATCACTGGCGCTCTGTCAGCTGCTGAATATGACTTGTTTCTCCAGAATATGCATGACAAAACACAGATAAGCACCAAACAGGCAACTTCAGGGGAAGTCAACATTTTGAGAGATATGCTTATTTGTTTTCTGGCAGAAATTTTGATGAGAACATTGATAACGTTCTCATATCTGGGAGCTAAAAATGAAGCTACTTATTTTAGATTTTGTGGACCGTTAAGAGGCAGACTACCGCTTAGCCGGGAGCAGAAACTTCTTAAAGTCTCTGCAGACAAACACAGTGAAGCTTTATATTTAAAAGAATAGTTTAATATTGAGAGAAATTCTCCGGAAGAAAATGTTGGCATTGTATGTTTATGCAAACCACGAATCCTTCACATTTGCATCTGTCATGTACTTATTATATCGACATTTCTGAAGTGACGTATTTTTGGTTGCTAACTTCATATAACTGGGAGGTGGAGCGGATGGCAGGGTGGGCCAAGCTGGAGACAAGAGTTCAAGACCAACAAACGACAAAATCTGCTGTTTTTTAGCGAGTAATCACAGCATTTCCACTGGCTATATGCCCCCAAAGGTGGCTGACTTTAAACAACTGTGGTTGATTTTCCAGCGGCTTTTTTAGCCACAAAATGTGTCTGTTTTTCAGCGACCCATGGCTGTTCAGTACCCAAACACGGGTGTTTTTTAGGGACCGGTCAGTGTTTTCCCAGCAGCCTTTTATCCCCTAAATGTAGATGTTTTTTAGGCCACATGTGACTTTCTAGCCACCAAATGTTGCTTGTTTTTAGCGACCTGTAGCTGTTTAGGCCCCCAACATGGGTGTTTTTTAGGGACCCCACACTGTTTTTCCAGCGACTTTTTTAGCTCCCAAACACGGCTGTTTTCAGGTGACGTGACAGTTTAGACCCCAATTTTTTTTTTTTAGCTACCCACAGCTGATTAGCCCCCAAATATGGGTGCTTCTTAGCGGACCGCTCATTGTTTTTCCAGCGGCTTTTTTTAGGTTCCAAATTTGGCTGATTTTATCTTCCCATCACTGTTTAGCTTCCAAACATGGGTGTTTGTTTTTTAGGGAACGTCACTGTTTTTCTAGCTTTTTATCCCCCAAATAGCATCTTTTAGTGCCAAAGTGATTGTTTTTTTTTACTGAGACATTGCTGTGTTTTCAGCAGAGATTATGCTCCCCAAAAGTACCTGGATTTCAAAATGAAACATGATACTACTAACCACAACCAAGTGCTTTTTTGTGCCTAGACCTAATCACACGTTAGCCAAAGAGTTGTTGAAATGTGAAGAAACGTAAAGTTAAAAATGCATCGGCTGCATACTAATGTACAAATGTAACTTTTCTGTGATTTGCTGAAACCTAAAATGCCAACATTTATGCCTTATTGGGTTGGACAGATGGTATTGATCTCATATTTTCCAAATTGTTGAACTAGTTTAAAGAAAGGAAAAGCTCCTGAGGGCCGTACAAAGAGTCACCACAAACAAAAACACAAAAACAAAGTTTCATGCCAGTGAATGTGACTAAAGCACTGAAGTGAAAACTCAAAGGGTAGAACCGGTGGCTTCTTGACTAATGAGGTCGATCACTTGATGCCAACAACGCTGACTGAACCGTCTTCCTTTAATAACAAATACAAACTTGATTTCCTCTCTTTGCGGGCCAAGAGAGCTCAGCGGTCAACCTAAAACACAGCTCTGCAAAACTGAGGGATCCAGTTTCAATGATGCCATGGTGGATTCTAATAAACACATGTGTAAGTGAGCTGGGACAAAGTCATGGATAAGCAGAAAATAGCTAAACAATCACTTATGTGCAGTATGGAAAGTGCACGGCTGCCGGAGCTCAGACACAGTGAGAACGGCTGAGAGGTTCACAGAGGAAACGAGGATGTTTGTGTTTGCATATAGACACAACTGACACTCACATACACTCGGTTTAAGTCTAATCAAAATGCTCCCGAATGGCAGCCTCTTCCTGTGTTTATTTGTACCAGAAAATCTCTCTGACTTTAGCCACTTCAACCAACAAAGCTTTTCCGCTTTCTTATGAAAAATACTTGGGAGCGGATTAAAAAAAAAAAACATCTTTGTGTAAATCAGGAGAAAATAAAATGGGGGCATTTTTGTGCAAAGTCTCCCAATAAAGACTATCTGGCTTCGAAACAAACAAAAACCTCTAAGTGCGTTTTCCTTGTAAAAACATGAAGCCTGGATCAGAGAAAAACACTAAAAGAGCTCTGAAGACCCGCAGCATAAAGCATATTGTATGTAAATGTCACTTTTTACAGCGAACTGTCGCTCCTTCTCCAGTGGCTTTTTAGCCCCAAAATTTAGCTGTCTTTTTGGAGCCCCTCAATGTTTTCCAGCAGCCTCTAAGCCCCCAAATGTGGGATTTTTTTAGGGGCCGGGCACTGTTTTTCCAGCGCTGGTTTAGTCCCCAAATGTGAGTGTTTTTAAGGGTCTGTCAGTGATGTTCTGACATCATTTTAGACCCTAAACATGAGGGTTTTTTAGCCAACCATGGCTATTTCTAAGCAGCTTTTTATTCCTTATTCATGGCTGTTTTTCAGGCCCCTCTGCTGTTTTTCTAGCGTCTTTTTTTATCCCCAAAACGTGGCTGTTTTTAGGATCCCATTGCAATTTTTTTCAGCGTTTTTTTGGCCCCCAAAATGGGTATTTCTGGGAGAAATGTGGCTGTATTTCCAACGTGCTTTAAGCCCCCAGACATGGATGTTTTTCCTGCAGCTTTTTTCCCTCAGTTCTGACAGTTTTTAGGGACCCATGGCTGTTTTTCCAGCAGATTTTTATCCTCCCAAATGTTGGTGGTATTCTTTATGCAAACTATGAGTTTCTTTCAAATGGCATTTTTAGCCCCCAGACATGCTTTTAGGGACCCATCGCTGTTTTTCCAGCAACCTTTGAGCCCTCAAATCTAGGTGTTTTTTGGGGACCTTTGGTTGTTTTTCCAGCAGAGTTTTTACCCCCTAATTGCAGCTTTTTTTGCACATTGCACGTTCCACAGATGCACTACATAAAGCAGACTGAATGTAAATGTCACTTTTTACAGCCATTTTTGCATGATAGAGAAAACACAGTTAAATGAGAAGCAGGAGAAACGGTGGAGCAAACAGTCTTTAAGGCTGCAATCTGATCTGAATTTGAATGCTTTGACGACGCGAGGCACTGAGTGCTGTTGGATAAGAAAAGGAGGCACAACAGACATGCAGACAGAGCAGCTGGAGACTGGAGACTACAGCGGGCAGAGTCAGGTACAGTGAGCCGGCCCGACACAAACACAGCGTACAGCGTGGAAGCAATGGAAAAGAAACACATCCAACATATAACGTATGTTCTTCCCATTTCCCCTTATTAGGAGCTGAGAGCGAGGTCGCTGCCCGGCACAGCTGCACATGAAGCAGTGTGGCAGAAAAGCAACAAAAGGCCGGCTATTTCTAGGATTCCCATAAATCTCTGGCAGCCACAACAGCACTGGACATTGCATTAAAGTTCCTGTGTTTTCCTCTATTTTTTTTTAAAAAAAGGACTCTGGAGTAGCTTTTTTTTCTGATCACCAAGGATAACACACAAACAGAAACCCTGACCTCAGGTTCACCTTTGCTGTCAGAGGATCAAACTCAACACTTTCTAACTGAGAAACGACATCGCTAGTTTATGGTTATCACCTCATTCTGAATGTTCCCTCTTCAAGACTCTGCAGGTGACATAAAGAAGTTCGACTGCAGCCGGCGTAGCACGAGCCACATGACTCGACTTCAGTCAGATTCAAGTTACATATTTGAGGAAATGAGACTTGCTTGACTAACTCGTATAAAGACTTTGACTTAAAGGGTCCAGTGTGTAGAATTTACAGGAAATATTGTCAGAAAGTGAATATAATATAATAAGTATGTTTTCTTTAGTGTGTAATCACCTGAAAATAGCAATTGTTGTGTTTTCGTTACCTTGGAGCCGTCTATATCTACATAATCCTTGTTTAAGGACCCTTTCTCGATACCAAGTTCGCCAAGTTCAGACTTGGAAGTTCAAACTCGGCAAGCTCGACGGACGGACACAGTACGGTCATTGTGCAGCTGGAACAGCAGCCTGCTTAATATAACCAACGTGTCTACATTAAATATCGTCACTGTAGTGTTAATAAAACGAAATATGTTTTAAACAAAACCTTTCCTCCTTTTGTTATCATTCATAAATACACAAATATGTACGTGTGTGTATCCTATCAATCATTATTATGAATAATATGAACATATTTATATATATTTTGAGTGTTTCTAGATCCACAGCCCTCATATAAAAAGCCAATGACAGTAAAAAGTTTAGACTTGTGGATGTAGGTAAACAAAATTTCAGATATCTGAAACTGAAAACCTGAAGAAAGTAAAAAATGTGGATGCAAATTTTTAATATGCTCTAACTTGATAAATCTGCCACAGATTTGAAATTTAAACAACCACAATCGTAAAGCGGCATTCTGCGAAACTGCAATTAGTAATTTTGAAAAATTACAGCGTCTGCTATGCATTATGGGATACATGGCTGTCCCAAGTCCACACAAGTCACATCCTGAAGCATCCTTGATGTAATGGTGATTCGGCTTTTAGCCATTACGCCCCAAAAATGCATGAACAGCCTGCTCGAGGATCTGAGAGGAGCTGCAAATATTGACACTTAAAAACATAAACTAAAAGCTTATCTTTTTAGTCCGGCTTTTATTTAGTGTCTTAACATCAAAATTGTATCTTTCTTACTTCTTTAAGATCTGTTTTTGCTTAATTCATATATTGTTCTTATTTTTGTCCCTTAAATGAAACTGTAAAGCACTTTGAGTTGCATTCGATTTGCTTGAAAGGTGCTATATAAGTAAAATCTGATGTGATTGTAAGAAGACAGAGCAAGACCACATCCGGACAGCCGGACCGAACTTGGCTGGACGCAGACTTTGAACTGGAACGGCACTTGGGCTGCGACTGATGACATTTCACAAGTCCACAAGAGCACAGACTGAGAGAGGCCTTTTGCTTCGATAGATCATCAGAATTTAACGTAACTGCACTTATCACGTCTGAAATATTGGGACTTTCGATGTGCTTGATTCTCACAGCAGTAACATGAAGATTAACACTTACAACCGTGCAGATGTGTGACTTACTGCCAGCTCGGCTGACAGCGTCTGACTGAAAGCAAACCCCGACTCTATATTCAAAAGTCCAAAAAGCATTAACAACTGATTGCCTGAATTAGAAAGGTGTGACTTTTCTCTGTTGTCTTTGTGATATAACTTTAACTAGAGAGGCCGTGTGCTTCGAGCTGTTAAGCGAGAGGTGAGAAGCTCATTCTGAGGTGTGATTCTGCATCTTATGGAGCACCAGTGACACCTCGGAGCAGAAGCGCGCGACGGCTTTCAGAGCTGAGTTTTTCAATGTGAGAAACCAATGTTGCTAAAGCTTTTCTTTGTGCAAAAACAGAGAGAAACGTTTATAGTTATTTACTCAAACATCGCATCAGTCTGCGACAAACAGCAGCCAGACGAGTGAAGGAGACAACACAAGCTGCAGTAAATCTAAAGCGGACTATCACCACAAAAGCAGGACTGACTTAACTTCCTCTCTGCGAGCGCATTAACGTCACAGGAAAAATCACCCCGAGCCAGAGAGTCGGACAGAGCATACTGAATACAGAGAGGCCTCCACCCCCCCGCAGGCGCTGAGACGTCTGGGTGGGTCCCGCCTGGTCACTCCTCTGTGTCCTGAGGGACGAAGACAGAGCAGATTCCCGCTGAGGGAGGGAAGAAAAGACAGAGCAGAGAGTCCTGCTGTCAGGTCTTTGTGTGTTAACTAATCAGAGGCGGCATGCTGAGAGCTCCTCACGGGGTCACAGCGGGGGGTTAACTGCTGCTCGGCTGTCAGAGGAGCAAATTAGACTCGCTTGGGTAGGCCTGAGGGAGCGGAGGGACAGGATGAGTCAGGAGAAACACTCGACCAGGAGACACTTAGAGACCAGCAGGTGTGCTGAGAGGAGCTAAAATTAGAGGTATTCTCTTGAAGAAAATCACTATTTCAAAACGAAAGTTAAATATAACACTCCTTTACAAACACTCCAAATGATTGGTTCCCAGCTGGTGCAGCCTGAGTCCACATTTCTCCTTAATCACTAGTTTGAGGTCCGCACATTAGAGAATTTGCCACATATTTAGTTTTATTGGACAAAATGTAAATAACCCGAGACAGCGACATCGCTGCATTCTTTGGACAGTGCCACAAAAACATGGTTTGTTGTTACAAGATATTGCTGCATTTCCAGTCAGTAGTATAGCAAAAGGCTTTTTTTTGTTGTTTTTTTTTTTACCAACACATTACTGCTGAGATAGCGCAACAAAAAGCGGCCATTTTTTACAAAGACATGGCTATGTTTCTCCTTAAGATGGCGCAACAAGAAGTTTTTTTCCTTTTTTTTAAAAAATCGAAACATTGCTACATTTCCAGTGAGGACAGAGCAAAGCAAGCGTTTGTTTTTTACCGCGACATCGCTGGGTTTACTGCCAGGTAGTGCCATGAAAAAATGGCTGTTTTTTTTACCAAGACATTGCTGCATTCCCTGCAGGGACAGTGACACAAAGCTGCTGTTTTTTCACTAAAACATTGCTGCATTCGGTGCAGGAATTTTACCAAGATGTTGCGGGACGGTGCTACGAAAAGTGATTTTTTAAAATTTATTTTTATTTCTTAACCATAACATAGCTGCATTTCTAGTGGGGATAGTGTTAAGAAAGTTTTTTTTTATTTATTTTTTATTTTTTTACCAAGACATAACTGAGTTCCCTGCCAAGATATAGTGCCACAGAAAGCGACTGCTGTGTTTTATAGAGACATTTCTGTGTTTCCATCTGAGCTTGTGCCATTAAAACCAGGTATTTTAAGCCAAACATCATCTTTTCCTAAACATAACCAAGTATTTTTGTGCCTAAACCTAACAGGTAGTTTGTATCTATGACATAACAATATTCACATGTAACATATCCAAACGTGGTTTGCAGAAACGTACAATGCCAACACTGACTGTGTTGATTAGGTTGGTTCAACACACCACGCTGAGCTGTTTGAGCATGTTTTCTTCTTTCCGATGATGTCTATCGCTTCTATGCGTCATATACTGTTGACCTGATATCTCCCTCTAAAGATCTCCTGTCTGCATCTATAAAAGACAAAACCGGTCTTTGTTGGGTCACAGAGGGTTTTTTTTTTTCGGACCTCCAGGAAACAGCAGACGCTCAATAAAATGAGCCGGCTTCTTCATCTGCTGAACACAATTAGTAAAACCTTTCAGTGGAAATGAGTAAGTCTTTAATTATTCGCTCTGAGTGTTTGCTGGACGTCACTCTCAGCTCCCCTCTGTGTCAGTTCCTACCACTGACCTCATCTGTGTTTTTTCTCAAGGATATCCCTCACATTTCGAGGCACAATGAGGCAGCTTCCTGTTTAGAGAAAAGGACCAGTCCAGCCTTCGCTCGCCCACCCTCAACTTACGTAATTTCCCCGCCGTTCTGCCAGCAAGATCCCAGCAATGTCACATGTATGGAAATGTGCTTTGAGTTTCATTTTCTTTAATACATTTCTGGAAAATCCTTGAAATTCCCTCTACGTTTTTTTATGGAAACGCTGGAGCCAGAGCAGGTTAAATTACTGAAATGATTAACAAATTAACTAAATACCCTCTGTGACTAATCAATGAGTCATCTCAAAAACTGCTCATGGAAAGTTTTTTATCTAAAGCCTGCAGGTAAAGAAATAATGGATTTGGTGATAAGACTGTAGGGATCTGGATCTTTATCTCCAGCTGTGTTTGCTGATGTGAGAGGGAATTCAGGTGTGATAAGATATAAAGGGTGATTTAAATCATTAGTAATCTTAATTTGTTTAGCACTTTTCACAACAGAAGAAGGAAGTCAGATAATAACTCTGATTCAGAGTGAGAGCATGTTAAAGTCTCCTCTAAAAAACTGTTTTGTGTTACTTTACCTAAAAATCAAGTTTGATAAAACTGACACTTTTTTGAAAACGTGTTTAAAACAATATGATCTCCTTTAGTTATTCATTTGATGATATTGAAATATTGAAGGTATATAAAAAAAACTGACAGAAAAATATGCTGGCAAACCACATATACGTTACATTTGTAAGGCCCTGAGGAGCTTTTCCTTTCTTTAAACTAGCTCAACAATTTGGAAAATATGAGAAGAATAATTTAGTTTGTCAAAACAAATCAGCAGAATAAATGTTGGCGTTTTACATTTCTGCAAATTACCTGAAATGCTACATTTGTAAAGAATTATGAAGCCAACACATTTAAACTTTACATGTCTTTACGTTTCAGCGATGCTTTGGTAAACTACGTTTGGGTAAAGATCATGTTTTGGCTTAAAATACTTACACAATAACAGCTGGAAAGGCCTTTCATGTTCGAAAAAAAAAAGCTTTTGGTGGCACTATAGCCAGCCGAAAAACATTGATAGGTCGCTAAAAAGCCCCTTTTACATTGCCTGTTCAAGGCGGGAATATAACGACGTTTTTCTGCCTCATATTATGTATAAAAAGGTGAGATTGTATGATGAGAGGACGGAGTTTTCCGGAAGTAATAAGAGTGCTGAAACTGCGTCTGTATAAAATGACCAGCCGGCAGGACGGGTGTGACGTTTTGATGATGTGTTTTGCGTTAGCGGCTAACACTGGCTATAAATGTCCAAAAATTAGGAAAACAATGAAGTCCAGGAGCTCCTTACCCTCCTTACACAGGACGAGATCTGCCGCCGTATAACAGAGACGGCAGGTGATAGTTATTGGCATGTTTCGCATTAGTTTAGTTCTGTGTAAAACTGCAGAGGCGCTGTGAAAGGGGACTTTGTGGCGGCTCTATAACACAATCTCTGTGTAAAAAGAGCTAAAAATACACGTTTGGTGGCTAAAGGTGTTTGAAATGCAGCAATGACTCGCTAATTAAAAACAAAAATAGTTTTGTTGTTGGTCTCAAACAGAGGTCTGTAGCTTGGCAGGCATCTTGCCTACATGTCACACTTTCCACAATCCCCTCCAACATCCAGTGACAAAGTGAGCTTATATACAAAATCACATTAACAACATCGATATGATATGTATTAAATGCACAAATGTGATATCTGCGGTTTGTAGAAACCTACAATACCACAATTTTCTTCTGGCAACAATCAGGTTTTGTTGCTCAAATTTGACACCTGAATTTGTGAGCGTCAGGTTGTGACAACTATAGAAACTAGCTGTGGTTCAATATGCAAATTAGACAAGTGTGATGTGAAAACGTGCAGCCTCCAGTGAACCTACACATACATACATACACACACACACACACACACACACACACACACACACACTGAGAATTCACTTTTCAATGAAGAAGACACATCTTGTGTCCAGCTGTTTGAAATGAAAATTTTCATAAATTGTTTTTTTTCACCATGAGGGACGAGCAAATGTAATTTTAGCATTATTGACAAGATAATTAAAAGTTTTTGTACACAAATTATTCAAAGCTGGGGTTTTTGAAAGTCTTAAAACATGCCCAGAGGGGGAAACATTTCTATAAATGTCACAAAGGCCAAAAATGTAATTTTTTTTTCTTGATGTGTGAACTCAAAGATAATTACAGATGACGCCTATCTGCAAGTTATTTTCTGGAATCTGGGGTTTCTGGCCTGCAGAAGAGAGTCAGCCGCACCTGCCTCACAAATTACAGTTTTTCCTCTAACAAATTAACTTGTGGTTTTAGTTTAGAGTGTTTCTGACTGTGGGAGAAAGAGATTTCCACAGAATCTGTCAAACCTGCAGAGCAACATTGAGCTGCGATGATCTGCATCAGTAATTACACTTCAAAAGCTGATTGAATGCAAACATGAGAGCTACATTTGCTGGCAACATTTTTCAGTAGCGTGGGAGCACCTGAGGGCAAACTGCACCATGAGGTGAAAAATCTCACTTTCTTCCTCTTCAGTTGTTGCAACCAAAAACATATAATTTGTCACCGAGCTCTGATGCCTCCGCAGGGCAAATCAGATGAAAAAAAAAAATCGGGGTCAGGCGGAGGAGGGAGGGAAATCGTTGAAGGGCACAAACATTAGAGACCAACCCACTGCGTGTTGAGTCCTGCCCCGCGCTCCGTTCCCACATCACACTCGCATGTCGCTGGTCGGTTGAACCCGTCGTCTCCTCCTCTCTCTCTCTCTGGGATCATTTCAGCTGAAGCTTCTCTGGATATTTACACGGTTTCACAGGTGCGTGGAAAAGTTTAAGTTGTTAAAAAAGTTGCGTTTTTTGCCATGTGAGCCCGATAAGATGCGTAAAACGCGTCTAAACTGCTCGGTGGTACATTTGTAGTAACTTAACTATGTTAGCTGTAATTTCTAACTCTTGCACTATCAATAATGTGGACAGTTATGACGTTATACATATTTTGCTAGTGCGTGCATGTCAGTAAAAACTTGTAAAGAAATTATTGACCAATAAGTTAAATCTAATTGTCTGTATGTGTTAAATTTGGTCTTTAATCCGTGCGTATTTACGCATGTACGTGCGTAATTTTAAAGGTAACTACGATCCACACAAGATGTGAGATAGTTTTCATTTGTTGTGTCCCTATATTAACCTGTAAGCCCACCTACTAACCGAGGAGTTCTGTCAAATTGTGTGCAGGAGTTAAATTTGCCGGTTTGGATACATTAATTCGTGCGCATTTAAGCATAAATATGCGTATTTATTCAGATCATTATGATTCACACACACATACATGCAAGATGCAAGATAGTTTCCATTAGTTATGTCATTATATCAACCAGTCTGTTCGGTCATCAACCAATAAGTTTAGTGTAATTGCATGTACGAGTTAAATTTGCCGGATTGAATTCTTAACATGCGTATTTATGAAGATATATGCGTGTTTATTCTGATTACCATGGTGCAAACATGCATCAGTTTTATTGTCTGTACGAGTTAAATTAACAGGTTTGCATACTTTAAAACATGTGTATTTATGATGATTATTGTCATACAGCTTATATATAGCTATTTATGCGAGTCGATTAGTATTTGTTTTGTCTCCAACACTGTCCAACACTGTAAAAAAATGGGTTTAGATTAAAAAAAATAAAAAATAAAAAATAAAAAAAACAAATTAAAAAACAGCTTCTTTTAAGGAATAAGGAAAATGTTTCAAAACTCTGGTTTTGATTTAGAAAGTGTTCCATATTTTAATCCCATTGTAAACTTTTTTTTTTTGTCCTTTTTATTCATACTACAAGAAGTCCTCTTCCATACTGGAGGCTTTCCCCCTCATTAATTACGTAGATATGATCGCTATTATGTGTAATTATCTGTATGTATTCTGGGGATTAATTGGAGAGGGATCTCTAAATCAATTTCCTTTTTTCCTGTTGATAATGATCATGTTTATTTTGCATCATCAATACTAACCCCCCTCTCCTCGTTTTTTTTTTTTTTTTTTAAATGCAGGCTGACTCTCGTCGCCCCCTAGTGCTCGGCTCGGCATTGAAAACGTGTGATTTTTCTGGGGAGGAAAATTCTTCAACCACAGGATATCCTACTTGATAGCATCAAAAGAAACAACTGCTTCTGTCTTTTCAAGCTTTCAGAGAGAATGCACAGCCGGAGGACTTCATGACGCTTGGTCTGTGGATCTAATCTTAAAATCAGAAAAAGGTGACGAAAAGAAAAAGCATCTTCGAGTGGAAGCGCCAAAAATGGCCACAGAGTCTTTCCATGCTGCTTACGCTGCTGTAGCCCCGTCCGCCATCCCCATAACCCCCGCCACGAGGAACCTGCTCAGGATGTTTCACGAGTACCAGAGTAACGCGGTCATCTTGACGCACTACAACTACACGGGAAAACTGCAAGAGAACAAGTACAAGGAAGGACTCACATCGGAGGCCATCGCGTTTCTGCTGGTGTGCCTGCTGATCGTCATGGAGAACGCCGTGGTGCTTTTGGCGATCTGGAAGAACAAGAAGTTCCACATGCCCATGTACTACCTACTGGGCAACCTGACGCTCTCGGACCTGCTCGCAGGCTTTACCTACATGGTGAACATCATAACATCCGGCGCCAACACTTTAAACATGACCCCGGTGCTTTGGTTCCTGAGGGAGGGCGGCGTGTTCATCATGCTGGCCGCTTCGGTCATCAGTCTGCTCGCCATCGCCATTGAGCGCCATGTCACGATGGTGAGGATGAAGCCGTATCAAGGGGACAAACAGGGGCGGATGTTTGCACTGATCGGAGCGAGCTGGGTGTTATCCGTGTTCCTTGGCGTCCTCCCCGTCCTCGGCTGGAACTGCATGGGCCAGCTTGATCAGTGCTCCACCGTGCTCCCGCTCTACGCCAAGAGCTACATCCTCTTCTGCATCACCATCTTCAGCGCCATCCTCATGTCCATCGTGGTGCTGTACGTGCGAATCTTCCGCATCGTGAAGTCCAACACCCAGCGCCTCGCTTCGGTCCCGCAGCGCAAAGGCCTCTACCGAAAGTCCCAGAAGTACATGGCGCTGTTGAAGACCGTCACCATCGTCCTGGGCGTCTTCATCATGTGCTGGCTGCCGCTCTTCATCCTCCTCCTGCTGGACTTCTTCTGTCCAGCCAAGAGCTGCGGCGTGCTCCTCAAGGCGGACTATTTCCTCGGCATCGCCATGTTCAACTCCCTCCTCAACCCGATCATCTACACGCTGACCAGCAAGGACATGAGGCGGGCGATCCTCCGGCTGCTCTGCCGACCCTGCCTCCTGACGAAGGACGGGCAGGTGAAGAAGATCGGGATGCCCTTCCTGGAGTGCAGCACCAGTAAGGCGGATGGACCCTCTCACAGACTGGAGGGAGTGGAGACGACCGTGTCCTCCGGAAACTTTACACCCTCGACCATCAAAGCAATTTACCCCCGGATGTCCAAAACATGACACGCTGAGAACGAGAACTCGCACTAAAGACTTGCTCGTCTCAGATCTGAGCTGCATGTGTGCTCCAGTCGAGTGTACGACAGGAACTGAAGGTTTACGTTGCACTCTGCCCAAGTTTTTGGCATGAACGGATTGAGCTCGATGCACGTGATCAATGCTCAAATTGGGAGAAAGACAATAATTTTTAAAGTTCATTATCATGAAAAACTGAAGTGTCAGAGCCTCAAAAGTCCACTGTGAAATCTGACGAGTTGATCTTATTTAAACATTTAAAAAGTATCGGCGACCGATCGCCACGAAAAAGTAAACATGCCTTTTCTCGCGTTATGTTTACTTTGTTTTTTTGTTAGGTTTACTAACAATTTTGATGTACTCAATTTAAAAATGGCGAGTGAAATTAACTTGTTTTTTCTTAGTGACAGCGACTTAATCAAACCAAGTTAGTCTGATTTAACAGGTGTTCGTAGGAAACTGATGCGTTTGACGAACTAAGTAAGCAAAACAAAAAATGCAGGATTATTTTGAGTATCTTGAGACAAGACCAGTGTTCATGGAAACAAACAAAATTATACAATCAAAGCAAATCCACTTTAAGCCTTATAAAAAAAATCTAAAAAATAATAATATTCAGATAATATCCTTGTCTTTGTTTTAGGATTTCAACAAGGCCCAAAGTCATGCTGTTTGATTAAAAAAAAAGCTAAGTCAAGCTAACTTAGTTCACTTAAAAACTTAAGTTGCTAACACTTAGAAAAAAAAAACAAGTGAGTTCTCGCGTCATTTTTAAGTTACAGCAACTTCACAAAATTTATTTAAAACTTTAAGTAAACTTAACTATTAGTATAAACATTAATCTAAACTAATAGTTATATTTACTATAATCAAGGCAATCGGTTTCTTAGATTTCTAAAAGTAAGATGAGCTTGTGAGTTTACAGTGTAGGTTTCTTGTGGAAAAAAATAGTTCTTACTTTTATTTTTTTAGTCGCTGAACAGTATTAAAAAAAGTCATTTCATTTTATCTTTTTCCACATGCAATGAAACCAAAGACTGTGCAGACGTCAACAGACGACAAGTTGATATTACTTAAAGTAATCCTGGAAACCGATTGTCTTAAAAAGTAATTTAAATATTACTAGAAATCTTCAGCTGTATTTACAAAACCCTTTTAAACACTGATTTCTTGAAAAACATTGGAAATTATTTTTTAAAAAAGTTTTAAAAAAGTCTCAAGGAAATGACACAGAAAAAGTGCTCAAGAATTATACAAATTTTGCAACATAATTTCAAATCTGAAATTCTGATCACTTATATATAATTTTTTCCCCTAGCTTTTTAAAAATATTTTTTCAAAGTCTATTAAATTCTTGCAATCTGTGGAACATTTCTTACCCAAGTTGCTCCTTGCCTTAATTCCAATGTTTTTGAAAAAAATCAAACCAAAAAAAAAAACCAATTTGGTTTCAAAGGTTTAAATACTTGGGAAAGGCGTCTTTAAATTAATAATAAACTTAAATTAAGTAAATGTAATTCAATTCTAAGTATTTAAGTCTTTTTTTTTTTAAAGTAAAACCAACAGGTCAGATTTTACAGTGTGCAAGTCTCAAGCATGAGGTTTGCCCTTATCTCCTTTCCCTGTGTAGCACATAATGACATGTTGTTACAAACACGGAGCATCCACACCCAAAACCTGCTGCCAAACCCATGTAATTTCTGCCATGTGAGTTTTGGTCAGCAGCAGCGCTGGGTAGAGGTCCCCCTCGGCCCAGATCAGAGGCTCCGTGGCCTGGAGACGCACTGAGGACGTCATACGGAGGGATGTGCAGAGCGGTTTGCAGCTTTGGAGGTCCTCCTTAACACATGTAGTGACACATGATGAATGACTAACGGCCATAAAGCAGACAGTGGAGGTTTGTTGACGCCTTCTTGGTGTAACGCAGAATATCAGCGATATGCTGTAGGTCGTGGACAAAAATTTTAAGTGGAAACAGACAACTTCTGCCTTCTCACATTTCCAAGTGGTATTAATTTCAATTTCAATCTGCTTTATTGGCATGATTGTCAGGTGAGCAGTGTTGCCAAAGCGTCAAGGATAATATTATTGTTGGCGCAGCTGTTGCAAAGACGGATCGCTTTCTGTTTTCTTCAGAGTCTAGCAACTACCAAGAGTTTCCACAGTTATTTCGGTTGTTCCAGTGAGCCCCTTTTGACACAGAGACTGTGCTGTAGAGCCGCAACAACAGCAGCATCATGCTGCTCCAGTGTGAGATTTTAGACAGCGTGTCGGTATAGCGGAAGCAAGAGGGGTGGCAATTAACACAACAGCAGCGGCCTCTAGTGGGACATATAACAAACACGTCAGCAGCCCTTTTTAAACAATAATAACATGGCATTAACAATCATTAAGAGCCCCTGTTTATATGGCGTCCTCAACTCGGAGGGTGCAGCTTCCGAATCTCATCATTTTCCAATTCGTGGACATTTTCTGTTGCTCCTCTTATTTTTTTTGAATTAGTGGCCATCTACTTTTTAAATCTCTAAAGGTGGGTCAGATACGTTACACGTAACCAAAACGTCCCACCTGTGCCGCCCTGACCCTGTCCTGACAGTTGTCCCGTTTATACAGACATCATTTCAATGCTGTTACACCTCCGATGAAGCAATGACAACTCTGTCCCCTCAACTCCGCTCCCCTCAGAGCGGCAAGTCGGGATAACGGCGGGAAATTCCCGCCTTATAGAAGGAGCTATGGATGTATAAAGCGAATTGGATGCAGCATCAGAGGCGGAGCACAGTTATTCCCATGAAAGTTGCTCAGTGCCGCATGGAGCGAAAAAAAGTTCAACTTCTGTGTGTGAAATTACCAAAATCTTCCACTCTGCTTCGGCACCGTCAGAACAGAGTAGACGCAGTTGAGAATTTCGCCAACAGGGGCAGTTACTTCCAGTTTAGCGCTTTCAGGGTTCCTACAGCTTAAGGCAGGTTAGATTTCAAATTTTCAGAAACTATTGGAATTAAATTTAAGAACAATTTTACAAACTGAAGAAAAAATTAACATGAGCTGACAAAAATGATTGTGATGATATAGGGTTAGTTGTTTTGTTTTTTTTACATAAAACGTTTTTATAATATAAAACATTACTTTTTGGGAAAATACCCGCCGTTTGTTTAAATTTTATTCTCACTCTGCATGTGGGATTCCACTATCTTCGTCTTCATAGTGGGTTCGAAAAACTCTGGCACCACGGCAAAATTCAAACGCTGCCAAAGACGGCATAACCTTTCCTTCTCTTGTTTCCTTGGCAGCTGACAGGAAGTAAACAGCGCTGCCCTCGCAGCAAAACAGCAATGAAACAGTCTTTTGGGAACCGATCTAAACACAGATGGTGTCATTTATCTGCAGCCATTACATAACACAATTAAAATTCACTTCGTAAATGTGTCTATCACCACTTTAAATAATGTCTTTCTTGTGGGAGAAAGTTCCCCATGAAATGATACGAATCTGTTTTTCTTGTGAAAAAGCGCTGATATGATCTTGTTCCACACAGCAGCAAAGCCCTGACATCAGACTGTGTGGGCTTCAAAGTACAGGGAAATTACGTTGTAGTCGTAGAGGCATAAAACTTTGCCGACTGTAATATTGTACATAAATGTAAAAAGGAAAAAAAAATCTAAATTTACTGAATTTTTTGTATGCTTTGTAAATATCTTTATAAACTCTTCTGAGCTGCATTTTTTTTATCTGTAAAAAAACTCACTTAAGTTATGATGTCACTTTTTATATGTGCACTGAATAAAAACATATGTGAATGAAGTTTACATGCATGTCTGTGTACATTTTTTACTCACCTCAGCTAGTTTTGTTTTCATGGTTAATGTGAAAGTTTCAAATCTCTCGCTGAGCGACATCCCTCTCGTTTCTCACCGCTAAACAAAACTAAAACACTCGCCATTGTCAATATACAAAGTATAGTGTTATAAACTACAGAAAAAATAGTCTAAATAAAATAAATGCCATTTTAATAGATAAACTAAAAAATATTATCATACTAAGTTTTGTTCATTTTCTTTTATGTATTATGGTTTAACATAAGGTGGTGGTGGTGTTATGTGAGGACTTCCTGTGAATTGACCTTTTTAAGCTCCACAGGAATATGATTTATTGCAGAGCCATATGTTTCTCTTGTACTAGTAAGGACAAAACATGACATAAGAATCAATAAATAAGTAAATAAATTCATAAATAAATGAATGCAGAGTTTAGGACCTCCTGCCTTGTTTAAAAAAGAATTAGATAAATACATATAGTTGTACAAAGATGTGTAAATAAATGTAAAATATTTATTTCCTGTTATAATTACCAACTTTTATTATTTATTAAGATTTTAAATATTTTTTCAACATTTCTTTTATTTATTTTGCCTTCATCTATTTACTTCCATATGTATTTAAACATGTATTTGTCTATGCCTTTATGTATTTATTTACCTATTACATCAACAATTTTTTTCACTTATTTCCATATTTATTTATTTATCTATTTATTTCAAAATGTATTGATTTATTATTTTATTAATCTGCATCTATCTACTTATTTCCATATTTATTTCAACATTTGATCATTATATTTATCTGTGCATTTATCTATTTATTTCAACGTGTCTTTTTATTATTAATTTCCATATATATTTACTTATTTATTTCTATATTTACGTTTTATTTATCTATGAAGTCATCTATTCATTTTACCATTTATTGATTGTTGTATTTATGCATTTATCACATTTCAATATTCATTTCAACATGTATTATTATTAATTTAAATTATTAATTTTTTGTAATTTCCATTTTTTTCTATGCATTGTTTTATTTATCCATGCATATATATATATTTATTTATTTACAATCTATTATTTACTTATTATTTTATTCATTTCTGTATTTATTTAAACATTTATTTCCAAATCTATTTATACATTTATTTACTGTTTTCCATTTTTATTTATTGCTGCATTTATTTAAACATTTAATTCAGCATTTATTTATTATTTCATTCATTTATTTTCATATTTATTTTAGCATATTATTTATTTGTACTAATGTCATTTTTCATCCTGCATAGAATAGAGACAGCTGGCTGCTATTTATCATATTCTTGTAGAGCTTCTTAAGTTTAATGAGTGTGTTAATTAAACATATTAACTTATGAGGATGTAGGTAAAAGCGATGCTCGGAATCAAACACAGCACTTATTAACACCTATATCAACTTCCACCATAATATACCATACTGAAGTTAGTTGATAGTCGAAGGCGAGTTAGGCATCACGTCAAAACGACAGCGATGTGCTTCTTTACCACCTCCATTTAAACCACTTGTTAACCACTTGTTAAGATATGCAATACGTGTGGCTGAAGAATTGATGAAGTTGCAGAAATAAGCCAGTGTAAGCGAGTTGATGCTTTGTTTACCGTAAGGAAACCACACACGGGTGCATGGTTCCTCCAAAAGATGGTACATGTGATAAACGAGCGTCAATGTAAACCTGCCCACTCTTAACCACTCGCCGTGCTGCAGAGCTGCGCAGCCGTGCCATTAAATGCTTTTTCAAAGAAGAAGGGGTTTCAATTCTCAGTAGAGCAGGTTTATGGGTATAAATAAATATCAACACATGCTCTGTACTGCAGAAAATGACGTGGGCACCATCAGTGCTGCCCAAAGAGATGTCAGCATCTTCTCTTTGCTGAGTTTTAAATTTTATGACACTATCATGTCTGATTTCTGACAAATCAACTTCTAAATACCAATCATACCAGGGCCTTAATCACCTCTCAAACAATCGAGGGTGGCAGGGGACTATTTTCAACGTACGCCCAACTCAACAGGGAGTCTGGGACCAACTTTCCTGACAAAAACAAGGAAATATGACCACATTGCTCTGGCTCTGAAATCCTCACACTGGCTACCTGTCACTCAGAGAAGTGATTTTAAAATCCCGCTGCTTGTCTATAAATCACTCTGCATGTCAGCGCCCAAATATATCTCTGACACGCCTGTGACATATGAACCTTTGAGGACCCGAAGGACACCCGGGGCCGGCCTACTGACCGTCCAAAGAGTTAAACAAAACAATAATCTGAAATAACGTCCCAGATGAAAATTCAAGAGATGACTCAGACCACTTTTAACTCAAAGTTAAAAATGTACGGAAGAAAAGGGCAGGTTTTATGAGTTTTTCTTCTTCCTGCTCCTGTTTGTTCACAGGATGTGAGGAAGTGTAAAGAAAAAATGCATAAAGACTTTTTGTTGTTTTTGGAAAGTACACAGAAGTACACACAGAAATGAGCAAATAAACCAAATATGAATTAATAAAAATGTTCCTTTTTTTACACTGTCTATTCCAAGCGGTAATGACTGCAAACTTATTTTAAACTTGATTTAAAATAATTTTAAATCTTTTTTTTTTTTTTTGCACCCCCACCTGCACTTTTGCTATTTTTAATGATTTTTTTATATTTTTAAAAAAAAGTAAATATTTGAGTGTTCAATTTGACCTTTTATCTTTCATTGTTAATCTGTATCCTTTATTATGTTTTTATACTTTATTGCTCTGTGAAGCACTTTGAATCGCCATGTTATATAAAAAATGCTGTACAAATAAAGCTGCCTTGTCTTGACATTTGGGTGAAATTTTGTCATAATTAGCGCATGACTGAGTCCAAGCGGACAGACGGACCGCCCGAAAACACCTCGTTCATCACCCATTAATGAGACCATATTTGAACATGGTGGGCACTATTTGACGGGACTGCAGGGTTCATCTGACAAACCCAGCGGCCTAAACTATTATGAAAGTATACATATACTTAAACATATACTTACATATGATCGGAGAAAAGCTGCAAATATTGATACTTTTAAACATAAACTAAGCTCATCTTTTTAGTTTTGTTTTACCATCAAAATTTTATGGTTTTCTATTCTTGTAAGAGACATTTTTGCCTGTTTTTATTTGCTGTTCTTGTTTTTGTTTCTTAAACTAACAAACGTTAAATTGCATTTGATTTGTTTGGAAAGTGCTATATAAATAAAATTTGACTGAACGATTAATTGATGCCTCCTCTGAAGCTTTCAACAGCATCAAACAGTTTTCCTCAGCAACTTCATTTTGCTCGTCATCCTGTAACTCAAGTATGAATCTTTACTGAAAAAAATCTATTTAAAATTATGTTTTTCTCTCTGCAAAATCTCATCTGAGTTTGTGTGAAAAACATGCGTTTACAAAACAGCACATCAGCAACATCTAGTGGCCACTTTGTGTGTCATCGAACACTACAAAACTCTTAAATGTCCCCATGATGCAGAAATATAGTTATCAAATAACTACTGAATGAAAAAATAAGGTCTGAGATATTTAATTTATAAACAGTATCCGTGTTGTGTCGAACAGAAGAATAAATGTAAAGGACAGAAGAAGACAAAAACATTTACAGACAAACAAAAAAAAGGGTGCACAAGATTTCGGACACCACCACCATCCTCCATCTACCACTCAGTGCTGACAAAGCCCCACAGCTGGTCGCTTACGTCATTTCGAGATCTCGCAGAGGTGTCGATGTTGATGGGAGTCGCCAGGTCTGCGCCGTAGTGCACTGCAAGAGGAAAAACATCGAAAACCTGAAGCCCCGTTAACAGACACACAAGATTTTATAACGACAACAGAAAAAAGTGGTACCTCCTCTTAAGATGTTGGGCTGGGTGTCATATTCCCACTTGATCTTGGAAATTAGGTAGTACAGCTGAGACACGTATCTGTGGAGGGAGTACATCAGTACAAATACATCAAACAATTTGCAGAAAAACCCCAAAACGTAAATATTGTCAGAAAACGGAGTGTAACACAGATGATCTTGTTTGTCTCATCTGATCGCAGCGGTGAAATTAAACTAACATTTACTCAGGTACTTTTCTGTAGTATGAATTTGAGGTACTTGTACTATACTGGAGTATTTACTTTCAGTGCTGCTTCATATTTTTACTCGGCTACATTTCAGAAGGAAAACCATCACACTTTTTACTTCACTACATTTATCTGACGACTGAAGTTTTTTTTACAGGGTAAAATTTTTGCATGAGGAACATAAGAAGACTTTATAAAATATATTTTGTTATAATTTAAAGTAAAATAGGTACAACTGCAATCGGTTAATTCACATAAATTAAGTGCCCACTATTTTTTATAAACATTCAAATCTTTTTGTATTTATTCTTAAATAATTTTGATTCTCGGAGGGTGTTTCTTCTTTTTACGTTTTATTTATTATTTATTTAATTTGTTATTTATATTATCTATTTTTTGTTTGTTTTATTTTTAGATGTTAATCATTTATTTAATTTTTTTTTTTAAAGATTTTTTATGCCTTTGGGTACTTTTTGTAATCTTTCAGTGCAATTTCAAATTTTACACTCTTACTTAAGTCACCAGGACTTTTATACCACAGTATTTTCACAGTGTGGTATTAGGGGGTATCTGGTTTTTTTTTACCCCTATTGAGGGTATCTGGTTTATTATTCTTGTCCTTGTCCAGCTCTAGCTGCTTAAAGTGGACATTTGAAGTTAATTGCGTATTAAGAGACTCTTAACACTCACACTGCTGACGGGATGACCTCGGTCGTGTCTTCATCCACCTCGCTCTGCAGCGTCTCCAGCTCGTGTTCGGTGTTTCTCAGACTGTCCAACTCTCTCTGCAGGAATCTGAAGGACGATTAAGGACGCTAACACAAAAAAAAAGAGCAAATAGAGCCGGACAAGTTTAATAATGACACTGAAAAGACTTTCTGGTGAACCCAGACTTATAAAAAGATACTGTAACTCTGAGTCGGTCATCTGGCCCTTGGCTGTGTGCTGCCTCAGCTGCTCCTCCAGGCTCTCCAGCTCCCTCTCCCTTTGCTGCTTCTCCTCCTCCATGTCCAGCAGCCTCTGGCCCGTACTCTCCTCAGTCTGAGCCACATCTGATGACGAAGGAGAGATAACAAACAAGAAGGAGACAAAGAGAAAGGTGAAAATGAGGGTCAGAGGGTCCGTGTCCTGAAACACTAAAATTTGGAAAGTTTAATGGGTGCACAAAGAATTTAATTTGGTAACTTACTGCTAACGTCAGACACCGCACATATAACTTGGGGTCGACCGATATTGGTTTTTCAGGGCTGATACCAATTATTAGTAGTTATTGAGACTGATAAACCTGTTTTAGCACTGATATGCATTTACAATAAACACAAAAACTTTGTTTAAATGCCCAAATGTTTCATCAAAACTGAGACTTTTAACATCATACACAGCAAGTTCCCAACAACTTTATGAAGTCAAGTGGAAATTTAAATAAAAAAAGAATAATTAGAGCTTTCTCCTATGCTGACTCTTTATTTGCACTTTTTAGTTATTTAATTTTATCGGCAATCATGACAATAAAACGCTGATACACAGAACTGTCAAAACACTAAATATCCGCCACAGTAATCAATCTTAGATAGTCTTATTGGTTTGTTTTTGGACGCAGAAATGTTGTTTTATTGCATAACTTCCGTAACAGTGTCCCCTACACTACAGTGAACACCGAGTGGCCGAAAAGAAAAAGAAACAACGGGGTTAACCCCTGCTGCTGACTGATGACATGCTTTGGAGACTGATCTCGCAGTTTGACACGCAGCATAATGCAGTGCGTTTAGTATCCTACTATTATCGGTAAAATATATATCGGCCAAAAATGTTATAATCTGAGTTTTCGGTATGATGTCATAAATCCTGTTATCGTGCATCTACATTTAACCTAAACTGTCGATGACAGATAACGCCAAAATCTTCCTCATTTAAAAGTATTAATACACTGGAAAAGTATAGAGCACTGACAAATGAAAAAAACACATAATGAAATGTCTGATTACTTGCCTTTTAAAATCTGTGTCAAGATTTTTTTTGTTTCAACATGTTGATCAAAAAGCGCCTGCTGTTCATCTCTCACTCGTCTCAGTATCTTCGGTTGGCTGCTGTTGATGAAATCCACCAAAACCTTCCCGGTCTCCTCCAAGTCCTGAAATTTATGACCTTGAGCCATTGTGGGTCCACTGGATGCTAGAAATCAAATAACAGAAAGATTCAACTAAAAATACTGTGTATTTTAGCTTAATATCAATATAAAAATAAATTATATAAATTATTCCTCTATTTATTTTTTTTACATTTATTTATTTGTCTCCAAATTTATTTCAGTATTTATTTGTTTAGTTATACTTATTTATTTGCTTCCACATTCATTTCTTTATTCCTGTTTTTATTTATAAATTCATTTATTTATTTCCATGTTTATATTTCTTTATTTCTGTATTTATTTATACATTTCTTAATTTTTTTCATATTTATTTATTCCTGCATTTATTAACAACTTTTTATTTAATTCAGGGTGTATTTCTTTATTCTTGTAATTTATACTTTTTCTTCATTTCTTTCATTCCTGTACTTCATACCATTATTTATTTATTTCCATTTTTATTAATTTATTCCTGTATTTATTTAGCCACATTTTTTTTGTTTCCGAGTTTCTTTATTTCTTCATATATTTAAACATTGATTTATTGGCACATAAGTATTTTTCGCCCTCTACATACATTTAACATCAATAAATTTCATCTTTAATACGTTACCGGAAAACCTGAAATACGTTACAACACTTTTCTTAATAACTTAATTTCAGCGAACGTATATGACTTTCCAACGCTGAAATTTTAGCTGCTTTTTAATTTAACAGTTATAAAAACACACAAATGACTCTAAATCAGAGGCGAAAACGCCTGAAAGCGCCGCCGTTTGTTTACAACCGTAAACGTTACAACGCGGCAGCTAAACTGCGATCAAACGAGCCTGACACCGGAAACAGGCCGCAAACAATACCGTCAACTCCTCACATAACCGGTAAGGACAACTTTTGCGTTAAAAATAAGCACATTTTGTCAAAATAAAGTATGAAAACTCACCGTGTGGCTCTTCACCGCGATTCAAACTCACACAGCGAGCCCGCCTCTGCGTCTTCTTCCGCTCTGCTCTTCTTCTTTGGTCATCGGCCGGTAGAGAGCAGAGCACACGTGCATACCGCCACCTGCTGTACAGGAGTATCTGCCGCACTTAACCCTTTAGACCCTGGGTAGATTTATGTTGTGCGGCTTGCAGATGCCTTTCACAAACATTTTAACCTCTGGAATCTAATAAAAATAATTTCTCGTGAAAACATGGGGAAAAGGCAATGAGCAACTTGGCAATAATTGCCTGAAAAATTGCAAAAAAAAAGTAAAAGGCAACAAGAAATTGACTTGAAAATTAGCTGCAGGGAGATTAAGTTATGATCAAAAATAGGGAAAATGTCTAGAAAACGATATCTATAGTGTATCTAGTATTTTTAACTTTTTTTTTAAATTTCGTTTTTTTTTTTTTTTTTTTTTTTTAAAACTTTTTTAAGTTTTTTGGGGGTTTTTTTTGGTCGGCATCTATTTTGTTGTCTGGCTTTCAGATGCCTTTCACAAGTATTTTTTCCCAAAGAAAACATGGGGAAAATGCAATAAGCAATTTGGCAAGAATTGCCTGAAAATTTCAAAAAAAAAAAAAAAAAAAAAAAATGTAAAAGGCAACAAGAAATTGACTTTAAAATTAGCTGCAGGGAGATAAGATATGATCAAAAAATAGAGAAAATGTCTAGAAAACTATATCTATCATCTTTTGTTACATATTTAGAATTATGTTACAGAAAAACAAGTATTTTTAATTTTTTTTTTTTTAAATTTCTTTTTTAATATTATTTTTTGGGGGTTTTTTTTTTTTGGTCGCCATCCATTTCGTTGTCTGGCTTTCAGATGCCTTTCACAAGTATTTTTCCCAAAGAAAACACGTGGACAATGCAATGAGCAGCTTGGCAAGAATGCTTGAAAAAAATGCCACAAAATAAAAATAAAAAAAAAATGTAAAAGGCAACAAGAAATTAAATTAAACAATAGCTAAAGGGATATTATTAGATGTTATCAAAAAAAAATAGGGAAAATGTTACAAAAAGGGTATTTTTATTTATTTTTAGCAGTTTCTTAAGGTAATTTTCTCGTTTCCTTAACTTTATTTTTTATTTTATTTTTGCTTCTTTTCCAATTATAATGTAATTTTTAACTAATTTCCTATTGTCTCATTACTCATTGTCCTCTTTTCATATTTTGAAAGAAATCATTACTTTGCTCAGGTTTGAAAGGGTTAATATTATAGCAGTCACAGGGGTCATTTTTACTGGACTGAAGTGGAGACGTGCCGCCTCCTTTAACAAGCATGGCCGACTGACAAAACCAGAAAGAGCGAGGCATGTTTGTCTATAAATCATGCTGTTAAAATACAAAATTTATGTTGAAAAACAGCTTTAAAGGTGAACTTTAGATGCTATTTCACTGATAAATGTCAAAAAAATCAAGGAATTAAGAGCTTTTATTTTGGATTTTTTTTTTAAAAAAAAAAAAAAAAAAAAACATCCATTTGAATGGACAGTAGATCTGAACATCACAGTAAAATATATGGGAAAAATACAGTTTAAACAGAAATACTACTCAGATTTGATTTTCTAATGATACAATCCACTTTAATTTCATCTTATTAATGAGGTTCACAGAATATTCTCCTCTGAAGGTTTTCCATATACTATTTTCAGAAGAAACTTCAGAAATTAGGGATATTTTGAGTCAGAAAACCTCTGTCTGCAATGAGTTCCCTCAAAAATCTTAAAATGTGCAGTGAAGTGTGGACACACGGGTACAGCTTTTACCATTTTTATTCAGTCATTTATGTATTTGTGACACTGAGCGGCGTCATGAGATGCAGATGTGAATTAACACATTTTTAGAGTACAATTTATTTATGATTCACGTCTGCTCTAATCTGGAAGGACAGTGTGCTTCCTAATGTAGCTTAAATTTGGAAATACCAAGAAGAAAATAGACATCTTAATAGGAATAAAGCATCTGTTTACTCTAAAATCCACAACTGCGCATTAGGACAACTGTAGATTTTAAACTAGCAAAATAAAACAGGGCAATATTATGAGGAAAAAAAACTCATTTCTGGGATTAATGTCACAAATTTATGAGAAAAAAAAAAGTTGGAAAAATTGTGTTTTGTGTTTTTTGGGGGTCAAAGAACCACATCTCTTCACTTTGGATCAACCTCATCACACAGATGCTGCAGCCCGCCGTGTATTTCGCCTGCAGTGGACGAATTTATCAAATTATACTTTGCAATTGGATTTTGCAATAAAAAAAATCCTCCGGATTTTAGCCGACAATCAGCAGATTATCATCAGCATCAGGACTTTTATAGAGACATTGCCCTCCGTTTTTTGTATTTTTTAGGTTTTCTTAATTCTATTTACAAAAGCCCTAAAATGTTGTACTTTGACCCCACAAAAAATATACATATTTTTCTAAAAACTTTGAGATATATAAAACAAAGAACCAGACTTTTTTTCTTGCAAATTTGCAACATTAATTTCTTAATATTGCCCTGTTTTTTTTTATACAGTGGCCCTAATATGCCATCTCAAGTTTGTGAAATACAAATATGAGTGTAGCTAGAGAAATAGATTTATTTTATCAAACTAATAATCTCAATTGTTAAACAAATTAACAATTACATGTAAAAATTTTAAATTCACATTTTTTTCCCCAAAATAATAATTGTAAATTTGAGGCCGTAAAGCACTCAGAGTGTTTGAAAGTGAGTTTAATTTTTAGACCGTAATAATAGACTGTAATCGTGTCGGCGTCTCACTCCTTTTTCTTCTGCTTCTCTTTCTTCACCTGCTCTTTCCGTCTCTGCCTGCCGAGCTGTCTGAAGAACAGTCTCTTGGGGTTCAGACCGTACGCCTTCAGTCTCTGTCTGCTGAACTCCCGCCCGCCGATTTTCACGCCGTGGCTTCCCGATGCCAGGCGTCCGCCGGCGCGCTTGTGCTTCTTCTTGGACCATTTTGGCCGTTCAGTTCTGGTTTTCACCTCGTCAGATTCACCTGCTGCTTCCGCAGCGGAGAGCTCCGTCTGCGGCTGCTCTTCACGTTTCATCTTTTTTCTTGGGGATCAGGACCTCGTCCTCCTCGTCCTCTTCTTCGACCGCCGCCTCCCTGAGCGCCTGAGCGAGTTTCTCGTCTGCAGAGTCCACGACGGCGTCTCCGTCCTCTGCTGCTCCGTCTCTCGTCTCAGCGTCCTTCATGCGATCTCTTCGCTTCTTCCCCACTTTGGTCTTAGCCTCCGTCAGCTCTCTGTCCTCCCTGAGGATTCAATTCACGTACAAAAATGTTACTTTTTGCTCTGTTTAAGGTGAATTTACAGTCAGAAAGTGCAGCTGATTATTGATAAACTTACTCAGAATAAACAGAACTCAGGACTTCTTTCTTTTTCTTTTCATTCTTGGCTTTAATTTTATAGTTTTTCAGATCGCTCATCTCCTCTTTCTCAGACCTGAAACAACAAAAACAAACGTTTTGAGTAAAATAAGCCAAAAAAAAAAAAAACAACACAACAGTCAGCATGACGGACAGCGCCGTACCTGAACATGCACGTCTTCTTCAGAGAGCACCACTGGTTCAGCTCTTTGTCGTCCGCATTCAAAATCTGAGGAAGAAACAGATTATTAAATTAGTTCAAATCAGCGTGTTTTTGTGAAACACGTTTGGTTCATTTTTGTAACACTGGGTCGACTTCTGAAGGCCTTTACAAACGGGGGCTCTTTTCTGTGCAAGTTATTTACGTGTTGATATAATTTTTTTGAACTGAACATTTATAACACAAAAAGCAAATAGTACGCAGCAAAAATGTGCCGCTATTTTGTTTTATTTCTTTAGAAAAATGGTCAATTTTTCTGAGCTTTGACACCAAAATGTACATCATATTACAACAGTACCCTGAATTGTATTTAGGAATCATGTTCCTAACAAATTCTTCCCCCCAAGACATTTAAATGGAAGTTCAAACTTTGGCAGAAAAATCTGGCAGAAAATCAAGAAAACCCACAAAAAAAGTCAAAACTGAGCACAATTTATGTGGTTAAAAATTGTCCAAAAACAACAAAAAAAAATTGCATCGAAGCCAATTTTTTAACAACAAAATTCTATTTATCATAATTTAACACCGCTGAAATGTGTGGCACTTTGCACGATGTATTACGAGTAAACTGACAAACACACGCGCACACACGCCTTCTCTGGATCTTCTGTACGCCCAAACAACAACAAGCCGACCTGTTTAGACTGTCAACGTCAAACTTCTACTGAACAAACTAACAACTTTCACTAATTGCCGTTGTATTCTGCATTTTCGTGTCAGACATTTGTCACAGCCCGCTGTGTGTGAAGGCCTTTGGAGTTAAATTTTAGCCGCTGTGTGGTCTGCTCAGAGAGAAGATTAATTCGGGGTCATTCCCTGGTCAGAGCTCGTCCCGGAGGAAGAGCAATACCAGATCAGACACATCAAAGCTCATCACTGCAGCATCATCAACCACATCCCCAGCATCCTGCAGCACATACGTCCAGCTCATGTTATTGATTTTATATATATATATATATATATATATATATATATATATATGAATTTATATAACTGACTGACATTCTCTAAACCTCGCCTCCTAAAAACAGCTGATGTGTCTGAGGCTGCAGTCAGAGATATTCTGCATTTAAAGAGCTTTGAATGGTGTTTTTTCTAAACTTCCAAAAAACCATCAACAAAAACATACAATTATTCCAAAATTTTGTTAAAACGAGATCAAGACAGTGTTTCAAATGAAGTCATGGAGCTACGATTTGCTTCATTGGCCACCTACAGCTGATATTTATTTTATTTAACCAAATTTATTTTTTATTTCTTATATATGTGTGTGTGTGTGTGTACATGTATATACATATATATATATATATATAAATGTTTGTATTACCTTTCTAACCACCATCACTACATTTTTATTATTATTGCTACCATTATATTAATATTTATTATGTGATAATATTCTAGTTATATTCCTGATTCAAATTATATTAAGGCCATGTTTCATCCATTTTCCTTTTTCCTGTTACTCTGATATCATACTTCACACATATTTTTTAATGTTATTGTATTAAATGTTATTGACTGTATTTTTATTTTTATGTGTTCTTATGTTTTGTATACATGAATTTGTTTTGTTCGCTTTATCACCACTACAAAAAATAAATGCTGGTTGTTATATTAGCTGACAACGAGACGCCACTTTTGTCGAAGTCACCGTTTCAGTTTATAAACAGTAATTTTGGAGGCGGGGCTTAGCGAATGGTCAGTCTTCTGCAGATCTGCTGCTCTCACCTCATCAGTCGTCAGGCCGAAGTCGTTGGCCAGGACCTGTCTGTAGCGGAACCTGCAGGGGAGGTCGCCGATGACGTCCTCGTAGTCCAGCTTGTAGTACTCATCCAGGTACTGCTCGAAGGTTTTCTCCTCTGAATACAAACAGCAGACGATAGAAGACAAACCATCACAGAAAGGCTTTAGCAGCAGGAGGTTCCTGTCCCCGAGGGCGGGCTGCTGTAAAAACTTTCAACTTTTGATTATTACATCAAAATAATACCTGGAGTTACCACTTTTTACTGTAAATGACAACAAAAAAGTTGACTCTAGTAAGAAATGAACCGTTTTCCTCAAACTGAAAAACACTCAGCTTGTAGTTACTGCACTCTGCTTTTTTAGGAAACAATTTATACAACAAGCAGTTCAAGCAATCTGATTGGTCCACAAAAAATTTAGCACTCGCTCAAATTTGCATGACAGCACGCCTTCCTCGTCACTAAAAGAAATACTTTACTCCGCCGGTTCACGGCTGTTGTATAAATCATGTGAATATCATACCAATGCAAGCGGAAAACGACAATATCAATTTACATCAATGTCACAACATCGAAGAATAATCAGTATAAGAACAATCAAATCTACAAAAGACGTTAAAGTCCACCCTCCCGCCGTGTGCTTTGATTTAACTCATGCTGCCTCTGGGCAGGAAATTGCACACAGCTTGTCAGACACTAGCGGCTCCATTTTATCATTCATGAACAAACATTATGTCGGTTACATTGTCGTTTCGCCTTTTACTGAAGCAATACAAGTTGGATTTGGTGCTATGATGCCGTCAGCAATGGTTGCTATTTTAACTGCCAAAAGGTGTCTTAATAATAAAGCTTGTTGAGAAAATCTGCATTAAACTGTATCAGTTTAGACTCTAACAACAGAACCAGAATCGACCCAAACTTACGTGGATCAAACACAGGCTTGTGTTTGGTTATAACTTCTGCAAAGTGAGACTTTTTCTTCCTTTTGCCCATCTGTGGCAGATCCTCTTTCTTCATCTTCTTCCTCTCTTTAATCTTCTTCTTCTTAGAGGCGGTCTGCTGGGTGGGGTCGTAGTCTGCGTCCATCTGTCTCGACAGGACGCCGTTTGGTGAGCGAGTTTCTTTTTACCAGAACAACATCCTAAGATGAACGGATGCTTTCAGGAAAAATAAAGTCTACTCACAATGAAGTTTTCATCGTCACAGTGGGGCTCGGAGGCGTCGTACTCCTCGCCATCATTCTCTTCTTCACCATAGTCGTCCTCTCGATCCTCGCCGGTCCACGTGTCCCAGTTCCAGTGCTCTGTCACACACAAGATGCCAGACTGTTACATTTTTAGACTGGACATTTTCTTTATAAATTCCCAGTCACACAATAAAACACTTAATTTGGCATATTGATGCAACAAAAGTATTGAAATGCTATGAATCTTTCCTACATGATTCCTTTAAACTTATAAAAAACTTTGAATCTTAAGCGACTTACAGTGATAGAAGTACTACTGCATTCATATAAATATGCAGGTTTCAATAGTTTCATCATAACATGAAAAAAAGAGGGTCTTACCCTCAAATTCATCATCGTCGTCGTCAAACTGAGGTTTCTCCCCTTCTTCTTCTCCGTAGTACTCGTCTCCGAAGAATTTCTGCAAACAGGAAGGAAAAAAAATGAACACGAATGTAACGAGAGAACAAGAAAGTGTGTTTTCTTGGTTGATGGCAGTCTTCTTATCAAATGTTGGCAGGTTTAAACCTCTAATCTGACTGATCAGGACGAGTCTAATCAGCAGAGCACAGTCCTCCTGTGTGAGCTGGGTCCGGACATCTGCTGGTAAAATCCCACAAAGACGTTTTTCGTGCAGGAGGGCACTTTTTCCCAGAAGCCTAATTAGTCAAACACAACACACCTGTGGTGGCTCTCATTAACAAGTCACAGCACATCTGAGTGCTGTCAGAATATTCGATTTATCGACCGGAAAATTCACGTGAACGCACCTTTTAAATCTGAGCAACATCTGCACATGCCACCCAAAATCTGAAAATAAACATTTATTAGGACACAAATGTTTTTTAATGATTTAAATTTGGTCAGTAAAGTCAATTTTTTCTCCATGGTAACAAAAATGTTCTTTTCAAGGTATGATAGTTCGAAATGTACATAATAATAAAAATAATAACTTTCTTGATATAGCACCTTTAAAAACAGAGTCTACAAAGTGCTTTAACAAACGAAGCAGAGCAGAGAATCCCAGAAGTGAGAAATTATTAGAAAGAAGACAGATGATAATGACAAATTAAGATTAAACAAAGATTTTAAAAAACAAAACTAACAAAAAAGGTGATGCTTAAAATGTATTACTGCATCACAAAAAGGTGCACTGAAAACTCTGGGACTTAAAAGAGGTGCAACAGCGCCACCATCGTAAAAACTCTGTAACCATGAAAAACTGCAGCTGTCCTGCAGGATCATGTAACCGTGTGTTGTTTGTTTCCATGTTTGCGTAGCAGTGTGTGTGTGTGTGTGTGTGTGTGTGTGTGTGTGTGTGTGTGTGTATTCGCTCACCTGCATGAGCTGGTCGTGCTGTTGTGGATCAAATTCTCCCTCGAGGTCGATCTGACTGAAGGCCAGCTGCTCGTTTCCGGTCAGCTCCTGCAGCATCTTCAGCTTGTCCATGATCTCGTTTCTCTTCAAGTTCTTGAGCTGCTTCAGCTGCTCGCGCTTCTGCTCTTTCTCCTGAAAACGCCAAGAAACAAAAGAAAAGCAGAAAAAGTGTGAGTTTATTTCGATAATCAGTGATATTATGATTTAATGCTGAGAAAAGGTTAATAATAGATATTTTTAACGTGATGCACACCTTTTCCTTCCGTTGTTTCACTTCTTCTCTTTTGCGTTTCCTGCGGTCGTCTTTGGCGCGCACGGACGTGGCGATGTTTCGGGGGTACGTCTTGATCTGCTGAGCGTCCGGCTCCTCAAAGCGGAAGTTGTAGTTTCTCTCAAAGTCCTCCTGCCGCTCTAAGAAAGTCTCCCCTTCCTCCTCAGAGTCCTCCACGTCGTCCTGGACCACTTCATCGTAGGTCGGGATCCTGAACACACCAGGAGAGTTTGAACGTTTCTTTCACTTCACAGCTCATCAGAAAACACAAACATCCTCACGGGCGGCAACGTACCGATCATCATCATCGTCCTCATCGAGGTAGCCCTTATTGAGGAGGAAGTCTCTCAGGAAACGCTCCTTCTCATCCAGCTCCGGGTCGTTCCAGTAATCCCGCAAGTATTTCTGTCTCAACACAAACCAGCATCATCACTGAGCAAGCCTCAGCGATGCTCAACTTACGGCCTGCGGGCCAAATCTGGCCCCCCAACTACTTCCTGATTCATAAGAAAAATAAAGCAAATCAATGTTTTTGTACTTTTAGCAGATATAAAGTGCCTTAATGCATAAAACAGCATCGACATAGAGCTTGTTTATCAAAAAAAGTGCCACCGACAGAGGTTGGAAAAACCCTAAAAATGTCCTAAAATCCTAGATATGCTCTAAAATCCTGGAAACATTCTAAAATCGGAAAAAAATGTCCTAAAATACTAGAAATGTCCTCAACCTCGACAAACATACTAAAATCCTATAAATTTGCTAAAATCCTAAAAACATCCTTATATCCAAGAAATGTCCTGAAGTTCTGGAAAGTCCTAAAATCCTATAAATTTGCTGAAATCCTAAAACCTTCCTAAAATCCAAGAAATGCCCTAAAATTGTAACAACATCCAAAAATCCACGAAACGTCCTAAAATCCTACAAACGTGTGTAGACTGCTGAGACTGGCCCCTGGCCTCCTGTCATTTTCCAAAAGTGGCCCCAAACAAAAAACTCTTATTATTCTCTCATCATGATATTTCGGACACACTCACCATGTCCTTCACGTCCTCCGGTCCCTCGAGGTCGGTCTGTCCTTTCAGCCACTCCACGTAGTCGGCCTCCTCTTTATCCTGCAGACACACAGAGGAGCACAAAGTTTATCCTGATCTTTGATACTTTTTTATGTCTCTATTTCATGATGGGACGCAGCAGGTAACGTCCTCTCACCTTCTCTTCCTGTGTCTTCACCCTTCTGGTCAGCAGCTCCGACACCCCGTCCCCCTCACCGTCCTCGTCCTCGTCATCTTCGCTGTCCTGGACGAACTTACGGAAGCTGAGGAGACATTTATGTTTCCATTAATAGCCTGTTATAGAGATTATTATTATCAGGGAGATGATGATTATTATTATGATTAAAACTGCCAGACACATTCAGACTGTGGGTCCTGTTTTTGCTTTGGATCCTCTTACGAGTCTGACAAAAGTCTGAATTTAAAGTCTTTGTGTCTCACCTTTCCTTCAGCTCCCGCTGCTCCTGAATGTAGCTCGGAGACGCCGCTCTCTTTGAAAGAAAACAGCGAGGATTAATAAAACATCCGTCACTGGTAATAATCATTATATTCTTGTGGTCAGAAGCAATTATTTGGTAACAGGGTCTACCTCCATTCTTCTGGCAGCCTCCTCGTCATCACTGTCGTCGTCATCCTCATATTTGCTGCAAAATAAAAACAGAGAACATCAGGAGTTGCGTTTCAACCCAAAGTTTTCAGGACTTTTAGTCTCAGAAACGACTTTTCAGGGAATTTAAAGGCTCTTTCAGCCGGCTGTTATCTGTTACCACCGTGGTCTAAAAACCTGTGAAGATTTGGCAAATTAGCCCACTGACGAATAAAACAGTAGCAGTAACAGGCTGCTGGAGGTTTAATGAGTGAAACATTGCCCACTGGTTTAATAAAGAAAAAAAAACAGTGAAAAAACAGTGAGAAAATGCTCCTATATTTAGTCTCAGTGCTGCATAGTATCACTGCAAGTTAGATAATATGTAATAAAATAAATGCAGAACAGGAAAATAAAACCTAGAGCGTCTGTCTCCACTGTAAATCACCTGCTGTTTTTATTCGTGCCCTCGAATGTATTTTGCCATGAAACAATCTGAAAATAAAGTTTTACGTCTGTTTCACAGCACCGCAGCACTGTTTCTCACTCTTTCTCTCTTTAGCTCTGACTTTTTTTTTGTAACTCTGTTTTTATTGGTTTATATGAACATAAAAAAGGCAAAATAAATGAATTGATTAATAAAGAATAAAAAATAAAACAGAATTGACAAATGAAGGGTAATTAAATAAATAAAAACAATAAAATAAGAGTAGAAAATAAGCAGAGAAGCGAACAAAAAATACATTCTGTAGACACGGGCATTAGATCAAAACATACCCACAACATGTGGCTGCTAGTTAAACTACATTTGTGACAGAATCACTGTTTCCCGATTTGAAAGCTTCATCTGCACATTTCTGGAGCTGTGTGGCTGCTTCTGATTTAGTGCAGAGACCGCGTGTTTTCCCTTATATCCTGCACAATGTCAAAAATGTATATATTCATCGCCTGCCGAAATTATATTTTCAAAAACCTGATCGTGTCTTTGCACACCTCAGCCCTCCTAAAAACAAAGACGGGGGACTTTTCCTAAGTTAAGTCCTTTACCGTGACGTAAAATCCAAAATGCAATTTCTGTCAAAGTGGGACTGATTTCCAAATCTGAATCAAATACACAGCCCAAAAATCTGACCGTGCAGCAGTTTAACATGTTAAATGATTTCACATGAGCAGGTCACTCACCCCTCCTTCTCCAGAATGACTTTACGCTCATAGTCCTTCAGAAACATGGGCTTTATTGCCTTCTTTGAAGTTGAAGGTTTCTCATTGCTGGTTGATGCACCTGAAAAAAGTGTTTTTAAGTTTTTAAAGTTTTTAAACCTTTTCAAATGTTTAAACCTTAAGCATATTAATTTGATTTCTTTTGAGAACATGAGGTGAAAAACCAGCGAGCAACCTGGCAAATAAAGTCTCGCCAATTACAAGAAATTAGTGGATTTTGAAAATCATGATTTATTTAATTTTTTAAAATTTTTATAAATTAATTATATTTTTTAATGCTGTTCTGTTGATTGTTTGACGATGAAAAAGACCATGAAAACAGACAATTAAGTTGTTGTTTTTTAAATTATTACAGAAAACTCCAAATGTTAAAATGCCTTTTATTTCTACAGCACGTCATGATAAACCTTAAAAAAACTCCTAAGCGTTTCAGCATCCAAACCTTCATCAGGGAGTCAAAACAGTTAATTTTGACTCTGAGTTTTAACTCCCTGACGAAGGTTTGTGTGCCAAAACGCTTTGGAGTTTTTTTAAGGTTTATCATGACTGTGCTGTAGCAATAAAAGACATTTTTACATTTCAAGAGAGTGCCTTGGAGTTTTCTTTCTGACTGTTAAAACCTGGCTTATGCCCACCCAAAGAGCACCTCGCACAGACTGACTTTCAAGTCCATGAGGCGCTCCTTTTCTTGCAGTTTTGATTATATTTTTAGGTCATTTTCACGTACTGATTTCTGGGCCGTTTTTTAGTTGCTCATTACCTTCTTCCCATGTTTTTGCAAGAAATCAAGCCAATTCGCACAGATTTGAAAGGGTTGAATATGTCTCAGAGACCAAATAAGAAAAGTAAACTCACCTTGTGAGTAGAACTTGGCATCTGTCTGATAGATTTTGGGGTCTTTCTTCTTCAGCAGAGACAATGTTCTGTAAAAATCCCTCTCGGTTTCAGGGTCCAGCTCCTGAGAGGACAAATAAAAGTCAGTCAGTTAACGTATTAAATAAATTAAACATTGTCATCACTTTGTTATCTTTTGGATGCTGTCAAGAAAATATACTAAACTTTTAGGATATTAATGTAATTTTGAATGTTTTCGAAGTTTTAAATTAAAGTTGCAGGATGAAATTTATATTTGCAAACTTGCTTTTAATAGCTTATCAGAGTGTCTAATTTCACACGTCTAATTTTACTTGAATTCATATTTTTATCGACTATGTGAATAAACTATGAATAAAAGAGAAGAAACAGGGATGCTGACCACTTCACTGTCATCAGAGCTGGACTCAGAGGACTCGCTGTCATCGCCTCTGTCTCCGTATCTGTCCTTCACTGCACAACGACACAAAAAACACACATATTAACCCCAAAAAACACCACTAACTCTCAGCAGCATAAACACGTTGTGTTGTTAGCCTGAGGATTAGCCGTTAGCCGTTAGCTCGCGGTGACACTCACGTCTCTGCAGTTCCTCTTTCTGTCGGTATTTCTCATATTTCTGAGCGAACTGGGAGTTTATTTTTAACTCGTCTGACATGGTTTTAAATTTAAAAAAGATAGCTTTATGTTGAAATTAAAACTACACCGGTTAAGCTAGTAACGGGAAGTCATCCCAGCTGCTGCATGCGCGTGTGTAAAGATGAACCACGTGGTTTCCGGTGCACACGTCATGCGCCACATACACTGTCCTCGAGGAGGCGCAATAATACTAATTTAGAGTAATTACGGTTTGATTAACGGCGCTCCCCAATTAATCAAATATTATTAATTTTATAAACCCCCAGGGCCTGCTTTAATATTACTTTTCAAAAGCACGCTTTAAAAAATAGTATACTAATATTATTATTATTGATAATATTATTATTATTTTCTATTTTCATTGACTTATTTTTTTAAACTAGCATCAGTCCTAATCAAATATTAATATCAAATACTCGTATTCTTTCAGAATTTTAGGTCTGTTAATGCCATTTTTTTGCCATGATGCAAAAAAACAAAACAAAACACAAAAATGAATTATTTTCAATATACTACATGCGAAGTAGTAGTAGTATTAGTTGCTGTTTTTTTTATTATTATCACAACCAGGGATATATCAATGATTAGCAGCTACATTTTTTAATACATTATTATTTTTTGTATTTTTTTTTTACATAGTGTATATAGATTTTATACTGTTATGTTTCTATTTTATCTATTTGGTATTTTGTAATACTTTTACCCTATTTAGCACTCAGTCATTTTTTCACATTTGCTTTTCTCTTGCTTCTGACCCGATGTGGAATTAATAGTGTTATCTTATCTTATTCAAAAATAATGACAAAACTGTTGAATACAACAGGGTGAATTTAGACAAATAAGGATAATTCAGGATTCTGGGTTTTTTTGTTTTTGTTTGTTTGTTTTGCATCTCATTTCCCATTTCTTTTTTTCCCATTTTGAAGGCATAAATTACCTCCCAAAATAATGAAAAAACACAGTGATAAAGATGCTCTGAGGGGACAAAGTTAAAGAGGATGTGATTACTTCTCGTAAGAGTTTGATGATACTGGGAATATTAAAAAAAACTCCTCTGTGGTCAGCTTGGATCAAATATCATTAGTTGCACTATTGGCCAAGCTGTTGTCTGGTGAGTTGTGTGCGCCTCCTAAATGGGAGTGGTCTCCAACAAAACACAGTCGAGCAAAGGTCTGCGACGGTCCAACTGGCTGGTTTTGTTTATGTAGGATCAGGTGAGCAGTGGTGTCGTACCCCCACACTTTGGCAGATCAAACATTTGGTTAAAGTTGTTGAAGCCATACTAGGAAATTTTATCTGAATTAATTCATGTGATTGTATAAAATGGGATGATCATGCCATGTTTATTCTACACTGAAATGTACACCGAGAAATACTAAATTAGCTGCAACTGTAAAACTGTTTATGAATGAAGCTGAGTCATATGTGGATTAAAGTAAATAACTTGAAATGTGCAGAAATCAGAAAGAAACATCCTCAGTGAACTGAATATTCAGGCTTTGTTTCAATCTGAAAAACACATCTGAGAGGAAAACATCCAGCAGTATTTATTCTGTTCATCTGTGATACATCATGATACAGCCTGTCTAATACGACCTTTTTTAAGGTTAAATTAATGACTAATGATGTCGAGGGATTTGGATGAAACTTTTCTTAGAAAACAAAATGTTTTCTGCAGAAAGTGCTGGAGCCTCAGTAACTGTTTTGACAATGAAAAGTTAGAAATCAGTGACAAATCAGGAGCATTTCTAACTGGTTGATGACGCCATGGATGTAGTAATGCACATATACAGAATTTTCGTCAGAGGGAGATTTGAAAATTGGCATGAATTGCACGTTTTCTTATCTGCGGGACATACCAATGCATCTTTTATCTGTGTTATCAGCTCAACACTTCCTCTCTACATCAGCCTTGAACTTCCCACGTGATTTGTCCAGTGGTGGGTTCGGCCATATATCACTGCAGCGGGGTCACAAAGCCATTTTTGCCCCCCCCCCTCTCTTCTTGGATAGCTGCAAAACATTGTTTATTAAGTCTATCGCCACAAGACTGTAACACTTTTTAAAAAACCTGGTCTTCAAAGATTATTAAACCTTTCAAATTATAAATTAAAGTTCTAGTTTTTTAGAAAAACACTGATAAACAATAAACAAACTCTTAGTAAGTTACTCAAATTAATAACGTCCTGTTTAAGTTTAATCATTTAACATGTAATATAAATAAAATAAAGAAACTTTACCTAATTAAATGGGCTGTTTATGAATGTATTCAGACCATATTCAGGGTGTTTAAACTTTGCATAATACACTCCAGCTCTCATGTCTAATTCTCTAATTTTATGTGCAAATAAAACAAAATCAAACAGACACTCACAGTTTTGTAACTTTTCCTTTCTTTGGTCCCACAGCGTTGGAGAGTTTCTAGGAAACTGAGGTTTTGGATTTCACTATGATGGCCAAACTTTCTAGGAAGAAGGACTCATTTTCCAAAGAATTACAAAAACACAGCTGGCCCCCCTGAAAAAAGACAAAAAAAGGACCTCACTTCACGTTTTCTTCCATGTCTGCATACCAGAGCTGGATGAAAACAGAGGAACATGCTGCTCATTCAGAAGCTTGCATCTACCAGCATTACAGCCATCCATGATTACAACACAGGCAGGGGAAGTAAGACGTGTTTGCACCACGTAACAAAGGGAAAAAAGGGTAATTAATATCCAAATGGTTTTGGAAAGACATTTCTGAACTGACAAATAAATCCCAATTACGTCTCACGTACGGCTTTTTACGACTTTACATGAGTTCTGATAAACTGAAATTCATAGAAAACATGGAGTTTCCCACATGTGTAAACTGTTATGGTTTCCAGGAGGGATTACCGACCATGAGTGACATTTCTCGTAAACCAGAGGGAACTACTGCAGGAGAAAATATGAGGAAAGAGTGTGAGTCAGCTCAACTAGTGAACTTAATTAAACTCAACTCATACAACTTAAAAAAAACTAATTTTAACAATATTTGATTAAAAGGTGTTCACATATTTGTGCTAAGGTGTAAAAAATACCAAACTACATGGAATTAAAAATTGCTGTGATGCAAAATGCTCATAACCTACAGCAAAAGTTTAAAAATGTATCGTTGAAATAGTAAGCTAAAAGTAATGGATAAACAGTTTAAATAGTTAGCTAAATGTAGCTAATGGATTTAACAGCTGAAATGGCTAAAAGTACCTGACGTACTGTTGAAATAGTTTGCTCAATGTTATGGGTAAACAGTTAAAATAGTTAGCAAAAAGTGGCAAAACAAAAAACAGTTAAAAGTTACTGATTCACAGCAGTTGAAAAGAAATATATGAATGTAACTAATGGTGAAACAGTGGAAATAATTAGCAAAATGTAATGGATGGTTAGAATAGTTAGGTAAACATAGTTTGCTAAAGCAGCCTTGCTAATGTTAAAGGGTATACATTACAGTTACCAAAAAGTAACGGATATACAGTTCAAATAGTCTGAAAAAACAGCTAAAATAGTTAGCTAAAAGTAGCTAGTGTACAAACAGTCGAGATAAAACGCTAAAAGTAGTTAACATTAATGGATAACAGTTGAAATAGGCTAGTTAGCCAGAAGTAAAAGATAAACAGTTGTAGATTTCGAAACGTAAACAGTTGAAATAGTTAGCTAAAATGAAGGATAATCAGCTAAAATATTTAGCCTAAAGTCGCTAAAGGATCAATAGTTAAGTTCCCTAAAAAATGACTGATATTTAGTTAAAATAGTTTTAATATTAAATGATAGACAATTTGGTGAAAAGCAACTAATGATCATTTACAGTTACCCAAAGTAGCCTAACTCATAAAGAGTTTAAATAGTTAGGCAAAGGTAATGGAGAAAAAGTTAAAAATAGCTGGCTAAAAGCTGAGAAAAGTAACTGATAAACAGTTGAAATAGGCTATTTATGGATAATGTTTAAATGTTTACAACTTCTGCCTGTTATTACAATGAAAAAATAAACTTCTCGTTTTAACCTAAGTAAAAAGTTAGTGTCCAGGCTACCTTAAATTTGTAAGTTGACTGAATTTGAAAAGACAAGTTGAGGTAATTTTGTAATGATTCAGCTTGTCTTTTTAAATCTGGTCAAATAAATATTTTTAAGTTTCACTAAACAGTTTATTAATGCAAACAAAAGCAACTTAAACACCGACAATTCAAGTGTATGGGCAGGAAATAAATCTGTAACCATATTCAATTCATATTAAAATTTAGAAATAAGTCTTCAGGAACTGAACCCGGACAGTAGTGATTCTATAATAAATAGAAGCATTTATTTATTTACAGCATATGTTTAAAGTTTACAACAAAGTCTAAAACAGTGACATTATTACCAAAAAACCCCAGTAAAGAACAAATATTTACATTTATGAACATCATATTTACACGCTTCATCTGCAGTTAGTTGGTGAACGTAAAATGACATTACAGCTTCACTAGCACTTTTGAACGTTATCTACCTAACAGCCTCAGCCAAAAGTCATTAATCCACATCACAATAACGTCTTTGATAGGTGTTACCTCACCGCGATCAACACTGCAACATGCAACTGTAAACAGGAAGACACGTCAATTTTATACATATCCACTGAGTTCAATAGCACCAACATGAACATGTGAGAAAAAATATGTAATTAAAAAAAGGCACACATTTGTACAAATAAAGGAGCTCAAAAGTGCCGGTGAGTATACTGTGTTTTTGAAACCACAATGGGGCACATGGCTTTCTTTCAGGAATGTGGGAGGCAGGTTTTGGGTCTTGAGGGAGGATGTAAATATACACGTGCCATAGTACAGAGAATTAGACACGGCCCCACTGGTCACACGTGGTTCCTTCAAAGCCCTTCAGTCTTTGAGGAATGTACCAGCCCTCCCGAAGGGGGGCAAAATTTACAGACGGCTTTTCAGCGAACAGGCGCCCAATCGCAAATCAGGAGAAAGGAGCTGAATACGTGTTCTGAGAAAGTCAGGAACAAAAGACAGCTGCTGAGGAACCTAATGTTGGGACCATATGGCGGTACGTGAAATCTGAAGGCCACGGCAGAGCTCGGCATAAATCAAGGCACAGTGTGTATTCTTGGAGGTCAACTATAGCAGTGTGTTTAGGTCCTTTTGGGGTCAGCCTGGACTCACAAAAATATGTGAAATGATGACAACCTCTTAAAAGTCCATTGTGTAGGGTTTTAGAGGGATATATTAGCAGAAATGGAATATAATAAGTATTAGTTGATTGATTTCTGAGCTGCTCAGTGGACAAAAAGGTTCAACTGCCGCAGTTAAAATTAGCCAAATGATCATTTTTATTTCTTTTATGTCTTTATATATATAACCTATTTTACCTTATTAATTTATGTTTTATCTCTTCTTATTGTGGTTTTATTGATATTATTGTTTATGTTGTTGTTTTTGGTCTATTTCTTTATCGTTGTTTTTTTATATTGACATTATGCGTCCTGCATCTTGCATTATTTGTCCTCTGCCTTTAATTTTACTTACACTCTTGCCTAGTTTTTTGCTTATGTTCAAAAGAGTTGTTTGGCTTTATGTTGTTGTATTGTTGTCTATATATCCCATTTCTGCTTGTTTATCAAAGCACTTTGTACACTCTGTTTTTTTAAGGCGCTATACAAATAAAAACTATTATTATTATATTTTTTAAATTAATATTATTATTATTATGAACTGTGCATCCCATAGAGCAAGACACTGACGGTGGCTGAACGCCTAACTTTCGGTTTACCACTCCACTAACTTGATTTGGGAAAGTTTTATTTAATTGTGTGGCTCGACTGGACGTTCAAAATGTTATCCGACAGATCAAATCCTGATTCCCTAAAATTGCAACTGTTCAAGGTCGTGGTCATTTCACGAATTTTTGTCAGATCAGGTTGCTTTGGGTAGTATTTTTGCTCCCCTACTGAGGCACACTGACTGGCGTTGATCATTAAAACTTAATGAGGTCACACTGGTTAAACTGGCACATGCAGAATTCTTATTACATTCACCGACTGGACGCTCAGCGTTAAATCTGCTCTGGTGTTAGAGTCTGTGTTGAAATAAAAAATTTTCTTTTTCCCAGTGACCAAAGAAACTTTTTTCCCCAAAAATATTGGCCTTTTTGGCAGTTAGAAGCAAGAAATAAGATTGATCACATTGTCTGTCTGTGTGTTAAGTATAGAGCTGGAGCCATAAGGTGATTAGCTTAGCTTAGCTTAGCTTAGCTTAGCTTAGCTTAGCTTAGCACAAAGACTGTAAACAACTGTGAATAGCTAGCCTGTCCAAAGGTGAATCAATCTGCCAGCCAATCACTAAAGCTAACATTATATCTTATTTATCAATTCTTTGCAAAACTACCTATCAAAAAAGTATGCAAATTACAATTCTTGCCAGGCTAGCTGTTTTTTCACATTCCCAGTCTTTGAGCTAAGCTAAGCTAAGCTAACTGTCTGCTGGATGTAGTGGCCTCATGTTATTATTGTATATTCAGCCCTCATATATTTAGATATTAAAATGACCAAGAAAGCGAAAAGGATTCAATAATGTTCCATGAACAAACAAAAATAATAACCTATGATATTTACAACACTTGCATGTAACTTGTACCTTAAACACAATAAAACAGTGATTCTTAACTTGATTAGCCCGGCCACCACTTTTGCAAAATTAGAGAGGGTTCACGTTTTTAAATAAACAAATAATAATTAATGTATAAATAACAATAATTATTATATGTTAATTAGGGATTCTCCCCAGTACTTTCTTTTTGATAAACAAGCCATATTTTGTTGCTTTTTGCATACTGGCACCTTATTTACATTCTAAACGCAAAAAAAAATAAAAACAAAAAAAAGGTTGTCCATCTATTAATTTTCACTGTGAATTAGAAAACGGTTGTGGGCAGCAAGTTAAGAATCATTGCATTAGATGGAATTCATATTAAAGTTTGCATTATATGAGCTCAGTTAGACTGATGCATGTAAAAAAGGCATTATGTGGCTTCAACAAGGACTACATTTACATGCACATAATACTCTGTTTTTTGCACTCATTCCAAAAAAGACAGTGTTCCTAATAAGATAAGATATGTTGCAACAGAAAATAAATATTTCTGTTTACAAGCAGCCGTGAATGCTCCAATTACCATGACCTAAAGGCTCATTTATACTCCTTTTACATATGAAAATAGATCTGTTTGTTTCAAACGTAAACATCACTGCCCTCATACTTCCATGCGTCCCGTGCAGGTGGAGGTCTGTTCAGCCTGCTGATTTGGTATGATTATGTGAGAAATGGATTGTCGACTTAATGGAAAAAAAATGTGCAACCTGAAAATGTTTCACCCTGTGTTTTTTTCCACTGTAGAGCGCTTGTTCGTTTGAGGATATAGTGGTTCTGAAACTGGCTTTGACTTCCATATCTTTGTGCTGTGTGAGGTAAAGAAAAATACAAACGGACGTCCAAGGTAGCTTATCATCGAGGCTTTTCTTTCCACTCCGCCCGGCGTTTCTCAGTTTTCTGTGAAGGCCGGGTTGTCCGCCTCCTCATCCAAACTCACAATTTGTCTCTGATGGGACAGCAGATAAAAAGCAATGTCAGAAACTATATATATACTGTAGTCTGTGTGTGCTGATTAGAATAAAAACTCACTTTTGGGTAGGAGTAACCATCGGGGCTGTGACTCCTCCAAATGTACACCTGGTCCTCTGTGGTTTTCTGATAAACTGGGTTGTCAAAGTGAATCGTGTTGGTGTTCTTCAGCCTGTAGTTCCTCCATAGCAGCACGCCACCAACAGCAACCAGACAGACGATCGCTACATGAGGCAGAAATAAGAAGAGAGATGATGAAATATTATGGTTGATGCTTTTAGTATTTTAAATCATTTGCATTTTCTGTGAAGACTCACCCAGAGGTAAAGCAATGTACAGAGCTATCGGGGTCTGTGAGGCGGTTTTGGGCACAGCAGCAAAATCATGTCGGAAATCTGCAGAAAGGTAAACACGTGAAGAGAAGTTAATCATACATGAAGCTGCAAAAAGCACATGTATGTCAGAGCTGAGAGCAATGCACTCAAAGAAAACAAGCTTTTTTCCAAATAATTTGACCTGAAAGGGATTTTTCTGTGTGTTCTGACGTGGGCTTGTGTGACGTACTTATCTATAGTCAGTGTGTTATATACAGTAGATTCGGGTCAGCACGTCCCCAGTTTGGGGGGAACATACTGACCGTCACCTAAAAAAATCTGTATCAGTTTATGCATATTATATATTAAGAATATTTTCACCGTTTTACTTTTCTGTCTGACAGTAAATAGGTTTCTTTTTAATAATTTCTAGCTGTTTTTGTAATTTCTTAAGTTGTTTATTGCCTTCTTCCATGTTTTTGAAAGAAATCAAGCCAATTTGCTCAGGTTTTCACTTCACTTCCCCATCTATGCCCTCATCAAAGCCAACAGACTCCTTAAAGAAAAAGAAAACAGCAACTTTACAGGAGCTGCTGGTCTACTGCTGCCTCAGCCTGAATAAGTACAATTCTAATTTAAAAGATCCAAACTATCTCTTTAATTATCTAAAATATGCAAATCCAGGTTCGGTACTTGCCTGGAGAGGTGACTGGAGTCTCTGTGGTGGTCTGGAGGATTTTCGGGTTCACAGGCTGGGGTGACGGGGTCTTTGGTGCAGGTGTGGTGGTCCTGACAGGAGGTTTGGTGGTGCGTGGTGCCGGTCTGGCTGCAGCGGTGGTGACCACGACGGGCGCCACGGTGGTGGTGCGGACCTGGGGCTTTGGTGTGGTGCGGACCGGAGGTTTAGGTGTGGTGCTGGCTGGCGCTGGAGGTCGAGGAGGAGGAGGGTTTGTGGCTGGAACTTGAGGCGGCGCGGGAGCTGCAGGTGTTGGTACAGCTGTTGAGGAAGTGAGATAGTGAGAAATAACTCCACTGTCATTGCTTTTGGATATTATACAACAGTGCAATTGCCATTTGATCATTTACGTACCGGGCACACATGTCCTCATATCTCTGGCTAACATCATGTTATCTGGACAGGCGCAGGTATATTTGGGGGGGTGTCGGCCCACTTGAGGAGCTGCCAGGCACATAAATTCACATCCGGATACCTGGCACCAATCCCTCCCTGCAACGGAAAAAGAGATGAAATTTAACTTAAGCTTAACTGTCTTACATGTTTTGAAGCCATTATCATCGTTATCATACTATAGCAATAATTAGACCTTTTGGGAAGTATGCACTTTTTACTGAGTTAACCAGCGTCCTTATTCTTTTAAACCAGTATTGGTTTAAAAGAATAAGGACGCTGGTTAATTAAAATTCAGTGACTTATGGAGAAGGGGTAGGAATTTATACATTTGTAATTCCTCTCGCTCCTTTTCGAATATGTAAACCAAGTCATCACGTGTTTGAGCATTTATTTTGTTTTGTTTTTATTGTCTGTAAAAAATTGTTTTTTTGTTGGTCTGCTTTTGTATATGAATTTCTTTATTTCCTTTTTTACATGTTCAAAATAAATCAAAATTAAACTTCAAGACATTAAATTCTTCTTCTTTTTTGTGTTTTATTTGATTTAACAGAAATAAACAGATGAGTTCATTAAACAATTATTAATAACAATAATAAAATGGAGGCTTTTTTGGGTAGAGGAAAGTGGCCATAATTGTTTAATGAACTCATCTGTTTATTTCTGTTAAATCAAATAAAACACAAAAAAATAGTGTCTAATGATCTGACATGCAAACCTACAGTCATCATGGTGCTGAGTTTGATGTGAGCACATTTCTGAACAGCGCGCGGCGTCTCTTACCAGCCGGCTGTTTGAGGTTGTGATAGAGAATAATGTCCTCCGGGGATGATAGGTGCTCTGCCAGCGGTGTGATGTCATCACCCGTCAGCCTGTTTGCACTGAGGATCGCGCTGTTACTGACATCCGTCCAGAAAACTCTCTCCTAGAAACACAAAAACAACATTTCAGAGTCTGGAGGTTGTAGTGGTGAGTGATACTACTGTTTACACGTGTACATGTTGTATTTGACAGCGGGCGCGGGGTTAATGTGTGACAGAGTTTATCAGGTGGTCAACATGTACCTCAAACACAGTGAGGCCCAGCGGGTGAGCCAGCTTGTGCTCGTCGACGATGAGGGTGCGTCGACTGCCGCCCTGCACGTCGATACTGGAGAGGGTGTGCAGCTTGGAGTCCACCCAGTAGAGCCGCTGGTTCAGCAGGTCTGGGGAGGAAGCAGACGGGGTGAAGGGGGTCAGCAGGTCAGGTAACAGGTACAAAAACAACAAGCTTGAAACCAAAGAGACGTGAATGTTTACCGAGTGTGATTCCATTGGGCCACTCGATGTTGTCAGTGACCAGAGCGGTGCGGTCGCCTCCGTTAAAACCTCCCCTCTCAATCTTAGCGGGATTCCCCCAGTCAGTCCAGTAAATGAAGCTGGGAGGACAGAGAGATTTTGTCAATAAAACATTGGAAAACAAAAATATTCAAATAAAAACCTTTCTTTTGACAAAGAATAATAATGGGGAGTAGATTTGCACAATGTATTTTTTTTTTCCTTTTTAAACCTAAATGAACGCAACAAGCAATTAATCAAAAATGGCCCAAAAAATGAGCAAGAAATTACTAAATATTCAAGAAAATTACCTGAAAATGGTGATTACATTTAGGCTTTAAAAATCCTAAAAGTGGAGTTAATTTGTGAAGATTATCTTAATGAACTAAATGTGAAAGTATTAAAAACATTTGTTTAACGCACATCTTATTTTCTACCATTATCCAAAATCTAATGGAAAAATCCCATCGACTTTTTGACGAGAGAACCAGAGCGACGTTAGCTTCTGGGTCGGCCTACAGAAAAAAGCCATCCCTGAGGCACTCTGTGTCCTTCAACTTAACTGTTTGTACAAACCATGACTAAAATCTTTAAAAACTTATGGGAACGTTAAATGAGGACTGAGTTTTATGATCACTGCGCACCAGATAAAACTCTCATGATTTCATTTTCTAACATTAAAAATGGCTCGAAAAGTCGTTGTTGTAAGGCCAGAATTAGTTAAAAGTGTACAAAAATACACATCAAAATCTCACAAAAATCTTTTTTCATGGTGCCTTTTTGTGGTCAGTTAGAGGTTTGTTCAATGAAAGATTTTTCAGAAATAATCACCTTTAATTTTTTTAATTCATTCAAGTCTTGTATTGAGAAGTGTACTGAGAGCAGCAGAAAATTGAGCACACTTAAATATCTGTTTATTGTTCATTATATAACCATCGCGATATTCAGCTTTATTGTACATGTTTCTGCAGCTCTAATAAAGCGTCTATGACATATTTATGCATTACTGTACTTTTATTAGTACTGTTAGGCTTACTTGCTGTGAGGGTCCGCCACAATGGCACGAGGTTTAGACAAGTTTTGGCGGAAGAGAGTTTTTCGGCGGCTGCCGTCAGCGGTTACCACGGAGATGGTGCTGCGGATGCTGTCGGTCCAGTACAGGTTGCCGTGGATCCAGTCGAAAGCGATGCCTTCAGGAGCGTCGATTTCGCTGCCGATCACGACGCTGTGATGAGCGGGGTCTTCGGCCGAGTCCATCTGAGCTCTGGATTGAAAATAAAAAGTCAGTCAGGGGTAAAGGAAACACAGAATCTTTAATTCTGGTTTCACTCTCGCTCACCTGTAGATCTTCTTCTGGGAGATGTCGGACCAGTAGATCTCTTTGGCGGCCATGTTCATGTCGAGGGCCACGACGTTCTTCAGACGGGGGATGACTCTGGTGTACTCGCTTTTGTCCAGAGTCATCTTTCTGACTTCATGACGGTTGGTGAAGAAAAGGTACGCTATTGTGCCTAAAAAATAGAAGATGGCAGGTTATTTGTTTGTTTATGGTCAAACTGAAATTTGAATTATTTTCTTCTTTCAGCTTTTTAAATATGTTGAGTTGACTGTCTCCCTGTTAATCTGATGTAACTTTCCCTGAAAACGCCTTCCAACTATTCCTCCCATCACATGACTCAGGGAGTAGCACACATTTTTGGCTGATCTGTGGTTTGCAGAAATGTACAATGCTAACATTGGAAAACACCAAAAAGGTTTGAAGAAAACTGCACAATAGCTGCAAAAAAATGTGAAAAACTCAAATTTCAGTATAGTCACATATATTACTTTCATAAATGTAACAGTCGAAATAACATTTTAGACACTTATTTGTTATTTTGCAACATCTAACTGTTATATAATAGTGTGGGAGACTCTGAGAAAACACAGAGAGCTGGTATTCACCGATGGCCTTGCAGGCTTTGGTCGCTGGGTCAACTTGGTAACCTTCCTCACACTGGCACTTGTAACTGCCGATCTGGTTGACGCAGATCTGGCTGCACGTGTCCGGGTTGGCACACTCGTCGATGTCTGATTCAGGGAACACAACGAAATCAAACATGACTTTGTTACAAAACAGGGTGCTGAGTCATTTGTCCTTAAGAATAACAGGATGCAGCACAAACACAGTGATTGTTGTATCAGAGTAAACAGATTGCAACATGATCAGTTAATCCGACGTGGGAGGCTTTTACCTTCACAGCGCTTCGTGTCAACCAGGTAAAACCCAGAGGGACACAGGCACTCGTGGCCGATCTTCAGGTCTTTGCAGATGTGAGAGCAGCCGCCGTTGTTGTACAGGCACTCATTGGAGCCTGCAGAGGGAGGAAAGGTTTCTTTTTCTGAGACATTCTCCGGCTGCAGACTCCCTCATTGAGCACTTAAAAGCAGTAATTAGGCAGACAGTTATGGATGAGACTTCTCTGTACTCACCACATTGTCTGAGAGGCTCGTCCGACCAATCCCTGCAATCACGCTTCCTGTCACACACCTTCTCCATGCTGATGCATTCCCCGCTGCGGCACTTGAACCTGGTCGGGCCTTCACAGTGGGTTACTGTGGAATAAAAGAGCAGTTTTTGTTCAGATCATTTCAGCCCATTTGTAGATAGGCTGTCAACATGTGTCACTATGTTTCCATCAAATAAATCTGGAGTAAGTGGATTCAAAGGTCTGAACTCAGGAAATTATAATTATGCCTCCACCACAAATTAGTCAGTAGGCCACGTAATTAATTCTTTTTTTAATTGTGTTTATTGTTGTTATTTCAAACGCTGTTATTATGTAGCCTCCATGCAAAGTTAATATAATTTAAAGTCCAGTTATTTCCCTTTAATTTTTCACCTTTGATCTATAACACAAACTGTAACTATACCAATTTTCCATGAAGACTGTTATTTGTTTGATGATTTCGCTACATAATTTTGCTATACAAATATGTGCCATTTACATTTGTCTTGTTTCTAGCTGCTGTCTTTTTCTTAGCAATGCATGTTTAATATATGAATAAGCCCAACCAAGTATCGTATCGTATCGTATCGTATCGTATCGTATCGTATCGTATCGTATCGTATCGTATCGTATCGTATTTTGCTTCAACTCCTCTAATGAAATCACAAATATTGTCTAGAGAGGTCACAATCAGCTCTGGTGGTCTCTTCGCAGTCGAAATGTGCTGCAGACGTACCCAGTGGAGTCCAGGTGTTACGGACACAGACTAGAGATTTTGCTGTTTGCAAACAGGATGCAAAGGGGAGGAGATTCGTACCATTGACGCATCCAATTTCATCACTCATGTCCCTGCAGTCGTTCTGTTGGTTGCACTGTTGGCTACCGTGGATGCAAGTTCCGTCACCACACTCAAACTCATCAGGGCGGCAGGTGGGACGAGCTGGAGGGACACATAAGGAAGACGTTTGACTACAAGTAATGATGACTTGAAACTAGGGACGGCATGTGATGAGGAGGCAAAGAGGATTTCTGTACCACAGTCAGCTTCGTCCGATTGATCGAGGCAGTCGGCTCCTCCGTCACACTTCCAGCTGCCGTGGATGCACTCTCCGCTCCTGCAGTGGAACTCCAGGGAGGAGCACGGGTGAGCGGGTGCAGTTTTAGGCGCCTTCGTACCGCAGCTCTGGGGCAACTCGTCCGAGCCGTCGGAGCAGTCGGTGTCCCCGTCGCAGGCCCACAGGCGGGGGATGCAGACGCTGTTGTGGCACTGGAAGGACGACGGGCTGCAGGTGACGGCCGGGCAGGAAGCCTCGTCGCTGCCGTCGTCGCAGTCCGCCTCGTCGTCACACACAAAGGAGGACGATACGCACTGACCGTTACCACAGCGGAACTCGGTGTTGGTGCACTGCTTCGGTGCTGAGAGAGAGGAGACATAGAGATGAAAACCAGAAGCACTTTGGAGCAGAAAGGAAAGAAGTTGAGAACTATAAGAGACTTTTCCATGACTTTGATCATGCATTATCCAAAATGACCATCAATATTCTTTATCGGTTCTTTTTCATCACCATATGACAGCTTTTTACATTATATATTATTTCTAAAAAAAATAATGAATTGAGAAAAGGATTTGAATTGTATATTTATGTGTAACTTAGGCACTGTTTATTATTCATGAGAGGGGAGGGGATGATGCAAAAAAGGGGAGGAATGTTGTTTTGTTAGAATTTTTTTTAAGAAATGTTGGCCATTTTTAAAGAGGAAAAAGATTTTTTTTGTTCTTTTCTTTAAAAAATGTTCATGATTTTTTTTCTCTTAAGTATTTTTTTGCATTTTTCACAGAAGAAATTTTGGCAAACTTTTGATGATTTTTTGAAAGAAAAACTTTTTAAAATCATTTTTAAGAAAAAAAATCATAAAAAATGAAAGTTTTTTTTAATTACTTTTTTGTGATGTATGAATAAAACATGCCTTTCAGACCCAAGGAATGTTTTCTATAAAATCATCAGAAATGACACCATTTATCACAGCCAGAAACTGTAAATGCAGAAACTATTGTGGGATTTCCAAATTTCCAACAGTCCTTGCACACATCATGTGTTGTCATGTGTTAAGTTCCTTTTCAAAAAGTTTCATGGTATATTTTGTTTTCAAAAAACTTTTCAAGTCTGAAAATTGCAAATTCCATGACTTTTCCAGGTTTTCCATGAGCATACGAACCCTAATCATATATGAGTGAGAAACAGTAAAACAGTCCGTCAGCTTACCACAGCCCTCCTCATCGGCTCCGTTGTCACAGTCAGCTTTCCCGTCACAGTGCCAGGTGCTCGGGATGCACTGGTTCAGGCGGTCTCTGCAGCTGAACTCTGTCGGTCTGCACGTTTTGGACACTGGAAATGAACCACACAGACAACAGTAACTGACACTGTACACTCATCACTCTGAAGAATTAATGAGTCCATTCTCATGGTGAACTACTCAGATACTCACAGCAGGTACCAGGAAGTTCATCTGTGCCGTCTCCGCAGTCGTCCGTGCCGTCACAGACCCATCGAGCCGTAACACATTTCCCATTCCCGCACTGGAACTGCGTGGCTCCACATGTTGTCAATGCATCTATGGCAGACAGATATAAACACACACTTCAGCTAAAAGGGCCAATGTTTTGGTTATCATCTATCAGGTGGACTCTGTAAACACAGACGTGGCTGCAGATGAAAAAAAAGTGAAGTCACGTGGAAAAAATTGTTCTGCAGAATTAAACAAAAGGTCTACAGGCGTGCTGAAAGAGAGCCAAAACTGTCCCGAGGCACAGAGCTTTGAGCTAACTGCTAATGCTAACATGGCACCAATGGAAATTTCTACATGTGATGTCAGAAGGTCGTAGTTTTCGAGTTGGGAAGTCGTTCTTCCAAATTTGTTGCGTTCGTGTGCTTTGAGGTTGCAAAGTGGAAACAACATGAAACCTACAAAGAAGATGGGTTGCATATAAATGCTTAAGAGCATTTAAACATGAGGTTAATAGCTATTTCCAGTTTATTTATATTTTCATATATTGTTTTATTCTTTTGAATACTTTATATATTATATAGGTGACTCTACATGGACAGCATTTAACATTAACACCATATTACACTTTACATGTGATCAAAATCAATATTATATGAATTAATAAAAAAGTTTTTTACCATTGACCAAACATTGACTTTTGCCCTCCATGTTTATGCAATTATGACATCAAGTCGGCGACTCGTGTTATAAAATAATGTTGTTATTAATGTTAGTGTACTCTCCAGGCATGCTTTAGAGTTCAAAGTTTGCTTGCTTGCAGCAGCTAATAGATGCAGATACTAAAAAGTGCAACTACTAAAAGTAAATGATACCTACTAGGAATAAAAATAACAAAATATATATTTTTTTATTGTCAATTGCTGACACTGTTGCCATGCTTTCCAATATTTCTGTTGCCCTGACTTGTCAAGCAAACGTCACAACTCAACAACTCGGGTATCACTGATATTTCCCAATTTCCCTGATTACGACTTTAGAGGGCCGTTCATGAGCTCGTAAGGCAGCAAATGTTAACCTGCTGATGTTTGGGTCAGCCCCTCCTGGATGTTCCAATGTTGCAACACTTAATATGAATTCAACCAATCCAAGTGAATTCAGCAGAGTCTTATAATTTATCCAATCACCCCAACTTTTCTGCAAAGTTGACCAATCACAGCAGCCCGCCGCACAATTTCACGGAATTCACTCTTTGTTTCTGGTTGTGAGGATGAAGACATGTGCAACACAAATGTCACACATTTATCAACAAAAACTACAGCTGAAGGCCATTTCCCAATGTTCTGCACGAAAGGGTGTTACACTGTGTGCAATGTTGTGATGGAACACAAACAACATTGATTTGTACTGAAAAACCCATCCAGAAAATGACTGAAACATGACGAAAACACGTCACGATGACAGAGGCTGTTGCATCAGATCTATTGTACACGCTGAAAGAAACAATCTGCATGGTTAGTGGTAACACTATTGTGTAAATATTAATTCCTGAACAATGTGGTTTTAATCTCACTGGAACAATAGGAGATGTTGCCTTTCATTATTAATTAATAACACAAAAAGTTGCATTTAAATTAAAATTTTCACTGAACTCGCTCACTGTATATGATGTTGAAAGTCTCAGTTTTGATCGAACATTTGCTAAAAGTATTTAAACAAAATTTTGTGTTGGACATTGCTATGTTCCACATTCTAAATTTCAACAGTAAATTTTAATTTTAATTTTAATTTTAAATCCATAGCAGTTTCAAATATTGGTTATTGGTCTCGTTAAGTACTAATTATCTGCATCAGACCTGACACACCAATATATGTCGACCCCTATAGCCTACCACTACAGAGGTAATTTCCGTCAACCTGCAGGAGACAAAAAGCTCGTCTTTGTTTAACAAAAGCATGAACCATGACCGATGGCACCAGGTGTCTGACTTCACCAGGAAGCTGTTAGGATTTACTTCGCTGTCAGCCGTTCACAGTGATGCATAATTCACGATTTCTCTTCCCCCCATCCGTTCTTATTGGGCACAAACTGTGAATACTTACACATAAATACTTAATTTCAATTTCTTGATTAAAAGCACTGTACGAGGTTGTGGTTGGACGTAGCTGCTGGTGGTAAACGTCTCCCTTTGACCCATTTTTGAAACAGGTGGCCATCTGGGATTTGAGCCCCCGGGCCGGAGGGCGAAATGGCCTCCAGTACTTTTTCATGTGCTGCCTCTCTGATGTACAGTCTAATTGCTCCTTCTGGTTCAGCGGTTTCATCGGGTCCATTAAAGGGGTGGGTGGGGGACGACAATGTGTCTTCATTCAAAAATGATTCTGCCGGCAGAAGTTACATTTCTAGTGTGTATTATAAACTTGGCGTATCAGCAGCTTTCTGATAAAGGCTGAGAAATACGGTAAGCGTCTCCGTGTGACTCAGTTTAACCATTTATCCGCCCTAGTTAAACATGTACCAGCAGGCACATGAGGGTTTGGTCATGTGTGTGTCATTCCAGAGTATAAATTGGAGCAACCGCCCACTTCATTTCTCCTCTGGCGGCATATTTATCACCAGCTTTGACATTGCTGCAGACATCGCTCCTCTCATACTGTAACCCAAAATATCCCCCAAGCAACAACTTCACATGAAAACTACATGAATTAAACAGACTTTCTGTAGATAACGTGGGATTTGTGTTACAAGGAAAAAGGTGGGTTTCAATCCACTTCTTTTCGTTGTATTTCCATATTCCCATAAAAAATGTCAAAAAAGTCTAAATATATAGCAAAAAAGGTTTTTACAGGAGTATAATTGCACCTACTGCTGATATCAATGAACCAACTTCCAACAGTGGATGGAAAAGCACATAAAAATGTCCAATTTTATGGAAATTAGATTAAAATTTGTGCTACATTTGGATGGAAACCTCACCAAAAGACTATGTTTGCAGACCACAGAGATGTTTTTAGTCATGCAAGTCTCAGTCGGTCCACCACTTCATCTAGACTGAACCATCAAAATAACTGATGGACAGCCATGATATTTTGGCTTTTCCTGTACCACCACCATTAAATTCATGTTTAGAATGAGCCACGAATGTCTACGTATATCCCGCCTTTTTTTTTTTTTTTTTTACATAAGCCGCTTTATACAGTGTTTTTACTAGTTTAAATCATCGGAAAAGACCTCTGCAGATAATTCGGCTCCTGGTAAAACCCTCCTGAAGTCTTACGGTGCTGGGCTAGCAGCTTGTGTGTAACAAACCAAACAGAATATGAAAACGCTAATTTTTAAAGTAAAAGTGCTTTATTTAACGCTTTTACCAGTTTTAATCACCTGGACCATTTATTTTAGAGAGGAAGAGACCTCTGCAGAAAATTCGGCTACAGGTAAAAACCTCCTAAACGTCTGGATCTTAAGTAATTAAAGAAACAAGGTGAGCACACAAGCAGGTGGTAGCTAGAGACCAGTCAGCGACAAGCCAAACAGCATTAGAAAAACACAGATTTTTAACATAAAGCTGCTTTATTCATTGTTTTTACTGGTTTTAATTATCTAATCCATTTGTACTGGAGAGGAAGAGACCTCTGTGGATAATTCGGCTACAGGCAAAAACCTCCTTAACGTCTGGATCTTAAGTAATCAGAGAAACAACGTGAGCACACAAGCAGTTGTTAGCTTGCAACCGCTCAGCGACAAGCCAAACAGCATTGGAAAAACAGAGATTGTTCACATAAATCTGTTTTTTTTTCAGTGTTTTTTACTGTTTTGAATTGCCTAGTCTATTTGTATTGGAGAGAAAGAGACCTCTCCAAATAATTCGGCTTCGGGTAAAAACCTCCTGAATGTATAAATCTTAAGTTATTAAAGAGAAAGTTTGAGCGCACATTAGGACATGCTGTTAATCGCAACAAATCAAGAAAATCCATACTTTACTATTTCCATTAGATGCATGGAAAATATCACTGTGAGTCGTGTCTGGTTACTTAAAATCTAACATCAACTGCTGATGATGTATCAGGGTCTTGGAAGGGTCGACCACTCTTAACTCTGACCCGAGGGGCAAAGGGGCTCTCGGAAATGAGGGGTGGGGGTAAAAATAAGAAATGGGATCAGGCCTTTATGACTGCAAACAGTCATTAAGGACTTGTGACTGCTGAGTAAATCTACTACCGACTGTTAACCCAATCATATCTTTATGACTTCCCTTGAAAGGGTGTGTGATGTTGCCATAAAGATAATCAGTTTCATGTTTGCAAACATGGTTATATCACAGGGATATCCTTGTGAGTAACACAGAAAAAAACAAACTCATATGATTCAACTTTGAAATAGATCTCTAACTTTTCCCTGAAAGGTGGAAGTTTTCACTTTATTCTCTGAAACCGGTGACACGTCACCAAGTTCACGCTGCTTATTTACCGAATGGGCTCAGTTGAGTTCAGTCCTTGAACTGGACTGAATGGCAGTGTTACTGATTGCAAATCCACGTGGTGGAAAAAGACAAATATGGTCATGTTTGTTGACAGAATTGATTGAGCAGAAACAAGAAGCTGATAATTATTTCTGAACAATATCTCCCATCAGGTGTTCAGAAAGTCGACCCAGACTTAGATTAAAACCAGTCAAAAACAATATAAGGGATCATTTTTCAGATCGTTCTCCTCAGATAAACTCAAACACGTGTGGGAGGAAACCGTTTCACAACATGGGGTCGACGGTACACGTTTCAATACTACACATGTCGTGGGACTGGTGTGGAAATGTGGATGGGTGACACAACCAGTTCCAACATGTTTCACCACAGAAATGCACCATTTCCCAGAACCGACCTACTGGGAACTGGTCTGACGATGACTCCAACCAAAACTCAAGGAATGCCGGAGACAATGTCTGTTTGTATTGGAGGATGAGTTGGAGGGATTCATTACCACAATGTAGGACGTCTCAAGTAAAACATGAGCAGAGTTTAGAGACTGTTGGTTATTTATGAGGAGGGAGAGAGTGGTGGAAAAAGGGGGAGACATGGGGAATATTTTTTAAGCACTGGGGAGGGACATGTACTTTTAAAAGGCTGTATTTTGTATTTATTTTACCACCATTTAAAAAAAAGAAAAAACAACATGCCTTCCAACCCTGGGGGGCTGTGGGTTTGCAAGACATGTGTTCATTTTTAAAAAATTGCCAAAATTACACTATTGGTCACCAATGGAAAATGTGAAGCTGAAATTACCACTGCATTTTCATATTCTGATGGTTCTTGGACATATATTGTGCAACGAACACTTCCATCATTAAAAAAAAAAAAAAAAAATCACCAAATCTGGACTAATTTGTTTTTACATGCACAATATCATTTCAATTTCTGTTTTTTTTAAACTCATGTCTAGTGGAGGTTTTTTTTGTTTGTTTTTTAATTTCAGTTTCACTAAAATGTTTGTTTTCACACCTACTTTTAGTGCATGTCATATACATTTTTAAGGCAGGGACTTATGTTTTTTATTTTGGCTTCAGCGAGGGGCATACAAATTTCAATGGTTGTATTTTGTATTTATTTTACAGCACATTTTTAAAGAAAACTTAAAGCCTTTCAAATTTGCAGTTGGGCATATTTTTTATGGTTGTATTTTGTACTTAACACTGATAAAAAAAATATATAATAAAAAATAAAACAATTTAGAAATTAAAAATTGCCAAAGTTACACCATTTATCATAGCTAGAAACTGTAAAAACAGAAATTATCATTGGATTTTAAATGGACACATTATGTGGGATATATTCTTCCATCAGAAAAAAAAAAATCAAATCTGAGCTTGAAATGATTATATGTCATCAAAATCACTTAAATTTTTAAATTTGGCCCCAAAAAATACCATTTGCACAAACTAACCAGTATGCACGGCAAGTTAGAAAAACCTAGGTTTATTTTTTTCAGCGTTAGCATTTTTAACTTTCAAACATCAAAGTTGTTTTTTTTAATTTAACAACTAATTTATGGTGGAGGGACGGTCATGCATTTTGCATCAGTCACTCAAGAGGCTCAATGAAAAATATTTATGGGGTCAACTAAAATAAAATAAAATAAAATAAATTGTCATTTTATATCATTTAACAAACACATCAAACCAAGGTCACGCCTCAGCCACTGCTGAGGAGAACAGTCCCTAAAGGTCTCTTGCAAACAGGCTGGATGTTGCATCATATAGAAGAATAAATTAATGATGGTGAAACCCAAATGCATCCCTGGTAGATTTTTCCATGGTCATTTAAATGCAAGTGGCGCCGGTTCCCACATTATGAATGGCAAAAACCGGCTTTTCACAAACCCCGCCTGACATCTCCACACAGACTGTATTCACTCTGCTCTCAGCTCATTGGCTGCAGAGCTGAGCGAACAAAACCATGCAGCTTCATTCAAAAACCGGCAACACCAGCGAGGAGTTAAAAACGATAAACACATGCACCTAAAAGCCAGTAAAAGATGCACGATTAATGATGGAAAATTGGTTATATTGTGGTTGAAAATGAGGCAGAGTCGAGGTGAAACGCTCAGTGTGGGAGCGGAGAGATTTGACCTACATTCGGAGCATAATTGCGCCCTCCCCCCATCACCTTGCATCCGGTGCTGTCAGAGGAGTGGGCAATTTAAACCCACACACACTCAATACTTGCTTTAAATCATAATTATAACGTTATTTAAATACACATTTCTACAAAATAACATCCAGCTAAAGCACAACACTTTTTCTTTTTCAAAACGCAAATGCGAAGTCAAAAAAAGCCAATTAAAGACATAATTAAGTTAAAAAAAATTGAACTTACTTGTCTGAAGGATGGAGCAGAAGAGAAACAATAACGCGAGACACGGCATGTTTTTCAGCCGCCCTGGAAGACGCATCAACACTTAAGTTTGTCTCTAATTGATGGGAATTATTATAATAATTATTATAAGACTGTCAGTAAGGTGGCTGCTGCTTGACACCAGTATTTTCAGGCTGGTCTGTTAAAGAGGTGCTGGTGCTCAGAGGAGGGATGCTCCTGCACACTGTACTGTTTGACAACAACATCAGACCCATTTCAATGTGGTCCAGCGGTGGGAGGGGCCCACAGGGGCCCGAGAGGGGGAAGGCGGGATCTGGAGTGGTGTGATTTCTGAGGCAAACAGCCCCAACAATTGGGAGGCGGAGCCGAGTGTGGAGATGGATCCACGAAGAGGTTAACCCTTTCAGAGACGCGCACACACGCACAGACAGTGTTTGGATACAGTGGTGTGAGTTTCAGCCCCTGGAGAGTAACTCTAACCTCATCAATACATGCTTAACAGGGGCGTAGGCACAGATTTGGGGGGCCTAGATGATTATTTGTCAAGGTTTAACCCTTTGAAACGTGAATCGACAAAATTTTTCTTGTGCTGCGACACCTTCACAAATATTTAAACTTTTGAAATANCAGGCTGTCCAGGAGACACGTGTGTCTCATCTGCAGTTTTTGCCGGATTGGAAATGTTAAACAATCATGACTAAGTCTAAATTCTTGCTTAAGTCTAAATTCTTGCTTGTGTTGTACGTCGCTTTGGATAAAAGCGTCTGCTAAATGAAATTGTAGAATTGTAGAATTGTAGAATTTTGCCCTCTGCACGATCAATAATTCCAAAACTGCCGTAATGTACGATAATTTGACCAGTGTTAGTCCACGTCTCATTTTAACTCATCTCCTGGCTCCTACATCTGTGCTCACCCCTCTCACATGATCTCCTTACAGCCGGTCGCGTTTGGCGGAGGCCTCCTTTGAGTCACGTTTGTCGAGCTGTCGTTTGTTTTCGTAAACACCCCGACCCCCGCTGGAAAAAAAACCCATCGACGTCAATTGAGGGCTGACCTGTAGACTG